>NC_139686.1:10268548-10868548 GCF_964106915.1 Podarcis gaigeae | reverse complement strand
ACAATTCATTGACAGAGTGGCTTATAAATAATCAAAATGGATTACTTGGCACTCAGAGTTGTACGTGCTTAAACAATGATGCCGATGTTCAGATTCCTCCCATTTTTGCTCATTTTCCCAGTACTCCTACCCACATAACATAATCTCTTATCTACAATTGCAATTCAGCACAGCCACCGTACTGTACTCCTTTTGCTCCTGAGGACTTGCCAAAAAATAATAATAAATAAAAATTGAAAAACAGTGCTGTGTTTTGTTTTCTTGTGCTGGTCTTTTTTGGCTGTACAAAACTTACATAGAAGAGAGGGGAGGAAAACATAATTGTAGGAAAGGAAAATGAGATGGACACACAGTGCCCCATTCCTAGGAATAGTCTGGCTTGCCAAACATCATTTGTAACCCTAGAAACATTTTAACTGCAGACAAGTAGATTTGTTGTTACTCTTACTTGTAGCCAGTTATCTACGTCAATGTGTATCTAAGACACCAACCATTATGTTACTGGAGAAAAGCATGGGAATAATATGGAGATAGGACATGAAAACACCACATAGAGCCAGCACCAAAACATTTCACAACAAGCCTCTATTGCAGGGTTTCCCATACGTGGGTTGTTGGACTACAACTCCCATCATCCCTAGCTAGCAGGACCAGTGGTCAGGGATGATGGGAATTGTGGTCCAAAACCAGCTGGAGACCCAAGTTTGGGAAACCCTGCTCTAGTGCCATAGTGCTGATAATCATGGCTTGATCTTAATCCCGCTCCTCTACTTCCAGCTTAGATATCACTGGTGCCTTCAAGAAGTAAGCCTTGGGTTAAGGTCTATTGCTGAGATCCTACTCCATACTTCTACTTTGGAGACTCTGCTCGTGGCTCAATGGACACAGCAGACTCCCAACTGTCCTAGCAGACAAGATCGGTTGAGAATGCCAGTGGAATGATCAGGAAGTGCGACTCTGCTGCTTGGAGGATTGGAGACGCTTCCTCCTCCGCTACCGTTTTTCGATCTGTACACATGCATAATAATGTTGATGATAACCCCCCCCCCCAAAAAAAAAACAAAAACCAACAACATAGATAATACATGTGCCTCAAGCTGGCCAGGGAAGAAGAACAAGCAGGGAGAAGCAGAAAATTATTCAAAGGCGCGGAAGGAAGACAAGTGGGGGGGGGCCAAATTCGGTAGAAAAAGGATGCAAATATTACTACTCCCGGTGTGGGTAATCTTTCAGAAAATGGTTCACTGCAAGCCACAAAGACACAGCGCAAATGATAAGGGAAGTGTATGGATGTTTGCATAAATGATGCACACATAACTCTGAATGATGGTACAGTGGTACCTCGGGTTACATACGCTTCAGGTTACAGATGCTTCAGGTTACAGACTCCGCTAACCCAGAAATAGTACCTCAGGTTAAGAACTTTGCTTCAGGATGAGAACAGAAATCGCACGGTGGCAGCAGGAGGCCCCATCAGCTAAAGTGGTGCTTCAGGTTAAGAACAGTTTCAGGTTAAGAACGGACCTCCGGAACGAATTAAGTTCTTAACCCGAGGTACCACTGTATATATTTTTAGGAAGCCTATATAACATGGAGATTTCTTCGGAAACCTACGTTATAGAAACAGTATGGAATTTTAACATTCCGTAAATGGAAACACTGAGATTCCTCTGCCTTTAGACAGACGCACAACCAACCTATCTCCACTCACCGCATGCATATTAATTGCAAATAATTCATCCGTAAACAGCCTCTCCAGCTCTCCACCCCCACTTTATGTTAAAGAGGTTGCCATTAAAACTTAGATGCAACTTTATCCCCCAGGCAGCATTTAAAAAGAAGAAGAAGATTGCAGATGATGTCCACCTTTCTGTACAGCAACCAAGTTCCAAGTACTTTTTGTCAGCAAGCGCTCTGCCTGTTTTCTCCTTTGAGCTTTGACACAAGAACTTCCTGGTTGTTGGGTTTTGTTTTGTTTTTCGGAAAAGTTAACCATCCCCCACTTTTTTTAAAGTGTACGAGTCTCACAGCAGGGGTGCAGTTACATGGAAATGGGTGGAGACATTGCAATCCACAGCTCTAAACTGGACAGTCTCTCTCACACAGAGGCCCCCACATTTCCTTGCATAGTTAGAATATAATTTCAGGAGGCTAAATTGAGAATTATGAGACAGAATGAAAAGCAAAATGGGATGGAGGGCATCAGTTATGCCACAAAACAAAATACAACCTGGAATTCCTCCTTCCCAAGAGAAAATGATGTGTGCACATACACCGTTTTTGTATGTTTCACATTTGCAGGCAGAAAAAAGCAAGTACTGTTCCGGGGCAGGGCCTTATCTGCGGTGGCCCCCAATTGTGGAACTCCCTCCCCACAGAGGTGTGCCTGGCATCGTTGTTATAAAGCTTGCTGCGTATATTTTTAGGACCCACCTTATTTCTGTCATTGTAAGTTGCTTAAACTGTTCTTTTTAACATTGGGTTTTAATGTTGTGTTTTAATGTTTCAGCCCTCCCTGAGACCTTAGGCTGAGGAGTGGATAATAAGTAAAACAATAATCATCTTATGTAAACCACTTTGTGAGGTCTGTCTGAAAAGCAGTACAACCGTACCTTGGAAGTCAAACAGAATCCGTTCTGGAAGTCCGTCTCACTTCCAAAATGTTCGAAAACCAAATCACAGCTTCTGATTGGCTGCAGGAAGCCCGTCAGACGTCCAGCTTCCAAAAATAGTTTGCAAACCGGAACTGTCACTTCTGGGTTTGCGACGTTCAGAAGCCAAAACGTTCGGGAACTAAGCTGTTTGACTTCCAAGGTACGGCTGTATACAAATGTCTCTAAACTAACAAAAGCACACATATTAATAAAAGGAGAAAGAACACTCAGTGGCTGTTCTCCTCTCCCTTCCCAATCAAATAACTTGTGTGTGTGTGTATCCAACCTATCACGTTTTTGGGACACATCACTGGGAATGAATACATTGTTCTGCTTTCTCAAAGCATTCCCACTGGAAGTTGCAAATTGCAGATACTCACACAGGGCTGCTAATATGATTCTAGCCTGACAAGGTCAGCAGGGAAACTTAACAGATAACAGAATTCCTCAAGTGATTTGTGATGCTGTGGAAAGAACATGAGATGTTGCTAGGAGGGGCCACAGAAGCCTTTCATTCTCGATCAGGCAACTGAGGCAAGAATTGTCTGGTCAAAGCCTGTGCCAAGAGCAAAGCAGATGCTATGGAGGCCATTCCTACCATTACTTTCAGCACATTTTCTTCCATATAGTAGTTGAACATCGTCATCAAGCTATCCAGGCAGTGTAAGGAACCGTAGAAGATCAATTGGCTCTTTGTGGCTATTTTAAGCACATGGTCAAAGATGGCAAAGAGTGTCTTCTGCCTTATGTAATGATGAACTTGGTGTCAGGGAAAGAGCTGGCATCTGTTGAACTCCTGCCAAAGCTTTATTTTCCCTTCCTACTAAAGAGCTCCCTTGCTTAGTTGTGGAAGGGGGAAAAACAGCTAAAGAGAAAGTCTGTACGTAATGGGATCTTCATGGGAGAATGGCAAAACCTCAAGAAAAACCTTCCCCTAGATGCTCATTGTTTATATCAAGAGTGGGTAAACTGCAGCCCTCTGTTTGTTGCTTCTGTCATACCTGAGCATTGCCCATATTGGCTGGGGTTGGTGGGTGCTGGATTCTCACAACATTCTAAGGGCAACATGTTCCCCATCCCTAATACATGAAAAGCACAAACACAAATTTAGACATTTTTTCCCCTTGGGGCTTTCTCCCTAGGAAGTGTGCTTCGGACCACAGCCTAATATAAGCATGGCATGTTTGCAAATTAGCATTAGCAAAAAAAGGGACAAAGAAAAGGAAAAGAGATTGCTGCCCCAAGGAGCCTGCAGTCTCAATTTCCAGAGTGAGCAAGGCAAAGGAAAGGGGTGAGACAAGGGTGACAGCAAAGGTTTGTTGAAGGAGCTACCATATTTTTCTCTCTTTAAGACACACCAGACCACAAGACACACCTAGTTTTTGGAGAAGGAAAGCAAGAAAAATTATATTCTGAATCTCAGAAGCCAGAACAGCAAGAGGGATCACTGTGCAGTGAAAGCGGCAATCCCTCTTGCTGTTCTGGCTTCTGGGATAGCTGCGCAGCCTGCATTCGCTCCATAAGACACACACACATCTCCCCTTACTTTTCAGGAGGGAAAAAGTGAGTCTTATAGAGCAAAAAATACGGTAAGTTGCAGCGGTACTCAAACTTGGGTCTCCAGCTGTTGTTGTTTTTAACACTTGATTGGGAGCTGCCCAGAGTGGCTGGGGAAACTCAGTCAGATGGGCAGGGTATAAATAATAAACCATTATTATTATTATTATTATTATTATTATTATTATTACAACTCCCATCATCCCTAGCTAGTAGGGCCAGTGGTCAAGGATGATGGGAGTTGCATTCCAACAACAGCAGAAGGAGACCTCCAGGTTTCGGAAAGCCAACACAGCAACTAGGACCCCTGAAGCTGTATTTCTGCAATGACAATCTTCCTCCAATGCAACTGACTCAAGTTTTCTACCAGGGACTTTCCTAATCATGCTCCTAGCATAAACACTACTCCCATAACCAATGTGACATGTGTTACAAGGCCAAGGGTTTGGAGAGTGAACAAGATCGCTGTGGCATAATTATCGGCGCTCACTTCACCCTATTGAAATGTCAGTAAAAGAATATTATGATTGCCCGAATTTGGAATTTACCCTGGCACCTCTCCAAACTGAGCAATTCTCTTAGCTTGCTTGTTCTGGTGCACCCTATCCGAAAAAGGGAATATATGTATGTATTCCAAGACTCTCATTATTTTCACATTCTAGACTAGGGCTGTAAGTAACTCTTAAAATAGACCCACACATATTAAAAAGAAAATAAGAACGCCAGGCTTCCACTTGTCCTCTGGGAAGACTCTTCAGGTTGTCAAAGATACCCTGAATAACCAGTGCTGCCCACAGGGTGATTCCTGCATTGGAGGGGGTTGGACTAGATGGCCTTTGGGGTTCCCTCTATCTCCATCATCCTATGATTCTTAGTTGCTCACATTAACAGTGGACTTAATCTTACATTCCCTCTTCACCTGCTCTTTAGATGGGAGGTGTATACAGTATACAGCTGGGAGTGGCCCTGGGTCCACATAAAACTGGTCCTGAGAGATCTGCATTGGCTCCCAGTACGTTTCCGAGCACAATTCAAAGTGTTGGTCCTGATCTTTAAAGCCCTAAATTGCCTCGGTCCCGCATACCTGAAGGAGCGTCTCCACCCTCATCGTTCAGCCCGGACACTGAGATCCAGCACCAAGGGCCTTCTGGCGGTTCCCTCATTGCGAGAAGTGAGGTTACAGGGAACCAGGCAGAGGGCCTTCTCGGTAGTGGCGCCCGCCCTGTGGAATGCCCTCCCTTCAGATGTGAAGGAAATAAGTAGCTATCTTATCTTTAAAATACATCTGAAGGCAGCCCTGTTTAGGGAAGTTTTTAATATTTAATGCTGTATTGTTTTTTAACACTCAGGGATGATGGGAGCTCAGGGATGATGGGAGTTGTAGTCTAACAACATCTGGGGACCCACAGGTTGAGAACCGTTGCCCTAGATTCATAGGAAGACATCAAGTCACAGAACCAAAACCAAACCAAGGCCTGTGTACATTGGTACTGCCTACAGTGGCTGGAAGCACTTCTATGGGGTTTTAGACAGGAGTGTTTCACAGCCCTGCATAGAAATTACAGGGATTGCACCCAAGACCTTTTGCATGCCTAGGCATATCCTCTACCACTGAGACCCTCAGTCTCTGGTACCACCAGTTAAAGGGATCTTGTGTTAGCAGTTTGGGAAAGAATTGTGACTGATGACTGCTAGCAACTGAGCTGGCTGGATCAATACTGAGCTGGCTGGATCAATAGTCTGACTCAGCAGAAAGCTGTTCCACATGTTCTGTGTTTATATCCTTTTCCACACCGGAGCAGTATGCACTGCACACACACAGAGAGAAAAACCTCCGATTACATCACCCTCTGCAAAATTTCTACCTGCTCTGCTCAGCTAAGATTGTTCCTCCCCAAGAAAGTGAGATCGATAGGTCTGAACTACTTCACATAAGAAATGCTAGCATCAATCATTTGTCAAGTCTTGGCCTGTCACCACAAGCACCGCCTTTGTAGACGGGAGGCCAAAAACAGGACCGAACTCATTAAGTGACAGAACTGCTATTGCTTACATATTGCTCAATAGTTTTCTCATCCTTCAGTCCGTGTTTGCTTCCATCCAAGTTAGAACGCATGAACGGTAGAGAACAGTTCAGCAACTGTTAATCTCTACCATCTTTAAAAAGTGAAACATGGACATGCTCCAAATTTCCAGTACAGATGTGCCCCCCCACCTTTGCCTCACTAACTGGTTTTAACAAGAATGACCTTCCGTAGGCTGTCAATAAGTTCTTCTCCAATATGTAAGCAAAATATTGCAGATATAATTGTGATCTACTGGTAGATCGTGGTGGTTCTTGGCTCCCCCCCCCCAAAAAAAAATTAAAAACAGTTTTGACTTCCTAAAAAAGCTCAACAACCTTGGTAGATCACTGCCATTTTATTTTATTTTATAGTGGGAGTAGTTCTCAGTCTCTTGAAGGCTGGACATGCCATCTAGCCAATCTCCTTGCCCAGTCCCAGAAACCCAGAGCGGGAGTATTCCAAATGCTCTCGCCATCAAGACGTCTAGCACAATGGTCAACCAAAATCTTCCCTCCTGTAACTAAAGGACCTTCAGATCTCACAGATTCATCATCCAGGGTGATTAATCAATCATCATCAGGTGCTTGTGAGTGATTCAGTCCATCTTCTCTCTTGAATTACTTCCCCAACACAATGAGGGCAGGTGCCACCATAAAGCTGAGAGAGGTGGAGGGAGAGTGGACTGTTCTTAAGGAATGTGTGATCACAACTGGATCTATTGGTGCATAGGTAGGGCCCACTGGGAGAAAGATCACTGTATCAGAGTGACCAAAGCCCAGCTTTGTATACTTTTCTTTTATCGCTCCTTCGCAGTCCTTGCTTCTTTCCCTGCTTTGAACCCTCTCTAAACATGCTGCCCACCACAAGTTTGCCCTCTAGCCAGATGAGCATCTCTCATTTTCTGGTGGGGCTGCACTAGCCAGCCTCTTCTGATCTGTCCAGCTCACCTTCATAACCGACTGCCAGGCTGACAGCTTGAGTAGGGAGTTGCCCCACCAGCCACCGCTCACAACAACTTTGAATATATTTCTTCCAGTGTTTGAAAGTGGAATTTTATACCTGCTTTGTGTTCCGGGAAAGGTATGACTCAGCTTTTGGACCAGGATGCTCTTTTCTAAGGATAAAACTATTTGGGCTCTGATGTAAACTATTCTTTCCCTTGGTTTAACAAAATCAGGACATAACCTGATTTCCTTAGCAGAAGGAGATACAGACGCAGCCCTATAAAATAAGCTTTTATATATTCTCTGCCGCGTTCCCAGAATAGTAGCTCGGTAACACGTGGCATACCTCTGGTGGTGTGTGTTGTTGCCTAGAGTCATGATGTTGAAGATGACCTGTTTAAATCACTGGATAAAAATGTTCCCAAGTTATAGTCCAAACCTTTTGACATCAACACACAAAAAGGTTATCTTGCGTTGTTGCCGTCCATTCTGTATGCAGCATTTCCAGTTTTGAGTGGAATCAGGAATCAAATAGCTAATGCGAATGTGGAAGAGGCTGGTGTTAAAAGAAAAACAGCAAGCAGTGATTTCTCTAGGCCTGCCAGCTGCAAAATGGGGTGGAGGCAGAATCAGAATGGAGACAGGGGCTTTACAGTCCACATCACGGGTCAGCAAACTTTTTCATCAGGGGGCCGGTCCACTGTCCCTCAGACCTTGTGGGGGGCAGACTATATTTTGAAAAATATAAATATCCTGCAAGGCGGTCCCACAGCTGCCTCCGGACCTGGAGGAGGAACGCACTCTGCACGTGTTCAGGAATGTGTCTTGGAGCAGCCCGCTCACCAGTGTTGTTGATGGGCAGTAGCCGCTCCACTGGCCTGTCCCCACAGAGCTCCCAGGCGGTGTGCACCACACGCTGTGGCCCGTCATCAGAGGCCAGGTTGGCGTGCAGGCTGCGCACATGGAGTGCCACACAGGTGCCGTGCAGCTCGCCCTCCAGCTGCTCCAGCGCAACCGCCAAGCACGCCGCCACCAGCAGTGCCAAGCCAGGTGCCAGGCACGGGGCCATCAAGAGCGCCAAGCTCTGGCTGAAGCCCCATGACACGCCCGTCATGATGCCCATGGTGCGGTCCAGACCCACCGGCTTCTCCATCCATGGCCGCACCATGTTTACCTCAGCGTGCAGGTGGCGAGGCTTCGGATTGGCTGCAGGAAGTTCCTGCAGCCAATTCAAAGCCATGCCAGTGTTGTGGAAGTCAGTCCCCGCATGGCGAGGCATCCACAGCTTCTTTTCAAGGACGTGATGCGCCGGTTTAGCTCAGTGTGGGGACTGACCGAGCTGGCGGCAGGATCCGCGGGCCAGATTTATGAGCCTGGTGGGCCTGATCTGGCCAGCAAACCTTAGTTTGCCAACCCCTGGACCACACTATACCTTTAAAGCACATTCCTTCCTTCAAAGAATTCTGGGTGCTCAACCTTACCCCTCACAAGGTTCCAGTTCCCAGCAACCCTTAAACTACAGTTCCCAGAGGCAGGGATGAGTCAGGCTGGTGAAGAGTCATGGGTGTCTTCCCCTCCTGCTGCGACAAGCTCTCTTCCTCCCTTGTCTCCCAGAACCAGGAGAGGTATGAAACAGGAGGGGCAAAGGCAGCCTGTAAGCAGGCAAAGTCTCTGATTGTTTGCAATGAGCCCTGCAGAGAAGGAGACATATACCGCTGTGGGGAGACAGGGACTTTCTGTCTCAGCAACTGATTTCATTGAGTAGGACCTACAGGCAGAGGCGTCAACTACAGGGGGCGAAAAGGGCTTCAGGCCCCTCAATATCTGTGGGTAGGGGACTGAGCCTCCCAATATGGAGCGGGCCACCATCCCTGCAGCCCGCCACTGCCAGGCACTCTTGCACGCCGGGCGGGGGTGGGATGCACGGAGGGACAAATCACGTCACACCCCCTCAGTGTGGGGGGCAAGTTGGCGCCCATGTCTATGGGGTGGAAGCTGCTGTGCTCATTAGGCCTGAAACTCTGCTAAGTCTGTGAAGATCATGTTTCACTTAACTCCAGCTTTGAACTGTGTGATTTACTGACCGGCTTGCTCTGTGACAGGCAGCCTTCAAAGGCAGTTTGGAAACCGCAGCCAGTGCAGAATGCAGCAGCCAGACTGAGAACAGGAACCAGGTGGTCAGATCACAAAACCCCTATTCTGGCCCAGCTGCATTGGGTGGTTCTATCCTGTCCGTATAGTCAAAGCTATGGTTTTCCCAATAGTGATGTATGGAAGTGAGAGCTGGCTGGACCATCAAGAAGGCTGATCGCCGAAGAATTGATGCTTTTGAATTCTGGTGCTGGAGGAGACTCTTGAGAGTCCCATGGATTGCAAGAAGATCAAACCTGTCCATTCTGAAGGAAATCAGCCCTGAGTGCTCACTGGAAGGACAGGTCCTGAAGCTGAGGCTCCAATACTTTGGCCACCTCATGAGAAGAGAAGACTCCCTGGAAAAGACCCTGATGTTGGGAAAGATTGAGGGCACAAGGAGAAGGGAACGACAGAGGACAAGATGGTTGGACAGTGTTCTCGAAGCTACCAGCATGAGTTTGACCACACTGCGGGAGGCAGTGGAAGACAGGAGTGCCTGGCATGCTCTGGTCCATGGGGCCACAAAGAGTCGGACACGACTAAACAACTAAACAACAACAACATCCTATCACAGCTTGGGACCGAGAGCCCCATCACAAACCTGCCCATGCCCTTAGGTCAACATCAGACACCCTCTTCTGTGTACCCTCTGTGATGGAAGTTTTAAGAGTGGTGACAAAGGAGTAGGCCTTATCTGTGGTGGCTCCCCACCTGTGGAATGGCTCTCCCCAGCAAGGCCGGCCTGGTGCAGACTTGTGGCGTCTTTTCAGTGCTAGGTCCAGATGCTCCTCTTTTCCCAGGCATATGATGGGATGGTTGCTTTTATGCCTTTGTTTCCTTGATTATCCCTGATGATTTGTGTTTTGAGGTGGTGTGCTTAAGATATGACAATGTTCATACCCTTCTGCATTATGGTCTTCTTAACATTTCCATATATTTTAATCTATTGTAAAATAATCCGAATAGTTTTGTTTTTAAAAGACATTTAAACTAATCTAAGCTAAATAATAAATGAGACTCAGTAATATGTTTATCAGGCCATTGAAGCCATGACCAAAAGTATCGCCACAAATTTTCTAAACACAGTTTGACTGCCAGCCTGGGATAGCTCTGTCAGTGCAGCCCAAGTCTCTTAATCCCAGGGTTGTGGGTTCGAATCTCACTTTGGACAAAAAATTTCTGCATTGCATGGATGACCTGCATGGTCCCTTCCAACTATAAATTATTCTACGACTTGTCTTTAAATCTAAAACATTTAAGAGGCATGCACCCTTCTCCCTGTATTCAAGTCCATTTGCTCTCTGCAAATACAACATTTTCTCACAGCAACATCAGTAAGAAAGCATTGTGGGTGCCAATTTTTGATTAGTTGTGCTCTCGGGTCTCTTGGAGAGATTGAGAGAGAGAGATCTTTTCTACCCTTTATCTGTATGCCAATGAGTTCTTCATGTCATCCTATTGAAGGTGCCCCAGTAGTCAGGGGTGGCGTGGTGTGGGGGGGGAAAGTAATTCGGCAAGCCAAATGTCCAAAGATCAAGAACAGGAGCCGCAAACAACAAATACTTTCCATTCTAACACACAATAGATAACGTGCCGCCCCTACCAGCGTCACACGCTTGCAGATATGAAAGGAAACATCTAGGCAAGGCACCCCTTTCAAGGTTAAGGCCTGGTGTCCTTGTCTGTGAAGCACAAGATTAGAAGAGAAAAGAAAATCGCCAGATACACACAAACCCTTCAAGCAATCATAGCTGATGCTGCCATTGGGATGCATTGTATCACTGGAAACAAGGGTGTGAAGTAACAACCCCTTCTTGCCTTTAGCAAGTCGTGTACACAGACACACCTCCTCCTCCAATGAGACTTATATGGAACATGCATAGAGGGATTTGAAAGCCCCTCCACACATTCGCCGTCAGCAAATGTGTTTGCGTGGGAGGTGTCTGTTCACAGTCCTCTGTTCACAACATGCACACACCTTGCTGTAAGATAAACACCTTGCTGCAAAGATAAACGACTTTGCAGCACATCCGTCCTTAAAATTGTAATAATAAGGCCACCGAAGAACAGATTCTCATCTCATCTTATCACATCATGGCAATAAACAGCAGCCACCCACTTCTTCAAAGGCCTTTCCTCATTGGATATAAAATGCAAAAGGATGGAGATATAACAAGAGAACTGTGGTTAGTTTTCCAAGGAGAAGTTTTAAGAAAGGGCTCCAGTGCCATCCGAAAACTTTTAGGAAGCAGTGTACTTTATAAACCAAAAACTCAGTGGGTAGCTTTACAAAGCATTTCAGAACACTATTGTGACAGGTCAAATTCGTGTAAAATCTATTTAAGCAGTAACCATTCCCTTCCCATTTACTTTTTTAAAAAGTAGAGTCAAGGCACAAACAACCCTCAAGAACCAAAATCATGCCTTCTATAAATAGTTGCCAAAAAGTATTTTGTAAAGCTCAAAATAAGAAAAAAAATTCCCCTAAAATTAATGATATGCCCTCTGCAAAGGCAACAATGCACACATCACTTAGAAAGTCCTTTCTCCAATGAAGCAACTTCTAATAATAAAACCCCACAAGTTTTTCAACTCTTTAGCAGTCTCAGCCAGCATTAAACTTATTACAGCTCCAGCTTCGAAATAAATCCCACTTTAAAATAACAAGGCAACCAACTTTTCCGGTCTGCATTAAGGGATATATTCAAAGTTCTCAATGAAGACTCCGCTGAAACATCAGCTGAACCCCCCCTCATCCTTTTTTTTTTTTAAAAAAGGAGGGGGGTCTAATTACCAGAAACTCTTGTTGTATCTTAAACCCAGGAATTCATATTGTGGTTACAGCACCGGGGTTGCAGTGCAGTCGAGGTTAAGCCCCATGTGATTCTGAAGCGCAGACCAAGCCCGTGCATGCGTTGTACTTGTGAGTAAGGTAAACGGAGGAGGGGTTCCTATGGGGGAAGCAAGCAGAGCATTGGGAAAGAAAGAAAGAAAGAAAGAAAGAAAGAGAAAGAAAGAAGGAAACAGGCCTACCTTAAAACTTTCCAGCTTTTCAGTGGGTCCAGATCAGAGATGATTGAAACCATTGTATTTTTTTAAAAAAACAAAAAAGACAGGAAAATGTAAAAAGCAAACGATCTGCAGAGTTGCACAGCTACTAAGAAGCAGGCTGCTGTCTCGGCTTTTACTGGGTGGGAATTACAACAGACAATCCGAAACGAAGAAGTAAAAACACAGAGAGAGAGAGGGAGAGGGAGAGAGCTCTTCCTCCTTTTCCAGCTGATAAGAACTTGTGCGTCTCTCTTTCTCTCCACCCTCCCCCCGCAAAAAAACACACACACAAAAACCCCTATCTTGTTGTGTTTAAAAGGCTTGCCAAAGCCCTGGGCTGCATTTCTCTACTATCACTCCCCCCCTCCCCACCTTCACTCCCTCCTTTTAAAACAAAACAAGGAGAAAGACCCCGTAATCTACTGCTGCAACTGATCAAATGGTGACCTTTTTGCCGTCCACTGTAATTCAGAGAGTGCAAGCTGGCAGCTAAATCTCTCTTTATTAACACCGTCCGCCTCTGCTTTCTTAAGGAACAAGCACAGATCAAAAAATGTGAAGGCTCTACAGACACTGCTAGCAATCATTCACAGATTATTGCAAGCCGGAGCCGTTCTCTGCTGTTGGCGATTTTGCAACGCTCTCCCCAACTCTCCTTAGACTTAGCCCAGAGGTTAGGATTCCCGCCCCCCCCCTCCTTTCCCCATAGTTAAGATTTTATGACACTCTAAAAGCAAACACACATTTTCTTTCTTTTTCCTTTCCAAAAACTCCCCACCCCTTTCTCCTCTTTCCCCCACCCTCAAAGCTTTCCCTGCAGTGACCGAACCAAAAACTCACTCTGGCTCTCTCTCTCTTCTTCTTCTTTTGCAATG
Organism: Podarcis gaigeae; assembly: GCF_964106915.1. Classification (NCBI taxonomy): domain Eukaryota; kingdom Metazoa; phylum Chordata; class Lepidosauria; order Squamata; family Lacertidae; genus Podarcis; species Podarcis gaigeae. The sequence goes on along the minus strand of NC_139686.1, from coordinate 10,855,268 downwards.
TGTAACAGATTTGTTAATTTCAGAGCCACAATTCAAAACAGTCTCAGTTCTGGCAGCATATTCCTGTTATTGTTGAAATGAGAAAAAAAGGGGAAAACAAGGGGGGAGGTTTAACGCCTTGACGTATCTGAATATTCCCTTTGCGTTCAGAATCTTAGGAAGTGAAAGGTGTCTAATTTCTTGACGAAGGGTAAACAGACCCTCTTTTAAATGTTTCTTCAAAGTCATTTTAAGACAGGATTTGTGATCTATGCCATTCATGAGTACAAACTTTTGTGCTCAGATCTTGCTTGAAGGTTTCCCACATCTATCTGTGAGAACAGGATGCTGGGCTTAAAGGGTAATTGGCCTAATCCTGCAGACACTCCTTACATTCTTGTGCATTTGGCTTTTTTCCTACCACCTGAGTGCAGTGCGGCCTAATAATAATAATAATTTATTATTTATACCCCGCCCATCTGGATGTGGTTCCCCAGCCACTCTGGGCGGCTCTCAACAGAACATTAAAACACAATAAAAGATCAAACATTAAAAACTTCCCTAAACAGGGCCACTTTCAAATGTCTTCTAAAAGTTAGATAGGTGTTTATTTCCTTGACATCTGATGGGAGAGCGTTCCACAGAGTGGGTGCCACCACCGAGAAGGCCCTCTGCCTGGTTCCCTGTAACCTCACTTCTCGTAGGGAGGGAACCACCAGAAGGACCTCGGTGTCCGGGCAGAACGATGGGGGTGGAGACTCTGCTTCAGGTATACTGGGCCAAGACCATTTAGGGCTTTAAAAGTCAGCACCTTTGTTTTAACTCATCCATTTGGCACCCTGTTTGTAGGTTAGGGTGCAGTTCAAAACCCAGTTGCTCCTGACTGGTGTGTATGAACTGGGCAGGAACATTCTTCCACCCAGCCCCATTGGCCTCTGCCAATCTCCACCTGTAGAGTGGTGTCAGTGCCACACAAGTGGCAAAAACAATGTGTATGTGTGCACATGTATGCATGCCTGCTTCTATAGAGATATGCAACCATTTCACAATGAAAAGTGGAGCAAGCATAGGGCACTCAGTTCAATTTTCATTGGTTCCAAAATACAGTGGATGCTCGGGTTGCGAACGTAATCCGTGCAGGATGCACGTTCGCAACCCGCAGCATTTGCAACCCGTGTCTGCACATGTGCTGGTTGCAATTCAGCACTTCTGCACATGCGCAAAGCGTGATTTAGTGCTTCTGTGCATGCACGACCACGGAAACCTGGAAGTAACCCGTTCTGGGACTTCCGGGTTTCAGTGGTCTGCAATCCAAAAAAACACAACCTGAAGATGCTGTAACCCGAGGTGTAACTGTAAATTCAGACAGGAATCAATGGGAGTCCCATTCCCCCCTCCCCAGTCATTCTTCATTTATGCCATTTAGAGGTGAGGTTGTAGCAGCGGGTGGCTTTCTCTGTGCCCATCTCTCAGAGACTGCCATTTTATTTACCCTCAGTGCCCTGGTTATTGCATCGTTCTAGTTCCCTGCATGTAAACAAAATGGCAGCCACCAGAAATGAAATGGCATACATGGAGCCTGTGGCGCAATGGGTCAGTGCAACTGGGCTGTTAACCAGAAGGTTGGTGGTTCGAGCCCATCCAGAATAGGATTCCAGATTTGGACTAGATGCATAGCTATCAACGTTTCCCTTTTTAAAAGGGAAATCCCCTTATTCTGAATAGGATTCCTCGCAAGCAAAGGGAAGAGTTGACACCTATGACTAGAGGACCATTGGAGTCCCTTCCAACTTTACAATTCTTTGATTGTTCTGACGAAAATAGAGACGTCATAAGGAAAAAATGGACATTCTGTTATCAAATCAGAAAACAGGATGGCTTCTGTGAATCCAGGATTGTCCCTGGAAAAAAGGGACAATTGGAGGGTCTGCTACTGTCTGAGCTATTGAAAACATCTTTGTTTAGACAACCTTACCCAGAAGCTTTAGAGGGATGCGGGTGGTGCTGTGGGTTAAACCACTGAGCCTAGGACTTGCTGATCAGAAGGTCAGCGGTTCGAATCCCCACGACGGGGTGAGCTCCCGTTGCTCAGTTCCTGCTCCTGCCAACCTAGCAGTTTGAAAGTACGTCAAAGTGCAAGTAGATAAATAGGTACCGCTCTGGCGGGAAGGTAAATGGTGTTTCCGTGCGCTGCTCTGGTTCGCCAGAAGTGGCTTAGTCATGCTGGACACATGACCCGGAAGCTGTACGCCGGCTTCCTCGGCCAATAAAGCGAGATGAGAGCCGCAACTCCAGAGTCAGCCATGACTGGACCTAATGGTGAGGGATCCCTTTACCTTTTAACCCAGAAGCTTAGAAAGCTGGTGTGAATTTTAACATGTTTTAGTATTTTAACTTTTTGCATGTTTTCAACTATTGGTGCAATTTTTTATCTATTTGTACACCGCTCTGAGGTTTGTTGGTTTGTTGTTTCTTTTTACAACCAAGCGGTGTATAAAATAATACATAATTGTTTGAAAACCTGAACGCTTTCTCATTGCAATGATCAAGCAATGTGCTTACAAACTTCAGCTTAACAGTCCCATGAACAATATACATTAGAAGTTAAGGAAGAGTGGCTGCTTGTGAACTTGACACAAATGGCCATGCACAATTTTTGTGTGCCAGGCTGTTGTCCTGGAGGCCACAGGGGATTAAAAAAAAAAAGCAACAAAACCTTAGAAATCCCAATCAATTGAAACAAATTAAAAATAAGACCTGTCACCTTGATTTCTGCTCCTCCCCCTCCTTCTCTCCCAGTGCGCCACTCACTTTAAAGCCACGTTCACATCTATCTCGCACAAACTTGCCACTGCATAATTCATGTTAATTGGCAAGGAAAGAAGCGCAAAGACTTTAAACCAAAGGCATGGAAATTTATAACACACAAACACCAAGTAAAGAGAGAGAGAAAAAAGAATACACCGTCTTCAATATCCTCTGGTTCATTATACAGTGGTACCTTGGTTCTCAAATGCCTTGGTTTCCAAACGCTGAAAACCCGGAAGTAAGTGTTCCGGTTTTCGAATGTTTTTTGGAAGCTGAACATCCAATGAGGCTGTCGGCTATTGTTTCTGTGGCGCTTGCACCAATCAGAAAATGCACCTTGGTTTTCAAACAGTTCAGAAGTCAAACGGACTTCTGGAACGGATTAAGTTTGGCGCTTTTTTTTTTTGCATTTTTGAGGCTTTTTTGGTTAATTTATTTTTGTGACTGTGTGGAACCCAGTACTGATAAGTTGTGTGACTGTGGAAATAGATAAAAGTTCCCCATCCACACAATCATCAGTGCAGGTAAGACAAGAATTTAATTTTTATTTTCTACAATACTGTCTTCTTTATTTTATAGTACGGTATATTGATTATTGCTTTCATTTCATGGATCAATGTCTCATTAGATAGTAAAATTCATGTTAAATTGCTGTTTTAGGGGTTGTTTTTAAAAGTCTGGAATGGACTAATCCATTTTGCATTACTTTCTATTTCTTACACAACACAAAACACTGTTGCAGTATGTAGGATTTATTTTATTTGTTTTTTTATCTTATATTTTGGAAATGTACATCCAGGTGTTTTTTCCCCCTTTAAATTTTTTGGGGCGCCCAAGAGAGTGGGGCCCTAAGTTTAGCTTGTTTAGCTTATACGTAAATATAAGCTATACGTAACTCTGGCACGTGTCTGTGAGGGACGCGGGTGGCGCTGTGGGTTAAACCACAGAGCCTAGGACATGCCGATCAGAAGGTCGTGGTTCGAATCCCCGCGACGGGGTGAGCTCCCATTGCTCGGTCCCTGCTCCTGCCAACCTAGCAGTTCGAAAGCATGTCAAAGTGCAAGTCGATAAATAGGTACCACTCTGGCAGGAAGTTAAACAGCGTTTCCATGTGCTGCTCTGTTTCACCAGAAGCGGCTTAGTCATGCTGGCCACATGACCCAGAAGCTGTATGCTGGTTCCCTTGGCCAATAAAGCGCGATGAGAGCCACAACCCCAGGTCACGACTGGACCTAATGGTCAGAGGTCCCTTTACCCTTTACCTTTAACTCTGGCACTGAGTAGTTCATACATAAGCATTTCCAGGTAGGGTTGGCAGAGGCTCTGTTTGGAGATCCCTGAGAGCTGCTGCCAGTCAGTGCATGCAGCACTGAGCTAGGCAGGCCCAGAGCTGGCAGCCTCTCGCCTGTCCACTCTGTGCCATTTTTTATTTGTGGTGGGGTCTCCCCTGTTGACATGTAAGCCACCTCAAGAAGAGAGAGATAAAGAGAGAGAGAGAGAAAGAGAGAGAGAGAGAGAGAGAGAGAGAGAGAAGGGGAAGGTAAAAATAAGGCAAAACAAACAAGTAATGGGAACGAAAATGCCACACGTTTCCCAGGAAATAGTTTTCACTTAGCATATAGGTTTCGTTTCAGCTTTCTGTGGGAGCCCATCGCTCCACACAAACATGCAAACACTCCAGCCCCCAAGATAGGAAATGACCCCTGTTTTACATAACACACTTTTTATTCCTCCTCTCCCCCACCGGCCCCTGTGACCAGGTCACACTGACAACAAAGATAGACCTTTTTCTGTCCCGCGAGCGTCCGTTTATTTTTATTACGTTTGTTCGGAACGTTTCCCTTCCTCTGGAAAACTAAAGCCAAGGGTTCCTTTCTCCTGACCTACCTGACATTTTGCCCACTCCTCCACAGCGGCAGGAAAATAAATAAGGATTTAAAAAAACACAACAACACCCAACGACATACCCGCAAGGATATATATATATATATATATATATATATATATATATATATATATTCCAAAAAGGTTAAGTATAGCACGCAGAAGGCTGCTTCAGGGAGACGGATTTTCCAAGGCACTTTAAATGTTCTCTACTCAGGATGTCAGAGTTTCCAAACAACAGACCCAAAGAGGTCAGGCTTCCAGAGAAGATTTCGCTTCCCAGGCTTAGGCCAAGCGGCTCCTTCTGAGGTGGTCTGTCTGTGTATTGACACGGGAAGTCCAACTAGGTGGGCTCGGAACAGGGTTGCCCTATTCTGAAGCCCCCAAACCCAGACACATTTGGGGCACCATTCCACGTCTCCCTCGCTCGCCCACTCCCTGGTGCTGACCCCTTCACTGCCCTTCTACTTGCCCCCTCCTTCCCATCCCTCTCTTATCTTTGCCGTCTACGACCTTCTGCTCTCTGGACGATGGGAGGCTGAGGGGACCAGGGGAAAGCTGTGCCAGGAAAAACCACTGGAAGCGAAAGCCAGATCTATCGCCACCTGCAGAAACCCACGCAAGGCTTCGACCCCAAAACTCAGACATTTCATATAAAATACAAAAATCTGCCCGGAGGGGCATGTTGCCCTCTCCACGCTGCCCCCCCCCCCACAAAAAAGAGGACCGGTCGAGGAAACCCAGGTGTATGGCAGCCCTAGCTCCCACTGAAATTTGAACCCAAACAAATTTCTCCCCAACTTTCCTGAAGAGGGGGAAATGCCCATGATGTCTTTACCCCAGTGTGGCTCCCCTTTGTTACTTATACAACCCAGCAAGACAATAATCAATCTCCCCCCAACAGCATGCAAATTGATATGGTTAATTTGACTGCAATCCTCCCAACACACACACACAAAATACACTGCAACCAGCTACACCCTAGGCCCTCTGTTCTCTTGCACCCTGAGCAAAAATAAAATACCTGTTTACATACCTGCTGACACAAAAGCCCATATACTGTGTAAAAGAATGAAACTTTACGGTCTCTCGCCTCTCTCTTCCCATGTTGCCTGTACAGTGGTACCTCGGGTTACAGACGCTTCAGGTTACAGACTCCGCTGACCCAGAAATAGTACCTTGGCTTAAGAACTTTGCTTCAGGATGAGAACAGAAATCGTGCTCCAGCGGTGCAGCAGCAGCAGGAGGCCCCATTATCTAAAGTGTTACCTCAGGTTAAGAACAGTTTTGGGTTAAGAACGGACCTCCAGAACGAATTAAGTTCTTAACCCGAGGTACCACTGTAACAGTAATGTCTCCCACTGAATATGACTGCCTCACATGGTTCTATGACTTGAAAACAGAGACTCTATGTGTTCTATTGTTACTCCCAAGAAAATCCCTTAATAAAAACATTATTATTATTATTATTATTATTATTATTATTTTAAAAATAGCAAGGCAGGAGTGTGGAGAAGACTAATCTTACATCTTTCAGCTCCTTTTCTGCCTTCTTCGATCAGAAGAGAAAGAGGAGCTAGATGCCTGAGGATTTTACCTCATGAAGAAATAGAGATGAGCACCCTTCAAAACAACTGGCGGGTCTAAGGACTTCATGCACCAGACAGCCCTTCGGATGCTATTGGACTACAATTCCCATCATTCCTGATCACAAACCATGCTGCCTGGGGCTGATAGGAGTTAGAGTCCAACAACATGTTGGCTACCCTGCCCCTAAGCCAGTGTTTCTCAACCTGTGGGTCCCCAGATGTTGTTGGACTACAACTCCCATCATTCCTAGCCAGTATGACCAGTGGTCAGGGATGATGGGAGTTGTAGTCCAACAACATCTGGGAACCCACAGGTTGAGAACCGCTAAGCCATCCTTTGCCAAGCTTGTGCCCTACAGATGCTTTGGACTACAACACCCATGAGCCTCAGCTGGCATGACTGCCCTGAGCTGTAGACCTTTGCACCGATGAAGTTGCTCCCTTGTGGCCAAATGTTCATGTTCTGTTTCTTCTTATAGGCTTGACGGTGTTCTTTTTTTTTTTAAAGACTTGACATTTTCTCAGCACTTCTGCCCTTTTGCCAAGAAACAGATGTGCACACATCTGTAACACATTATTGCCTAGATTTAATAATACAAACAGGCCAAGAGGCAGCAACACCAGTACCTGCTGAAGGACCGAAGCTCTCCAAATCCAAAAGCATATGATGCCCCTATGCTTTGAAATACAGCGGCAGAAGCGAAGATGAAGGAGATTGTCTTTCAAACACACAAAAATGTTGTCCAAGATGTCAGAGAGCGTTTGGCGGCGGTGGGGGGGTGGGAGCGGGGGGAGCGCCAGCCTTCACCCATGTGCCTTGGCAGAGAAGGGGTGCGGCAGAAAAAGCATGTCAGAGGAGTTTATAAGCATCTTTGGTTTAGACAGCTGTGTATATAGGGAGGTCATTTTAAAGTCCCAAAGAAGTTTGTTACAGACTGAATAGTTCAAGGACCTGACATTTTCTTCTATATACATGCAAGAGATTCTGTGGGTTTCTCCCGGAAGGATAACATGGCACTGTGAACATCACACACAATCTGTGAGGTTTTGGTTCCCGGTTAGACAGACAGACAGATACATGCAGATGTATAGATACAGTGGTACCTTGGTTCTCAAATGTCTTGATACTCAAACAACTTGGAACCCAAACACTGCAAACCCGGAAGCGAGTGTTCCAGTTATGATCTTTTTTCGGAAGCTGAACATGCTCCGTTTTGAGTGTTATGCTTCCGATTTGAGTACCACACTTCTGTTTTCAGTGTTACGTTGAGGTATGTCTGTTTCTGCTATTTATTTTGCATTTTTGTTTTTGCGGCTTTTTGTTTTGTTTTTGTGACTGTGTGGAACCCAGTTCAGCTGCTGATTGATTGTATGACTGCAGTACATTGTTTATTGTTTTCATTTTATGGATCAATGGTCACGTTAGATAATAAAATTCATGTTAAATTGCTGTTGTTTTTAAAAGCCTGGAATGGATTAATCCATTTTGCATTGCTTTCTGTGGGAAAGCGCACCTTGGTTTTGGAACACTTTGGTTTTGGAACGGACTTCCAGAACGGATTAAGTTTAAGAACCAAGGTACCACTGTATAAGTATCTCCACCCCCACACAAAGGATTTCTGGAGTCTGTCCAGGATGGAGAGCTGGAAGAGCAATAGTGAACATTGTTTCTGGTGTAGTCCAAACTGCTTAGTTTTTCAGAATGTTTTCTGCAGGTCACATACCCATTGGCACTGCTTGTGAAAAGGTTAACATTGCCCACACTTGTTCTTTTCACAGATTTCCCTTGCCTTCGGTGAAGTCCGTTGGGAGTTGGGGAGAAATTCAGTTCTCTCTGCATTTTAATGCAGACTTTCCTAATTCACACCTTCTGAAACAACCCACAAAGTGCAACACAGCTCACCTTTGAAATTCGCATTTGTCTGAATTTTCGGTTTCCAACCAAAAAAAATTAGTACAACAGTGTGTATACAGTGGTACCTCTGGAAGTGAATGGGATCCATTCCAGAGCCCCGTTCGCATCCAGAAGCGAATACAACTCACGTCTGTGTGTGCACGGGTCACGATTCGCTGCTTCCACACATGCACGTGACCGTTCATTTTGACCGTCTGCGCATGTGCGAGCGGCGAAACCTGGAAGTAACGCGCCCCATTACTTCCAGGTCGCCGCAGCACACAACCCGAAAATACTTATCCTGAAGCTACTTCAACCCGAGGTATGACTGTAATAGGGGAAAGTGTGCGTGGATATGCCTGTTTGGGTGAAAGTAACATATAAAAATGTATTATGTTAGGGGAAACATATGAGAAGCTGAGAGAAACAAAAAATGTCAGATTCACCAATCCCTCGATGCCACCCCAAATAATTGGCCATGTAGAGTTCGCTGGATGGTCCTCTAATTGGATGACATCATCCACCCCAATAATCCCGGAAGCATTGCCCTGACTCCAAACTGACTGTCTTTTCCTCCCAAGTCAACATTGTGCAGCCAATTCTAATTGGCTATATAGTGTTTTGACATCATCCTCCTCACTTCATGAGTTCTGGCTAGTCATCCAAGTGACTAATGGAAGAAAGAAGTGGAAGAAAGAAGCAGGAAAAAAGTGATCATCAACAGCAGCAGCAACAGCAGCTGAGGAAGCTATGTCACTGAACTGGGCACATTATGTTGCAGGTCCCACTTGGGTCTTGTTAAAGTCAAATAACAGGAACCCCAGAATCGGTGTTGTGGTTTGCTATGAATGTTTTGTCATTTGTAGATTGATTCAACTCCGCTAGAGATCGCTATCCCTTTCCCAATCTACATTTCCAATGGTTCAGGGATGGCCATTAAGAACTTGGTCTGCAGATGAGCCCAAGGCCACCATATCAGGACCTGGAGTTGGTAAGCCTCAGAGGAAGGCGCTCTCTTGACGGCTTAGCATGGATCTAGTGCAGTTTTCGTCTCAAAGGATTGCAAAACCCAAACCACATTGCCATGTGTTGCCTGCAGGAGCTCTCATTCCTTTGCTTTTTTAAAAATGAGAAATATAATTCTTTCCCGGCAAGGCAACCACTAAACACATGGGCAAGAAATTTGCTGCAGAAGCAGCACCTGCCCCTGTGCTGAAGTTACTTTCTGGAAGTTATATTCTAATTTGGGGAGCACAGATAAAATATTAAGTCAATGGGATGTTTAAAACAAACAAAAGGAGAGGGTCTCTGGCTTTCCGCCAGGGCCTCTCCCTCCCCTGGGAACCATTGGTTAAACAAAGCCTATCTAACTGAAGTGGGATCTTGACTGATGTTTCTGACTGGTCTGTTCCTGCCTGATAAAACCTCTTCTTCTCTATCCATCCCAGGCTTACTGCCTCCCATGTCTCCAGCCCCTCGTCTCTCTCTCCCGCAGCGCTGTAATGCCTGTCCTTTTAAGCCGTGCAATGACTAATTGAAAAATGCATTCCAGTGCTTTCAAAAGCCGCTTTCCTTTTCCTGCGGGCCAGCCAAATGTTTGCAGAGTTGGCAGCGCAGCGCCGAAACTTGGGAACTCGATTCTTGGCCCTGCTTGAGGGATGATAAAATCCTGCCCAGTTTAATCTCCGGCTGCAGTCAAAACATGCCATCTCTCATAGATGGGCTGCTGAGTTCAGGAGCATTAGAGATGCTTTCGAGCAAAGTGTCCACCACAGCCACACTTTTAAATGTCCGACTTGCGTTCCAGATGTTTGATGCAAGGGGGTGGAGAAAGCAAAAGCACCACTTTGCATAAGAGGAGGACTTGTTCTTTCCCCATTTCCCCTGTAAGTCTCTGTCTGATTTTTAGGACTGCAACCTCCCCTCTTAAAAACACAACAAAAACACAAAATGAAGTCTTGCCCTGAATCTATGCCTTTACTATAAATGGTGAAGTGTTTATATTTGTAGGCACTGCACAAAATCCACGAGAAACCACAGTTTGGAGGAGAACAATCAGGCCCACCAATAACTGGCTTCAACCCTGTATATCTGAAGGAGCATCTCGGCCCTTATCATTCAGCCTGGACACTAAGGTCCAGCTCTGAGGGTCTTCTGGCAGTTCCCTCCCTGCGAGAAGTGAGGTTACAGGGAACCAGGCAAAGGGTTTCTTGGTAGTGGCGCCCTCCCTGTGGAATGTTCTCCCATCAGATATCAAGGAGATAAGTGACTATATTATTTTTAGAAGACATCTGGAAGCAGCCCTGTATAGGGAAGTTTTTAATGTTTAACGTTTTAGTATGTTTTTGTATGTGCTGGAAGCCTCCCAGAGTGGCTGGGGCAACCCAGCCAGATGGGTGGGGTATCATCATCATTGTCTTTTTTCAGCCAGAACTTAACGGAACTCAATTCTGGCACATCTCAGGTGGGTGCCATTACTATTATAAGAGAACAAGCATCCATGGTGAGTTCCAGGACCTCTTTTTCTAGAAAAATAGCACTGAGTCTATCATCATCATCATCATCATCATCATCAAATTGTCAGGATTGATGTGTCCCATCAGGCAGAGACCATAGTTTCTCTTCACCTCATAAGCTAGTGTGTTGTCTTTGGGTGTGATACAGGATTCTGCCTCTTTGCCAAGGCTGATTCACTTTCAAGTCTTTTTGGCTTCTAGATATGGAATGGGAGGGTATTGCCTTGGACCTTGTCTCCTGCAGAATAATAATAATAATAATAATAATAATAATAATAATAATAATAATAGGCATCTTTCTGTCTTGGGAGACCATGGAGGAGTGTGGCTTTGGGGCTGAGGTCTTTTTTCCTGGTGCAGAAGTCCAGTCCCCTTGTTGAGTGACACTCTGAGATCTAAGCACCTATTGAAGCAAGTGGAATATGGCGGATAACCACTTTATTGACTGGGGTCTGCCTGGAATGAGGCGGGCAGATGCTGACCAGTGAGACACCAAAGAAGACAGCCCATAGTGCTTGTACCTTATGCCAATCAGGTTGAGCTCACAACTAGTAACTGCTGCCTCCCCTGTGTTTTCCCCCTCCCAGGCACTCATGGTAGCTTACAGATAAAAATAAGAACAGCTAAAAACATGGGGGGACCATTAAAAAGCAACTAAACTGTGATAGAAGTGAAACTATCTGTGTATAATCTATTAAAAACAGAGACCTGTTGGATCAGGCCAAAGGGCTGTTTTGCCCAACATCCTGTTCTCACAAGAATCATAGAATCATAGAGTTGGAAGAGACCACAAGGGCCATCGAGTCCAACCCCCTGCCAAGCAGGAAACACCATCAGAGCACTCCTGACATATGGTTGTCAAGCCTCTGCTTAAAGACCTCCAAAGAAGGAGACTCCGCCACACTCCTTGGCAGCAAATTCCACTGTCGAACAGCTCTTACTGTCAGGAAGTTCTTCCTAATGTTTAGTGGAATCTTCTTTCTTGTAGTTTGGATCCATTGCTCCATGTCCGCTTCTCTGGAGCAGCAGAAAACAACCTTTCTCCCTCCTCTATATGACATCCTTTTATATATTTGAACATGGCTATCATATCACCCCTTAACCTTCTCTTCTCCAGGCTAAACATGCCCAGCTCCCTTAGCCGTTCCTCAAAAGGCATCGTTTCCAGGCCTTTGACCATTTTGGTTGCCCTCCTCTGGACATGTTCCAGTTTGTCAGTGTCCTTCTTGAACTGTGGTGCGCAGAACTGGACACAGTACTCCAGGTGAGGTCTGACCAGAGGAGAATACAGTGGCACTATTACTTCCCTTGATCTAGATGCTATATTCCTATTGATGCAGCCCAGAATTGCATTGGCTTTTTTAGCTGGCGCGTCACACTGTTGGCTCATGTCAAGTTTGTGGTCAACCAAGACTCCTAGATCCTTTTCACATATACTGCTCTCAAGCCAGGTGTCACCCATCTTGTATTTGTGCCTCTCATTTTTTTTGCCCAAGTGCAATACTTTACATTTCTCCCTGTTAAAATTCATCTTGTTTGTTTTGGCCCAGTTCTCTAATCTGTCAAGGTTGTTTTGAAGTGTGATCCTGTCCTCTGGGGTGTTAGCCACCCCTCCCAGTTTGGTGTCATCTGCAAATTTGATCAGGATGCCCTTGAGTCCATCATCCCAAGTCGTTGATAAAGATGTTGAATAAGACCGGGCCCAAGACAGAACCCTGTGGCACCCCACTAGTCACTCTTCTCCAGGATGAAGATGCCCATTGGAAGCCGACAAGTGGAACTCAAGTGCAATACAGTGGTACCTCTGGTTGCGAACGGGATCCATTCCGGAGGCCCATTCGCAACATGAGCAGAATGCAACCTGCGTCTGTGGGTCATGATTCGCTGCTTCTGCGCATGCGCTTGTGGCGATCACACAGGGTCCCCGGACATTTCACTGTCTATTGATCCCTGTGCCACCACTTTATTTCTCGCTGCCACCACCCAGGCCCTACCAGGTACAATACTGAGTCCAGTCAGGGTTAAATTGGAACATAAACTTGTTTATTTATTGCAGTTTAACAAGCGTGTGGTTTCATAAACGGTATCGGTCAATTACAATCAAGGGGTGCCTATCCAGACCTATAACTTCCACTACCTGCTCTCCCTCACGAAACCACCTCTCAGATATTTACTTGTCTTTCTATCCCCTAACTATTCCTGACTCAGCTTATTTCTCTACACTAACTCAACCTACCTACAGACTCTATCCTAATTCACTCCCACTCCAACCAACCAACCAACCAACCACCCAACTCCCAACAAACTTCGCCCCTCCCAGAGCTGGTTTTATAGTCTCTCTGACTCCACCCCCCTGGGTTCTGATTGGGTAACCTGTTTAACTATTTCACTTTCAGCACTCTCATATGCTATCATAGCGCTTGATGTCATTTTGCACATTTGCGCATGTGCGAGCGGTGAAACCTGGAAGTAACCCTTTCCGGTACTTCCAGGTCGCTGTGGGATGCAACCTGAAAATGCACAACCTGAAGCAAACGTAACATGAGGTATGATTGCAGTACTCTCCCCAGTTGCGATTCCCAGTAACTGCTACTCAGAGGCATGCCACCTCTGACAGTGAAGTAGAAGATAGCCATGGAAAACTGATATCACAATACTGGTACAAAGTAGTTGCAAGGATTACTTAACCAAAGTGCCCGAAGGACTTCAAATGCTCCAAGCACTGAACTAAACACGTGCCTTCTGAAAACAGAAGCTTCATGTTGTGTTTCCCTTCACCTGTCCTCAGGACGTGTTTAAGAACACTTACCCGTATTGTGACACTGCTTGTCCACGCTCTGGTGAACTCCAGATCAGAGCATGGCTCCTCTGTCTTGGCTTCTCCTATGGGACAGCTAGAAAGATCGGCTGGGTAAGAATATTGATTTGGAGACAGCCTCCTCAAGAATCCTTAGAAAGTTTATGAGGTGTTTTTTTGCTTGTCACTGCTAAGCTTTTCAGGATTTTAGGTGCATATTCTATGCTCTCATATCAGATCTTAAGCCTTGTAAATTATTCTGTTTGATATTTTCTCCCTGAAGTAAATGTATATATATATATATATATGACCTTCCATCTATTTTTTAAATTTAAACCTTTCCAACCCACCCTGTTTTTTACGGTGCCAAATTAACAAAAAGACAAACATGCTGCCTTTCTGAGATATTTCCTATTGCCTAGCTAGTTTAACAAATTAGTGTTTCCTAAATAACCAGGGGTTATAAAAAAATCACCGTAAAGAAGCAAACATGACAATAGGGCTGCCTTTCAAGGTGGTTTATGGAAACTGCTGCTGTTGTGGGTGGGGGAAACGAACAACGTGGGCAAGGTTGCCTAAATATTTTTGTGGCTTCCCCTTGTCAGGCGTCACTCTCAAGCCTTCTTCAACAACTACTGGCTTGAGGAGCCATCACTGGTACTCTGAGGCTTCACAATCAGCCAAGACTAATCACAAACTTCCGTAGTGGGGAGACTTTGGTTGGAGGCTCCCTGTGTGATTAGGAAGCCACAAGAAGCCTCCATAGATTCAAAAGCTTGCCCGCCAGTAGTGGACCTACATTTTGGGGGCTGTGAAGCTGGAATTGTTATGGGGGCCCCTTTGCAACCAGAAACAAGGTCTGAGTAACTACCATGATCTCCTAAATTGAGATGTTCCATGGCAGATCACCATGCCTTTACAACATCTGTGCTGGTGACTGTCAAACTTCAGGGTTGTTGAAGTATATACAACAAAAATTAATCAAGTTGAGTCATGTGACTCAAATTGGGTGTACTTGACCCATATATTTTTTTTAAGCAATATGGACTAAATTTGCTTCTGGGGAGAATTAGGGGCATCAAGCTTCATTCGTTTTATAATAGATCTCCTGCTGCCCACTGCAGAAGGAACCAGGAGGAATCACATGACTTCAGAGGAGGGACAATTTGGAAACTACTCTGTAGCCTAATAAATAATATATTATTTATACCCTGCCCATCTGGCCAGGCCTCCCCAGCCACTCTGGGCAGCTTCCAAAAGGATATTAAAAACACAATAAAACATCAACCATTAAAAACTTCCCTAAACAGGGCTGTCTTCAGATGTCTTCTAAAAGTCAGATAGTTGTTTATTTCCTTGACATCTGATGGGAGGGTGTTCCACAGAGCGGGCACCACTACCGAGAAGGCCCTCTGCCTGGTTCACTTATTGCAGGGAGGGAACTGCCAGAAGACCCTCGGAGCTGGACCTCAGTGTCCGGGTAGAATGATGGGGGTGGAGACGTTCCTTCAGGTATACTGGGCCAAGGCTATTTAGGGCTTTAAAGGTCAGCACCCACCAACACTTTGAATTGTGCTCGGAAACTTCCTGGGAGCCAATGTAGATCTTTCAAGACCGGTGTTATGTGGTCTTGTCACCAGTCTAGCTGCCACATTCTGGATTCGTTGTAGTTTCTGGGTCACCTTCAAAGGTAGCCCCACATAGAACGCATTGCAGTAGTCCAAGCGGGAGAAGTTTATCTGCACCCGAGCCTTCCCCAAATGGCTAAATGTGCATTTTGATGTCCATTTTTCTTCTGGGCCCAGTACTGATTAAAGCAGGCTGCTCTTGACTAGGACTGGGTTGGCACCTCAATTGGCCATGGCCAAGCTACTCACGGACTAGAGGAGAATCCTCTAGCCAAGGTATCATCTGTATCCTCTGCTAATTGACAAAATGCTGCCCGCAGGCTGAAGAGGCTGGCAGGTCCCCTTGCCAGCATGAAATGAAGAAGTCCCAAAGGCCTCGTGACTCATTTCAGGATTGCATCATAGAGGCCTTTATTCATGTCAGATATTTGCGTGTTAGTAAAAATCAAAAGACTAGTTAAAGTCACTTATTTTGTTGCGGGGTGTTGCTTTATTTTTATTTCCTAGATCATATGCAGGACGTTGGGTAAGTGATAGGGTTTGTTTGGTTTCCCCCCCCTAGGGCAGCCTTCATAATACCCTCTATGTCCGCTGTGTTGTGTGACTTGAAATAGATGCCCATTAAATGAATGGATGGCGAGATAAATTTGGAGCAGGGGCAATGACCCTAGTAGCATCCCTTTCCCACAAGACTCAGGCGTGTTAAAAGGCGGCATTTGTTTCCCTGTGTTGTATCCGGTTTGGCCCTTGGCTCCGTCGGACGGCAATAAAAGGGATAGATTGTGCTCGCCCGATTGAGACTTCCTAGAAAAGACACGATGAGCACAGAGGAGCCCTTTGTCAGGCTTTGCTCTTTAGCTGTGGGAAGGCCGATCAGCGCAGTTCCTGCTGCAACAGTGTTTCGGGCTTCATCACAAATTTCTCAAATAGAATTGCATGGGAAGAGGCTCTCTGCTAAGTTGAACCAGTGGTCTTCCTGTCTCCATATTGCCTGCACTGAGTGGCAATTGCTCTCCAGGCTTTCCAACAGAGGTCCGTGTCAGCCCTACCTGGAGATGCCAGGGAATCCATAGAAACATAGGAAGTTACTATATACTCGTTCATCTAGTTAAGTAGTGTTTAGCCTGGCAGGGAATCTTTTCCAGCCTTGCCTGGAGTTGGCAGGGATTGAATCTGGGACCCTCTGTTTGCAAGGCAAATGTTCTGCCACTGAGCTGCAGCACTATCGGACGCAGTAAACACACAAGATGTAACCAGCTGTACTTTTCAATAAATAAGGTATACTATTCATTTTATCAAATTGTAGATTTCAACAGAAGTCTTATAAAGTTCACCGAAAAAAGCAGAAGACCCAGTGGATCAGTTCATTCTCTAGTCAGTTCAAGCATAAGGTCCACACATGTATAAGTATCTATTCCACCTGTCTGTTCATAGAGTCCAATAATCCACATAAAGGGTTGTCACAGTTCCACAGAATCCTTTCACAGAGTCTAAGACAAGGATTTCCAGAATATTAGCCTTGTTTCGTCATCCTAGGCTTCATCAGAAGAACAGGCTCTAGGTAATGCAAATAAATACAATATCATAATCTCACACATTTTTGCAGCAAAAGTAATGTGAAAAACCATAAACAAATGTATATACCATATGTGATATTATAGGATAGTGGATCTTACAGCATAGTAGTGGTTGCAGCATGCAGCGACTGTTAAAAGCAGGATTATATGGACAAGCACAATATAGATTTGAGTAACAGGTGTTGGCAATCCACAGATACAAAATTTATTTCTTAAAGTGACGTCTTGTGTGTTTATTGAGTATGTTCCACATAACCCAGTGGCGTAGCGTGGGGGGTGCAGGGGGGCCGGCCGCACCGGCCGCAACATCTGGGGGTTAGGGGGCGCAAATCCACGGGTTAGGGGGCGCAAATCCACGGGTTAGGGGGCACAAATTACTTGCCTTGCCCTGGGTGCTGACAACCCACG
Source organism: Podarcis gaigeae (assembly GCF_964106915.1). Taxonomy (NCBI): domain Eukaryota; kingdom Metazoa; phylum Chordata; class Lepidosauria; order Squamata; family Lacertidae; genus Podarcis; species Podarcis gaigeae. Next base: position 10,838,188 of record NC_139686.1, on the reverse strand, counting down.
CTACGCCACTGACATAACCATAGGTCTGTTGTTGTTGTTTTGCACTATCACACACTGCATTTATATAGAGCTTTAGGGAGGGGCTTGAGACCTCTTTAGTCATTAATGACCTCAGCAGTCAACAAGGCTGAGACCATATAACACTGATCCTGAAAGACCTACATTGGCTCCCACTACGCTTCCAAACAGAATTCAAAGTGTTGGTGTTGACCTTTAAAGCCCTAAATGGCCTTGGCCCAGTATGCTACGACTGCTGCCAGAATCTTGGTACCCCCAAAATGGAAAACTCAGGAATTACCAACATTAGAGGAGTGGCAAGCCAAAATGGTTGAATATGTGGAATTAGCAAAACTGACCCACAAGATCCGTAACCAAGAGGAAACAAAGTTCAGAAGAGAGTGGGGTAAATTTGTGAAGTATATAAGTCATAATTGTAGAAGTTTAAAGATTGTAGTAGGATTAAAATAAATCTGATGATGTGAATAGGGTGTTATTAAGAATCTGCGAAAAATGAAGATTAGCATGAAAACCTGCTGAAGGGAGGGAGGGAAGTCTGTGCTCGATAGAGCGTTGAGAAAATAAGTGGACATATGATTGTAGAACTTTAGTGTATTTATTTTGTTTTGTTTATGTTAAAGAAAATCCAATAAAAGCATTTTTTTTAAAAAAAATATTACTGGGTGAGTTGGTCATCGTGGCTGAAAGGAAGCAAAACACACAACTTTTTTTTTTTATTAAAAAAAACTTTTTCACCTGACTTCTCCAGCCCTGAACATGAGTCTCCTCCAAGCCACAAACCCCTCCAAGCTTTGGCATGGCCTGGCCCTCTCCTGTTGACATGGGGAAAATAGGGTGGCAGCAACAGCAGGGATAGCCTATTTGATGCTCTCTTTCTCTCTGGCACCTGTTGGAAGCTTCTGGGAGTGCCTGTGGCCCTGGGAAGTGCAATTTCCCAAGGCACTCTATTTCAGGCTGCAAGAACTCTGATACCCAAAAGATCTACTCCTCCCTCTCGGTGTTTGTTGTATCTGTGTGTGCAGAGGGTTTTCCACTGCAATGCTCCATGAGTCACTGCTCTGGGCATTGCTCCTGTTTGGGGAAGAGGCAAGCCCAGGACGCAGGTGCTGGTCTCCTCCGTAGACAAGTTCTTTGGAGTCACAGGAACTTGTTTCAGTCTCTCATGGCACACTATAGCCCAGGGGTCAGCAAACTTTTTCAGCAGGGGGCCAGTCCACTGTCCCTCAGACCTTGTGGGCGGGGCAGACTATATTGGTGTGGTGGGATGAATGAATTCCTATGCCCCACAAATAACCCAGGTAAAAGGTAAAGGGACCCCTGACCATTAGGTCCAGTCGTGACCGACTCTGGGGTTGCGGCGCTTATCTCCCTTTATTGGCCGAGGGAGCCGGCGTACAGCTTCCGGGTCATGTGGCCAGCATGACTAAGCCGCTTCTGACGAACCAGAGCAGCACATGGAAATGCCGTTTACCTTCCCACAGGACCGGTACCTATTTATCTACTTGCACTTTGACGTGCTTTCGAAATGCTAGGTTGGCAGGAGAGGGGACAGAGCAACGGGAGCTCACCCCGTCAACGGGATTCGAACCGCCAACCTTCTGATCGGCAAGTCCTATGCTCTGTGGTTTAACACACAGCGCCATACATTTTAAATGAATGGACACATTCTACTCACATAAAAACACGCTGATTCCCAGACCGTCCACGGGCTGGATTTAGAAGGCGATTGGGCCAGATCCGGCCCCCGGGCCTTAGTTTGCCTACCCATGCTATAGCCGTTCTCAGGCCCATGGCAAACTGATGGGTCCTAAGCACAGAGTCTTCAGGAGCTGAATTAAACACTGAGGATATCTGACTCTGACCCTCAAATGAACTGTGGGTTGAGCAAGGAATTTCACAGGAAAAGACACAGATAGGGCATGGCTTAACATTGGACCGGTGAAGAAGCAGATTGCTCTCCACAAGCTATATATTTTGGGGATGGGTTTGATCTCATGACCTGTGTATGGGGGGGGGGACCCACCTTATACAATCCTCCTACATTCACGTCTGACAGGTTAAGTATTGCTTCATCTTTAAATGCAGGGCGAACCTCATAGGTCAGTGGAAGTCAGAATTGTTAACTTCCTGCTTTATCAAAAGCTGTCAGTGTGGTATTGAGCTCTTCATTCATTCATCCCTCCCCTCCATTCCTCATTCGCTCTCCTCCCTTCTTCCTTTATCTCTTACTGCCAGAGAATGATGCTGGTTTATCTATCACTATCTAAACAGCCTTACAACAACAGCAGCAGCAGTCATTAAGCACGCCAGCAGGAGAAGGCTGGTTTTAAGTAGGAAAGAGGGGTGGGAGGGAGAAAGGGAATTTCAAAAATCAGAGGTTTCACCCAAACAACAACTTTTTTTTATTGTACTTATTCAGTTGTGCTGATTCTAAATGAGGGGCATGTTTGAAGATGGACGAAGGAGTTGTTGTTGTTGTTGTTTAGTCGTGTCCGACTCTTCGTGACCCCCTGGACCAGAGCACGCCAGGCACTTCTGTCTTCCACTGCCTCCTGCAGCTTGGTCAAACTCATGCTGGTAGCTTTGAGAACACTGTCCAACCATCTCATCCTCTGTTATCCCCTTCTCCTTGTGCCTTCAATCTTTCCCAACATCAGAGTCTTTTCCAGGGAGTCTTCTCTTCTCATGAGGTGGCCAAAGTACTGGAGTCTCAGCTTCAGGATCTGTCCTTCCAGTGAGCACTCAGGGCTGATTTCCTTAAGAATGGATAGGTTTGATCTTCTTGCAGTCCATGGGACTTTCAAGAGTCTCCTTCAGCACCATAATTCAAAAGCATCAATTCTTCGGCGATCTGCCTTCTTTATGGTCCAGCTCTCACTTCCATACAACGGAACATTTTGTACAAAGATTACCATAATAAAGGACAAAAGTGGTAAGGACCTAACAGAAGCAGAAGACATCAAGAAGAGGTGGCAGGAATACACAGAGGAATTATACCAGAAAGATATGGATGGCTTGTACACCCCAGGTAGTGTGGTTGCTGACTTTGAGTCAGACATCCTGGAGAGTGAAGTCAAATGGGCCTTAGAAAGCACTGCTAATAACAAGGCTAGTGGAAGTGATGGTATTCCAGCTGAACTATTTAAAATTTTAAAAGATGATGCTGTTAAGGTGCTACACTCAATATGCCAGCAAGTTTGGAAAACTCAGCAGTGGCCAGAGGATTGGAGAAGATCAGTCTACATCCCAATCCCAAAGAAGGGCAGTGCCAAAGAATGCTCCAACTACTGCACAATTACACTCATTTCACACGCTAGCAACTTTATGCTTAAAATTCTACAAGGAAGGCTCAAGCAGTATGTGGACCGAGAACTCCCAGAAGTGCAAGCTGGATTTAGAAGAGGCAGAGGAACCAGAGACCAAATCTTCCAGCCTCATAACTTTTATATGCCTGTTGTCTTTGTCCATTGAGTTTTCTTGGCAGGGATACTGGCTTGCCGGTTCCTGCTCCGCTATGACCTGTCCATCTTGGGTGCCCTGCATGGCATAGTTCATAGCTTTGCTGAATTATTCAAGCCCCTTCACCACGGCAAGGCAGTGATCCATGAAGGGGGACTGAGGAGTTAGGGACAGGGAAAAATATCATTTGGTGAACTTGCCCTGTTCAGACTTCCTGAGCCCACGCTGAAACAGAAACAAGCCTATCCTTCGAAAAACTGCACGCCTCTGAATGTCACACTGCAGGTCTCCAAACAATATAATGCAGCCCACCCTCACCCCCAAACATACATTAGGCAAGACGTGTTCACCTAAATATGTGTGGGTATTAGATATTGTACATAAATGCATGAGCTCCTTTGGAGAAAAATGCAATAAATAAAATGAATAATAAATAGCTCAATTTTGAGGGGGGAGAAATTGCTTGCAAAAATGTCTACAAGGCAAACTTGTGAGCAGAAGTATGTACGGTATGTTAGAAGTAGATATTTATTTATTCCATTTATGAATCACGTCCCATAAAGTATCTCGAAACGATTTCACAATAAAAATACCAAAACAATTAAAAACCACTTTCATATTTTTTTGTTTTAAAACCCCACAATTTTAACTATTAGAAACAATGCCGTATGTAAAAGTATAATAATTTTAGCCCCAGTACAAAGTGGGGGAAAAATCTCCTCTAAAAAGGCTTCTTGCACAAGGAAGGAGCCAAAAAATACAATAGAGATGGTCCTTGTTGGATATGTTCCTGGAAGGAGTTCTAAAATGCAGATGTATTTTTATGCATTTTTTTAAAAAAAATAATGGGTGAACTGCAGCTAAGATTCTAAAAAAGAAAAGAAAATAAGAGCTGATTCCTGAGACACTAATTCTAGGGCAGGGGGTTATCCCCTTGAACTGAGTCCCTAAACAAACTAGGAAGCCAAGGTAGTTGGTGAAGCCAGAACTCTGGCAGCCCCTTTCTGAACCCATTGATGCCTGTGGACTATCTTCAAAGCCAGCCTCACGCAGAGTACATCACAGTCATCTTCCTAGGAAGTGTCAGGCATGACTGAGGCCAGGCCCGGGTTCTCTTAGAAAGGATACACCTGGTGTACAGGAAGAACTACTCTTGGCCACCATGCCAGCTCAGCATCCAGGAGCCGCCACAGGTTAAGGAATGGCCCCAAGGTTCAGGAGGAGGGAAAAACCCACCCAGAAGGGTTCTTAACCTACTCCTGTAGCACAAGAAGAAGAGGAAGAGGAAGAGGAAGAAGAGGAGGAGGAGGAGGAGGAGGAGGAATAGTAGTTTGGATTTGATATCCCACTTTATCACTACCCCAAGGAGTCTCAAAGCGGCTCACAATCTCCTTTCCCTTCCTCCCCACAACAAGCACTGTCAGGTGAGTGGGGCTGAGAGACTTCAAAGGAGTGTGACTAGCCCAAGGTCACCCAGCAGCTGCATGTGGAGGAGCGGGGAAGCGAACCCGGTTCACCAGATTACAAGTCTACTGCTCTTAACCACTTCACCACACTGGCTCTCCAATGTGCACTGGGGAAGCGTCAACCAGCTGTTCATCTATCTCGTCCTGAAGCACAAAACCCTAATCCTAATTCCTGGTGTTGGATCTAGACACAGGTTAAAAAACGCTATAAATAAGTCAGAAATCAAATTGTTACAACAAAAGGAAGGGAAAAGCCCATGTAAAAAATCCACATTAACTCTTTTTTGCTCTCTGTCGCCATCTGGTGTTGGATGTTTATAACGCATCCAAAACGTATTACTGTGACAAATATAGCTGTGTCCCTTGTTTGCAGATAGGGTGGACCCATGAGCAAGATGGACGTCTTTCCTTCCCATTATTACTGCTGACCATTCACAGACCCTCCAAGTGTCCCCATTTTCCAGGGACAGTCCTGGAATTTACAGAAGCCATCCTGGTTGCTGATTTGTTCCTGGAATGTCCCACTTTTCCTTAGGACAGCCCTAAACTCATCGGAGAAATATTGGAGGGTGTGGAGTTCTCTGATCCTTCAGCCATCTGAGGGCAGCCTTCTATAAGGAAGATTTTTAATATTTGATGTTTTATTATGTTTTTATATATGTTGGAAGCTGCCCAGAGTGTCTGGGGGGATCCAGTCAGATGAGCAGGGTATAAACAGTATAATAAGAATAACAGCAATAATAATAATTGAATAGGATGTCTCTGTTTTCATCAGGATGCGGGTGGCACTGTAGTCTAAGCCACAGAGCCTAAGGCTTGCCGATCAGAAGGTTGGCGGTTCGAATCCCCATGATGATGTGAGCTCCTGTTGCTCAGTCCGAGCTCCTGCCAACCTAGCAGTTTGAAAGCACACCGGTGTAAGTAGATAAATAGGTACCGCTGTGGCGGGAAGCTAAACGGTGTTTCCGTGCACTGCTCTGATTCGCCAGAAGCGGCTTAGTCATGCTAGCCACATAACCTGGAAGCTGTAGAAGAGTTTGGATTTGATATCCTGCTTTATCACTACCCTAAGGAGTCTCAAAGCAGCTAACATTCTCCTTTCCCTTCCTCCCCCACAACAAACACTCTGTGAGGTGAGTGGGGCTGAGAGACTTCAGAGAAGTGTGACTGGCCCAAGGTCACCCAGCAGCTGCATGTGGAGGAGTGGAGACACGAACCCGGTTCACCAGATTACGAGTCTACCGCTCTTAACCACTACACCATGCTGGCTCTTTTGGCCAATAAAGCAAGATGAGCGTCGCAACCCCAGAGTCATCTGCAACTGGACCTAATGGTCAGGGGTCCCTTTACCTTTACCTATTTTCATCGGAGAAATGTTGGAGGTATGCAACTTGCTCTCTCCCTTTTAGGCCTATTCCACACCGCTCAGAAAGACAAGGGACATGGAAATTGCTGGTTTTTCTCTCTGTTCCTGTCACTGCTTGCTTGCTCACTCAAGGCATGTGAATAGGCAGTTGCGGCACAGTGGAGCAGCAGAACCCCCAGCACCCCCCTTTGTGGGGTGTGGACCTTGACAGGTGTCCAGTGAGGCCAGACTCTGGCACTGGCTCAGGAAGAGGAAGGAAGGAAGGAAGGAAGGAAGGAAGGAAGGAAGGAAGGAAGGAAGGAAGGTTGGTTCATCAGGCTTCCTGTTTCAGCACTAGTACAGCACAAAGGGTTTACTGACAGTTCATTTCCCCATCCTTCTAGATATCCCCTAGCACACCTGCTCTTCTGGAAGGCCAATTATTGCTGTCAAGGTGAAAGCGGCAACCCCTCGCCAGCTCTCCTGAGTCAGACCAAGGCTGGCACACAAACACTGATGCACACACGCACACACAGAGATTTCCAAATAGCTGTGGATTGTTGCTTTGCTCTCCCTCACATTCTCGGTCTCTGGGTTTTTGAATACTTTTGCGCTGACAGCATTGCAGAAAGGAGCCCCATTCGCCGCACAAAGCAGCGGACATCTTTTGCTGTCTAAATGCTAAATTGGAATGTGTCAGAGCCACTAAGTCATTGTTGTTGTTTTTATGCCACTAACTTCAAGGGGCCTGGAAATGAAGTCACACTGTAATGCATTTTAATAAAATGTTATTTGCTTGCACTTAGCCCACAAAATATGCTCGGATTTTGTATATAAGTGGCAAGGAGGCTCACTCTGGTCTAAAGTTAACTTTTTGTGACTCAATGCATTATATATATCTTCTCTTTCACCTTCCATCCATCAGTTTCCGTATGGCAAACACACCTCTGTCCATCCAGCCATCTATCATACGTTCACACAACATTATGCAGTAAAGGTAAAGGGACACCTGACCATTAGGTCCAGTCGTGGCCAACTCTGGAGTTGCGGCGCTCATCTTGCTTTATTGGCCGAGGGAACCGGTGTACAGCTTCCAGGTCATGTGGCCAGCATGACTAAGCTGCTTCTGGCGAACTAGAGCAGTGCACAGAAACGCCGTTTACCTTCCCGCCAGAGTGGTACCTATTTATCTACTTGCACTTTGATGTGCTTTTGAACTGCTAGGTTGGCAGGAGCAGGGACCGAGCAACGGGAGTTCACCCTGTCACGGGGATTTGAACCGCCAACCTTCTGATTGGCAAGTCCTAGGCTCTGTGGTTTAACCCACAGCGCCACCCATGTCCCCAACATTACGCCACCCGCGTCCCGAACATTATGCCTTATGCCTTACTTTCACCCAAAGCACCCTGAGAATTGCAAATGAAGAAGCATAAAGATAACACTGACACAAACACAATTACTATTTTATGCCCTGGCACTGCACAAAGCATTCAACACTGTTTACAATAAAATGCACAATAAAAAAGCAAGGTATCAATGATCTTAAAAGATCAGCAGGGACCCGGAGCCACTTCAGGGCAGTGGGGAGCAGAGGCTAGGCACCCACAACAAAAAAATTGTGGGTGCTTCGGCCCCCAGGGCCCCTTGGAGTTGATGCCAATGGACCCACCGTTGCTCTCGGCCACTCAATCCTCCAGCATTAAAATATTACACTGCCCTGACTGCTTTCTTAGAAAGGTTGGATGGATGTAAACATTTAGAACAAGACAAAGCATTGGATCTTTTCAGCAAACATTAGTCCTCTGCCCCTTATAGCCAGGAGGCTGAGCCAAACCTTGCCATGGAACCCGCCCCAAAGAAAGTTCAAGTTCAAGAAAATTTGTTTTGCTGCATGTGAGCCATGCTGGGCAAAGGATTGACTCATAAGCCCTGTGAATAATGTCAAAATATTTCAAACAGGCCCGTTGCTCACCCAGATTGAACCTGGATAATAACCCCATGTAGATTGTAAAGGTGGGAATCCAATTGGGCCAATTATGTCTTACTCTCGGGGCCATTTCCTACATTCTTGATCTCTACCGCTCTCCTTATTATTCTTTTTCTGCTCAAGGCTCCCTAAAGAACAATGCAGGGTGGTGGTGGGGGGCGGCGGAGAATATCAATATGCTACTCACCCCTTTCTACGTCTCCCCTCTGCTTGCATACAATAAATAGCTAAAGAAATGAGTTATGCCTTTTGCATAAGGAAGTACAGGAAAGGAAATGTGATTCAAAGCCCCAAATAGCGCATAGTTAAACGATGGAACTTGCTCCCCTAGGAAGCAGTGAAGACTGCTCATTTCCCTCTAAAATCCATATTAGGACAGTACAGTCGTACCTTGGTTCCCAAACGGCTTGCCTCCCGATCAAATCTGCTCCCGAATGCCGCAAACCCAGAAGTAAGTGTCCCAGTTTGTGAACGTTTTGGAAGTCGAATGGACTGAGTTCGGGAACCATGGTACCAGTGTACCCAGTGCTTTTTTTCTGGGAGGTACGCAGGGGTATGCATACCCATAAATATTTTGTGAATCTTTGTACTTTGGTCCATTTACTGTGTTTATTTCCCCTGATTTGAACTATAAAATGGTGATTTTCTTGAGTCAGAATGTACCCCTTAACATATATTTTTTGGGGGATGGGACAGGAAGCACTGACTATACCTTTATAAGGCCAGCTAATGCTCCAGATAGTGATGTATGGAAGTGAGAGCTGGACCATAAAGAAGGCTGATCACCAAAGAATTGATGCTTTTGAAATATGGTGCTGGAGGAGACTCTTGAGAGTCCCATGGACTGCAAGAAGATCAAACTGATCCATTATGAAGGAAATCAGCTCTGAGTGCTCACTGGAAGGACTGATCGTGAAGCTGAGGCTCCAATACTTTGGCCACCTCATGAGAAGAGAAGACTCCCTGGAAAAGACCCTGATGTTGGGAAAGATTGAGGGCACAAGGAGAAGGGGGCGACAGAGGGCGAGATGGTTAGATAGTGTTCTCGAAGCTACCAGCATGAGTTTGACCAAACTGCGGGAGGCAGTGGAAGAAAGAAGTGCCTGGCGTGCTCTGGTCCATGGGTTCACGAAGAGTCGGACACAACTAAACAACAACAAATGCTCCAGAACTCATCTTAGTTTAGAAATTACAGGGCACAATGGTTATGTTCTACCTTCACTGTTGGAGCCAATATGGCTCTGAATACCAGTTGCTGGTTGTATGCAACCCCTGCTGCATGGACATTATTAGTGCAACATTGGAAAGAAGAAGGTGTCCCAGTTAAAGAAGACTGGCAACTCAATTTTATGGAATATGCTGAAATGGCAAAGTTGACAATGGAATTAAGAGGAAGAGACAACTGTCATCATCGCCCTTGAGCCAGTGCACCAACTGGACTCATGCACCTCAACCCTGACTGGGCTAGGCGAGCTGGGTAGCACTGCCAGAGACCTCCTTTCTCACAGGAACAGGTCACAGTGCTGTGGACTCACAGCTTGGAGCTGAGAGCACCGGATTCACTGTCTCAATAATACAGTCGTTGCGCAGCAGCGTTTTGCAGAGTCTTGCAGAGTATAAACCACTCGGAGAGCAGCTCTGTAAAATATCCTCCTTTATTCTATCACTACAGCTATAATACAAAACTATATACAGAGCTAAATATTCTGAGCATAAATCAATGCTATACTCTGAGTGCCTGCAGCTGCTCTTAGCAGCAATCTTATCTATAAACACAATCTCTTGCACTCTCTCTCTGACACACTGACTGACTCTCTCTCACACACAGATTCACTCACTTGACTAATTAAGTAGAGAGCAGTACATTGCTCCTCCTCTCTGTAGAGTCAGCAGAGACCTCAGGAGATTCTCAGGAGATTCTTGGGTATGGGAGGGGTGAAATCTCCTCAACAACAACAAATTTAAGGAAGATTGGAAGGACTTTATTGCATATAAGCAATGCACACAGGTTAAAACATTAGCAGGGTTCTGAAAATACTTGTAATTCAATTAAGAATGGACAATAAGTAATGCAAATGATCTATATCTATACAATGGACATGTGGTATGCTGATAAACTATGGAACCAGGGAAGGGACTAGGGGGAAGTCAATTTGTTTTGTTTTGATTTTATATTGTTATGGTTTTCATATTGGTTATGGTTGAAAATTAATAAAATGTTATTAAAAAATGAATACCAGTTGTTGGAATTCACAAGTGGAGAGGGTGCTGTTCTGCTCTGGTCCTGGTTGGAGGCTTCAGGTAGGACGCTGAACCAGATGGGCCTTTTTCCTGATCTAGCAGGTCTCCTGTTATGTTCTTACAAGAACATTCTGAAAGACTTGGCCTCTTTGATACCCCGTTCCCCACATTTCTGTTTTGAAATAATTGAATAACACAGCTCGTCCTAGGCATTTTTGACTTTTTTCCACATCAATTTGATTTTTGATTTTTTATTTTACTCTTCTGCTCTCTTTCGGCGTCTGCTTCCCAACTTCTAATCCATGTCAGGGCTTCTTCTCTCATCCGTGACTCGCTTTGTTTCTTTAATAGCCTCTTGCAGGGACTTTTGACAGAGGCTCTTTAAAAAAGAAGAATCCTAATAAATTATGCCAACTGGTCCTTTGCTAATCCACTCTGCTGCGGATTAGACAACTCTTCGGTTGGGTTCAAAGGGTCGAGGCCTTCTTTATCTGTTGCCACACTCCAACCTAACACTGGGAAAACCAGTTTCAGAAATCCATCAGCCTCCAAACATTTATTTATGTTTACTTTTAATAAGCACCACAAAACCTGTCTCAACAAGCAGCAATTTAATTGCCTCACTGCATCAGATCAGATGAACATCCTGCTCATAATAAACTCTCTTACCTATAAATAAACATTGAAAATACAAATTAAGCTTCTGTGTTAAGCTGTGGCAGACTAAATGTCTCAATTCTTTCCCCTACACCTTGTGAATGGGATTCCCAACCCCCCCCCCCCCAAATTGCACAGTCTCTCTGCTGCTGTTGCCTTATTAGGGATGCAGGTATTCATTTCTATTATTATTTAAGCAGAATTACCTACTTTTAGGCAATGGCGGGGAAAAACAAGCATGCAAGGGCCTTTGAAGCCTATTGGAAGATAAGCAAAATTCTGGGCTTGGTACAGTAATACCTTTTGCTTGCCTACATGGAGGTTAGAGAAATGGATGTGGTAGTGTTTAAACATCTGGCTTTTGTGTGGCTGGAATATAGCCTACTATGTATAGATAAGAGCAGCATCTGTTGCCTTGTCCATTTAGCCTCTGGCCCTGCCCATTTTTTTAATTGCCCCTCGCACCAATTTCATGTGTACCCCTATCCCCAAGTTAGGTACAGCAGTACCTCTGGATACGAATGGGATCCGTTCTGGAGCCCTGTTCACATCCTGAAGTGAACACAACCAGTGTCTGCACATCTGTGGGTGCGCGGGTCGCGATTTGCCGCTTCTGCGCATGTGCGTGATGTCATTTTGACCATCTGTGCGTGCGTGATTGGCGAAACTCGGAAGTAACGCGTTCCGCTACTTCCAGGACGCAGCGGAGCGCAACCCAAAAGTGCTCAACCTGAAGCAACTTCAACCCAAAGTATGATTGTAGTTGTTTATTTACTTGACATCTGGTGGGAGGGCGTTCCACAGGGCGGGCGCCACTACCGAGAAGGCCCTCCGCCTGGTTCCCTGTAACTTGGCTTCTTGCAGTGAGGGAACCACCAGAAGGCCCTCAGAGCTGGACCTCAGTGTCAGGGCTGAACGATGGGGGTGGAGACGCTCCTTCAGGTATACTTCAGGTATACCATTCCCGCAGCTTAATTCTACTGACCAATTGCAAGGGCTAGTGTTGAACATTTCTGGTTCCTTTTGTGCTAAGAAATGGCTATGAGGCAGGGCAGGCTCCCGGCTTGAGGGGAATCCCAGGAAGGAAATAAAAACCCGGAGGTGCCAAGAAAAAATTCTAAAAGGAGAATTCGCTGGCCAGGAAAGCCCTGCACAAAAATACCTTTTAAGCTTTCCGCCTTCCATGCACTTAATTTGTGCAATCCGTCTGACCTTCAGTTGTGTAAAGTTGAAATCATACATGCTATATGTGCATAAGTTGCAATTGCAATGCGTCCTGAAAGTACAGTGGTACCTCGGGTTACATACGCTTCAGGTTGCATATGCTTCCAGTTAGAGACTCCGCTAACCCAGAAATAGTGCTTCAGATTAAGAACTTTGCTTCAGGATGAGGACAGAAATTGTGCTCCAGTGGTGCGGTGACAGCAGGAGGCCCCATTAGCTTAACCATAAACCTGTATATATAAACCTGTTTTATATATACAGTGGTACCTGGGGTTAAGTACTTAATTCGTTCCGGAGGTCTGTTCTTAACCTGAAACTGTTCTTAACCTGAAGCACTTTAGCTAATGGCACTTCCTGCTGCCGCCATGCCGCTGGAGCACAATTTCTGTTCTCATCCTGAAGCAAAGTTCTTAACCTGAAGCACTATTTCTGGGTTAGCAGAGTCTGGAACCTGAAGCGTATGTAACCTCAACCGTATGTAACCTGAGGTACCACTGTAAAAGCAAAGAAAAGCAACAACCTGAATCCCATTTCCAAAAATAAGGAACCTCCCCAAATGTAGTATTGATTTGAAAGAGAGAGAGAGAGGAGCCATTAGCAAGTTTTCTACTGATCTTTTCTATTTAATTAAACCATGAGCCATTGGCGGGAGGAAAAGCAAGGAAAGGGCGTCCCCCTCCTTGCACTTTTTGCATTAATCAAAATAAGCAGCTGGTCTATAGGGAATGCTCACACACATAATAGATCTACTTAACACCAATTAAACCAAGCAGTGGGCAGTATAACCCTCCTCATGGCAGCAGCCCATTAAGCTGTGGCAAGGAATACAAATTTCTCCAATAAGTAGTGATTTTGAGCCATTTAGTTAAAACTACTTTCATTTACTTAGAAGGAAGCAGACTGACATAGTTCCTTATTTGGCCTGCCACCAAATTTCCTCTAAAGCAAAAAAAAAAAAAAATCTGAGGCAGAAATGAAGTGAACCGCCATTCTGAGAGCAGTTCTCAGAACCATGAATCCCTCTTCAAAGGAACCTCTTGGAATTGTAGCTTTGTGAGGGGCGTTCTTGTCTCTGAATCAATACTATTTTTCAAGAAAAAGAGGTTCCGGAACTCACCACAAACACCTCCCTTGTTCTCTCATTATGGCAACGGCACCCACCTGAGAGATGCCGGAACTGAGTTCTGTTGAGTTCCGGCTGGGAAAACTCCCCTGCTAACAACTCTCACGCTCTCTCTTTTTCCCATAAGAATTTATTAATTTTCTAACAATAACAAAAAGAAAAGAAACAACAATAAAAACAAAAACAAAAAGCAAAACAGATTGACTTCCCCCTATTCCCTTCCTTGGTTCCATTGTACAACAATGTTCCACATGTCCATTATAAAGTTTTAACCATTTGCATTACTTATTGTCCATTCATAATACAGTGGTACCTCTGGTTATGTACTTAATTCATTCCGGAGGTCCGTTCTTAACCTGAAACGGTTCTTAACCTGAAGCACCACTTTAGCTAATGGGGCCTCCCGCAGCTGCCACGCCGCTGGAGCATGATTTCTGTTCTTATCCTGAAGCAAAGTTCTTAACCTGAGGTACTATTTCTGGGTTAGCGGAGTTTGTAACCTGAAGTGTATGTAACCTGAAGCGTATGTAACCTGAGGTACCACTGTAGAATTACGGTACAAGTATTCTTAAAACCCTGCCATTGTATTAACCTTTGTCCATTGCTTCTGTAGATATGCGATAAAGTCCTTCCATTCTTCCTTGAATTCATTGTCATCTTTTCCTCTTAATTTCATTGTCAATTTTCTCCATTTCAGCATATTCCATTAATTTAACTTGCCAATCTTCTTTAGCTGGGACACTTCTTCTTTCCATGCTTCTGACAACTCTCAGCAGCCATAACAAACTACAGTTCCCAGGATTCTTTGGGGGAAAGCCATGCCTGCCTAAAGTGGTATTATAGTACCATACCTGTATAGTGCAGGTAGAACTTGAAAAGCAAGTCAGCGCAAGAGAATAGAAGGCAGAACCAAAGAATAGCCAAGGACACAGGTGGGTGGAGTCAGTCTGGGCTTGGGTGGGTGGGGCTTGGGTGGGTGGAGTCAGTCTAGGCTTGGGTGGGTGGGGTTTGGGTGGGTGGAGTCAGTCTAGGCTGGGGTGGGTGGGGCTTGGGTGGGTGGAGTCAGTGTAGGCTTGGGTGGGTGGAGCCTGGTTGGGTGGAGTCAGTCTAGGCTTGGGTGGTTGGGGTCTGGGTGAGTGGAGTCTAGGCTTGGGTAGGTGGGGCTTGGGTGGGTGGAGTCAGTGTAGGCTTGGGTGGGTGGAGCCTGGATGGGTGGAGTCAGTGTAGGCTTGGGTGGCTGGGGCTTGGGTGGCTGGAGTCAGTCTAGGCTTGGGTGGGTGGGTGGAGCCTGGGTGGCTGGAGTCAGTCTAGCCTTGGGTGGTTGGTGCCTGGGTGGGTGGAGTCAGTGTAGGCTTGGGTGAGTGGAGCCTGGGTGGGTGGAGTCAGTCTAGGCTTGGGTGGGTGGGGCTTGGGTGGGTGGAGTCAGTCTAGGCCAGAGGGCACTTCACTATCTGCCACCTGCAGTTCAGTGTCTCACCACATGGGGCAGAGGACCTCATGCTCCTCTGATGCAGCCATAGCACGGAGCATTACATATGCTCTGACCACGCTCATATTGCACTACGAGACTCGGATCTGGCTAATTCTTTATCCCAGCCACTTTCTTAACATTTGTTTCCTGCCTCCCAACATGTAGCGTGACAGCTTGGTCTTTCCTCTATTTCTACGAGATTGAGAGCTGAATGTATTGATGGTTATTATTCATTTATATGCATTTCTGCCTGATCCTGTTTCCTTCTCTCCAGGTTTTTAAGGGGAGTTCTGTTTATTGCACTGTGATGATTCTGGAATTAGACTAAGCAAGAATGTTATTACTTCTCACATATCTTTGAATATTTGAATATATTTGCTCACTTAAAACATGGATTTAGTCAGGCAGCATCAGGGAGGGAATTAAAAACGCACATATCAACAATGCATTTCTTTTCTCATGGCAAATCAGAATTGCTTATAACCTGGTTGGGTGGGGAGGTATGAACACAAGTATCTATCTATTTATATATTATTATTATTATTATGGTATTTGTGTGTGTGTCTTAAAAAACTGCCCCCTCAAAACCCCCACACATCCAAAACACAATTATTGCTGCATAAAATTGAAGCTTGCTGGCTGGTTGTGCAAACTATTCAACCCCACTGAATTTATGGGGCTTAAAGGGGAAAACATTGTTAATATATCTCTGTAAGCAGTGATGGTGAGATGCTATCTTCAGTTTCCTCCTTTCTGCCTTATAATGTGTTTGTGGGTTTCCCACCCCCAAACCTTTGGAAAAAGCTCTGCCTTTTCTCTCAAGAATTTTTCCAGGATGTTCCAAAACAACAACAACAAACCACCAAACATAGGGAAGCTCACCCGGAGTCCTGTGTGGTGAAGTGGTTAAGAGCGGTGGACTCGTAATCTGGTGAACTGGGTTAGCTTCCCCATTCCTCCACATGCAGCTGCTGGGTGACCTTGGGCCAGTCACACTTCTCTGAAGTCTCTCAGCCCCACTCACCTCACAGAGTGTTTGTCGTGGGGGAGGAAGAGAAAGGAGATTGTGACCCGCTTTGAGACTCCTTAGGGTAGTGATAAAGTGGGATATCAAATCCAAACTACTACTACTCCTTCTTCTTCTTCTTCTTCTTCTTCTTTTTCTTCTTCTTCTTCTTCTTCTTCTTCTTCTTCTTCTTCTTCTTCTTCTTCTTCTTCTTCATCATCTTCATCTTCTTCATCTCTCTGTCATTCCCATGCCAAGCAAGCTTACCCTTCCATGGACAGGGAATATTCATGGGTGATAGGTATAGATGCCCCTTGGCAGAAGGACCATAGCTCACTGGTCAAACATCTGCTTGGAATGAAGAAGATCTTAGGTTCAATCTCCAGCGTCTTGAAGCAGGTCTGAGTGAAAGACTCCTGTCTGAAATCTTGGAGTGCCACTGCCAGTTAGTGTAGACAGTATTTAACTAGATGAACCAATGCTCTGCTTCAGTCCCAAGCAACTCCTGGTAGAGCTGGGAATGTCTCTCTGTCTGAAACCCCACCAAGCTGCTGGCAGTCAGTGTAGACAACAGCTAGATGGGTCAATGGTCTGATTCAGTATTAAGGCAGCTTCTTATGCTCCTATGATCATGCCTCATTTTCTCTTAGGAGTCATAACCTTCATGGTTCTCTGTATTCAGTGGATGCCACCTGTTCCTACATCCACTCACAGGCTTACATTTGGGTAAAAGAAAGAGGAAACTCATTTGGGGGGACTGTTTTGCAGAATCAGAGAGAATAATAATAATAATTATAATAATAATAATTATTTATTATTTATACCCCACCCATCTGGCTGGGCTTCCCCAGCTGCTCTGGGCGGCTTCCAACAGAACACTAAAATGCAATAAACTATTAAACATTAAAAGCTTCCCTAAACAGGGCTGCCTTCAGATGTCTTCTAAAAGTCTGGTACAGTGGTACCTCGGGTTACAGGCACTTCAGGTTACAGACTCCTCTAACCCAGAAATAGTACCTCGGGTTCAGAACTTTGCTTCAGGATGAGAACATAAATCGTGCTCTGGTGGCGCGGCAGCAGCGGGAGGCCCCATTAGCTAAAGTGGTGCTTCAGGTTAAGAACAGTTTCAGGTTAAGAATGGACCTCCAGAACGAATTAAGTACTTAACCCGAGGTACCACTGTAGTTGTTTTTCTCTTTGACATCTGGTGGGAGGGCGTTCCACAGGGTGGGCACCACTACCAAAAAGTCCCTCTGCCTGTAACTTGGCTTCTTGTAGTGAGGGAACCGCCAGAAGGCCCTCGACGCTAGACCTCAGTGTCCAGGCTGAACGATGGGGGTAGAGACGCTCCTTCAGATATACTGGACCGAGGCCATTTCTGAACTTGGCTCATTATGGGCCTGCATTTGGAGGTATTTGGGTTCGGCTCATATTCAGCTGTGGAGTTCTGAGATGGGGGAATTTGTATTCCCTCCAGTTCCGATTTTGTCACCATAAAGTAAGCGGTCTGAAACACCATCCTGAAGGATGCTCTTCAAAGGAGCCTACAAAGTTGTCGTACACTCAGTCCAACCATTGGTCTGTCAAGTCTAATATTGTGGGATTAGTGTGAGCTTTCTCATCAAGGGATACATCCATCTGTGACAGTGAAGTTGTTAAATATCTTTCTGGATAGAAATCTAATTCTTAAAGAGCTGTTCAATCATTTACTTTCAGCGCCAATTGCAGCTCAGAATGGGAAAACATTTCAGAATGTAAATATTGACTGGGGAACCAAGAATTTTGTCAGTGCTCTTTTTTAGAGAAATTGCCACAAAACTTAGGTTAAATTGTGAACAATAGGTAAAGGACCCTTTGAGAAAATATGGAAAGCATTTATTGATTGTTCAAGTCTAAAGGATAATACTTGCCCTCTGACTGCAATGTACTCTAAACTATGGACCTTTTGAGTTATTTTCTCTCTTCATCTCAAAACCCTGTAAATAAAATCTAAAGGACAAAGAGTTAAGATGATCAGTATCTATAGTTATCGAGCCGTCTTTAGCTTGTTATGTTAATACGTGCTCTTTGCATCTATTTTGTTATGCTTTTATTTGTACTTTTTAAAGTTGCCTTTTAAAGTAAAAATAAAAAGTCCAGTATTGTCTTCCAGAGCCTTCCGCAACTGCTGCCTTCGGAATGATGATGGACTCGAATTCCCATCAGCCCCAGCTACCATGGCCAAGGGTCAGAGATGATTGGAATGGAAGTCCAGCAACATCTGAAGGGCACCGGGCTGGTGGAAGACTGTTCTACTCCAACTGGTGGAACCTCTCTGAGGTCTTGGAAAGGGATGACACTTGGGTGTGCTACCTTGTAAAAGAGATACGCCATAAAGTATTTCTTGGGCAAAAAAAAATGAGAGGCACAAATACAAGATGGGTGACACCTGAGAGCAGTACATGTGAAAAGGATCTAGGAGTCTTGGTTGACCACAAACTTGACATTGTGACGCGGCAGCTAAAAAAGCCAATGCAATTCTGGGCTGCATCAATAGGAGTATAGCATCTAGATCAAGGGAAGTAATAGTGCCACTGTATTCTGCTCTGGTCAGACCTCACCTGGAGTACTGTGTCCAGTTCTGGGCACCACAGTTCAAGAAGGACACTGACAAACTGGAACGTGTCCAGAGGAGGGCAATCAAAATGGTCAAAGGCCTGGAAACGATGCCTTTTGAGGAACGGCTAAGGGAGCTGGGCATGTTTAGCCTGGAGAAGAGGAGGTTAAGGGGTGATATGATAGCCATGTTCAAACATATAAAAGGATGTCACATAGAGGAGGGAGAAAGGTTGTTTTCTGCTGCTCCAGAGAAGCGGACACAGAGCAATGGATCCAAACTACAAGAAAGAAGATTCCACCTAAACATTAGGGCTTCCTGACAGTAAGAGCTGTTCGACAGTGGAATTTGCTGCCAAGGAGTGTGGTGGAGTCTCCTTCTTTGGAGGTCTTTAAGCAGAGGCTTGACAACCATATGTCAGGAGTGCTCTGATGGTGTTTCCTGCTTGGCAGGGGGTTGGACTCGATGGCCCTTGTGGTCTCTTCCAACTCTATGATTCTATAAAGTGAACGTAGGGCCTCCTGCATGTATTCTGCACCCTGAGGTTTGGGAGCACTTCCAAGGCAAGCTGCAGTTTCCTAACTCACTTCAGATGATTTGTTTCTGCAAGAGGCAGTGCTGGCCACCAACTTGGATGCCTTTAAAAGAGGATTAGACAAATTCATGGAGGATAAAGCTACTAGCCACAACAACTATTGTTATGTACTGAAGTTCTCACCCTAGGTCAGCAGGGGGATACTGTAGATAGTTATGCAAATGAACGATCGAAAGTGATGTTCAGTGATTGGATAGTTTTAGAAAGTTGCAACAGTTACGTTGTTCTGGAGCTCTATATAAGCAGGCTGACTGAGCTCTTCAGTTCAGTTCTATTCTGGCCTCTGAATAAACAAGAGCTGTTGAAGAATCGCTTTGTCGTCTGATATGTTCGCCCACAACTTAATACTGGCGACGAAGGTGGGATCCATGGACATCAGAGCACAGCCAGATGCAGCCACCCTCTGAACTGAGCTGAATCACTGAGCGAAATCACTGAACGTCACTTTCGATCCTTCATTTGCATAACTATCTACAGTATCCCCCTGCTGGCCCAGGGTGAGAACTTCAGTACACAACAACTATGATATACCCCTGAAAGCTTCTGAAGGCCAGCTTCTGGAAACCACAGGAGGGGAGAAGGCCCTTGTGCTTGGGTTCCGCTTGCAGGTTTCCCACAGACATCTGGTTGGCCACTGTGAGAACAGGATGGTGGATTAGATGGACCATTGGCCGGATCCAGCAGGCTCTTCTTAAGTACAGGTCCTACTTCTTTTTTGCCCTTTGATTTCTCCTCCTCCACCACCAATCTGCTGTCATTTGTGACAGGGGTTGCCACTTCTGACAGGGGCTGGCTGAGATGTATGTTCCCCACTCACCCATTCCTTTTAAGATGTCCTATCCTACCAGTCTAAACATGTCTTCAAGGTCATCGCCGTGCAGAAGGCACTGGGAACCCAAGGCTACAGTGGCATAAATGCTGACCTCAAGGTCAGAATTTGTCAGGAAATATTTCAGCTGTCTCTCCCAGTGAATTCCCAGTTTATTACCTCTAGCCAGTTAGCACTCTTTAATATTTTAGTGGGGAAGGTGGTGGTGGTGGTGTAACAATATAAAGCATTAGGGTAAAATATAAATCTCTATGCAATTTTTTTTTTAAGCCTACGAAAGAAATACCTAACATCTTTTAACCAGCTTGTCACTTTGATTTCATCTTGCTCTCTATGAAATCAAATGTGCCTCTAACAAAATTTGCTTTACATAAAAAAAAAGTATTGTAATGTGATTGCTGCACAGGGTAAATTATAATTTAAAAGTAAAATTACAAATGGTTATGTGTAATGTCATGCAAATGGATGGAAAGGCCCCCATTGGTATTGCTAAAAGTCAGAATTATTGATCTCGCCCTTATGACAATTAACATAAATTTACCCAGAATGCCATCTGCCTTTGCCATTTCCAAATGATGTGCCTCGTATAGCAGGTGCAATTAATTATGTCTTTGTTTAAAATGAGCTGATCCCAATCAAGGTCATGCGGGAGACATGGCACGGGGAACATCACAATAATGAAAATATGATTGGAGGAGAAATGCCTTTTCTCGGGCCGGAATTTAAACACCCTGTCCTCGTCTTCAAACTCAGACATAATGATGATGGGGGAAACTCACAAAGAGTTTTGGGCCACCATTAGGTGCATACTCTGAAAAGCCGGCAAACTGGGGACAAGTCAGGAGAACTGGAGGGAAGTCAAATCAATCCTACTCAAAGGGTTTTCCATTTGTCTGTACAGTGGTACTTTGGTTCTCAAATGCCTTGGTTCCCAAACGCCTTAGTTCTCAAATGCCAAAAACCCAGAAGTAAGTGTTCCAGTTTTTGAACGTTTCTCAGAAGCTGAATGTCCGTTGCAGCTGTCGGCTATTGTTTCTGGGCGCCTGCAGCAATCATAAGCTGCGCCTTGGTTTTTGAACATTTTGGAAGTCAAACAGACTTCCAGAACGGATTAAGTTTGGTGCTTTTGTTGCAGTCGTTAACAGTCAACAGGTTTACCACACCTGTCAGCCAATCACCCATTCCCACCACCCTTCTGAGTAATACCCCTCCCCTCTCTCTCTCTCTCTCTATAGGTCTGGTGACTTCTCTTTCAGTGTATCTGAAGAAGTGTGCATGCAAACAAAAACTCATACCAATAACAAACGTAGTTGGTCTCTAAGGTGATACTGGAAGGAATTTTTTTATTTTGTAAAGAAGAAGGTTAAGCTGCGAAGAAGGCATAAACTGAGGGAGGGTAGGGTGGGGGAAGTTCAGGAGCCGACTGAGGCCAACAGGTAAGTTGCACCCTCTATTGTGCATGTGGGCAGTCCCAACTCTACCTGGCCAACTCCCTTGGCAATGCCCCCCCAGCCAGGATTTGCTAATTGACGAGGCTAGGCCAGGTATCCAGCTCCGGGGCGTGGCGGGCGGCGAATCCAGTTACATTGCCAGGGGTCTAGTAGTCTCCAGGGAGCGGGGGCTGTGTGTGATCACACAAAAGCTGCCCCCCAGTTAATGCACACACAAACATACCCATTTAGACTGCCATCTAGCTAGGTGGTCAACATACAGGGGAAATGTAGGAATAAGGGAGAGTTAGACTTAGATAAATCAACACCCCAGAAGCACAAATGCAAACGACATTTTTTAGGGTCATACAACAGGCAGCTGTTAAGAGTAATGGGATGGAATTAAAGAAAAGAACACTTTGGGCTGACTGCTTGGTCAGGTCTCTCTGAGGCTGGAGTGGACTCCCCAGAGGAGAAGCGAGAGCTTTGCTGTTCAGTCATTTAAAAATTGAACTGGACAGTACACAGCAGGGAACAGTCTGAGAAGGAAATACGCTGCGGTGGACAATGTATGATTTATAAGATGGAGTTTACTGAGATTCACATCTTGAAAGGCCACAGAAAAGCAGCTCTGGCAAAAGGGTTTTTACTGTGCCCATCGTAAGGGGAGAGGGAATGCCCACCTATATTAACTGATACATTTACTTGTTTGAACTGTAGTCCGCCCCGTTGCAAATTTGCAGAGGAGATTGCAGCATTGTTTTGAGCAGCACTGCTGTGCTGCAAAGTGCCTACCCCCAGGTTAGTAAAGGACAAGAAACAAAGATGGGTGGGGAGTTGTACCCACATTGAGCCCGGAGAAAAGCTTTGCCTGATCCAAGGCTATATATGTGCCAAATGATTAAGTCGAGAGCAGCAGTTTACCATGGGGAGAGCTCTGTGGGCTGAGCAGGGCCAGCCCAAGACAGTTTGGCATCTGAGGCAAAAATAAAATAAAAACAAAACAAAATAGACTAAAGGGGTCTTGATGTGAAATCTATGCAGTCTGATGAATTGGACTCTTTATGGGTGTAGCCATCTTAACAACAGCAGCAGCAGCGACGACAACAACAACAATATTTGAAAGCAAAATAGAAATGTCAAGAGTTAAAATCATAACTGAAAAATATGAAAGTTGAAGATGACAGCAGTTAGGTAGATTGAAACACCCAACTCTTTAAGATTTGTTGAGAAATAGGGAAGGAGCCAGGAATAACTGGTATGCAGAAAGGCATGAAATTGGGATGGGGTCACCACAGAAAAGGCTCTCATAGTGCTCACTAGTCCAACAGATCTTACTGGCAGAGACATGAGTTCAGCCCAGAGTACAATTCCATGTGCCAAGCCAAAAGATGATGGGATGGAAAGGAACTTGGAGATGCTATCAACAATTTAGGTTGAGGCTACGAAGATGTCAACACAATATTATTACTTTTGAAGCAAGACTCAAGCCAAGAAGAAAAACGTGATGGACTAGGTTGGTTTTTGTTGTTGTTGTAGAAATTGCACCCCTGACTGTGCACTCGCTGCATAGCCAACAAGAGAATTTCTATCCTTAGCATAACACCGGCTTAATTTTAATTGCTTTTGCCTGGACATGATTAAGCAGACATTAGCGATTTCTCTGAGGTGCCTTTAAAAATAAAAGCTTCTGATGCTTCCTGGCAAAATCCTGTAATTCACAGGCGAAGCGTATTTTATTTGAAGTGACGTTAGGAAGGGCAGAGTTATTAATTATTTCAGGCTTTGAACCGACAATGGTTGTAGCCCACCAAAATGTGGTGCGTCACATTTTGAGTTTAGCATGAATCCTTTCAAGTCCCAGAAGATTGTGCACCAAGGGACAAGAGGGTGATAGTATTTAAAACAGTAACAGCAACAACAACTGCAGTATATTTTGACATCAGCTTTCTCAGGAATGTCTGTGGAGTAATTTGAAGGGAACAAGCAGTGGCGTAGCGTGGGTTGTCAGCACCCGGGGCAGGCAAGTAATTTGTGCCCCCCTAACCCGTGGATTTGTTCCCCCTAACCCGTGGATTTGCGCCCCCTAACCCGTGGATTTGCGCCCCCTAACCCTAACCCCCAGATGTTGCGCCCGGTGCGGCCACCCCCCTGCACCCCCCACGCTACACCACTGGGAACAAGAGACTCTTGTGATCAGGGCCGGCCCTACCATTAGATAAAGTAGATAAAGTGAGGCAAACACCTCAGGCAGCGGACGCTATGGAGGTGGCAGGAAACAGCAGTGAGGTGTTGGAGGACAAAACTGCATGTGTGATGTGACACTGTCACATATTTGGCCTCAAGCAACAAAAAAATCTTGGTTTGGCCTAGCCCTGTTTCCTATGCCTACACCAGTAAATAAGTAGCCAACCAGGAAACTTAACTCACTGTGAAGCAGAGGTAGCAAACAAGATGCCCTGCAGATGCTGTTGAACCCCCTGGCTACCTGCCATGATGGTTATGTTCTCCCTCCACGGTCAGAGGCAGCATGCCTGTAAACACCAATTGCTGTGGTTCACAGAAGGAGTGCTGTTGCACTCAAGTCCTGCTTGCAGGGCCGTCTTTACCCAGGGGTGCAAGGGGTGCAGGGCACCCAGGCGCTGAATTCTGGGAGGCGCCAGGTGCCCGCCGCTGAAAGCGCCTAAACTCCCTGGGGTGAGTTTGTAATAAGTGTTGGAAATGTAAAGAAAAAGAAGGATCATTTTTTCATATGTGGTGGGAATGTAAGAAGGTAAAGGGTTTCTGGGAAATGATATATAATGAGTTGAAAAAGATGCTTAAATACACGTTTGTAAAAAAAACCAGAAGCCTTTTTGTTAGGAATAACAGGAAGAGAGATAAATAGAAGTGATTATAAACTTTTTCAGTATGCAGTAACAGCGGCAAGAATATTAATGGCCCAAAAATGGAAACAAGAGGAACTACCGACCTTGAATGAGTGGAGAATGAAACTTATGGACTAAGCAGAACTGGATAAAATGACTGGAAAAATCAGATACCAGAAAGATCACAAATTCATCGAGGACTGGGGAAAGTTCACGGATTATCTGAAAACTATATGTGACGAACAGACAACGCTAGTGGGTTTTAAGGAGGCTTTGTGATAGTACAAGGTATATTGTAAAAAAGAAACAGAGATGGAAGGTTAATATTAAATTGGCAATATCATATAGAAAATGCATGAAGATAAGAAAAATGGATGATTGAGGGAGGTGCTGGTGGAAGTTCAAAAAATAGCAAATTTGTAAACATGGTTGTACGGATTTATTTGTAAAGGAAAAACTTAATAAAAAATTATATAAAAAATAAATAAATAAACTCCCCGGGGTGGTTGGCTCGTGGTGACACCACTCACCTGACCCTGATCTCCCCTTCCCCGGCCACTGTCAAAGTTGACCTCCGGGCGCTGCGTTGCAATGGAGAGAAGGGAAGAGGTGCAACAGCACCCACTGTGGAGGAAGGAGGCAGAAAAGGAGAAGGAGAAAGAGGAGGAAGGAAGGAAGGAAGGAAGGAAGGAAGGAAGGAAGGAAGGAAGGAAAGTAAGTAAGTGGTGGGGGGATTGAGATCACCCTGTCCCAGCTGCTGGAAACAAGTGTCACTGATCCGTGCTTAGCCCCACTCGCCTGGTGGTCGCTACGCACCAATTGCCCCCAGAAATGCCACTCTGCTGCTGCTGAGAGGGAGACACTGGCCATCCCCAGTTGCTCCTGGACAGGTTTCTGGGAGTGGCGGACGCAGCTGGCAGAACAGGAAGGGGGGGTGAGTGGGTGCCCTCTGCCTTTGATCCTGCAGAGCCCCAAGGCGGAGGAGCTGATCTCTCTCCCCCCTCTCTTTCTCCCTCTCTCCCCCTCTCTCTTCCCCCTGCCTTGGTAGAGCTTCCATTTCTCTCCACTCCCCCCACAACTTCACAGCCTCTCCCTGCTCCTCCCAGCCTCTTCCCGCTCCTCCCCAGCCATGACCATTCTGGTTTTCAGCTCATAATGGCAGTGCTTGTCAACAGCGCCAGGGCTAAACTAAATTTGGGGATGCCGGGCAGATCTTCGCACCCCATTGCCGCATATGCTAAAGACAGCCCTGCCTGCTTGTGTGCTTCCCAGAAGTATCAGGTTGGCCACTGTAAGAACTGAATGTTGGATTTAGATGAGCCTTTGACCTGAAACAGCAGGGTTCTTCTTATGCTCTTATGGCGCATATTGATTTAAACAACCCTGTGTCTCTCTGTGTGTGTACTTTCACATAAGCACATCCCTTTTCAAATAGAAGAGAGGCTGAAAACTAACATTTCCTCAGGAACAAGTTTGGTGCCATTGGGAGGAAAAACAGC
Organism: Podarcis gaigeae; assembly: GCF_964106915.1. NCBI lineage: Eukaryota > Metazoa > Chordata > Lepidosauria > Squamata > Lacertidae > Podarcis > Podarcis gaigeae. Next base: position 10,812,375 of record NC_139686.1, on the reverse strand, counting down.
CTTGCAAAACTGTAACCGGATCGAGTGCGAGGAGACGTAAACAACTCTTGATATTTGATTGTTTTAGTGTTTCCATCCATACTGACCTTAGTTACTTGGATTTTACAAATTTACAGACCTGCCCGCCAGCCTGCCAGTTAACTAAAGGGCACAACGAAGGTCTCCAAACATCTGGTCCACACACTTAATCATCTCGTTTCACGAAGGCTGGTATTTTTATCTTGCACCTTGATTGGGTCTGCATAATTTTATTCCCCCACAAATTGGCATTTAAACCTTTTAAAAAAAATCTCCTCTCTTAACTACATCTGTCATTGATATTTTATTGTTTAATTTCTTTTTATGGAGCCAAATTACATCTCTTTCCGCCGTACAGCCTGCATTTTACATGTTTAATTTGTCGACATGTTCTATAATGATAATTTCATTGATTTAGAAAGTGACATTATGAGGAACATATGCTCACTTGAGGAGTAGACCTTGTTATGGTAATAATTTTCCTTCCACCACCCCTCTTCCCGCAATTCCAGAACTCTCATATAATATAGGTTTGGAAGTAGTTGAAACGTTAACTGCTGAAATACCTTCAACTCCAATTAACGTACATGCAAGGTTTCCTTAGCTGTATGGATCTCCTAATGGACGTGTTTGCAGATCGAGATGGGCAAAACCAGGCCCCATTGCCAGTGTTAAAGTAAGGTTCCACTTGCACTATACATTTAAAGCAGTATCATACTGTGTTAAACAGTTATGGCTTCTCCCCAAAGATTCCCCAGAACTGTAGTTTGCTAAGGGAGTTGAGAAGCTCACCTATTCCCCTCACAGAGCTACAATTCATTGAGCGGTTTAACAATTAATTCCTCATAACTCTCAGTACCTTTCATAAACTCCAGCCTCAGGATTCTTGGGAGGGAAGCCATGGCTGTTTAAAAGTGGTATGATAGTGCTTTCATTGTATAGTGCAGATGGAGACCAAGATTGTGTACACACTGTATCTTTAAAATATATTTGAAACACATTTTCCCCCTCAGAGGATTCTGGGCACTGTAGTTTGTGAAGGGTTGTTGAGAACTGGTAACTGTGAGAGGTAAATGACCGTGCCCAGAAATCTTTGAGGGAAAGAATGTGCTTCAAACATGCTTTATAGGTATAGTGCATCCACAGAGCTGTCACTCTGGCTGATTTTTGCAAATGAAATGTAGGGAGAGGTACCATCTTGTTTGCCCGAGGCAGGGAAGATACCTTGGGCCAATCCTTGAGAGATTCCCAGTTTGTAAACTTATGACCTGGGATGTAAGGCAAATTGACTGTTTATCGAGCGACTCTCTCGAATTCCGGAAATGGTTAATATGCCCATTTGCTTAAGAACCCTTTCACCGAACATCAATTTCTACAGGAAGTAGAAAAATGACTTAATGGGATTTCTGTTTATTTGCTAAAACTGTACAAACAGGATATGCACGCAGGACCCTTTGAAGATTATGGCCCCAAGTCTCCAACACGGTTCTTCAAAGGCTTGATAAGAGGCTGTGCTGGAGGCAGCTCTCCAGAATGCAACATTAAAATTCCACCTCCGCTTTATGAAGAGGTGGCTATGCTCTTTTCCTCTGACTCTGATGGAACTCACCCTCCTCTCTGGAAACATCCAAATTATTGCTTCGGTTGAGATGACATATCCCTAAGATTTGCAAAAAATACTCGAGAACAAATGTTCAGCTTAATTTTGACTTGGCAGCCGTTTGCTCATATGGGATAAACTTAGCGGTGACCTCACTGTGACCTCAGAGTCTGGGGTGATGGTCAGGCTAAGGCCCCTCTTGACTCCGTCCAGGATTGCAGTCCAATTTGACTCATTCAAAAAAAATTAATGGGCACCGTTGAGAATTGAGCTGGCCTGTATAAACCTAAAGAGTACCCTGAGGCCAGCTGAAGCCTTCTTCACTTGGTGAGTGGTGGCTGACCTCCTCTTTCCTTATTTTGATCCCACCCTTCCTCCAAGGAGCTCATATTGGTGAACATGATTGTGCCCCCTCGCTTCACCCACAGGTTAGGCAGAAAGAGGCTGCATTCACACTGCAGCTTATTCCATTTCTCCAATGTTTCTCTGAAAGTTATTTTCTGCATTATGTTTGAGCTTTTGCATGATACAGAGGCCACTTTTGGAAAACTAATGGAGTATAACACATGTTTAGTGTTCATTCGTTAAAGCTATGGTTTTCCCAGTAGTGATGTATGGAAGTGAGAGCTGGGCCATAAAGAAGGCTGATCACCAAAGAATAGATGCTTTTGAATTATGGTGCTGGAGGAGACTCTTGAGAGTCCCATGGACTGCGAGAAGATCAAACTTCTCCATTCTGAAGGAAATCAGCCCTGAGTGCTCACTAGAAGGACAGATCCTGAAGCTGAGGCTCCAGTACTTTGGCCACCTCATGAGAAGAGAAGACTCCCTGGAAAAGACCCTGATGTTGGGAAAGATTGAGGGCACAAGGAGAAGGAGGTGACAGAGGACAAGATGGTTGGATAGTGTTCTTGAAGCTACCAGCATGAGTTTGACCAAACTGCGGGAGGCCGTGGGAGACAGGAGTGCCTGGCGTGCTCTGGTCCATGGGGTCACCAAGAGTCAGACACAACTAAACGACTAAACAACAAAAGTGTTCATTCACATGTTATTTGATTCCAGAAAGAATCCATTTGCAGCCCCCTTAATCTAGAATATCAGAGGAGTAAAGTGGTGAAATTTGGGTTGGTATACCAGCATACAGTTCCAGCTGTTTTCATGGGACAATGGAAGCACACTTGTGGGTGGGGGAATAGTGACCTTGTACAATGATGTTTGTTGTTGTGTCACACTATGCCCACTGGTGTGAATAAAATTTAGCATGACGTGACATTATATCAGCCACAGTTCCATATCGTAACAGGTACTGCAGTGTGAAAGGAACAATGGAACAGAAGTGCTAACATTGTAATTGTATTGTGGGCATCCATCTGTCTTGGAAGACAATGGAAGTGTCAAGAGTGGGCCTTCAGGGGTGAAGTCAAACCGTCAGAGAGTTACAGCACCTGCTGTGGCTGTAGAAACCAATATGGGAGAGACATGTTTTGTTGCAGCTGGGGCAGATGACGGCATCTGGTTTCGCTGTTACAGATGCGCCAAGGTGTTTCTTCTCTCTGCACTCCTCCCAGCAGTCCTTCCTCCTCTGTTCACTGCTGTGGATACACAACCCTGATTGTCTCCAGGCATTGCCTTTAGCATTGTAATTGGGAAGACAAATGCAATATTCCACACATGTAAATGCACCCAGAGCTGAGGGAGAGAGAGGCCTGGTGTCATCCAGTGTGCTGAATGGTTGAGTGGGGATCTAAACACAAACCAACACTCTAGCCACTATACCAGGGGCAGAAAACCAGCAATCCTCTAGATTTATTTTCTTCAACTCTCATCATCCTTGCCCATTGATCATGCTGGCTGGAGATGATGGGAGAGTCCAATGGTCTGGTGGGCCATACAACTTCACTATCCATGCACATTATTCTGAATAACAGAAAGTGTCTACAATCCTGCTGCTAAGCACAAGTGTTGGTGTAATACTGGAGTACTGTGTCCAGTTCTGAGCACCACAGTTTCGAAAGAATATTGAGAAGCTGGAGCATGTGCAGAGGAGGGTAAGAGAGATGATAAAAGGTCTGGAAAGCAAGACTTCTGAGGAATGGTTGAGGGATCTGGGTATGTTTAGCCCCCAGAAGAAAAGGCTGAGAGGTGATATGATAGTCATCTTCAAATATTTGAAGGGCTGTCACATGGTTGATGTGCTCCAGAAGGTAGGATCTAAACCAATTGATTCAAATTACAAGAAAGGATATTCCAACTAAACATTAAGAAGAACTTTATGGTGGGAAGAGCTGTTCAACAATGGAATGGACCACCTCAGAAGTTGGTGGACTCTCCTTCCTTGGAGGTTTTTAAACAGATGGCCATCTGTCAGGGACTGCTGTGATTCCTGGATTGCAGGGGGTTGGAGTCCCTTCCAACAGGTCTGAGACCTGGTTGCCCTAATGGGACCAGCCTTCACTGACTTAAATCAGGGGGGAGGAGAAATGAAGAGCGGAAAGAACAGAAGAAATGAAAACACTAGAATTCAGCAATAGCAGATTATTGTTTGCAAATATATCTTCTTGGTTAACAATGTGTGCTAATAACCTGCTCCTCCACCCCCCACTGTAAAGGTAAAGGTACCCCTGCCTGTACAGGCCAGTCTTGACAGACTCTAGGGTTGTGCGCTCATCTCACTCTAGAGGCCGGGAGCCAGCGCTGTCCGCACACACTTCCGGGTCACGTGGCCAGTGTGACAAAACTGCTCCGGCGAACCAGCACCATAGCAGCGCACGGAACGCCGTTTACCTTCCCGCTAGAAAGCGGTACCTATTTATCTACTTGCACTTAATTGTGCTTTCGAACTGCTAGGTGGGCAGGAGCTGGGACCGAATGACGGGAGCTCACCCTGCCGCGGGGATTCGAACCGCCGACCATGCGATTGGCAAGTCCTAGGCACTGAGGTTTTACCCACAGCGCCACCCGTGTCCCTTTTACCCCCCCCCCACTGTATGAGGTATTAATTCTGCACATACTGGACATGCCCCCAAAATCAGTCTGTGGGCACATGCTTGGTCACTGTGAGAACAGGATGCTGGCAGAGAGACAAATATTTAGACTAACCCAGCCATGCTCGTCTCATGCTCTTAATTCTGAGGTAATGTGGAGAATAAGAAATAAGACTGGTGCTGTCTCCCCCTGGAGAAGCACTCAGAAAATTACTCTGTCACAGGGGTCTCCTCTATAGGGCACTTAGCCTAATGGTTAATATAACCCCGTACTTCCAGAATCCCCTAGCAGCTAGTTGCAGAACTTTATGTGAGCTGGGATTAGCCATTTTTCTCTCTTCTTCATATAATAAGGGGGAGAAAAAACACAGGCACGATAGCATTATATTGTTCTCCAAACATCCACTAGCAAACATTAATCCAAGAGTGTAAATAGCAGCTTCTATTTCTTACTAATTACCATTTTCCTCAACAACGTCTGAATATTTGATGTTTGTGTACAGACTTCCAAGCATTTAACACAGATGAATTATATTAAAACAAGCAAACATATCATCAATCTTTTGCATTGCCTTTTTTTTTGCAAGGGGCAATGGGGGCTGGTATTGGATAGGCCTCAAATATTATAGAAATGCATTTTCAAATAGCCAGTTGTCAGGAGCTGGCAGGGCTCCGCAGAATGTGTGGCAGAGACAGGAGACCAGGGGAGGGACTCAGGAGAGGGGACCAGTGATTCATGGGGTATGACGTCACTTGTAGCCAAAAGACCAAGGCAAGAGGAGAAGGGAATGTTAGGGCAGTCCAAGGTGGATAAAGACACCCAGGATGTGGAAGAAGAAGAGCAGGTTGTTCAGGTGACAAACAAGTCAATAGACTCCCAGCCTTTCCCTGACCCACTGCTTCCTAGAACCAGGAGGGGTCTGAAGTGGGAAGAGCAGCAATGACTTCCACGTAGGAGAAGTCTCAGATTGCGGGTACACATCCCGTTAGGGGAGGATATATAAGCTGGCAGAGGGGCAGGGTCTCACTGTTGCTGCACCCGCTCTGCAACTGCTCAGAGGTTAAGCTGCCTAGTGATTAGAAGTGTGTGTGTGTGTGTGTGTGTGTGTGTGTGTGTGTGTATCCGGAGAAGCACAGGAGTTGAATTTCAACACCAATCCCCTACTTCCAAAATTCCAGATCAGTGCTCATAAGAAGAGCCCTGTTGGAGCGGACCAAATGCCTATCTAGGTCACATTTACAACATACACTTGAACCAGTACTGTACTGTTTTGAGCAGCCATGGCTTTCCCCAAAGACTCCTGGGAGCTGTAGTTCATTAAGGATGCTGAAAGTTGTTGAAATAAATTTGTGTCTCCAGGACCAGACGGTTTGACTGCTAGATATTACAAAGCGTTGAAGGAATAGTTAATACAACCATTGAAGGAAGTTTGTAATGAAATTATGGAGGGGAAAAAGGCACCTGAATCATGGAAAGAGGCTTTCATCTCACTTATACCGAAAACAGAGACTGAAAAGAACCAGGTTAAAAACTACCGCCCTATATCCTTACTTAATGTGGATTATAAAATTTTTGCAGACATTTTGGCAAAAAGACTAAAAAAAGTACTGATAGGGGAGATTCATAAAGATCAAGCTGGCTTTCTCCCAGGGAGACATATGTCAGACAATGTGAGGAACATTATAGACATTTTGGAGTTATTAGAAGTTGACATTAACCGAAAGGCGGTTTTGATTTTTGTGGATGCAGAGAAAGCCTTTGACAACATTTGTTGGAGTTTTATGATGAAGAATCTCCAAGGGATGGGGGTAGGCCAAGGTTTTGAAAACGGTATAGGTGCAATATATTCTAAACAAAAAGCAAAGCTAATAGTGAACAATGTGGTAACGGAAGAAATACCTATAGAAAAAGGTACACGACAGGGGTGCCCAATATCCCCTTTGCTTTTTATATCTGTCCTGGAGGTTTTGTTAAACATGATTAGAAAGGATCAGTTGGTTAAAGGAATACAGGTCGGAGCTAAACATTATAAATTAAGGGCATTTGCAGATGACTTAGTGTTAACGTTGCAACAGCCAGATACTAGTACCAAAAGAGCATTAGAATTAATTGAGATATTTGGTCAAGTAGCAGGATTTAAACTGAACAAACAGAAAACGAAAGTGTTGGGAACAAATTTAACAATGGAAGAAAAAGAGAGATTTCAGAGTGAAACTGGTTTGGAAATAATGAAAAAAGTGAAATACCTAGGGGTGAATTTAACATCTAAGAATGTGAACTTATTTAAAGACAATTATGAAAAATGTTGGACAGAAGTTAAGAAAGATCTAGAAATATGTTCTAGGCTGAGACTTTCCTTGTTAGGCCGAATTGCTGTTATCAAGATGAATGTACTGCCTAGAATGTTATTCTTATTTCTGACCTTACAGATTCTAGACAAGATGGATTGCTTCAAGAGGTGGCAGAAAGATATATCTAAATTTGTCTGGCAGGGCAAAAAGCCCAGAATAAAATTTAAGATCTTAACTGATGCAAAAGATAGAGGGGGTTTTGCCCTGCCGGACTTAAGACTCTATTATGAATCAGCGGCTTTTTGCTGGTTGAAACACTGGCTACTTCTTGAAGACACAGACATTTTGGACTTAGAAGGGTATGATAATAACTTCGGTTGGCATGCATATCTATGGTATGACAAGGTAAAGGTGCATAAAGGCTTTAAAAACCATATTATTAGGAAAGCTTTGTATAATGTCTGGATTCGATATAAAGATTTGTTGGAAAGTAAAACCCCTAGGTGGCTGTCACCAATGGAAGCCAAGGCGGTGAAAAAATTAAATATGGAACCTAACTGGCCAAAATATTGTGAAATCCTAGAACAAGATGGTAAAAAGTTTAAACTCCAGAGTCATGAGAAGCTAAAGTTTAAAGTTCGAGATTGGTTACATTACTATCAGATAAATGAGACATTTAAGCAGGACAGGAAATTAGGATTTCAGAAGGAGAGGTCAAAGTTAGAAACAGAACTGCTAGAACCCAATACTAAGAATCTATCTAGAATGTATAACTTGCTGTTGAAATGGAATACACAGGAGGAAACGGTTAAATCAGCTATGATTAAATGGGCACAGGATATCGGTCATGACATTATGTTTGCTGACTGGGAACAGTTATGGACCATCGGCATTAAGTTTACGGCATGTAGTGCCTTAAAAGAGAACATAATGAAAATGATCTATAGGTGGTACATGACCCCAGTCAAGCTTGCAAAAATCTACCATTTGCCCAATAATAAATGTTGGAAATGTAATGAGTCTGAAGGTACTTTCTATCATCTTTGGTGGACCTGCCCAAAGATCAAAGCCTTTTGGGAAATGATCTATAATGAAATTAAAAAAGTCCTTAAGTGGACATTTATAAAGAAACCGGAGGCTTTTCTCTTGGGCATGGTCGGCCAGTTGGTGCCAAGGAAGGATAGGACTTTTTTTATGTATGCGACCACAGCAGCAAGGATCCTGTTGGCAAAGTATTGGAAGATGCAAGAACTACCTACTCTGGAAGAATGGCAGATAAAGGTGATTGACTTTATGGGACTGGCAGAGATGACCGGCAGAATCCGCGACCAGGGGAAAGAGACAGTGGAAGAGGACTGGAAGAAATTTAAAATATATCTTAAAAATTGTTGTAAAATTGAGGACTGACAAGATGTCTAGGGGTAAGAAATAGAGAATTACAGCTGTAAACATCAATATTAAGAAAATTTAAAGAAAATTACTAGAGAAATTGACTGAAGGGTTGCTAAAGAGTTGTAAAACAAGGATGCAGTGAAAGGGAGGTATGGGGAAGTCATGTTTTAAATGTTTTTATATGTTTTTGTTTTGTGTTTTGTTTGTCTTTTTGTTAAAAAACCAATAAAAATTATTATAAAAAAAAATGAAATAAATTTGTGAACATCGTCTGGCTCCTCCATGATAATATGACAGCAACAATCACAGGTACCAATGGCTCTCAAAGTGAACCATTCAGTGGGATCAGGTGTTAAACAGGGTTGTGTTATCGCACCAACTCTATTTCTTATTTTCATTGCCATGATCCTACACTTTGTCAAAGGGAAACAACCCAAAAGAGAAGAAATCATATACTGAACAGATGGAAAGTTCTTTAATCTGAGTAAGCTGAAAGCAAAGAGTAAGGCTACCGTAACTTTCGTCATAGAGCTTCCGTATGCTGATGACAACTTAATGTATGCACACTCAGACGATGACCTCCAAACCATCCTAAATATCTTCGCAGAAGCATATGAATAGCTTGGCCTATTGTTCAACATCCAAAAAACAAAAGTGCTGCACCAACAAGCACAAAACAACCCCTCTGCAGCACCACAAATCCAACTCAGTGATGTAACGTTGGAAAGTGTTGATCACTTCTCCTACCTGGGCAGTTTTCTTTCTACAAGGGTTGACACTGATGCCAAAATCCAGCAGTGCCTGGGCTCTGCATGTGCAGCTTTCTCCCGATTGAAGTGCAGAGTGTTTGAGGACCGGGACATTCGTAGGGAAACCAAAATGCTTGTCTACAAAGCTATTGTACTACCAAGCTTACTGTATGCTTGTGAAATGTGGACCATTTATAAACACCATCTCCAACTCCTCAAAAGATTCCATCAGCGGTGTCTCCCCAAAAATTTATACATCACTTGGGAAGACAGGCAAACTACTGCCAGTGTACTGGAAGAAGCAAAGATCACCAGTGTCAAAGCAACGATTCTTCAACATCAGCTTTGTTGGACTGGTCATGTTGTGCGAATGCCTGATAATTGTCTTCCAAAGCAACTACTGTATCCTGAACTTAAAAATTGAAGGCGTAATGCTGGTGGTCAACAAAAGAGGTTTAACGACTCTCTCAAGGCGAATCTAAAACAATGTAGTATAAACACTGACAACTGGGAATCACTGGCCTTCGAGCGCTCCAACTGGAGAACAGCTGTTACCAAAGGTGTCATGGGCTTTGAAGACGCTTGAACTCAGGACGAAAGGGAGAAACATAATAAGAGGAAGGAACGTTTGACAAACCTTCACCGTGATCAGCTCCCACCTAGAAACCTATGTCCCCACTGTGGAATGACGTGTGGATCCAGAATTGGCCTCCACAGTCACTTACGGACTCACTATTAAAACCGTGTTCATGGAAGACAATCTTACTTGGCTACGAGTGATCGCAAAAGAAGAAAGATTCCCCTCACAGAGCAACAATTCCCAGAGTTTCCTGGGAAGTGGGATTGACTTGTGTGGTTGGCCAGTGTGAGAACAGGATGATGCACTAGACAAGCCATTGACCTGATCCAGCATGCTCTTCTTATGTTCTTATATAGTTGTTCCATTAGTGGAAGGACTTCCACCTGCACAATAGGAATTTCTCTTCCTCTCCTATCCCCATGCCCCTCTCCAGAGCAGACTCAGGGTGGATGGGGAGAGTAGGAGATGAAGCCACAGAATCACAGAATGGTAGAGATGGAAGGGACCTCAACCACTTGCAAAGCAGGAATCTCAAGTAAAGCATCCATGGCATATGACCAGCCAATCTCTGCTTATTAAGAACTTTTCAAGTGCTATATTTCTTTGTTTTCTTTTTTTCATTTTCGTTTTCTCCATTTTATTTTGTAAGCCCCCTTGAGACCTGATCTGGAGAAAAAAGGAGGATTACAAATAAATAATTTCCGGTGCTTTCGCAAGTGCGGCTTTCCAGAACAAGGTGACTTTTCCAATCCCCCAAACAGGAGGTCTCCTGCTAATGGAAATCTTTTGCCTGCCAATTGTTATGGAGAGCACAAAGACATCTGGTGCACCATAGCTAATAATGTGCTCAAAGGCAAGGCAATAACTCTGGATCAAGTACAATGACTAGCTAATGATCATTGTCAGTGCAGAATCCGAAATATCCTTTGGGGTGGGGGGTGGGGAAATTACCACTAGGAATTAATATTCCGAGCGAGCTGAATGCAGTTTTGATTCACAATTAAGGCTTTGACATTCTAATCTCTCTTTTCCTTTGTACTCAAGAACATCCTACCCCCTGCAGCCATAGCACCTCGGGCTGTTCAGCACTCCGATATCACAAGCTTTGGAGTAGACGCCGTCTGATGAAGACACACTTGGGAGGCTTGCAAGGGAAAACGCGGAGAGTCTACAGAGTTGTCATTGCTCGGAAAAAAGAACAACAATTTCTGCAGCGCCAGAACCTGGTGTCCTGATTAGGCATTGCTAAAGGCACTAATCCGTTTCCTGTGTCCTGTATTTGTCAGCTGTGCAATTTGCTTGTCTCGCACTGTATAGAAACAAGATTTTCTCTACTCTATTGATTTAAGATACACTAGGGGGGAAAGTCTCCTGCCAACCTAGCAGTTCGAAAGCATCTCAAAGTGCAAGTAGATAAATAGGTACCACTCCGGTGGGAAGGTAAATGGCGTTTTCGTGCACTGCTCTGGCTCGCCACAAGCGGCTTAGTCATGCTGGCCACATGACCCGGAAGCTGTCCACCGGCTCCCTCAGTCAGTAAAGCGAGATGAGCGCCGCAACCCCAGAGTCAGCCACGACTGGACCTAATGGTCAGGGGTCCCTTTACCTTTACTAAAATTATTTTCATACTATGCTATGCTATGCTATGCTATGCTATGCTATGCTATGCTATGCTATGCTATGCTATGCTATGCTATGCCATACCATACTGAAATGTTTGAATGTTTCTTTGATTGTCCTTGAATCTTCACACTATGCCTGCCGCCCTCTCTTGCTACACCAGTGTGGAGTGCCACAACCTTTGAGAACCACTGACCTAAACTCTGAAACTCCCTGCCCATTGACATTAGGCAGACGTCTTTGCTGCTTTGTTTTCAACGCCTGCTAAAATAAAATAAAATAAAAATCTGCAAGCCTACCCATAAATGTAAAGTTGAACAGTGACATTTTGCATGCAAGTAAGGCAGCTCTGAGTCTGTACATGCCTCCTTTTTTATCACTTGAAATGCTCTAAGTTCCTTGTTCGCTACCAACAGCCCTGCCTGTGAAAGTACATGTGCAACTTTCTATGTTGTTTTAACTACAAACAAGTTAAGGATTAGTTCACCCATCTTCAGTGGGTGACACTATCAAATAGAAATGAAGGAATTTCTGTTCAAAATGATATACTGCTGAATCTCAGACCCTCCAAGTGTCTCTATTTTCCAGGGAAATTCCTGGATATACAAAAGCCACCCAAATGTCCCACTTTCCCTTAGGAGGTCCCTATTTTCCCCAGAGAAATGTTGGAGGGTATGGAGTTATGCAACCCCCTGAGCCAAGGAGATAAGTAACTATACAACCTTTAGAAGACATTTTAAGGCAGCCCTGTATACGTTTTTTTTTTTTTAAAAATGTTTTATTGTGGTTTCTATATATGTTGGAAGCTGCCCAGAGTGGCTGGGGCAGCCCAGTCAGGTGGGCAGGGTATAAATAATAAAATTGTTGTTGTGTGTCATCATCTTCATTACCATTAACAGGACGTCCCTATTTTCTTTGGAGAAATGTTGGAGGGTATGCAATCCTAGCTGCCATTTGTACTGTAGATCCAGGTCAACTCAATGCCCTCTGGACGGACTACAATTCCCATGAGCCTTTGCCCATCCCTTCTGCATGCAATGCATGTGCTCTCCCACTGAGCCCTGCTCCTTTGGTGCAACAGAGCACAGAAACAGGCTGTCAGACCTTTTGATATCGGTAGGATTAACTTCATTTATTCCATTGTAAGTGGCTTATGGATCAGGCTGCAAGCACTTGAGTGCAAGGTCTCTGATTTATGGCAGTGTGTTTGTGAGAGAGGCGGGGGACACACACTGAAATGTTCACCAGCAGGGCTCTGTTCATTTCTTTGCTTTGTGATATATGTTCTATGGTCCTGCTTTGCTGGATGCAGCTCAACAGCTGCCTCTTCTTGCCTGGGGATACGGTAACCAAAGAGATGGAGTGGTTTTGTAAGGGGAAATGAACCTCATTGGTGCTATATACTGTCAATGATCATTAAAGCATGGTGTGTTATGACACTACAACACTAAGTTAGTTGATAGACTTCGCATCAGACTCACACACTCACCCCACCCATGCAAGTCCAGACTATGCGGGAAGTGGAGGCCCACAGACAGCTGAGTATCCAAGCCACCTCCTTGCAATTGTGACTCTTCACTTCTGCTTCCTGATAAGCCACTCCACAAACATGGGGACCGACTACCTAGTATGTCCTGTGGTCAAAAGCAGCCTCTGGCACATAGGAGGAGGAAATATCTCAAGTCAATGCCCCATTAGACAAGGGGCAGGCACCCTTTTCAACATTTTGTCCTGCCACACCCACACAGCCTTGATTTTGTGACTGTTGCCTGCTGCTGTTAAGAGTGGTGGACTTGTAATCTGGGGAACTGGGTTCACGTCTCTGCTCCTCCACATGCAGCTGCTGGGTGACCTTGGGCTAGTCACACTTCACTGAAGTCTCTCAGGCCCACTCACCTCACAGAGTGTTTGTTGTGGGGGAGGAAGGGAAAGGAGAATGTTAGCAGCTTTGAGACTCCTTCAGGTAGTGATAAGGCGGGATAAAAAATCCAAACTCCTCCTCCTCCTCCTCTTCTTCTCAATGAAGAAGGTCAACGTTTGGTCAGCTACAATGGCCCCAACATTGCACGAAAGGTGTTGCAACTCTGGACCATGTGGTAACTGGTGGGTTCCCCTTCTTTCGGGGGAAGAATGGGGCAGCTCTCTGCCTTCTAAATACCTTTTAAATTTCCCACAATGCCCCAAAATGATTCTATGTTGGGTCATTGTGGCAAATTAAAAGGGAAACTGTGTTCAGTCATCTGGCAATGACTGGAGTGCAGAGCAAGTGTGTGTGTAAAACAGTGGCCTTTTCAGAACCACCAAACCCAGTTCCCTGCCCTGCCCTGAGAAGGACCAAGATGAGGAAGAGATACTGCCTGTGTCTGAACAGTCTGAGGATAAGGCCCTCCTAGACTTCCTCAGATTCTGGGCCAAATGGCCGAAATATTGGGAGATACTAGAACAAAATGGAGATACATGGAGATTGCAGAGTTTTGAGAAACTAAAAGATAAAGTGCAAGATTGGCTACACTATCACCAAATTAGAGAGGTCTTTAATATGGATAAGAAAATAGGTTTCCAGGTGGAAAAATCGAAATTAGAAACGGAATTGTTAGAACCTAAAACTAAGGTATTGTCAAGAATGTACAACTTGCTGTTAAGGTGGAATACTCAGGATGAAACGGTCAAATCAGCTATGATTAAATGGGCACAAGACATTGGTTATAACATTATGTTTGCTGACTGGGAACGGTTATGGACCACTGGTATGAAATTCACAGCATGTAATGCTTTGAAAGAAAATATTATGAAAATGATTTATAGGTGGTACATGACACCAGTCAAGCTTGCAAAGATATATCATGTGCCTGACAATAAGTGTTGGAAATGTAAGGAAACTGAGGGAACATTCTTTCACCTCTGGTGGACGTGCCCAAAGGTTAAGGCTTTCTGGGAAATGATCTATAATGAACTGAAAAAGGTATTTAAGTATACCTTTCTTAAGAAACCAGAGGCCCTTCTTTTGGGCATTGTTGGCCAGATGGTGTTAAAGAAGGATAAAACCTTCTTCATGTATGGAACAACAGCAGCAAGAATACTCATCGCAAAGTATTGGAAGACACAAGATTTGCCCACCTTGGAAGAATGGCAGATGCAACTGATAGACTACATGGAACTGGCAGAAATCACTGGCAGAATCTGAGACATGGGAGAAGAACAAACAGAAGAAGATTGGAAGAAATTTAAAGATTATCTGCAAAACATTGTAAACTATTTGAATGTTAAAGCGATGCAGGATATAGAGATAATGCGGCATTAGTGACAAAGTTGAAAGGAATGTGTAAAGATGTTCTATAAGTAACAAGTAAAGAAACATAGCAAAATTAATCAATGATGGGGGATTAGAAGATAAGTGGATAGCAGCGGCAATGGTTAATTTAAAAGAAATTAAGTAACATTAAAATCAGTCAAAATAGTGGAAGAGTTTGCTGAAACTAAATTGGAAATTGGAATACAGAAAAGGGAGGTGTGAGGAAGTTGGGAAAGGAAGGTACATGAAATTAAGAATTGAACTTATATATTTTTGTTTGATTTTTATGTGTTATATTGTTTATTGTCTGTTATTGTGTTGTTTTGTTTTGTTTGTTATGATAAAATTTGTTGAAACCTTAATAAAAATCTTTTTCTTAAAAAAAATAAAAAAATAGACTTCCTCAGATTCTGAGGCTAAGCCCTTAGTAGCATCCCCTTCTCCTCTGCCTCACAGAGTCAGTGTTGCACAGTGATTAGCGTGTTAAGACTAGGACCTGGGAAACCAGGGTTCAGGTTTTTGCTTGGCTGTGGAGCTCACAGGGTGAACATGGACCAGTACCTCCTTCTCTCAGCCTAACCCTCCTCACAGGGTTCTTCTGAAGATACAATGGAGAGGGGGAGAAGCAAGCACAAAACACCTCCAGCACCTTGGAGGGAAGGTGGGACAGATATGAAATAAAATAAATAAATAAATTAGAAGCCAGGGTTGTAGAATGAGACAAGGGTCCTTCACAGCTTTTCCCAGGAAATGGGCCAGGTTGCTAAACACGCTGTGCCACTCTTCAGAGAGCTGAAGTTCTTTGCTGAGTCAACATCTCATCCATTCGCTACAATAGGAGAACAACTACAACCAGCAGAGCTCACTGAGAACTCTCCATGGTTCTGAAACAGCCTGTTCAAATCTAGATTTATCTTGTGAAGTGAACATGACTTGACCCACTGTGGTCTCCCCGCCTCCCCCTTGCCCCTTGTGGAGGCCATGGGTATATCTTTATATTTTACTTTTTTAAATTAAGGGATGCTTTTACTTCTCAGATGTCTTCCCCTTGCTGGGGTTTTTAAGTGCTGTTTACTGATTTTTTTATGCTCTTGTGTGGGTTGTATCCTGCTTTTTATTCATACTGTGCTGGTATTCCTTGCATAGATTGATTGTTTTGTAAACTAGGTGGCAGTCAAATGCCTAAACAGATAAATAAAACTGGAATAAAACTTACTGGAAGAAACTTTACCTGATGTGACTTTTCCTGAGTAAGACTATGAGCCATGCCTGGCTTAGACACTTTCTCTAGGGAGTCCTCCTCTGATGGGTTGCCTGCCTGCAACCTGAGACTTCTGCATTGAAGGCATTGCTGTTCTTCCCTTTTCAAGCACCTCCTGGTTCTAGGAGAAAGAGGGACAGGGGAAGGTGGGAAATCTACTGACCCATCTCTTCCCTGAACTGTCCCTTCTTCCACTGCTGCATCCTGCATGCCTTCTTCTGCCTCGGACTGCCCTGACTCTCCCTCCTCCTCTGGCTCCTGGTGTGAGCCCCCCAAAAAAACGTCCACTGGTCCCCTCTCCTGGGTCCTTCCGCAGGCCCCCTGCCTCTGCCACACACATTGCAAGTCCCTGACACTCTGATCTCTCAGACAGGCTGAGAGACATGAACAGAGGGTCAATGATGCCAAGATGGGTAATAATAACAATACCCCAGGGCAGGTTACAATGGTTTAAAATACCACTTAAAAAACTGTTTAAAACAACTTGCCCTCACAAAAATATAAAGGTAAAGGTAAAGGGACCCCTGACCATTAGGTCCAGTCGTGGCAGACTCTGGGGTTGCAGCGCTCATCTCGCTTTATTGGCCGAGGGAGCAGCTTCCGGGTCATGTGGCCAGCATGACTAAGCCGCTTCTGGTGAACCAGAGCAGCGTACGGAAATGCCGTTTACCTTCCCGCCAGAGCAGTACCTATTTATCTACTTGCATTTTGTGCTTTCGAACTGCTAGGTTGGCAGGAGCAGGGACCGAGCAACAGGAGCTCACCCCGTTGCGGGGATTCGAACCACCGACCTTCTGATCGGCAAGTCCTAGGCTCTGTGGTTTAACCCACAGCGCCACCTGCATCCCTCACAAAAATATGGTGGGTCCTAAAACTATACATCTCATGCGTCAAAGACAAGGGGATGGAGGTGTTATAAAGAAGTAAAGAGGCTTGAACTTTGCCCCCTGCTTGACCCTGGATGAAATTAGACACTTTCTCTAGGGAGTCCACTGGCAGAAAATGCATTCTGCAATTTCTCAAGTTCTCTTTCACTTATTCTTACTTCATGCATTCTACAGTACATATAAGGTTTGCCTCTGAAAATAGGTGCTTGGGTTGAACACTGGCACAAATTAACCCCTGGGTATAGGGGCTTTTGCCTCTCATTCCATGGAACTGCCCCACTCCTCCCCTACACCTTCTAAATCTGTTCTATGGCTTTCCTCAACCCTTTCAGCAGATGTTCCTTGCACAAACAGAACAAGGGCATTGGCTACCACCATGAGATTGTAAAGAGAGGGACATTTCCCCGTCTCTAGCTTGCGTTAACAGAATTTGGAATCAGCTAGTCAAACTGATTGGCAGTTGGTTGAGAGCAAACAAAAGCATAGTTTGATGTGTAGATGTCAGGGGCTGGTTGGGCACAGAGGAATGGTGGAAGGTACCAGCTGAGAAACCCCCAAGGGAAAAAGACTCAGAGTGAAAGGATTGGTGGTGGGACAATGATTAGTGGGAGAAGACTGGGAGGAGGTGTCAGAACACAGGTAACAGGGCTTAGTGTGCAGGGGGAGTCTGTGGCAGGGAGAAGTCCGATTCAGAGGCAGAAGGTGAAGCTGAAGCAGGAAAGGAGAGGGGCCAAGAGGCAAAGATGAGTCAACTGGTGAAGAAGCTTGGGTGTCTCTCCCTCCTGCTGCAACAAGCTCCCCTCCCCACTAGTCACTGGAACTCTCTTCCACAAGATGTGTTGAAGGCTAAGAAAATGATTAGAGTATTAGATAAAAAAAGGTAAAGGGACCCCTGATGGTTAAGTCCAGTCATGAATGACTCTGGGGTTGCGGCACTCCTCTCGCTTTACTGGCCGAGGGAGCCGGTGTTTGTCTGCAGACAGTTTTTCCGGTCATATGGCCAGCGTGACTAAGCCGTTTCCAGCGAAACCAGAGCAGCGCATGGAAACACCTTATACCTTCCTGCCACAGCGGTACCTATTTATCTACTTGCACTGGTGTGCTTTCGAACTGCTAGTTTGGCAGGAGCTGGGACTGAGGAATGGGAGCTCACCCTGTCATGGGGATTCGAACAGCCAACCTTCTGATTGGCAAGCCCAAGAGACTCAGTGGTTTAGACCACAGCGCCACCCACGTCCCATTAGATAAATCATCATCATCATCAAAATTTCTATACTGTCCTTTATCTGAAGATCACAGGGTGGTTTACAATGCATTGTGGGTCTATCAGTGACTATTAGCTGTGATGTTCTGAGGTGGTTTACCTCCAGAGAGCACTTATTATGGAGCAACAGTTGGAGAGGACTATTTCCTTCACACCTTCTCTGTGGGAAGCAGGATGCTGGACTCGGTAATCCTTGGAGCAATATTGTTATACGGCTAATCTGATTTGAATCAGGTCTGACCCACCAGTCTGTGCTAATCTCTGCTCCACACTCTGCCTGTCTCACTGTGCCTTTCTGGGAACGAATGCACAACTTTGCACAATGGCATACCGATTACAATTAAACCACTCAATAAATTCCAGGGATTTTATACCTTTGCAAACCCAATAAAGGTTTTGTGCGAGTTCAAAGCATTCCCCATGCCCTGTCTTGTACGAAGGGAGAGAGGGGAAATTAATGGCACACAGCAGCATAATGGTATCAGAAGCAGCAATGACAGGACATGAATTATTTTAATGCTTTAGCAGCGGAGTTACTGATACTTCACAATTCATGAACACATTTTTCTATTACTACCGTGTCATGCTTTTATTGACTGGTATAAAAACACCATTTGTATATCTCTTTTCTTCTTCACCCTGCTGTGTTTCCATTTTACTGGAAATGTCCTGTAACAGGTATAACATCAGCTCAGATTACCAAGAAATCTATAAAATAGTTTCCTGCTACTGCATTTGGTACGGATTGAAAGAACACATTATGATCCCACTGAGCTCACTGATAAAAAAAGAGAAAACCCACACACGTATACACACAAACTGTTATTCTCGGGCAAACATGACTTATCCTCACCTGATCAAAATTCTAGATGTATCCACTTCATTACTAAATGATGAAAGTGGTTCGTTTTTGTGCTGATATGTGGCACAGATGTATTATTAAAAACGCGCTCTGGATGCCTGTGTCCCATATTTAGTTTGTCAGCTTTTTGCACTCCACAAGGTGGAGAGAATCTTTTGATGCAGCCGTTACAGAGACATTGAGCAGTTTGATGTAAATATCTTATGGAGATCCTGGAACTGCAACCCCAAACAAGAAAGAGCGAGCTAACCTGAAAAGTATGGGTGCCGAATGGTTTCTGCCACTCGCTGCTGCAATTTGGCCAGGGTGGCGGTGGTAGATGTACTGAAATCTAGACCTGGACTCTGCTCTCCACCTAACCTGGGGTCTCTTGCTCAGTGGTGGAGCCTGTATTTTGCATGCAGAAGCTTTTGTGTTCAGTCTCTAGGGTCCCCAGTTAAAGAAAAAAGATCACATAGCAAGCATTGGGCATTACCTTTGGCTGAGAGTCTGTAGAGCTGTAGGCAATCAGAGTAGGCAATATTGACTTAAATGTCCTAATCAAATGAGAGCTATTTTCTCCAAAATAGCAGCATTGAAAGCTTCCTTATATTGAATCAGGCCAATGGTTCATCTACACAAACCGGCAGCCATTCTTCAGAGTTTCAGGCAGGAGTCTCTTCCAGCCCTATCTGCAGATTCTGGGATTGAACCTCGTACTTTCTGCATGCAATGCAGATGCTCCACCGACTAGTTTCACCCCTTCCTTGGGAAACACAAGTGGGGGAGATAAGTCCATTAGGACTTATTCATCCAGCATCTCCTGCTGCTCTGCTCCACCATTCACAACATTTTACTACTGGGTTACCAAGGAGGTTTGGAACATTAGTGAGAAGAGTCAAGATATCATCACAAGAGCCCTGTTGGATCTGGACAAAGACCCACCTAGACCAGCATTCTGTTCTCACAATGGCCAACGAGAGGCCTATGAGAAATTTGACTGCTACACTCTCCCTACTTGTGGGTCTCACCAGCTGGTATTCAGAAGTACACTGCCTCTGTGCCTCTGACAGCGGAGAGAGAACTCAGGCTTCTTGGCCAGTTGCCACTGATAGCCTCATCCACCAGGAATTTGTCTAATCCTTTTTACAAAGCCATCCAAGCTAGTGGCCATCGCTACCTATTGAGGAAGTCACCCCCATTATTTCACTATGCACCCGGTGAAGAAGTGATTTTATTTGCAAGTCCAGAATCATAGGACTGTAGAGTTGGAAGGGAGCATAAAGGTTCAACTCTCTGCAATGCAGGATGGAGCCCACAACCCTGAGATTAAGATGCTTTACCAACTGTTATCCCTTCTTCTTCTTCTTCTTCTTCTTCTTCTTCTTCTTCTTCTTCTTCTTCTTCTTCTTCTTCTTCTTCTTCTTCCTTTGCCAATCTGAAACTGTGAAGGCCCTTTGTGAAGGGCATTTTTGGTCTCCCTGTGCGAGTGCTTCAATACGTTATCCCAGACTTTTCCAATCTGGTGCCAGGGCTGGAACCAGATTCAGGTCAGCAAGCAAGAAGCAGAGTTTGTCAGAGAAGTGAACTCTTCATTCAAAGAAGTTTCTCTGCTGCCAGGTGTTTCCCAAGCAGTCTCAAACTGCGATAGGGCAGCTCCAATCTCTGTTCTGCTCTACACATCACTCTGCATGTCCTTGGAGATAAGGGAAGAGGGGAATTGGTTACAGCAGGAGAGGCAGGCTCCCTGTATTCTTCAGAAGCCTCTTGCCCCACCTCCTCTGCTTCAGCCTCTGAGTCAGAACTGCTCCCTAACACAGGCTCTCCCTGTTCACCAAATCCTGTTGCCCTCTAAGCATCTAGCAACTCCTTCCGTTCTTCTCCCTCTGACCTCTCCTCTGCATCCCACCAACAATCCCCTGGCTCTGAGCCTTCCTCCTCTAGGGTTTACCTTGGGGGTTCCCTGGCTGGTGCCCCCCACCATCCTCTTCATCCTGCCAGCCCCTGACATCTGGTGCCCCCCTATATTGTTGACCCAGCCAGCTTAGCCAATGGTGAGATGCAATGGGTTGGGAGTCTCAATCACCTGGAGGGCACCAGTTTGGGAAAGGCTGTCTTATCCTCTAATTTCCTTTCCCTGCACTGAACCACCTTCCATTACCAGTTTGTCAGGTTAGCGTTTGTTTGCAAATTTTATCCGCTAGAGCACTGGATAGGCTTTTTAGACCCCTTTGGATATTCCGGCCCTTTTGCTGCCTCTTCAAGAGATTATGCAGAAAGCAAACATTGATAAGCTCATGTAACAGACCTCAAAGAGAACTCTCTATTCCTGGGCTCATCTTTACCAAGTAAATCCTTAATCGACTTAATTTATCATCCACCAAGATCTATTATGTTTAAGATTTGATTTTATAGACAGCAGTTAACAGGCATAATTTATTGTGCTCTTCGGTACTCTATGAAGGCTTCAGCTTAATACTCAGAGCTAAACCTCCATGTGATAGAAAGAGATGGCAATACAATCTCATTCATTTTTACCCCCTATCTGATTTGCAGGATAACGTGTCCAATGATTGGTTTTAGGGGAATCTCGTTCGGGGAGCAAGTGGGGAATATTGCACAAGAACTCTTATGGGTTTCACTTGGCTGCATGCATAACCAACGGCAACCTGGATCTCTAATTCCAATACTGTGTATTTGGGTCTCTGGGACGCGGGTGGTGCTGTGGGTTAAACCACAGAGCCTAGGGCTTGCCAATCAGAAAGTCGGCGGTTCAAATCCCCACAATGGGGTGAGCTCCTGTTGCTGGGTCCCTGCTCCTGCCAACCTAGCATTTCGAAAGCACGTAAAAGTGCAAGTAGATAAATAGGTACTGCTCTGGTGGGAAGGTAAAAGGCATTTCCGTGCGCTGCTCTGGTTCGCCAGAAGTGGCTTAGTCATGCTGGCCACATGACCTGGAAGCTGTATGCTGGCTCCCTCGGCCAGTAAAGCGAAATGAGCACCGCAACCCCAGAGTCTGCCACGACTGGACCTAATGGTCACGGGTCCCTTTACCAGTTATTTTGATGTTGTTTTCCATTTCTGTGATAAAGGCAGGGTGGACTGAAAATTTATAACCCTGAAAGAAAAATCCCCCGTTTTACTTAGGCCCTGTAACTCTCAACGTAATATTCTGGCCATTAATCATATTCTTACTATGTCCAGGTTCCTCTTTGGAAATCCGTATAAGCTCCAATGCATGCACAGAACTTCAGCCCTCCATGGGCACCTTGCTCACTCATTTCAATGGAACAGACACTTCTACAGATGCATTTGTTGATACTCACTGCTTTTTTCATTGATGAATGTGGGGAAGACTTTAGGGTTGTGGCAAAGTCCTGTGAGTGTGCTGGAGCACCCTCCAAGGCATGGTTGCACCGGGAGACATTTCTGGTTGTCACTGTAACAGACATTGCATACGCTTCAGTGCCTGATGCTTTTAACACAACTCAAAACAGTTTACATTAGGGTGGTATAAGCTTTCCTATTATTCTGTCCATGGTCCTCATGAGAATAATTAGACTGCAAATTGGATCCATTACAGAGCAGGAGGCTTTGACTGAATAAGGGAACTTCAGGTGCCAGACCACAATAGCTGCTACACTTCCCTCCTCTGTTTACCTGTCTGTGGGGTTGGCGCAGTGCCTTCGTGTCTCCCCTCTACATGCCAGTGTGCATTTGTGTATTGATGAAGCGCTACAGAAAAGCAATCTTGATGTGGTCATACACCTCAAGATCCTTATTAGACTAGAGTTTTACCAGTGTGTGTGTTTGCACTTGTGTTCATTGATCAAACTCTGGAGAGAGCGGGGGAAAGAATTTAAGAACTGCTCCATTTTATGCACAGAAGAGCACATGTGCAAGATGAACCCGGATGCAGTATAGCAGGGGTCCCCCAAGGTTGATCCGGGTGTGTGTGTCAGTGATTTATGGGGTTTTATGCCACCCATGAAGCAGGAGCCAGGGCTGGAGGAAGGGGAAGAGTCCATGGTGCAGGAGGTGCAGGATGTGTCAAAAGTGGAGGAACAGACTGTTCCTGAGAGGGGTGACTGGTAGAATTCCCTCCATCCCCATCACCACTGTCTCCAAGGACCAGGAGGCACTTGAAGAGGCAGGCACAGCTGCAACATCCATGGAGGATAAGTCTCAGGTTTCTTGTGCACACCCCATCAAACCAGGGTACATAAGTGTGGATGGAGGCATGGTCACACTCTGTGTTTGGTGCACTTTAGAAGATACTGTGCCGCATGCTTTGCCAATAAAGAATTAAACTATCAGACACTTGTCCTCCTTGGGCTGGGTGTGCTCAGGACATAGGCTTGTATTTCCCAAATTTGTCTAGGCCTCTTTTAAAGTCATCCATGTTGCTGGCCATCACTGCCCCCAGTGGGTGGGAGTGAGTTCTGCAGTTTAACTAGGCTCACTGTGTGCAGATCAGCTTTCATTCATCTGTCCCGAGTCCTCCAGCATTCAGTTTCATTGAATGGCCACAACTTCTAGTGTCACAAGAGAATTTAGAATTTAGAATTTATTATTTATACCCCGCCCATCTGGCTGGGCTTCTCCAGCCACTCTGGGCAGCTTCCAACAAAGTATTAAAATACAGTGGTCTATAAAACATTAAAAGCTTCCCTCAAGAGGGCTGCCTTCAGATGTCTTCTAGAAGTCTGGTAGTTGTTGTTCTCTTTGACATCTGATGGGAGGGCATTCCACAGGGTGGGCGCCACTACCGAGAAGGCCTTCTGCCTGGTTCCCTGTAACTTGGCTTCTCACAGTGAGGGAACCACCAGAAGGCCCTCGGCACTTGACCTCAGTGTCCTGGCAGAACGATGGAGGTGGAGATGCTCTTTCAGGTATACTGGACCGAGGCTGTTTAGGGCTTTAAAGGTCAGCACCAACACTTTGAATTGTGCTCGGAAACGTACTGGGAGCCAATGTAGGTCTTTCAAGACCGGGGTTATGTGGTCTTGGCAGCCGCTCCCAGTCACCAATCTAGCTGCCAATCTAGTGTCACAAGAGGGGGAGAGAACCTTTCCTCTATCCACTTTCTGCATAATTGTATAAACATCAGGTCCCCTCTTACTTGCTGCAACTTGCCCTCATACTGGTATCACACCGTCCCTCCATTCTTCACACACTGAATACTAAACTATGGAATTTGTTTCCATGACGGCCAGAAGCTTAGATGGTTTTTAAAAAGGGTTGGGAGTGGAGGGTAAGGCTGTTGAGGCTTACTAGTCATGACCACTGGAATCAGAAGCAGATTGGCCCTCGTGAAGAACAGTGGGAGAGCCCTACTGCCTTCAAGCCATGCTTGAGGGCTTCCCAGGGGCCTCTGGTGGGTCCTGCTGAGAAACGGGATGCTGGGTTAGATTGGCCTTTGATCTAATCCATCAGGGCTGCTCTTATGTTCTTAGAAGCTGAAAGAACTGAAAGCTGCAACAAGCTGTGCATGCTCCAGTTTCAGATTTCCAGAAAATAATGGACTGGAGGAGCAATAAAGAGATGAAATAGGGGGAGCCCTCTTATCCGAACTGAGGAGCATTCAGCCCTGACAGCTCTCCCTCCCCCCCACTGTCTACAGTGGTATATCCCAGGCTCTGATTTACCATCTCATCTTCTGTATGGGAGAACTAGCCAGGCAATCCTCCTCCTGCTTTCTAATTTACACTCCTGCCTGTTGTGTACAAACATGTCCTTGTCAATGCCACCTTTTTAGAACGTAATGGAAACCAATAAGGCCTGCCGCCAGCCAGCCAGCCATGTTGCTGTGGAAATGTCAACCTCTATTATCATTAAGCATCCAATTAGGTGAAGGGAGTCAATATCTGATCATTAATATTGGCAAACCACGGGGAGCGAAAAGCATGGGGTCAATTTCTCATTTGTTAGAACTTGGCATTTTGCAAGGGCCTTACACTGCAGTACAGTAGGCATGCATGCTAATTTTGGCTGAAGTTTAATTAGTCACACATTCAGTTCTTGCTTGCAGTGCTGGAGCTGGAGCTATCAAGTCTGTGGGACTGATAGCTGCGTCTGTGTCAGAGAGAGAGTCTCAACGGATGGAACGCACATTGCTGTCACCATCATGTTCACTGAAATATTTGGGGTTCATAAAAGTTCAGGAGTTCAATCCCCATAGCACTAGGTCAGCCAGCTAATTGCAGGAGGGTTTAGGAAGCTGCCACAAACTGAGTCAGTTCTTGGGAAATGTGCATATATCAACTGAAGTTTGTACATTCTCCAGCTATTGTGCATCATCTCCAGTATGTTAATATATGCACATTTCCCAAGGCCGGTTGGAGATGATGTATATTGACAAGGAATTGCATACAATTTCCTCTTCATTGGAGAACTATGTGCACATTCTCCACAAGGCCTGGCGAATGGTGCACAATGGCCAGTGATTACGCACATTAGCCCCTCAATTTAAATTCCACTGAACGCATACAGAAACATGCACCAATATAGTGCAAAATTTCCACACTCAAAACATTTTCATGTGGGCTTTTAAGGAGATATGAAATCCATCTTGAAAAGCACCCTACTTTGGGAGCGTTATGTATTTTAACCCCCTGGTGTGCTGTTGCTTCTGTACCATTTTTGGAGTGTCTTTCTCCTTCAGTGAATGATGCTTTTCAATCAGGTATCACATAATGAACATGTGGATGTACTGGCAGCTCAGAGTCATCCAGTCATCACCTGATGATGACACTGAGTGGAAACAAGACCCCTATTCTGCTGTGACTCTGAATGGGAGTGGGGAGAGATACCTGTCCCCATTGTCAAGGCAATCAGGAGGGCAACCTCTGTCTGACCATGTCTGACCAGCACTACATGGTGAGACTTCAGCCATTTTGCTCCTCAATCCTGCCTCTTGGTCTATTCTCTCATTCTGACTTGCTCTTCAGTCCTAACTGCTGGCTTGCCACACAGTACAGTAGTACCTCTGGTTAAGAACTTAATTCGTTCTGGAGGTCCGTTCTTAACCTGAAATTGTTCTTAACCTGAGGTACCACTTTAGCTAATGGGGCCTCTCGTTGCCGCGCTGCTGGAGCATGAGTTGTGTTCTCATCCTGAAGCAAAGTTCTTAACCCGAGGTATTATTTCTGGGTTAGCGGAGTCTGTAACCTGAAGCATCTGTAACCCGAGGTACCACTGTATCTGCTTCTCCACTTACCTCAGACTAGGACAAATTTGTCCATAATAATAATAATACATTTTAATTTATACCCAGCCCTTCCCAGTTCCAAAACTGGGCTGAGGGCGGCTAACAACAAATTTAAAACACTTAATTGTAAAATAACATTAAATACAGTATAAAAACATGATTAACAATAAAATTCAAAGTTCAGAAACAAATTTAGGGGAAATCCATCTAATAAGCATTAGATAATCAGCAGGGCTAGCTGGCTGAATTAGTCCTACTTGGGCCAGTGAGGAGGCCAGGGGAGAATTAGCTGTGGGGTCTCAGAGCAGGTAATCTTCATAAAAGGGGAGGGGAGGGGGAGAGAAGAGAAGGGAAATAGAAGATCAGGCTGAATTCAAATTAAAGGCCAGGTGGAATAGCTCTGTCTTACAGGCCCGACGGAAGGAGGTTAAATCCTGAAGGGCTTCAGTTACCTTCACATTTTTTCCATTTTGCCAATTTTTTACTTCAGGTGGCTTTCTCAAAGTGAATTCACCAGCATTTTACTGTGCAATCCAAACCCAAGATCTGCCAGGATGAGTGAGTGAGTTTGGACTAGGCAGTTGTTGGGCCAGCATATTATCTACCTCATCCTGGCTCAGCTAAGGGTTCAATGCTGTAATTCCCTCAATCTGGCTGAGCCAGGGCTATTGGGGTGCAGCTGGCAGAATTTAAACCAGCAGGACCTATGCCAGCACAAGCCCCCCAAAAGGGGTGTTTCAGTGGATGGGTATGGGCTTACACCTATTCCAAAACTCTTTCAACTCAGTCAGTTGACCTGGCAACCCATTGGTACTTAAACGCTGGCAAAAAGGGTGGTGTAAATCAAAATCTATTTTAAAGGCTTGTTCTCCCTCTGGCAGGCTTGGGTGGGCTCTCCCAATGGTAGCCCAGCTCCTAAATGGAGTTTGGAATAGCAACAACTTTCACAAGCTTAATTATAGTTGGCATGAGTTCCTGAAAAGCCACTTCCGAGCTGGAGAGGAGGTGGGGTTGCGGGCTTCATGCCCCTCCCCACACATGCGGGGGCTGGCTCACAGCCCCCACGATACTAGGGGGAATCCTCGGACACGTCATCTCCCCGGGCCAGCCAATCGGCTGGTCCGGGAGGCGTGGCTGCCCCATTTAGAGCTGGCGCGGCCAAGAATCTCCCTCTTTCCGCGCTCCAGCTGCTCAGGTTTTCCCACCCTCCGACCCATTTAGGTTTGCCTTTCTGACATTGCTATGGACTTCGGTTGGACACCGTCGAGGGGCCTGATAGGATTTTTTTCCACTTGGAAAATTGGCCCCGGCCATTTGGTTTTTCGCCTACCTCGTAACAAATCGTCACAACTCCTTGGGCATTGGTGGTTAGGCATTGGTAGGGGTATTGATATGCAGATGAAAGGGGGGGAGGTAGCGCCATCACCTTCCCCCAAATTGAAGGGTAGTCCAGTAAAGGATTCCGGGGGGCGTTGCCCTGTCCTAAGCCTATGGAGGTGTGGGCCTAAGGCACGCCCCCGAGTGGTGACCCCAGGGGAGCTCCTAGTCGACGTGCATCAGCAGGACTCCCCCTACTGGTGGTTAACCCTTGCCGGTCTTCAAGCAAGCAGGCTGAAGCCGGTTAGTTGATAGGACCAATGCCTAAGCCAACACCACTCAATTCCTGCAATCAATAAAGTTGTGGCCTAATTTTACCCATTAACCTAAAATTCTGGTGTCTTGTGTCTTTATTTCTGAGGGGGGAGGCGGGAACTCGCCACACAATTTAGGACTGTTATGTGAGTGTGGATTTCTCTTTATATAGACATTTTTGAAAGCTTTCTCCTCACCTGATTTATTTTTGTATGTTATGTTCACTTATTGTTTATTGGCTACATCGTGAGCCTCTTTGGGCACAGTTTTGAAGGAAAACTGGCCTGTGATTAAACAGATTATGACGATTCCACAGACACCCCATGCCTACCTCAAACTACAGCTCACAGCCCAGCCCAGACACTCCCCAACCTCCTTGCGACACAACTAGGGCCACATTTTCACCATATGTTTAAAGAGCTACAGTACCACTTTAGACAGAAATGGCTCCCCCCAAAAAAGAATTATGGGAAGTGTAGTTTATCAAGGGTGCTGAGAGTAGGTCCCCATTCCCCTCAAAGAACTTCAATTCCCAGAATTCCCTGTGAAGAGGGATTGGCCATTAAACCACTCTTTGAGGGGAAAGGTGGGGGTCTCCTAATAACTTTCAGCACCCTTAAGAAACTACAGCTCCCATAATTATTTGGGGGGAGCCAAGACTGTTCAAAATGGTATGATACTGCTTTGAATGTATGCTCTTGGTGAAGTACCCAGGTCTGACTGAAGAGAGAGGAAGAGGTAGTGTTTATGCTTTGCCTACATGGACACATTTCATTCCAGACTTTCCAAGTGTCGTTATTTTCCAGGGACAGTCCCAGATTTACAGACCCCATCCCAGTTTCTGATTTGATCTGGGAATGTTCCACTTTTCCTTAGGATGTCCCTATTTTCACCAGAGAAATGTTAGAGGGTATGGAGTTATGTGACCCCAGAGCCAA
The DNA here is from genome assembly GCF_964106915.1 of Podarcis gaigeae. NCBI lineage: Eukaryota > Metazoa > Chordata > Lepidosauria > Squamata > Lacertidae > Podarcis > Podarcis gaigeae. The sequence goes on along the minus strand of NC_139686.1, from coordinate 10,783,815 downwards.
GGAAATAAGTAACTATACAACCTTCAGGAGACATCTGAAGGCAGTCCTGTATATGGAAGTTTTTAATGTTTTATTATGTTTTTCTATATACCGGAAGCTGCCCAGAGTGGGTGGAAAACCCAGCCAGATGAGCAGAGTATAAATAATAAAATTATTATTATTATTATTATTGAATAGGCTGTCCCTATTTTCATCAGAGAAATGTTGGAGATATGTTATTCCCATTCCTTTATGAGGCTGTGCATAAAATTGAAAGCGAATCCTTTTATATGCAGCAAAGGGGTTCACAAAAAACCCTTTTGCATGTATATATGTACTATCAAGCCCTTTTAGTGGCTTGCTATCCCCCCCCCCTTCTCGTTGTTTCTTCAATTGTTTTGAAACATGATGGAGAAAGAATAAATAAATGTACTTTGCTGCAAGCATTTTTTTTTTTTAATGACAACATGCGAGTTTGATAGGAGCATCAAAGTATTGAGGCCACGGAAATTATGGAAATGAGGCATTCTAGTTAAAGAACTTTCAAACCCTCCAGCTCTTTTGAAGAGTGTTAATTCAAGAAATTAGATACCAAATTTTAACTTTTTCATGCTAATAACAGTTTCATAATGGGGAGAAAAACTCGTTAGGAAAGGTGACAAATATGAGATTCTATTGAATGAACATTTAGATTCAGAACTCTTTTGAGTGCGCCCTGGGATATATTTACACAGCCGACGACTCTCTGATGTTATTAAGTAATTTATTTGAGAAAAGTCTCCATTCATGAGTTTGCATAAGGACAATATCAGGTTTACAGAGGCTTCTGTTGTCAGTAGAGCAAATCCCTAATATACAGTGATTATTGCTTTAAGATTTTCATTACCCTGGTCAATATACTGCCTGATATATATACAGTCTCAGTTTCATCAGCTCCAAGTGTCCATTAAGAAGAAGAAGAAGAAAATGTTCAGTGTGAAATAAATAATGCTGGTTGCAAGATTAACTAAGCATCAGTTTTGCACAGGAAGAATAGCACAATCAATATTCTCTCCTTTTGATTCTCCCTTCAAAGTAGTACATTTAATGTAGGCAAACAAATTATAGTAAGGCAGAGAGAGAAATGCCTGTAGGGTTTAAGATCTGTCTTCTTTCAGCAGTGGCTCAGCCCCCTTTGTTTGGCAAAAGCTGCTTCTGGGGATGGGGGAATCATGCCTTCTCCTTGCCCTTATTTGCCCTCAGTCTTTTGCCATTTATTCCGATTGGTTGTGGAGGTCTGTGATGTCATCACACATTTAGCTGCCTGACATCATTGACAAAAGCCCACATCCAGTTAGAATGAAGGAGCAGTATGGGCAAATGAGGGTTAAGGACAGTGAGTGCAGAGGACAAACAATGTAAAAAATATAGATGGGGTTTTTAGGGGCAGGGAACTGCACAAAAGTAGGATAGGTTTTTCAACACACAAAAGGAGCATGAAATGCGGTGAGCAGCTTTGGTTTGACCCCCAAATCAAGTGAATTTATATATCAAAAAATTAAATTTGCTCTGCCATAAATAATGTGTAATTCAAAGAGTCCTGCTGGATCAGGCTAAGGACCCATCTAGTCCTGTTCTCCTAATGGGCAACCAGATATTTATGGGAAATCCAGACGTGAGCACAATACAACTCTTGGGATTCCCAACAGCAGGTGTTCAGAGCAATGCTGGCTCCAACATTAGATGGAGAACACAGCCAATGGTGCTAGTACCACTGAACGACAACCTTTCCACTAAATCAGTGTTTCTCAAAGTTGAGTCTGTTGGACTACAACTCCCATCAAGAAAAAACTGCCCTAAATGAATGGGCTGGTGGGGTGTGTGGCCTGGAGAGAGAGAGAGAGAGAGAGAGAGTGGTCTGGGCAGGGGGTGTGGCCTTAAGAGAGTCTTGAGGCCAGATCAAATGGTCTTGGAGACAGAGTTGGCCCCAAGATTGAGGGAGCCCAGAGTGCGTTGTGCGCATGTGACATCAAGCACACGCCGAGCATTGCGTGGCATCACACACATCTCTTGAGACTGCACAGGCCAGTGTGGACTTCTTCTAGGCTGTGTCGGTCCTCTCAGTGTCTCGTGGTGCTACACAGGCTGGTTCGACCTTACACCAGGCTGCACTGGTCCCTTCAGTGCTTCACTTCACTGTGCAGGCCTTACAAGATGTCGATCCTCTGGAGGAGGCCCAGCACTCTGGTGGAGCCACGGACTGAAGTTGTGGTGTGTCCCAGCCCCCCTCATAATTGATGGGGTCGTGCCCCCTTCAAACAAAAATCTAGGGGGCCAAAGACACCTCAGCCCTCTAGAGTTGGCATCTGTGATGGCCTGGGACTCGGGCTCGGACTCGGAACCAGAGGAGTCTCAGTCTGCACCAGATCCTTTGCCTGTGGCATCATCTGAACCAAGTCTGGGGCCTGATCCTGAAGAGTCCCAGTCTGCACAGGTTCCCCTGCAACAAACACCAGCTGGGCCGAGTCAGGGCCCTGAGCCTGCCCTGGCTCCAGATGCAGGGATGACCTCGTTGCCTTCAGCTGGGCCATCAACTTACAGCTGCTCCACTACCGGTTGAGTCAGGGGAGGCTGAGGCGGCCCCTGGGTCTAGTAACCCACCGATGCAGAGACTAAGGTCTGAGAGAAGGAGAGACCTGAGTACTCGCAGGAGGAGTGCTCACCTTTGGGCAAAACAGGGAGGTGAGTCCGCCGGGGGATCAGGACCGTTACCCCGACAAGAGATAAAAGGCTGACGGACCCCGCCGCAGGTTGTGAGAGCAGCATTGCTGTAAGCCAGATCCTGCCTGAGATCCTATACCTGTCCTTGCCTGGTTTCCTGCCTCGTGTCCTGCCTTGACCCTGTCGGACTGACTCCTAGTGGACCCTACGGATTCTGGACCGGTCCTGGACCGTGTTTCACGGGTTACCCCCAGGCCCAGCACAGCAAGCCTGCTTGGGGACCACATTTGGCCACAGAGTTTCCCTCAGCAACAGCAGTCTCTCTACTTGCAATTTGATCAGTGGATTCAATGCATAGCCATAATGGCTAGTAGTCATTGACAGCCTCATCCATCCTCCATGAATTGACCTGATCCTCTTCTAAACCCATCCAAGTTGGTGGCCATCACTCCCTCTTGTGGGGACAGATTACAAGCATCATCTCTGGTGCTTGGTTGTGTGCTAATGGTGAGCCGGTGTTTCCAAAATGAGACTTGAGAGCAGAGGACTGTTATGTGTCAGGGCATACCTACTAGACACGGTGCAGCTTAGACCAGCATTGTGCACTGTGTGTCTTTGTGTCAGTGAGGGAGATCACTGCAAGGGAGGCAGATCTGAATTTTATTTTTATCGTGTGCAGAAGGAAGAGCTTTGGGGACTCTAAGTGGATGATGCCTTTTGTGGAGCTGATACTACCATATGAAGACTAGTGATGTCTGTTGGGGCATCTGCAGGGCTGGGGGAGAAATTTCATTCAGTTTACATTTTAATATGGAGACAGCCAGTGTGGTGTAGTGGTTAAGAGTGGCAGACTCATAATCTGGTGAACCGGGTTCACTTCCCTGCTCCTCCACATGCAGCTGCTGGGTGACCTTGGGCTAGTCACACTTCTCTGAAGTCTCTCAGCCTCACTCACCTCACAGAGAGTTTGTTGTGGGGGAGGAAGGGAAAGGAGAATGTTAGCCGCTTTGAGACTCCTTAGGGTAGTGATAAAGCGGGATATCAAGTCCAAACTCCTCCTCCTCCTCCAACAAGTCTACCAAGTTCATGGTTGCTGAAACAATGTGGGAACTGAAACACATTTGAATCCTTTGGAATGTCCTCTGCTCCAGATTTTGTAACATGGTTCTCTAACCCAGAGGTGTGCACAAAAAAGTGTTACAAAATGCATGTATTAGTGAAGACATTTAAAAATGCATTGTATTAGGTGGAAATGTTTGCCAAAATTTGCATATTAGGCAAAAATGCAGCATTATGTAGTGGTTAGAGTGTTGGACAAGTATCTGAGAGGGTTCTAATCCCCACTCGGCCATGAAAATCTCTAGGTGTCCTTGGGCCAGTCTCTAGCCTCTCAGCCTAACCTACCTCACAGGGTTGTTGTTGTGAATAATTGAGGGGGAGGGCAAGGGGGAGAACTATATATATATATATATATATATATATATATATATACACATGCAACATTGACTTCATTGGAAACAATAGTTGGATGCAAGTGTAATTAAAAATGCATATAAAAATGTGGATATTAGGGGAAATACATGTTAATATTTCCCCCCACCATAAGGGGATAAACTCCAAGGCCAGAGCAGTAAAGTTATAAGTCTTCACGGTGAAATAATGAGTCTAGCCACAACCATCCTGAATTTTAAATTATAAGAATTTAGAATTAAATTAGATTGCTTCCCACTCACTCTGTGAGGTCATGAAGAACACTCTCAGCTGGCTGCTTTGACTGAAGAATGACTGACAGGGGAGGAAAAGGGAAATCAGAAAGGGAAGAACAGAATACAATGGGAGAACTTAGGAGAGCAAGGCACACATTTAAGAAGGTTATTGAAAAACTAACGCTACCAATAAACTGTCTGATCTGACAACAAATATCAAAAACATTTTAAAAGAATGTGCGAAATCAGCCCTACAATTTCTCAAAAAGCTTTCTTCCTCTGTTATAGAGTCTTCCTTTTTCCTGCTTCATTCTAAAACAGGGATTTAAGAAGACATCACTTTCCATTCTGCACTGCATTTGTCACACGCTGCTGTGGTTCTGTTCTGCTGCAGTTTGTCTTCCACCAAAAACTACATTACTCATTTCACTGCCTCCTATGGCAGAATCATGTCGTTGCCATAACTAATGCTGTAAATGACATTGCCATTACATCATTCCACCCCATTCATTTTATTGCAAAGGAAAGGAAGTGTAAATGGAAGGGGTTTGGGGGGACCAATAATTTATGTACCATTTGTGGACTGAAAGCAACAACAGCAAATCCCAATCGTGATCGCTGGATTGATTCCCTTTCCAGATATGAGATGAATAAGCAAACACCAGCAATTTCTGCTCCTGTGCTCCTGTGTCTGTTTTCACTGGAATTTTCTGGCATTCCTGTTCTCAGAGCACTTTAGAATTAACATGTGTGCAGGATTTTGAGCTTGTCTTACCAATATGATTTAGGTTGCATCAGCAGAAGTATATTGTCTAGATCAGGTGAAGTAATAGCCCCACTCTATTCTGCCTTGGTCAGACCACAACAGGACCATGTGCAGAGGAGAATGACCAAGGTGATAAAGGGCCTGGAACCCATGCCCTATGATGAACAATAGAAGGAGCTGGGTATATTTAGCCTGGAAAAGAGGACACTGAGAGGAGATATGATAGCCATCTTCAAATATCTCAAGAGCTTTCACATGAAACATGGAGCAAGCTGGTTTTCTCCAGAGGCTAGGAGCCGAACCAATGGCTTCAAGTTTCAAGAAAGGAGATTCCAATTAAACATTAGGAATAACTTTTTAAATCTCAGATTACATCACAGTCTCATACTACATCACTGTCAACACAGCTGTGGGCAATGAGGGACAATCTTTGATCTTTGGTGGGAATGCCCTCGGGTTTCATTATTCTGGTCTCAAGTATATCAAGAAATATCTAAAATAATAAAATCATCTGTTCAGACCTCTCCACGGCTGTCATTGCTGAAAAACTGAACTGACAGCATAAAAGCTTGATTCTCTAAAGGGCTTTTGACATGGATGTTAGCTGCAGCTTGGATTTCAATAGCCCAGAAACGGAAAACCATGAAAAATCTACATTTAAATTTATGGTATAAGAACTTATGCACTTTGGCTATTGTGGAAAAAATAATAATGCATAATCTGTGTGTCTCTAGGAGGATGGGGGATCCAAAACTCTCTTGTGTCCTCTGGTGGGATTTTATTTCCTATGATTCAGACTTTGATGCTCAACATTCACCAAGCACTTCAGCTTGGGAGACAGAGATGGATAGTGGTAGTTCACCAATTTTTTAATCTTATTGTTTATTCTTTGTTTGCTTTGTGTATAGTATGACGTAAGACCTTTTAACTATACTTTTGGGTTGTTGGTAATGGTCATTGTGTTGCGATAGCATTTAAAAAAAGAAATTAAAAGGAAAAAGACCCCAACCCAATTTGTCTCCCCCACTTTTCTCATTTTTAATGCAATTTCATTAATTGGTGGGAAATGATTTTTTTAAGGCAAGACAAATTTTTGGCACAACTCTAAGTTAAGGCCATCTTGTGACCTTATTATCTACAGGAATGAAGGTTTCATAAACTTGCTGTAGACCCCAAAGTCTGGCATAGAATAATAGCAATAAAATTCAGCTCAGAGCTCAGTGGAACCCCTTCGTCAGAAACTCTGGGGTATGAATCATTGACCCTGATTCTGGGGTCTAACCAAGTGCTCAACTTGAGACACATCAAGACTGAGGAACATTTAACACACCATTTTAACTTAGCAGATACATTCTCAGACTACCACATATGCTGACTCCTTAGGTTATCAGTCTTGAGACTGACTCCAACATATTTCTTAACAGCCGTCAAGTTTCTTGCTTATTATCAGAATTGCTCCCAATTTTAGAACAACCAGTGAGAGCATAAAATTTTCGGCCCTGATCCTCATGATCCTCAGTTCATTTAAGTGACAGTTTCCCATACCCAGCAGATCATTCAAATTAAATAGCTACCTTTTCAAATGCCTATCATTTGTGAAGGATTCCGTCTTTCCCCAAAGGCAATTTATTGTCTTACTTACTTAGAATGACGTGCTACACTACAGCTAGGGCTGCTGTCAGAGGTCAGCACCACTGGGCATCTGCTGAAACCCACATCCTAGTAGGGGAGGCACTGCCAATCCCCAAAGCCTTCAGCTGCCTTTGCTCCCCTTCCTTACTGTGGCTGCCTCTACATCTACTCTCTCCAAGTCTACTGAGCAGTGAGAGGAGCAAGGAAGTGGCAACCTCTGGATACGATGTCCTATTTCTCCTTGGGAGATGGTGTCCATTGATCAGGGACGAGGAACCTTTTTCATCTAAAGCAGTGATGGCCAAACTTGGCCCTCCAGCTGTTTTGGGGCTACAGTTCCCATCATCCCTGACCACTGGTCTTGTTAGCTAGGGATGATGGGAGTTGTAGTCCCAAAACAGCTGGAGGGCCAAGTTTGGCCATCACTGCTCTAAAGGGAACTTCTGGTGGCTCAACTGCCAAGTGGAGGGCAGGGCCAGAAGGGGAAAAAAGGGGAGCAGAGCCTGTGGAAAGGTGTGGCCTGGGCAGAGTTCGGAGTGGAGGTGGAATGGTCTTCCATTTTCTCAGCTTCTCAATTTCCCAATCTTCAATTTGCTTCTCCATATTCATGCCGTAATTTGTGAGCAGGTGTCGGGAATAAATCACACTGAGTAAGTGAAGTTAACTCCTTATTAGAAGAAACAAGGTCTGCCCAGGGGTGCCAGGTCTAATGAGCACTGCAGCACTTCTCGGTAGGTCTTGCCACTCTGAGGCAGTTGCGGACGCTGAATATCCTCGTCTTTGAGCTGCTGATGTACCTGTCACTGCTTCTCCCTCTTCGTGCCTCTTCTGGTGCAGGGAGACTAGGGGGGAGGGGGAGCAGCAGGAGGGGAAGACCCTAGCTTCTTCACCAGCCTCTTGGCCCACCTCCTCTCCAGCTTCTGCTTCTGGACTTCTGTCTGACACAGAATCTCCTTGCTCACTAAGCCCTGTTACCTCTTTGCTTCTGACACCTCCTTCTCCCAATCTTCTCCATTTGACCACTCATCGTTGCCCCGCCACCAATCCCTGGACTCTGAGCCTTCTGTGCCCAGCCAGTCTATGACACCTTCTCATGAAAACCCAGCAGTATCTCAGTTCGAATGTCTTCCAATAAACAAAATGTTGTGTGCAGTTTTGACTAATGTATGGACTTTTGGAAGCAATTTCCCCATATGTAACACATGTGTGTGTGTCTCTGTGTGTTATTTTCACGGCTATATAAATCCTTATGTCTGATTAACCCTAGTTAATAGGCTTGGGTGGAGAACACCACAGCAAAATTCAGAGAAGTGCGAATTCCAAAGGAGACCTGTAGTTTGTTCTGGGGTGTGCTCACTTGATAGATTTGACTTTAACTCCTCCATAGATCATTCGAGCAAAGCGCACCTCCCCAGTCTTGCTGTGCCACTGTTCCACCAAGTAATTTGCATGAGGGTTAACCTGGCCGGCCACTCTAGGAAACAATGCTAGCTCACACTGACTCTTGGGCTCATCCAGCAGGACAATGTTTATCTCTCTCCTCTCAAGGCGGCTTACAACTTGATCATATCCAACAGCAATGCACAAATTCACCCCCTATCCCTGCCCTAGGTTGTCGCAGTAGCAGTAGCAGAGGATGAGGCTCCCAAGGAGCAGAAAAGTAATTAGAACAGATGTTTATATACACTATCAGCATGCACAGTAAGACAGTGCAGAACAAGGTACTTCAAAAATTAATGATAAGCTGCAAATAACAGCAGAAAAGTTCCTTTATCCACCTTCGCATTGAGTTATCTCCTGCCTTCACCATGTGTTCCAAACCCATTTCATTTTGTCATCTAACAATGTATCTGGATTTATCACCATTACGTATTTCGCCCCTCTCTCCCACTTGCTACTTTGTTCCTTCTGTCCTTTAAAAATAAATAAAAATTAGCTTGACTAATCAGAAATCACTTCTTCTCGTAGCTCATTACCCAGATACGGGGAGAACGCTTGTTTACTGAAGGAAGTAATTGGATTAAAATATTGCAAAGAGAAATCTGAACCATAATGAATTTTTTTTTTTAAAAAAAAGAAAGATGAAATATAAGCAGCGTGAAAACTGACAAAGACCAAAGCAAATTAAGCACCCTAATGAATGAAAATGCTATAAATAGCCTACAATATTTAAGAAATCATTTTTCATTGTAGCTTAGCTAGTGCCTCTTGTTCAACTGAAGGCAGCTAAATGCCTCATAAGAGAAGAGAAAGATTTATGTATTTACAAGGTGATGGCCAGGTAAACTATTGATCGTGGGTTTAATTTATCTTCTGGGCCTTGTAAATTTTAACAGAGCTTGACGGCATATAATTTATGGGCAAGCCGTAAACATTCTGGACTGGATCCACTGATGGTACTACATGCAGACCAGCTGAAAACGTAGAGGAGAAAAGGAGAACAAGCAGAGACATGATAGAGGTATATTAGAATGATGTGTGCTGTGGAGGAAGCAGATAGAGAAACTGATCCCCCCTTCGTAATACTAGATCTTGGGGCCATCCAGCATTCAGCTTAATTGGATCAAAGTCCCATGTGATCGCTGGACTGAAGGTCAAAGTCACATGTGGAGAAAGGGGAACAGTCGGAGAGCCAATGGGGTGCTGCCCTTGAGGGACACCTCCTAATATGAAATCCATTGCTTTCAGAGCTCTATACAAAGTCTTCAGAACATGAGCTCGGGGTGCAGAATTCTTTTCTGGACCTGGAGTTTGCACGGAGGACTCCAAATCCCATCACCCCTAACTAGCATGGTTGATGGCTAGGGTGTTAGAATTCCTGGTCTATGATTGCAGTCATGGGATTTTTGTCTATCACATGACAGTGTATGTTTTGACTCCACAGAGTGGGAAGTGATGAAGACAGGATGTTTGTGTTACTGTGTTCCATGAAGTGGGACAATTGTCCTTTGTTCTTTTTCTCTTTGCTGTCAGATGCTAGAGAGAGGGGGAGCCATGTTGCAGTGCTCCGTGTGTGTTTATATGTAAATAAAGTAGATTAGCAAAAATGTTGAGTTGCTGAGGTCTGCCACGCATGATGCACAAACTCTGCGGATCCCTAAGTGTGCCAGTGTCTGTAGGCATCGATTGCTGTGATGTTCGGGCTGAAGAAAGCTCCCGAAGCTCCCGAACGATCGGCCAGGAGGGTGTAGGTTGAACTCCTGACATAGGGATGATGGGAATTGTAGTTCAACAACACATGAAGGGCGCCACATGCACTAAGCCTGATCTGGCCCAACGTTCTCTACACTGACTGGTACGAGCTCTGCACAGTTTCAGCCTGGGATCTTTCCTACCCTACCTAGCGTTGCTCTGAGTTTTGTTTCTGTGGCTAAATGAAGAGTACGCCATGCCTGCTGCAGACTCTGGTCAAATTAGACCTGCCTGATCACTCAGAGGGGTATTCTGCTTGCCAGAGGTGACCAAAGGAAAGAGCTGTTTTCAAACCTGCCTAATGCATAGCTTTCAACCTGCAATTTCAACCACGCTGCGTTCGGGACACCTGGCATGAGAATTTGGCGCAGCAAAACAAATTTCATTTAGCCTTGCAAAGAAGGTGGCTCGCTCCCGGAACTGTTAATTAACTGAATATAATTAGGGAAGCAAAATAGAAAGGACCGTCTCACTATAACCCTAGTTGCTTAACCTTTAGTCGTCTCTGTGATTAACATTATGAAATTTGGGCTCCAGGCTATTAATTGAATCAGTATAGAGGGAAAATGTATCAGCGTAGGCTGAACGATTCTAAAATGCCACATGTCTATGTGGAACAATTATGCCATTATTATTATTATTATTATTCTGTATAGCACATTGGCAGAATCCAATATTTGAGTTGCAAAGCTATCTGGTTGAAAGCGTGCCTAGTGTCAGAAATAAGAAGACTTCTGCTTGTAGTGTTTGGACAGCTTTGGTCCACCTAGGTAAAAGGTAAAGGTAAAGGACCCCTGGACGGTTAAGTCCAGTCAAAGGTGACTATGGGGTGGCAGCGCTCATCTCGTTTTCAGGCTGAGGGAGCCGGTGTTTGTCCACAGACAGCTTTCTGGGTCATGTGGCCAGCATGACTAAATCACTTCTGGCGCAATGGAACACCATGACGGAAACCAGAGTGCATGGAAATGCTGTTTACCTTCCCACCGCAGTGCTACCTATTTATCTACTCACACTGACATGCTTCCGAACTGCTAGGTTGGCAGGAGCCGGGACAGAGAAACAGGAGCTCACTCCCTCTCAGGGATTTGAATCGCCGACCTTCTGATCAGCAAACCCAAGAGGCTCAGTGGTTTAGACCACAGCGCCATCTAGACCAGTATTTACTCTGCTATCCAACAGTTCTCCAGAGACTCTTTGGAGAGTACCAGTGAATCAGAGTCAATACTGACCTAGGTGGACCAGAGCTGTAGAATGCCTTCCTATGTTCTTCATCACACATGCACTCTAGATGGTTGTGCTAAAAAAATTATGAATCCCTGTCTATGTCTAACCCTCCCCTCATGGTGATGTCAGTCTGAAACAGGTCAGTAGCATGAGAAGCTTGACAGGATTCAGAAGAAAAACCAGCATGGGGCACGGTAGTGGTTAATAATAATAATAATAATAATAATAATAATAATAATAATTTATTCATACCCCACCCATCTGGCTGGGTTTCCCCAGCCACTCTGGGTGGCTTCCAACAGAACATTAAAATACAATAGTCTATTGCACAATAAAAGCTTCCCTAAACAGGGCTGCCTTCAGATGTCGTCTAAAAGTCTGCTAGTTGTTGTTCTCTTTGACATCTGGTGGGAGGGCGTTCCACAGGGCGGGTGCTACTACTGAGAAGGCCCTCTGCCTGGTTCCCTGTAACTTGGCTTCTCGCAATGAGAGAACTGCCAGAAGGCCCTCGGTGCTGGACCTCAGCCTCTGGGTAGAACAATAGGGGTGAAGACGCTTCTTCAGGTATACAGGACCGAGGCCGTTTAGGGCTTTAAGGGTCAGCACCAACACTTTGAATTGTGCTCGGAAACGTACTGGGAGCCAATGTACACTTGTACATTTGATCTACATCATCATCATCACTATATTTATATCGCATCTTTCCTCCAAGCAGCTCAAGGTGGTTCTTTCTTTTCTCACAACAACTTTGTGAGGTAGGTTAGGCTCAGAGTTAGCTCATCCCGCAAGCTTCATGGCCGAGCGGGGATTTGAACCCTGGCCTCCCAGGCTCTAGAGTCTGGCACCCTAACCGCTATGCCAGATTGGCTCTCACACATAGACATGAGATTTAGCAAGCAGTACAAAAGGCGCAGGAAACCGACAGGTAAAATTGTCAGGACTTTGCAGTCACCTTGCCTGTTTCAATAGCTGGATGACTTATCTCTGAAGCAAACTTTGATCCACAAGTCAACAGGAAGATTGAGCTAGTAAGGAACCAAAAATGGTCTACAATGTCAGTGTGACATTATTGAAATGGCTTCACATTTTGTTTTCCTGTGGAAGGGGAAAAAAAAGGAAAAACACTTTTAAGAAGTCCCCCCTCCCAGCTTCTAGTGATCCCAAGAAACATTAAAAAAACACCAAAAAAAAACCTCAACAACAATTCATACTATTCATAATAGCTGTCTATATGGTGACACCATAAAGGGCATTGCTTTTAAAGATTACTCAGAGTGTTAATCTATGATAAATTTCCAATATCGGGTGGATTTAACCCAACCTTTTGTTCAAGCAGAAAGTTCAAATAGTGGTGTGGTTTTTGTTTTTTTAACTATCTCTGAGTTTTTTGTATATAAAAAATCCTAACATTAAAACCTCCTACACTGCCTTGTTCTCATTACAAATTGAAATGTCAGAAATAATCAGAGCTATCGTCAGGCTACATCTGTTCTAGGAAAGTACAAAGAATGCCAGAATTCTCGCAAGGATATCAGGCAGGAGTTAAGGTTTCCACTGGGAAACATGGACCTACAGGATATTGTGCCTTGGCAACTAAGATCCAGTGCATAGCACATTGCCTCGATGTGGAAATGGCCATTTTAGGAAGGGAGGCTATTCCCATTTCGTCACAGTTTTGCATGTAAAAGCATGAGATGAACCCTGCTGGATAGCATCAAAGATTCATTTAGTCCAGAATCCCATTCTCACGGCAACCAACCCAGATGCCTGTGATGGCCTGGGATTCAGATTTGGATGCTGAACCTGAAGAATCCCAGCCTGCACAGGAGTCCCCGCCTCCAGAACCCGCTGAGCCGGGGCTGGGGCTTGAGCCTGAAGGGTCCTCATCTGTGCTGGATCCTCAGGTGCAGGCATCAGCTGAGTCTGCTCGGGCTCCTGAGGGGGTGGAGGACCCATTGCCTGCTGGTGCTCCACTCTCAGCCCCAGCAGAGGAAGCTGAGGTTGCCTCTGGGTCCGGTAACCCTCCAGCCTCTCCTGAGATGCAGAGGCTCAGGGCAGAGAGGCGGAGGGAACTAAGTTCCCACAGGAGGAGTGCTCGCCTCCAGGCCAGGAGAGGCGAGTCACCTGTGGACCAGGGCTGCCCTGTGCCTCAGGGCAGATAAAAGCCAGCCAGCCCCAGTCCCAAGTTGCGAGAGCAACTTCCTTGGTTGACAGTTCCTGCCTGAACCCTGTCCTGCTATCCTGCCAGAGTTCCTGACCTCACCTGAATACCTGCCCTGCATCCAGCTTCAACTTTTATGGACTGCCTCCATACTGCACCTTCGACCTCGGACTGGACTTGGACCTCGCCTCTTGGTTAGCCCATGGGACCAGTCTACAAGCAGGACAGTAGTACAACTGCTCTCTCACTATTTGCAGTTCCCAGTCACTCATATCCAGAGGCATCCCATTGCTGGCCACTTCTGGCCTAAAAAGGACCATTCCTGAGCAAAATACCCCTGAACTCAGTAATGTTGCAGTTCATCGAATTGCCACAAGCAGCAGCTGCACATGTCTTCTGGCAGCTCCCAGCAGCCTCTTTCACCCAAATAGGCACTGCAGGACCTCATTTGCCATTGTTCAGGGGAGTACGGTCGTGTTATTAGGCATGCATTAAACTTCCCTTAGAGTCTTTGTGTGGGAAGAAAATGGCTCGAAAAGCCACTTCAACACCACCCCATGCAGAAACGTATGCCCAAGCTCTGAAGAATCCCTTCCTTTGGATTTTCGTCAAAACACTCCAAACACGCAGCAAATGAAACACAATTGTCCTGAAATTGCCCATGTATGAGCTGAGCTCCAGGCAATTGAACCTTATAGATATTATATGTCATTAAAAAAAAAATACGTGCCTGGTTGTGTTTTTTTAACGGTTTCAACTCTCAATTGCCTTTTATTGTATTCTGATGTCAGGTCTCCAGTGACCAAGGAGGGGGAAAAATAAAATACTTGCTAATCCTCATAAATTTTAACCCGGAACCCCCAGGAGGCACACAGTTTTCAGAGTGTTCCTTTCTTTATGTGAAATGTGATTAACATGGGACTTTAGTCGTAAAGTAGCACCACACGTCCTTCATTTGCAGGCATTGTGATTGGGCCAGGTAATGTTTGATCCGTACTGGTGTGGGAGGTGAAGGAAAGGGTTTTGAAGCCACAGAGCAGAATGCCACAATGTATTCATGAATACAGCCCTCTCCTGCAAATGGCCTTTATTATAAAACAGGCAACAACAACAGCCCAAAACTATTCAGAGCTGGGCTAGAAAGCAGCAACGGTGGCTGGCAGGAGGGAGGCAAGATGAAGGTGAGAAGTTGATCTCAGTCTCCTATGATGCCCATCTTCAATGTATGCCAGCATCGGCTGTTAATTCTGGTTTAAAACCATCTGTCTTGTCAGGGAAAGACTTCTGAACAGAGGTTTGGGGTCTCAGTGAGCTGAAGGGCCCTCAAATGCCATGGGACCAGTTCACTTAGTTTTGAAGTAAGTGAACTAGGGATGGAGTCATTTGTCAGTTTTGCTTTCTCGTTTTTCTAATATTAAATTCGGTAAAGTACATTTCTGCAGCAGCTCGTGGTTTTTTGAAGTCCTCACAAAAATTTGCCAGCTTTTTGTATGTGTATGTGTATGTTTCCATCATCCAGCCTGGACACTGAGGTCCAGTGCCGAGGGCCTTCTGGCGGTTCCCTCGCTGCGAAAAGTAAGGTTACAGGGCACCAGGCAGAGGGCCTTCTCGGTAGTGGCTCCCGCCCTGTGGAACACCCTCCCAGCAGATGTCAAGGCAATAAACAACTATTTTACTTTTAAAAGACAACTGAAGGCAGCCCTGTTTAGGGACGTTTTTAATGGTTGACCTTGTATTGTTTTTAATATCCGTTTGGAAGCTTCCCAGAGTGGCTCGGTAAACCCAGTCAGATGGGCAGTGTATAAATAATAAATGGGCAAGGTGATTGAGCGAGCGGTTGCTGAACACCTCCAGGCACGCCTGGAAGAAGCGGACCATTTGGATCCCTTCCAGTCGGGATTCAGGCCTCATCATGGAACTGAAACTGTCTTGGTCACACTGGTTGATGATCTCCGGCGGGCTAGGGACAAAGGTGAGAGCTGTTTCCTAGTTCTGCTGGATCTCTCAGCGGCGTTTGAAACCATCGACCATAACATCCTTCTGGACTGCCTTGAGGGGCTGGGAGCTGGGGGCACTGTCATACAGTGGTTCCGCTCCTTCCTCCTGGGCCGTGTTCAGAAAGTGGGGGGGGGGGATGAGTGTTCAGACCCCTGGACTCTCACTTGTGGGGTGCCTCAGGGTTCTGTCCTCTCCCCCATGCTTTTCAACATTTACATGCAGCCGCTGGGAGAGATCATCAGGAGGTTTGGGCTGGGTGTTCATCAGTATGCGGATAATACCCAGCTCTACCTCTCTTTTAAATCAGAACCAGTGAAGGCAGTGAAGGTCCTGTGTGAGTGTCTGGAGGTGGTGTGTGGAGGATTCCCTGGTCCTGAATGGGGTAACTGTGCCCCTGAAGGACCAGGTGCACAGCCTGGGAGTCATTTTGGACTCACAGCTGTCCATGGAGGCACAGGTCAATCTGTGTCCAGGGCAGCTGTTTACCAGCTCCATCTGGTACGTAGGCTGAGACCCTATCTGCCTGCGGACTGTCTCGCCAGAGTGGGGCCTTCTGGCGGTTCCCTCATTGCGAGAAGCCAAGTTACAGGCAACCAGGCAGAGGGCCTTCTCGGTAGTGGTGCCCGTCCTGTGGAATGCCCTTCCAGCAGATGTCAAAGCGATAAACAACTACCTGACATTCAGAAAACATCTTAAGGCAGTCCTGTTTAGGGAAGTTTTTAACGTGTGATATTTTACTGTATTTTTGGTTTCTATGGAAGCTGCCCCGGGAGGCCCAGCCAGATGGGCGGAGTATAAATAATAAATTATTATTATTATTATTATTATTATTATTATTATTATTATTATTATTAAGCAGCACAGTTTTGCATGCAATTTTGCCTGATATACTGCATTTTTATAGTGGGTTCCCCCCCCCCCCCATGGATATATGCATTTATGGCCATACATCAGGTTTAAAGAGCTGGTTATTAAAGGGGGCTGGAATAAAAGATTAAATAAAGGGGGGCTGGAAACTAATTGGCAGCCAGTGCAGTTGGATCAGGATTGGAGTTACATGCTCATAACGTGAGCAACCAGGCCTCTGAATTCTGCAGCAGCTGACCTTTCCACAGCCTTCACCTCTCAGGAAGCAGCAGCAACTCAGCTGCTGGGAGGTCAAGTAAGGGTCACCAGCTCCCTATGACATCCAGGTAACTTCTTGATGTTAACAGCAGTTTGACAATTGAGCTGATAACCTAGACGTGTGGTGGGCTCACTTGATGTCCTCAAGCAGAACTTGGAGAGTCACCAGTTGGGAGTGCTCAAACTCAGATGTTCCTGCATGGAGCAGGAAGGTGGATTAGATGATCTGTGAGGCCTCCTCCAAACCTATGATTCTATGAAGGATCTCAACCACCATTCCCAGGTTGTGCTTGGATGCTTCTGGACTTCTAGGATGAGCTGATACGGGCTGGGTTAAACACATACAAGGAGAGGGATTTTCTGTAGTAAGCACATGTAGTAATGGGAATGTCTCCTGGAGAAATAATCACCTTTCCCCAGTGCCGCAGATATGTGATTTTCTTGTTAAGTATAATTGTTTAATGGCACATTGAAATGGGGAAAAAAATTAACTCTGTATGTAAAGGTGCAACATTGGAAAATTTCATTGAAACTAAACAGGAGCAGGAGAGTGCTTAATAGTTAAATGGTTACATAAGAATGTCTCTGTGCTAGCTCTCACAAGGTGTTTAACTTAGATCACATGAGATATGGCATTGCAAATCTCCATTTTGTGTGAGTTAGTCTATGTTCTTGAGCCACCAAAGAGAAGGGGTGTGCTCAATCTCTCTCCAGGAGAAAATAGCCTCCTCCAGGCTCATGGAGTCTGTGTGTGGAGAGGTAGAACTTTGTTTTCAGCTCTGAATAGAAGCAATTCATATTTCTAAGATGATTTACCTATGCTTGGGCAAGCACATAATATTATGCAACTATCTGTTTTTGTGTCTGTTTCGAAGCAAGTTCTGTCAGTAAAGCTTTCAAACCATATTTTTGGACTGGGCAATTTTTATTTCAAGAAGAGTCTGTTTTTATTCTTCGTCTTGCTTCCAAATGTGCATTATTAATAACTGCAATATGTCCTACATCAGAGGTTCTCTATAGACAGTGCTAACTAAAGGCCGGTGGAGGTGTTCTTCTCCCTGTGTGATTACCATCACATGACAGAACATAAGAAGCTGTGGTATACCAGGTCAGACCATTGGTCTACATAGATCAGTATTCTTAACATTGATTGACAGTGGCTCTCTGGGGTTCCAGACAAGGGACTTGTTATGGGATTAAGGGGGGCTACTCGTGCGTAAGCGTTTAAGCCCTCCAGGCTCTGCAAATCAGTTTCTAAACTCTCCCAGTCCGCGGAGCCATGGGTGCATGGCTACCTCAATCGCTGGCAGAATCCGTCAGTGGGCGCTTCCGGAATTTACGCCAACTAAGAGTTCCTTAACGGAAACTCTCCGTCTGGATTCTCTGCGTGACAGTTTCCTGCGCGGAGTAGGCGTCCCCAGCGGAGGTCCTGAGCCCTCCCCGCTGTTCTTACTGGAAGCATCTTGGAGCCATCCCTCCGCCTGAGTTTCTGCAGGAACTCTCCCTCTCCCCCTGCTGGTTCCTTCCTCAGCATCTGAGGGTCTCTTAGCCTCCTTGAGCCCTTCCACCACCTGACTCTCCGATGGCAGTTCCCTGACAGGACTTTTCCCAGCCCTACCTAAAGATCCTGGGGGTTGAACCCGATATCTTCTGTGTGCAAGGCATGTGTTCTACCTCTGAGCAATAGCCCTTCCTCTCCCTCACCAGTGCTCACATAGAATCATAGAATCATAGAGTTGGAAGAGACCACAAGGGCCATCGAGTCCAAGCCCCTGCCAAGCAGGAAACACCATCAGAGCACTCCTGACATATGGTTGTCAAGCCTC
This sequence comes from Podarcis gaigeae, assembly GCF_964106915.1. NCBI lineage: Eukaryota > Metazoa > Chordata > Lepidosauria > Squamata > Lacertidae > Podarcis > Podarcis gaigeae. The sequence continues at coordinate 10,765,506 of NC_139686.1, read as the reverse complement.
TGCTTAAAGACCTCCAAAGAAGGAGACTCCACCACACTCCTTGGCAGCAAATTCCACTGTCGAACAGCTCTTACTGTCAGGAAGTTCTTCCTAATGTTTAGGTGGAATCTTCTTTCTTGCAGTTTGGAACCATTGCTCCGTGTCCGCTTCTCTGGAGCAGCAGAAAACAACCTTTCTCCCTCCTCTATGTGACATCCTTTTATATATTTGAACATGGCTATCATATCACCCCTTAACCTCCTCTTCTGCAGGCTAAACATGCCCAGCTCCCTTAGCCGTTCCTCATAAGGCATTGTTTCCAGGCCTTTGACCATTTTGGTTGCCCTCCTCTGGACACGTTCCAGTTTGTCAGTGTCCTTCTTGAACTGTGGTGCCCAGAACTGGACACAGTACTCCAGGTGAGGTCTGACCAGAGCAGAATACAGTGGCACTATTACTTCCCTTGATCTAGATGCTATATTCCTATTGATGCAGCCCAGAATTGCATTGGCTTTTTTAGCTGCCGCGTCACACTGCTGGCTCATGTCAAGTTTGTGGTCAACCAAGACTCCTACATCCTTTTCACATGTACTGCTCTCAAGCCAGGTGTTGGAGACTAACATGTAGGTCGTGTACAAGATGTAGTGATGGCCACTAACTTTGAAAGATTCAGCTGGACTCTTTTAATGTTCGCCCTGGAAGATCAGAGCTCTAAATAGAACAGGGAGCCCATATGAGAGGGAAAGACTCATTGCTTCAGAAATTATCCCCCCCAACCTTTGAGAACAGGGATATGCTATTTCACAAAGTCCTGTTCTTCTTACTGCTACCCATATATAGTGCTACAACCTGGCTCCAGAGTGGTTTCATTTTTTAAAACAACAACAAGCACAATAGGATCCATTCATTCAAATATAAATAGGATTTTAAATAACTCCATTTTCGTGTGTCTCCCATCTAAGGGAATAATAATTCACGGAAAAGCTTGGATTTCATCATCCAGAGAACCTCCTTTCAGAAGAAGAATAGATTTGAAATCAGTTCTAGCAAATTCAACTCAGCCAAACAAAAGGAAACAAAGCGCACCCCATGACTGCTAACTCCAGCCTTGGGAAGTGACAATACATCATAAAGAGAAGGTGAGTCAACATGTAACATTTCAATTACAGGCCTCTCAAGGGGACACAGGTGGTGTAATCAGCAAGGTCACAGTCTTTTCATCAGCAGCCCCCATCATTTGGGGCACTTGGAATGAATGGGAAACCATAACAGATATGATCATGAAAAGACCCAAGTTTGTCATGGATCGATCTAATGTTTCAAAAGGTAAAGATAAAAGATTTGTTATGAACTGCATGCCCCAAGGATTTGACATCAGATGCTTCCTGTCAGCTTGGTTTTCAAAATCAGGTCCTTTGGCATGCAAAGACGTCACAAGGAAAGATAAGGCTAAGGCCTCTAAGGCTGCATTTAACTGTGAGATGAGCGCCACAATCCCAGAGTCGTTCGCAACTGGACTTAACTGTCAGGGGTCCTTTTACTGGACATGGGTAGAGCTATTGGGCTTGCCACAGAGCCTTGGGCTTGCTGATCAAAAGGTCAGCGATTCGAATCCCCATGACGGGGTGAGCTCCCATTGCTCGGTCCCAGCTCCTGCCAACCTAGCATTTCAAAAGTATGTCAAAGTGCAAGTAGATAGATAGATAATTTATTACGGTTGGAGACCAGCTCATAAAACATACCTGGGGGTACAATCCCAGAAGGAAAACAAACATTTAAAACAATGTACAACAATAAAGTTAAAATTTATAAATGCGAAAAGCGTATAGACACTTAAAACTTTAAGATACAGTGGTACCTCGGGTTACATACGCTTCAGGTTACATATGCTTCAGGTTACAGACTTCGCTAACCCAGATATAGTGCTTCAGGTTAAGAACTTTGCTTCAGGATGAGAACAGAAATTGTGCTCTGGCGGCACGGCGGCAGCAGGAGGCCTCATTAGCTAAAGTGGTGCTTCAGGTTAAGAATAGTTTCAGGTTAAGTACGGACCTCCGGAACGAATTAAGTACTTAACCCGAGGTACCACTGTAAGCTACCGCAGAGAGATGACCCAGAGTCACCCATGGAACTGAGTTTGGGGATTTTCTTAACAAACTAGTTTGGGTCGGGGGATGGTCTGCACCTACAGATCTGTAAGTGCAAGTAGATTTATAGGTACCGTTCTGGTGGGAAGGTAAATGGCATTTCCATGCGCTGCTCTGGTTTCGCCAGACCCGGAAAAACTGTCTGCGGAGCGGACAAATGCTGGCTCCCTTGGCCTGTAAAGTGAGATGAGCGCTGCAACCCCAGAGTCATTTACGACTGGATTTAACTGTCAGGGGTCCCTTTGCCTTTACCTTTAAGACCCATGGAATTCAATAGAATGCACTTCTGAGCAGACGTTTCTAGAATAACTCAAGTTGAGGACAATTCCCCCAAAACAGCTATTTTTTTTTATATAAAATCGTCTCCAACAGATTCTTTGGCTCAGAGGTAAACTTGATACAGCTAGATGCAATTGAGAGCAACTCTTTAAGCCTCCATTGAATATTGTGGGATATGCCAAAGTTTTGGCCAAAATTGTTGAGCTTTTCCCCCAAGACCTAAAAAGAAAAGAAAATGTTTGAGCTGTTTTTAAAGAATTTTGCCAAAATCTACATTTCTGACATGGGTTGTCAAACGTCCAGATTTTCCTGGACATTTAAGCGATTCCTGCCTGGACACTGTTTCTAACAGCTGAATCCCAGTGATGTCTGGGAAATTCCGGACATATAGCAACCCTGCAATAAAGCAGTAGACACTGAAATTCTAGAATATATAAATCAATACAATATTTTACTATATCAAGGGATGTGGGCAAAAAATTACAACTGAACTAAATGATTCTCTGTCTCAACTGGTATTTGCCCACTGACTGATTTATGTGGCTGCGGGTCTGTCTGAGGTTTGTTGATGCTGCTATTTTTGTACCATTTTTGTATGTTTCAGTTTGCTGTTTAGAGGTGAGGGAAGAGCACAATGGAGATAGTTGTTCTACACAGAGTTGCAACTCGGGAGTTGGGCTTGTACCTTTCTGGCTCTGCCCTCTCACAACATCTGCTCTCTGTTTATTGGAGGCCAGGTTCTGTGCAAAAAGTCCATGTACAGTGGTACCTCAGGTTAAGAACTTAATTTGTTCTGGAGGTCCGTTCTTAACCTGAAACTGTTCTTAACCTGAAGCACCACTTTAGCTAATGAGTCCTCCCGCTGCTGGCGCACCGCCGGAGCACAATTTCTGTTCTCATCCTGAAGCAAAGTTCTTAACCCAAGGTACTATTTCTGGGTTAGCGGAGTCTTTAACTTGAAGCATCTGTAACCTGAAGCGTATGTAACCCGAGGTACACTGTATATTTCTGCCAATGAACCTAGGCTCCAAATAAACAATACATACCCTACATTTTAAAAGGGTGTGGAGCACACACTGCGGTTTCACACATAGGCTTCCGTGGAGAGATGATTCCATTGTCTGCATGTTAGATACAGTGAGGGAGGTGAGGGCAGTGGGCCTGATCCCAGACTCCCACATTGTAAATATAGCTGCACATCAAATGACCTTATGAGGAATGGTTGAAGGAGCTGGGTGTGTTAGCCAGGAAAAGAGGAGCTTGAAGGGAAGATATTCAAATATCTTAAGGGCTGTCACATGGAAGATGGAGCAAGCTTGTTTTCTCCTGTTCTGGAGGGTAAGACCTGAATCAATGGCTTCAAGTTACAAGAAAGGAGATTCCAACTAAACATCAGGAATAACTTTCTGACAGTAAGACAGTGAAATGGACTCCCTCGGAAGGTGGTGGGCTCTCCTTCCTTGGTGGTTTTCAAGCAGAGGTTGGGTGGCCATCTGCACATGGATGCTTTAGCTGAGATTCCTGCATTGCAGGGGATTGGACTAGTTGATACATGGGAACCCTTCCAACTGTATGATTCTATTATTCTATGACCACACAAGGCTAGCTATTGTCTCCTTGCAAAGGGCATTTATTATATGCAGTCTATTCCCTTTGGGCCATGACAATGTTTGATGTTCCTCGTCAATCTTTGTCACGTTCAATATATGTTGGCATATATAATTAAAATGTAAGAATGTCATCACACTGCAGTTCACTTGGCGACAGACAGGTGTCACTGCAAACTACAGTGTGGTGATAAACTGGGCTCTCAAAGCGGCTAGGCTATTGCAGCAGCATTGCAGAGCAAGGAGGAGTGAAATGGAGACGGAGGAAGGCAGGCAGGTGGGTGGGTGGGTCTGCAGCCTAAGTGGACAAGTGGGCAGGAGACACAGGCCAGAGAGCAGGTGGGCTAGTGGCTCAAGCAAGCTGCAGAGGTTTGGCAAGGTCTAAGGGGAGAGGGTGGCTTTAAGTAAGAGCTGGACCATAAAGAAGGCTGATGGCCGAAGAATTGATGCTTTTGAATTATGGTGCTGGAGGAGACTCTTGAGAGTCCCATGGACTGAAAGAAGATCAAACCTCTCCATTCTGAAGGAAATCAGCCCTGAGTGCTTACTGGAAGGACAGATCCTGAAGCTGAGGCTCCAATACTTTGGCCACCTCATGAGAAGAGAAGACTCCCTGGAAAAGACCCTGATGTTGGGAAAGATGGAGGGCACAAGGAGAAGGGGACGGCAGAGGACGAGATGATTGGACAGTGTTCTTGAAGCTACCAGCATGAGTTTGACCAAACTGCGGGAGACAGTGGAAGACAGGAGTGCCTGGCGTGCTCCGATCCATGGGGTCACGAAGAGTCGGACATGACTAAACAACAACAACAACAAAATAAGGAGCATGGGCATAAACAGGGTAGATGAATCAAGCAATCAGCAGCATAGCTCCCTCAATTTAAAAGGTCTTATTGGATAAAAGAAAGAATGCTTCAAGTATATACATTACACAAATACACACCCACACAGGACCATTGCAAAACACTTTGGAGAACAAAAGGGGAATTAATTGTCTTTCCACTTAGACCTTAATGATCTACCATATGTTGCCATGATGATGCTTTTCACTGGAGATTCTAGTCTGCCATTGTCACTCCTTTGAGTAGCCATTCATTCAGGTTCCTGTTTTCTTTTATCAAAGCTGATCTCTCGTAATGCCATAATTCAGAATCACATTGAGAGTTAACAATAAAGGATTCTGTAATCATTGATCTTCTGTTCCACACTCTGGGAAACATTTTGTAATTATGTGAGATACAGCTGAGATTTCTAATCATGCTACTCCATCCATTTTGCGATTCATTATTTCTTCCTAATACTTTCTGTAACTAAACTCCGCAAGCCAGCTTCTTAAGGAAACACAGGGCGGGGGAGGTTAAATCTAAGACAGTGCAAGCCGCTCTGCCCATTTTTATCGAACTGCCGCTATGATTTCTTGAAATGAGGCCAGGATGCTGAATTCTGTTTGACATGTTCTAAATCATTACCGATTTGTTGACACTCACACAGTTGCCTTGGTGGCAACAGAAGGAATATTTCAAAGCAGTTGTCAGAGGAGTGGAGAAGCTTCTTGGGAGTGGGGGAAGACAAGGGAGGGAATATATTCAGAATTCCCAGACACAAAATTGCTTTGTTGTTGTTGTTGTATATTTTCAAAGTAACAGAATCTGCAAATCATCAGCTGGTAAATCTCTTCGTCCCCCCCACCCAACGCCATGCACAAATGCTCCGTTCTCAACAAAGTATTATTTTTATTCACAAATGGTTAATTTTAGGCACAATTTTCATAGCTTTTTTCTGCTCAAAACCATTACCGATAATCTGTCACAGTCCAGATGTGGAAGGTGGATGGGTAAAAGCAGGTTTATGTAAAATAATAATACAGTGGTACCTTGGGTTCAGTACTTAATTCGTTCCGGAGGTCTGTACGTAACCTGAAACTGTTCTTAACCTGAAGCATCACTTTAGCTAATGGGGCCTCCCGCTGCCGCTGTGCCGCCGGAGCACGATTTCTGTTCTCATCCTGAAGCAAAGTTCTTAACCTGAAGCACTATTTCTGGGTTAGCGGAGTCTGTAACCTGAAGCATATGTAACCCGAGGTACCACTGTAATAATAAAATACCCAGGTAGGTGGGGACTTGCCTGCAGGAATAGACATTCTATTTTAATACTTTATTTAGAATTATGTCCCAAGCTCTGCTTGAAAACCTCAAAGGTAGAAGAGTCTACAACCCTCCAAGGGAGTCCATTCCACAAACAATTCTGATTGTCAGAATTTCTTCCTGATGTTGAGTTGGAATCTCCTTTCTCCAGAGCAGGAGAAAACCAGCTTGCTCCATCTTCCATGTGACAACCCTTTAGATAATTGCAGATGGCTATCATATCAGCTCTCAGTTTCCTCTTTTCCAGCTCCCTCATAAGGCTTGGTTTCCAGACCCTTGACCACCTTGGTTGCCCTCCTCTGCACACATTCCAGCTTGTCTTACTCCTGATCCCTGACAGATGTCACAATAACATGTGGGGCCACCAATGCAGTGGGTCCTCTGTCCCTTTTGGGACATGTGAAGCAACAAGAGTGGGGGTTGGAGCAGTAGTAGAGTAGCATCAGAAGAGTTCAGCCCAATATATTCGAATGCAATCTGCTCTGTACATAGTTCCAAAGTGTAGGTGTAAATTTTAACACTCACGCTCACAGCGGGGAACCGACAGAGGCATAAAAGGAAAGGAAAGGTGAATCATCAAACGTTTTTCAAAGCAGGCATTGCAGGTCCAATAGGGGTATAACCACACACAAAAATATTGCTGTTTTAATTGAATCTAAAATGCGTTATCGCTTGAAAAAGGACCTTGTGATGTTGATAAAAGAAACTAATGAGATGGCCTTTTCAGGCCCGGTCACATAATAGCCCTGGTGACAAGGACCTCTATCAAGAAATAAAGGAAAAGATAAATGAGATTTTTCTAATAAACCATTTCGCCCATTGTTCACGGATGCTGTGCAACACAGCTCCTATTTATCACGAGAAAAGCAGCTGCTATTCCCTCTTATTTTTCCTGCGGAAAATTATATTGTAATGGCTGTAGTCTGGAAAATGCTTACTGAGGGGTATGCTCCATTGGAGATGGTGGAACCTACTTCTGAGTAGGGATGTAAGGCAGCAGCATCTCTCCACCCTGCCCTGCATTTGTCACATGCAGCGCTGCTTCCATTCAGCTGCAGTTTGTCTCCTTGCCAAGAACAATGTTATTTGTTTTGTTGTCTGCCATGGCAAAACTGCGTAACTTATGCCATTGGCCTTCAACTGGTGAGTTGGGATCCAGTAGTGGCTCATGGCCTGATCTAAGGTGGCTTGCAATAGCAGCAATACAGTGGTACCTCGGGTTACATATGCTTCAGGTTACATATGCTTCAGGTTACAGACTCCGCTAACACAGAAATATTACCTTGGGATAAGAACTTTGCTTCAGGATGAGAACAGAAATTGTGCTCCGGCGGCACGGCGGCAGCAGGAGGCCCCATTAGCTAAAGTGGTGCTTCAGGTTAAGAACAGTTTCAGGTTAAGAACGGACCTCTGGAACGAATTAAGTACTTAACCCGAGGTACCACTGTAATACCATACACATAGGTAGTATGAACCTGAGAAACGGGTCTCCCAAATGCATATTTGGATTAAAGGTGGGTCCCATGTCTGAGGTGGTTGAAGAGCAAACATTTCTGTCATTATATGATTGATTAATTAATTAATTGCACAAATTAATTTTTATTATGTCATTCCACCCTATTCATTTCAATGCAAAGGAAACACAAGGTGAATATTTTGCCTAATGTACACCTTTTTGCAAGGCAATCTTCCCAAATAGAATGCATTCTTGCACACTGTTTCCACTAATTTATGCATTTCTATGCATTCTTCGTCCCACTATATGCATTTTTGTACACATTCCTGGGCTGGGGAACAGCACTGCAAAATTCAGAACTGTGAATTTTGAAGGATGGGTGTGTTTGGGGCTGAGTATTCTTTCAGCATTCTTTCAGAATGCCAATGAGGTGGGTTCATCTTTATGTGTGAACGGAATCAAATTTCTCCCCCATCCCCAATGCAACACAAGAAAGGGGGGGGGGTTGAGAGGGGCAGGGGAAAGGGATCTGCACTAGGCATTACACATGATGAATGCTGGCTTGAACATCTTCCCGAGATGTCTCTACCCCATTACTCCCAAGCACACCTGACATTCAATGCTCTCCTTTATTAATGAATGAAATATAGCTCATTCCAGCCATATGTCAACTGTTCCTTGAGGTATGATGCCTTTAGATCTCTGTGTGGGCTTTTTGATAGCCATGCCAAGCCAGATATCCATGCCTGTGCATATATTACAGAGCAAACTATTCCGTAGTTAAATGGCAATAAATTACAATAGTGTTGCCAGTGAGCAAGACAAGTGCCATCCAGCATAAATTTACAGATATAGCTGGAAGAGGCCTTTCAATAGCCAGCTAACAGACGCTGAAGTATCTATCTTGTCAACAGCAGAACTACATGCTTTGCATTGGGTGGGGGTGGGGGGGCTACCACTGAAACTGGCAGCTCTGCCATAAGCTTTCCCCTTCTCCCCTAATATTTTTGGTACACTTACCCATCCCCATTGCACACACCTGGATGCAGGATGGGGATAACACAAGGATGGGGAACCTGTAAACATCCAGATGTTAATGGACTCCCAACTCCCAGAATCGCAGCATGGCCAATGGTCAGGGATGATGGGAGTTGTACTTCCATGACATCTCACCTCTGTCATAGCTCCCCACCTCTGTCATAGCCTGGTGGCATCAGGCCACGGATGCCTGATGATCGTCTTCCAAAGCAACTACTCTCTTCCGAACTTAAAAATAGAAAGCGTAATGCTGGTGGTCAACAAAAGAGGTTTAATGACTCTCTCAAGGCAAATCTTTAAAAATGTACTATAAACACCAACAACTGGGAAACACTGGCCTGCGAGCGCTCCAGTTGGAGAACAGCCTTTACCAAAGGTGCCATGGGCTTTGAAGACACTCAAACTCAGGACGCAAGGGAGAAATGTGCTAAGAGGAAGGCGCGCTTGGCAAATCCAGACCGTGATCAGCTCCTGCCCGGAAACCAATGCCCCCACTGTGGAATTCCATGTGGATCCAGAATTGGCCTCCACAGTCACTTACAGACTCATAGTTAAAACCTTGTTTATGGAAGACAATCTTACTCAGCTATGAGTGATCGCCAAAGAAGAAGAACTGTGGCTAGATGTTAAACTTAATACAGAACTGCCATGTTTATGTTTGAGCTGCATTGAGGGTCATCCATCTCTAAGAAGTGTACAAATGCAACCATGAAATTATTGTTGAAGGACAAACGAAACTGCAATGGGCATGTGTTTTGTGGGAGAGGGGAACAATCCAAGTCAAGATATGGCTCTATGTATTCTGCCAGGACAGATCTTAGCATCATATGCCCAACTCTATATTTCCTCAAAGTCAGGGTGAATGGGTTTGGCATGAGTGAGGCAGGGATCATGCAACTCTCACACTTATGAAGATTTTGGTCTGGTGCCATAAATGTTAGGTAGGCCAGGCCTGCCCAGCTCATGACCCACTAATGCAAACTGGGGCCACCAGCTATGTTTGGTGGTTTGCCAGGGACTATATCGGAGATGGTGAACCTAAGGTCCTCCAAATGTTGCTGGAACAATCTCCATCAGTCCCAACAAGCATGGCCAATGATCAGGGATGATTGGAGTTGTAGTTCAGCCACATCTGAGGGCCATTGGTCCCCACCCCCTACATAAACTTCATATAAACTCAAGACTGTCAACACTAGGAAGGGTAGAAGACTCAAAGCTGGAGTATACTTCTGTGATGGCCATATTCTGCCTCAGCTGTTGAAGGCAATATGGGAAACACATTTGGGGAAGAGTTCTGGGGCACTCAAGCTCTGCTTGTGAGATTCCCATGGTCTCTTTCTGTGCCTGCTTCGCGTTTCTCTCCCATAAGTGATGAGCTGCCATTCATTCTTAAGAGGAAAAGTGCTCAACTTGGAGGTGACATTCGGGAGAGTGAAGTGTGGGGGGAACAGATTTGGGGAAAGGATTGGAACTCCTGCATTCAACATCCATGCATCTCAATAAAAATTGTCAAAACTTTAGGTAGTGATTTACAAATGCACCATCATAAGGTGGAGAAGGCATCCTGTTGCACTAGGGGCACTGCAATGTACATTTGATTTATTGGCTTGATTTTTTAATACAAATTGTGTCCTCTAGCATGGAGAGCACGTGTTGTGGTGAGATCACCTAAATCGCCTCCCTGTTGTGGGGCAGGACCATTTGGATAGCCACAACACCCCATTGGTTTCCCCTCGGTTGCTGGGGTAGAAATGTGGCCTGTTGGGTTGTCTATTGGCTTCTGAGGGGCTATTTAAGCTGTTACATGTCACTGGGAGCTTTCTCTTTTTTGCGATGTGCATCAGATCACCTGCCCTCCCTCCCTATATTCAGGGCTGTTCTTTTGGCCTATGTCTAGGGGGTCATCTGTCTTGGAGCAGGGACCCGGTAGGAATTTTGCCCTTTGGCTGCTGGCTGTTGCCATTTGGTTTTTGCCTACTGTGTAGCAAATCGTCACAACTTTGTAAGGTTGGTGGTTAGGCATTGGTTCAATGTTTTGTGGAGGGGAAGTGGTTGGCTGCGCCTGCCCCTCCATTGCTGCTGCTAGAGAATTCCGTTAAAGGAATCCTGGGACTCGCCTTGCTTTTGTCCGATCCCCTTTCAGGGGTTAGGGCCATGCCAGAGTCCCTGGGAGCATATGGGGTGAACTGGAGCCTGCACTCAGTTCCGGGCTCCCGCAGTATGGTTTCCCTTACTGACCTCTGGTGGCGTCCAGTTATCAGTCCTGTTCCTGCCACAGTGCAGGGTCAGGTAGTCAGGAACCAATGCCTAGGCAACCACTCACTTGCTATAATTCAATAAAGTTGTGGCCAAAGTATTGCCAAAAACCTTAAACTAAAATTCTGTGTCTATTGTGTCTTTATTTTGGGGGGTCTTTACACGCAAATATTGTTTCATTCTATTACATATCATTTATTTTTATCTAGCATCCCACTCTGGGATTGATTTTTCTGAAAAATTGGTTATAAATTACCTAAATATATAAACAAGGATCTGACACTTCATTTGCAGATGTATCTTGGGACTCATATTCATTTTCAATTAAAAAGAATTGAAAAGAACAGTGTGAAGAACATGCCTTCTCCTGCCGGTAGCTCTAATCTCAAAGCCTTTTAGTATATTGCAACTTTTAATTCAGATGTCTGCTTAGGTGAGATCTTATTTTCTCCTGCACAAAAACCCGTTGACTAATATTTTATTGACATTCTTTTGTCAGTTGATCAAAATTGCCAGTTAAAAATGTGCACATGACTAGGAAGGAGGAGGAGGAGGAGGAGGAGGAGGAGGAGGAGAAGGGAGGCACAATTATTCACAAATTCTTCAATCCCCCGGTCAAAGAAGATGGATTCAAAACGCAGTGCCACATGGTTTCCTGTGAGAAAGTCCAAATAATTGACTTTTCAACCTGTGATATTCTCCTCCCTGTCCTCTTCTGATTGCTCCATAATTAGCACAAGGGAGACACCAGCCTCACTCTGCATGACAGATATTTATTTAAAACCCTTCTGTTGTATATATTAACACATCTCTGTCTCCATTTTAAGATTTGCTGCAGAATTTGTGCGAGAAAAATCAATCCCGCTGCTGGCTTCTGTTGGTGATATTAACCCGCCTGGTGGTATTAGAAATGGACCCCACTCTCCTAATACGTTTCATAGATGCATATAAATATTATTACCCTGGTCGCTTCTTCTCTTTCCTGTGTTCACTAAAAAACATGTGGTGGAATTCAACAAAGTTCTTGCACAAGTGCAAGGATTCACACTAGTGCAACAGGATCCCCTTCTCCTCCTTGTGCATGGCCCCAAACGTTCTCCAGAAGAGAAGGCCCTCTGCCTGGTTCCCTGTAACGTGGCTTCTCGAAGTGAGAGAACCGCCAGAAGGCCTTCAGCACTGGACCTCATTGTCCAGGCTGGACAATGGGAGTGGAGACGCTCCTTCAGGTATACTGGGCCGAGGCCGTTTAGGGCTTTAAGGTCAGCACCAACACTTTGAATTGTGCTCGGAAACATACTGGGAGCCAGTGTAGGTCTTTCAGGACTGGTGTTATGTGGTCTCGGCGGCTGCTCCTAGTCACCAGCCTAGCTGCCGCATTCTGGATTAGTTATAGTTTCCGGGTCACCTTCAAAGGTAGCCCCACATAGAGTGCATTGCAGTAGTCCAAGCGAGAGATAACTAGAGCATGCACCACTCTGGCGAGACAGTCCGCAGGCAGATAGGGTCTCAGGCTGCGTACCAGATGGAGCTGATAAACAGCTGCCCTGGACACAGAATTGATCTGTGTCTCCATGGGCAGCTTTGGGTCCAGAATGACTCCCAGGCTGTGCACCTGGGAGTCATTCAGGGGCACAGTTACCCCAGGTTCCTCATAAGCCTTGGTTTCCAGACCCTTGATCATTCTGTTTGCCATCTTCTGCTCACATTCCAGCTTGTCAACATCCTTCTTAAACAGTAGCACCCAGAACTGGACAAAGTACTCCAGGTGTGGTATGACCAAGGCAGAACAGAGTTGTACTATTACTTCTCTTGATCCGGATACTATACTTCTGTTGAAGCAGCCTGGAATAGCATTAACTTTTTTTGATACTGCACCACACTGCTGACTCCATCGTTGTGAAATCCCCTTTCTTACAAGATAGAGGAGAATACATGAGCAGCCAAAAGTTGCAGATTGAACTCGGGCTTGCAAGAGATGTTAAAATTAATGAAAAAGAAACATCTCCTTTCAGTCTCCTTTCTTCCAGGCGAAGCTTGTTCAGTCAAAGTCTCTGTCTTAGATGTTCAATGTGTATTGCATTTGAACCTATTTTCAGATATTTTTGTAAACTACCTTAGGATGAATTCATGATAAATTGAATGTAAATTGCCCCAAAATGTATCTGTAAAAAAACCCACATTATTCAGAAATTATTATTATTATTTCACGGGGAAAGGAATATATATGTGCAGGTATTGGAATGTGTTCAGTTGCTATTTTGCTCTTGCTTTTTCATGTGTGCAACTAAGTTTTCCAATTTGCCAATCCATCTTCTTCCACCCATTCCATCCGACAGACCCTGCCTGCTCCCAATAAATAAAGTAAGCAAATACACTAACAAGCCTGGAAATCATTATCCAGCTCTCAATCAGAGGTTCACCCCACCAAGCTAACTTGTTTTATCTCTTAATAGTAAGACATGGAGCGGCAAGCCCAGTGACAGAGGGGAGAGAAGGCTGGGTTTCTCCAGGCACACATCTGGGATGGTGGTTTAAGTTTCCTTTTAAATTATCATTTGCATTATTCTCGATCCTGCCTTGCAGCATTACTTGTGGCAGGGCCTGGGATGTTGTGAGGACCATAATGGTGTACTGGGTTTTAGAGGCATTGTGTTTATTTATTATAGATCAATTTAGGAACGGGGGTGGAAGCAGGAGAGGTTGAAGAGAGATGGAGAAACATCTATCACAGCATATCCTCTTGCCATGAGAAGACATTTGCCAAAGAGGTTTTGACACTTTCATATTTGTTCATCAGACAACCTGTTGGAATGGACCTGGTTTGCCAGAGATATATTTTTTCTGGTTTCTTTTTTGCTATTTCCTGCAGATGAGTGATGATGCTGAGCCTATGTCCAAATGCTACAATCTCCTCCTCCTCCTCCTCCTTTCTTTATTTCATAAAATTTACACACCACTTGACTGTAATAAATAAAACAACAACCCCAAAGCAGTTTACAAAAAGATAAAACAATATTTTGACCAAACGTGGGGACTGAACTCACAACCCTGGTATTAAGAGTCTCATACTCTACAAACTGAGCTATGGCAGGACTTACAGTCCTGGTTGGAGGATAGAGAGGGGTGTGTGAATGTGTGTCAAAACCATCCTACAGTGGTGTCCAAACTTTTTTCAAAGAGGGCCAGATTTGATGAAGTGAAGGGCCAAGAGCCATTTCTTAGGATTGATGTCATTGAGGTTTTTTTTAGGATATTACTCTAGGAAATAAACTGCCACAGGGGCTGGATTAAACCGACCGGCAGGCCGGATTAGGCCCCCAAAATGGACTTTGGACATGCCTGCGCTAGGGTGAATATTCCATTCATTGTTAACAACAACAACAACAACAACAACAACAACAACAATAATTTATTTATATCCCGCCCTCCCCAGCCGAAGCCGGGCTCAGAGCGACTAACAACAGTAAAACAATACAGCATTCTAAAATCAATTTATTATAAAATCAGTTCAAATCAAATTGATGGCAGCCATTGGGCTAGAGTTCTGTGAAGAATTACCAAAGGAAGGGATCAGGCTGTGCCTTGGCCAAAGGCCTGTTGGAACAGCTCTGTCTTGCAGGCCCTATGGAAAGATGTCAAGTCCTGCAGGGCCATGTCTCTTGTGACAGAGCATTCCACCAGATCGGGGCCACAGCCAAAAAAGCCCTGGCTCTAGTTGAGGCCAGACTAACCTCCCTGTGGCCTGGGACCTCCAAGATGTTTTTGTTTGAAGACCGTAAGGTCCTTCGTGGGGCATACTAGGAGAGGTGGTCCCGTAGGTACGAGGGTCCTAGGCCATATAGGGCTTTGAAGGTTAAAACCAGCACCTTAAACATGATCCTGTACTCCTCCGGGAGGCAGTGCAGCTGGTATAGCACTGGGTGAATGTGATACCACGGCAAGGACCCCGTAAGGAGTCTCGCCGCTGCATTCTGCACCCGCTGGAGTTTCTGGGTCAGTCTCAAGGGCAGCCCCACATAGAATGAGTTACAATAATCCAGTCTGGAGGTGACCGTTGCGTGGATCACAGTTAATTAAGTCTACTTTAAGATGGTGTCTGAGCAACGGAGCTCAGGCATGCAGATGTCCTCACATTTCTGGAATTAGGTGAAAGAGGAAATAGCAAGGAGGAAGTGCCCAGCCAGGTGGGGAGATTATTTATCGCTATGGCCTCCCCCTGTTAAGGAATAGTGGGAATGTCCTTCAGAGTTCTCCCTAGCAAACTTAGAGGAAAACTCTGAGCTTCAGCTCCTCTCGTGGACCCACTTTTGCCAGTGGTCCTGCCCACCACTGGCATGTGTCCCTCAGGACAGAGACGTTTCTGCACCCCAAAGTTAAAGTCTCAGCCATCCCAGAGATAGATGCTTTCTGAGTCTCTCTTCTTCCTCCTTTCCATCTACTTTCCCAGTCTCTCTTTTAACTTACACCACCAGCAGGCAAGGCAGAGTCAAACAAACTCCTCCAGCTCTTCAGGTTGTCCTACCATTTGTGAAAAGGTGTGGGCGCCTTGCAGAAGAAAGATTGGTTTAGGTCATGTTTGGACTGCGCAGCTGACAATAGGGATAAAATGGTCGAGCATAATGGCATTTGTGTATTTTAATTATATTTTCCATCAGTGGCTCAAAAGCAGAGTTAGAGTAATTAGGGGAAGCGAACCCATCAGGAATGAGATACAAACTGTAATCTTCCGAATTAAACAATAAGATTACTGTATATAGTTCCCCCTCAAATACACTGTGAATTCTAAATTAAGGCGGCTCGACAGAATGTTATAAGCTTTTTCTTATGAGTTTATATCAGCAATGCGATTATCATATTGATTCCGCATATCAATGAGATGGCGTTCCGTGGTGTTTATTCTTCACCCAATTGCCTTCTTGAAAGTAATAAAATTAAATCCAATATGATATTAAATGTAAACACACACTGGTGTTATATGTAAATATCCATTTGTAAAAAAAAGAGAGAGAGAATTCTCTTCATGTATTGATATGCAGATTTTTCCTTCGATTTAACCAGGAAAACTACAAAAAACATTTTTTTTTATTTCCATCCTGCTATTGTAGCTCAAAGAAGAATGATCCCCCCCCCCTCTTTCTGTAATAACTTTGTATTATTTCTGCTAGAGGAATGCAAATAGCAGCCTTATTTTGCATAAACTATCATGCCTCCGAGATTCCTTTTGATTGAACAGAAAACCTAATGTGACAATTGCAAAGAAGTACTCTTTAAATAAGACAACGAGCTGCGTTGGGCCTCCGGCATCCCACCAGGCAATGCGGCTCTCAGCACCCTCCAGACATATGCTGGGTCACACCAAAAGGCCCAACATGTCCAGCATCATGTTCTTATAATGGTCAACCAGATGTCTATGAGGAACACCTTATGAGGAATGGTTGAGGGAGCTGGCTATGTTTATCCAGGAAAGGAAGAGACTGAGAGGAGATACCATAGCCATCTTCAAATATCTCAAGGTCTGTCACACAGAGGATGGAGCAAGCTTGTTCTCTCCTGCTCCGGAGGGTAAGATCCAAACCAATGGATTCAAGTTGCAAGAAATGAGATTTCGACTAAGGCTAAGAAGTGTCCTCCTCAGGCTTCCCTCCCCTGCAATTCTGTATCTCGTTAGCCTGGTACTCGAGTCTCCGATCCAAGATTTCGCTTGTCAAAACTTTCTGTGATTGAGGAGATGCGGCAAAGGGGAAGCAGGAGTGAAATACCTGGAAACTGATTCCAAGAAAGGGGTGTGGCGGCTGAATGTAGCCCTCCAGGCTTCCTGACCTGGCCCTTGGAATTCTTCCTGGGCCACATCCCACACCAGCCCTGCTTCACCAATTCCTCGAGTGCTTATGCCTGCCTGCAGGACAGAGAGAGATGTATGTGAGTTTGTGCCCAAACTAGCCTGCTGTATCAATGTAGTATTTTGCAGAGATGTGTATACTGTAGATGCTAAGGGAGGATATATTTATTAGATATTACCCTTCCTTCGTCATACGTGTGAGTTCAGCAGAGCACATCTCTTTGCAGTTTAAATGGGAGGCTTAGTTTAAGTAAGCCAGCCTGGATTTTCCTAGCATCCCCCTTTTCTCTCCCTTAAAACAATACCCATACAGTTTTGTAAAAGGTAAAAAATAACATTTACTCTTTCAGAATACTTGTTGAAGAGCAACAGATTCAGCAGCTTTGTTCAGGCAGGCTTAAAATGGCAACAGTTACAAAACAGTTAATTAAGTCTACTTTAAGATGGTGTCTGAGCAACGGAGCTCAGGCATGCAGATGTCCTCACATTTCTGGAATTAGGTGAAAGAGGAAATAGCAAGGAGGAAGTGCCCAGCCAGGTGAGGAGATTATTTATCGCTATGGCCTCCCCCTGTTAAGGAATAGTGGGAATGTCCTTCAGAGTTCTCCCTAGCAAACTTAGAGGAAAACTCTGAGCTTCAGCTCCTCTCGTGTGCCTATCTAGCAAACATGCATTGCTGGTTTGACTGCATTGTAAACATCACACACATTTGTGTTCATTGTTCTGCTCACTTTTTCCTTTCACTGCATGCAGCACCGCCATGTAGCCCTCAGAAGGTTGTTCTGAAGGGAACATGGCCCTTGGGACCCAATAAGGGCATAAAGGTAAAGGTAAAGGGACCCTTGACCATTAGGTCCAGTCGTCAGTTCCTGCTCCTGCCAACCTAGCAGTTAGAAAGCACCCCAAAAAGTGCAAGTAGATAAATAGGTACCGCTCCGGCGGGAAGGTATACGGTGTTTCCGTGCACTGCTCTGGTTTGCCAGACGTGGCTTAGTCATGCTGGCCACATGACCTGGAAGCCGTACGCTGGCTCCCTCGGCCAATAAAGCGAGATGCATGCTGCAATCCCAGAGTCATAAAGATCAACAAATGGAAACTGGGTGGCTGTGCCATGGCCTGATGGTTATGAGCCGCTGGTGGCATGGAGACAGGCTTCTTCACTGGTGGCACTAGATGATGAAGGATCTAGAAACCAAGCCTGATGAAGAACAGTTCAGGGAGGTGGGTATGTTTAGCTTGGAAAAGAGGAGACTAAGAGGAGATTTGATAGCCATCGCCAGATATCTCAAGGAATGGAGCCATTTGTTTTCTCCTGCTCTGGAAGGTTGGACTCAAACCAAATGATTCAAGTTATAAGAAAGGAGAAACTTGCTGGCAGTAAGAGCTGTTTGGTAGTGGAATGGACTTCTTCAGGGGTTGGCAGGCTCTCCTTCCTTGGAGGTTTTTAAGGACATCCATCATGTATGCTTTAATGTATGCTTTAATTAAAGATTCCTGCATTGTAGAAGGTTGAACCAGGTGACCCTCCGAGTCCCTATGCTTCTATGATGTCTGGAGGCATCCCACTTCTAACAGCAAGCATAAGATCTCCTTCATTTGTGCAATGACTGGATACATCATCAACCAGCTACCTGCAGGTATAGGTGCAAGACAAGACACCCAGGCCTTTAGTGATTATATCTGTTATGAGATCTTTGGAATTGAAGCTTGTGCTATCACAGTATCCCAGGGCTGGGAGGAATCTGAAGATCCCAGGGACCCTCAGGCTTTTAGGGCCTATGGGCACATTTGTAATTTTGAGAGCGCTATGGGTACCACTGAGAAAGCATTTGCTCATATGTGGACCAATGTACATTTTGATTTCTCAATGGATCTGATTAAAAGCTAGAACCATTCAAATTAAAACCAATTATCTTTAAATGATATTTTGATCTCCCTCTCTTTACTAAAATAATAATCAAATAATGGTTTACAGTAGTAGATCACATGGTATGCATTACAGATTGATTACTTGCCAGACCACAAAAACCTGATCCAATTCATGGCTCTTAATAGTTTCTTAAATAGGATTGCAACAGAAGCACAGAACAAGCCAAAGATTACAGCTGTGGACTCAGAGATTACCTATGGTTTGATTACAGTTTTGAGGGTAAAAATTATGAGAATCCAAAGATATCCTGAATGTGTGGGGCTTGGCAGAGGCCTGAGTTTGGAGACTTGGCAGGTGCCAGGAGAATTTCTCCATATGGATAACAGTAGACAAAGGTCCGCCATAGTAGCAAATCCTATGCATTTTTATATACCTATATCTGGAGATGCTGGGGACACGGGTGGCGCTGTGGGTTAAACCACAGAGCCTAGGATTTGCTGATCAGAAGGTCCGCAGTTTGAAACCCCGTGACGGGGTGAGCTCCCATTGCTCGTTCCTTGCTCCTGCCAACCTAGCAGTTCGAAAGCACGTCAAAGTCAAGTAGATAAATAGGTACCACTCCGGCGGGAAGATAAACGCTCTGGTTTGCCAGAAGTGGCTTAGTCATGCTGGCCACATGACCCGGAAGCTGTACGCCGGCTCCCTCGGCCAATAAAGCGAGATGAGCGCCGTAACCCCAGAGTTGGCCATGACTGGACCTAATGGTCAGGGGTCCCTTTACCTTTACCTTTTATCTGGAGGTACTGAGGGTTGAACTGGGACCTTCTGCATGCAAAGCTGATGCTCTAGCACTGAGTTAGGCCCTTATCATTTCCCCTTTTATCTTCACAGATGTGTCTCAAATGCAAAATAACACACAGCAGGCAACTCGCAGCCGTGCTGACAGCAGGGTTCCCCCGGGGTCATTTCATCAGGGTCCTAATCTGTTGCTAATCGTGGTTTTGCATTTGCCTTCGTGGTTCAGTAATTGATTGCTCAGTGTTCCTGTCCCGCAAAAGTCACAGCCTTTGCATAGAAGTGCACTGAGCTAGAGTCTGGGCAAAATGCAGCAGACACCAGAAAGAAAAGAAAGAAAGAAAAGAAAGCATCTCGCAGCTAATGATCTCACTGACACAAATCCCAACTTTTCTGAGCAGCTTGCGAGATCACATGCAATAAACATGTTCATGTTTTATGCACACTGCCCACAGTTGCCAGAAAGTCAATCACAGCTACTTTTAGCATTTCAAATCTGCAACGCGTTCAAGCCTGACATCAAGCTGAAAGGAAGGCATAAGACAGAACACACAAACACACATGCAGGCACGCTCTCAGAAGTGCTTTAAATCAGCTATGTTTCATTAAGGACTTGTACCAGCTTGGTTAAGAATCAGGACTTGGGCAATCTTGAAACGCCTGTCATTTCAGAACGGCATTTGCCTTCAGTCAGAGAAGGATGTCGCATAGTGTTGTTGAGGTAAGATATTCCTGCACAGAAGGAGGTATATTTCCTTGGGGCTCTTGCATTATAATGAAGCTCATGTGTGCAGAAGTGGAGGCACGTGTGTGACTACACAGGAAGCTGCAGGAATGATCAAGGACAGAAAAAGAGCCCAGCTGGATCAGACCAAAGTCTAGTGTTTCCCACAGAGATCCACCAGTTATATCTGTGAAGCCCACAAGCAAGACATAAGGGCAATAGCCTTCTCTTGTTGATTCCCAGCAACTGACATTGATTGGCATCACATGGCCACATTCATACACTTAAGAAGAAGAAGAGGGGTTTGGATTTGATATCCAGTTTTATCACTACCCGAAGGAGTCTCAAAGCAGCTAACATTCTCCTTTCCCTTCCTCCCCCACAACAAACACTCTATGAGATGTGTGGGGCTGAGAGACTTCAGAGAAGTGTGACTAGCCCAAGGTCACCCAGCAGCTGCATGTGGAGGAGCGGGGAAGCGAACTTTAACGCTATGGATGCCTTCATCTGCCACAGCTGCAACAAAACATGTCTCTTCTGTATTGGCCTCTACAGCTGTAACTCTCCAATAGTTTGACTTCACCCCCAAAGACACATTTTTCCATAGTTTCCTGAGACAGATGAATGCCAACAACAAACAAAACAACAATCAAATGAAAACTCAAATGGCAGTGTTTAAAACAGAGGAGAGGGACATTGCAAAGATGGGTTGGAGAGAGGTCATTTCAGTTTCTAATCCCCCACCATCTTAAATGCAGTGGAGCACTGCATTTACGGTACATTATGAAAATTCATCAGCATGTTGATGCTCGTTTCCTATAATATACACATTTGTATGAAACTCTTTCCCAAGCTACACATTTTTGCAAAGGGACTTTCCCTAATATACTGCACCTGCGTGTTCTATTTTCACTAATATATGTCCCTTTTGGGATGTTGTGACCCAGTATATGCACTTTAGAACGCATTACTTGGCAGATGAACTGCATCACAATGTTCAGAGAAGTGAAAATTCATGAGACTATGTTTTGGTATGCGCATTGCTAACGAAAGTTTGAATTCAGAAAGCTAGGTTTGCCTTTCAGCGCAAACTGAATCAACTCTTTTCCGCCAACCGTGGTTTCATTCTTGTGACCCTACACATTTGCATCTCCTCAAGTTATATTCTCTCACCGGGCTGTCTTTCAGCACCATTTTTATAACTCTCAAGCTGATGTTGGGATGATAATGTGACAGAAAGCATCAAATGTCATCCAGGGCTGTGATTCCAACACACACTCCCCAAGCTTTTGGGAACAAAGTATGAACAGATTGCTCATGGCAAAGTACCTCATTATTATAAGTAAATTGACTTTCTTATTGACTACACTGAAAGGTTGTTCACTGGTTATAATTGCTAGTTCTACTTAATTCTCCTTTATAGAAAAGGTCTGTGCTGACACCTGCATGTGCTATTTTGATTAACCTGCTTTTCCGTCTCTGGAGACTATTTAGTGCTTAAAGGAACAGATAGGCAAAGCTGCTTGAGTCTGCTCTGCACATACATCCTGGGCTATCCAGACAACAAGACCTCCCTCATGGCTTTGTTGATGTGGTCCAAAGGAAAGCAGAGCAATATGTTTGGCACCAGCTAGAGTGGGCACAGCTGATGTGGTGCCTTCCACGTGTTGTTGGACATGTTGTTGGCTGCCAGCTAGCTCTTTTTATTAGAACAATATGCAAAACCAGTTAGATACATTTTGGACTATTGGTAAAACCTATTGATGTTTCACAACTTTCTGACTAGTTGCAGGACCTTAGCCAGACCTAGCAGAGTACACGCAGAATCCACGGAAGCAATTGGTGACTTGGCTGCAGACAGGATAGACGAAGCAGGAGCCAGGAACTTGTAGTTAGGTGTTTATCATATACAGTGGACTATTTACAGGAACAGAACACGGATCTTTAGCTAGTTCTTTCTGGCACGACTCACAACTCCTACACCGACACACAGAACTCTGAACCTCTGAAATACTGAATTAACTCATTCCAGTTAGTAGGCTATTAATTATCACTCCCTTGAGAGAGCCTGACCAATCAGGGAGCGGTTTCCATGTCTCTGTTATTACTAGGCAGACTTACTCCTTCAGATTGCCTTCTGGCTGTCTACCAAACCTTAATTGACTCTGTGTGAGTAGCTGCATGTACACAGTTTCCCAATGGTGAGGGATGGTGGGTGTCATGGACTGGCTGGATACAGAGGAGTGGTGGGGGCAACCTCCTTGGGAACCCTCAAGGGAAGAAGGATCAGAGCCAGGGGATTGGTGGTGGGATGATGAAGTGAAGGCACAAGTCAGGTGTTGGTCATCAGGTGAGCTGTGCATAAGCAAGCTGCCAGCAAGCTCTGCCAAGGCTCTTTTTATTAGCACAATATGCAAAACCAGTCAGATACATTTTGGACTGTGACCTTTACTCATCTTCCAATCCCGAGATCAAGGGGTGGTGCAAAGTTATTTTGGGCCCTGTTTCCACCGCATCACTTTCCCCTTGCACAATGTTTAATCGAAAGAGACAAAGGTCCCAGAAACAAAGGTCAGAGATAGGGCATGGCAGACTATTAAGAGAGCAAAAGGTTAGATAGGGGGCATGATGTTCAGACAGCTGTGGTTTGTCTGCCGGTGGAAGTGTGCTCCACGCCCTGCTATCATTCCTTCAGGATGACAATGAGTGGTCTGAGGGAGCAGATTTGGAGGAGGAATAGCAGAGGGCAATATAGATTCAGGGGTAGGAGAGGAGTGGGGGGCAGGAGGCAGAGATGAGGAAGGCTGCTGAAGAATCAAGGGAGCCTCCCTCTCCCGCTGCGACCAAATTCCCTCCTATCTGGAGTTACACACACTCTGAAGGTGCAGGTACACAGCTTGGGGCTACTCCTGGATCCATTGGTTCCACAAATATATACTGCATGGGCTGGCCTTGGAGAATTTGTCCCTGTTAACATCCATCTGTCTCGAGAGACAATGGAGTGTGCCTCTGGTGGTGAAGTCAAACTGCTGCATTAGCAGCACCACAGTGGCCTCCTTATGAGCTCCCTCCTGTGAAATAAAAGACCATTGCTGAAGCAGAGTGTGCTTTGGATTAATGGGTGACAGAAGATGTGAGATCCATCGAATGAAGAGATTTTCCTTCTTCATTTCATATTATAAGCAGACAGGGAAGAAATGCATTTTTAATTTTGTTTTTCATTTTGCGGAATACGGCAGCAACAAGAGCACATGCATTTGAAGAGAGACAATGGGAAGGAATTCTATCACAGAAACATTAATGGTGAACTCTCATTGTCCACTCTCATTGGAGGGCATTTACCAATGACCAGTTTCATATATCATCCCACGACATCAGCCTGCAACCATCATGTTCTGCAAGGCAGCTGCCCATCTTGTTCCTCATTGGATAACAAGACAATAAAGCAGTACTGAACAATCAGAAAAACTACCCCCTTCCCACCATCCACAACTGGGCTTCTTTGTCCCAGGTAGATAATGTTTCCACTGAGATGATGGACCAGACTTGTTGATACCAGTATTCTAGCATGTGGGTACCCCAGATCTTTGATTGGTTTGCCTTTGTCAATGAGCCACACCAAACATGAAACATGAAGGTGCTTATGATGTGAAGTTCCCTTTCTGGTCACCACAAGACACAATGAAATAAATTGGAAGTTTACCTGTACAGAATGTAGAACAAAGCATCTACAATGTCTCCCTATAATCAGTTAGTAAGGTGGAAGAGTTTCCACCATTTACAGCAGCCAATAGGAAGCCTTATATAGAAGTATATGCCCGTATATGAAATAAACGGAGTCTATAATTTTCATAATCAAAAGTGTCTCACCGTTCCCTCTCATCCTGCTTTGTTTGGGGTGTGTGAGGGCATTATTTTGTGTATTTATCTATTTATATCCATCCGGTTCCTTTTGCCGTTTGCCCCCTGTTCACACCACTTTGCATGCACCATGCTCTACACAGTTCACACATGGGGGGGGGGGAATACATTTTATTACTGAATCTTAAAGTCATCATGTACTCTTGTTAATGTGAGGTTTCATCTCTTGGGTGAAATTGAGTTCTTCAATGGATTACTATTATTATATGTACTTCCAAGGTGTCCATCATAGAATACCCAGGGTCCATTTCACGGATTCAGACATAGATTAATTATACTCCAGGAAGAGGCCACTTGCCTTGTCTACTCCCTATTTTAAGCCAATTACTGGAAAGGTGAAAGGTTTGTCCTTATTAACATCAGCTAAATGAAACTTTATGTAGACTGCAGAGTGAGTTATTCTTTGGGGCATACTCATCTTTCAGATTCAGACACCTAATTTTCCCTATTATTTGGGGTCTTCGCTTTACCTACTGGAAACCAGAGCTTCTTTTTCCTGACTAATAGTGTATTCAGGGCAGAAATAGGCAGATCAGGCTATTTCCGGTCCACGTCTATTTAACATGTGTTCAGCCACTGCAGCCTATTTCTGCATTAATCTATAGGAAGCATGCCTCTTGCCCCTGAAAGTCTTGGTCCTGATGACATCACTGGATGTTCCACCCTAGGAGGTAGGATCTAGGAAACAGAAGGGACATGGCCCCTCTATGAGCACACAATCCCAAGGAACCAACAGACTGAAGTTTCATTCCTCTGAGTCAAAATAAGGTACACGATGGTCCTATAGAGGCATGTGACCCCTCTACAGACATCACCCAACCATGGACCACTAGGATGAATTTTTGAAGCCCCTAGCCCAATGGTGGCCAAACTTGGCCCTACAGCTGTTTTGGGACTACAATTCCCATCATCCCTGACCACTGGTCCTGTTAGCTAGGAATGATGGGAGTTGTAGTCCCAAAACAGCTAGAGGGTCGAGTTTGGCCACCACTGCCCTAGCCAATCAGCAAAGGAGATGCAATTGGACTTGGTGCAGGACTCCATTTGGTCCACAGTGGGAGCAGGATGTCCTGTGATGTCCTCAGTCCAACTTGAAGTTGATCCAAAGGCACTTGTCCTCTTCCAAGAGAGGTGTTGTAGGGAATTTTTTTTTTTTTTAGCTCTTGTGGTACTGAGGTCTTCAGAACCAACTGCCTTAGGAGAAGGAGAAGAAGCAACCATGGCAAGGTGAACCAAGTTCATTTACACTTCTTTCAATAGGCTATGGGAGTCTAAGTTCAGCAACATCTGAACATTCTTTCAGTCTTCCCCAAGTCATCTGGTTGATCATTGCGAAAACAGGATGATGGACCAACTGGGCCTTTGGTCTGATCCAGCAGGGCTCTTCTTGAGTTTTTAAACTGCACCAAGAAGAGCACCACCCAAAGCACATGGATGCATTTTTTTTCCAATTAATGCTCAAAACATCATCTGCTGAAATGTTTCAACATGCAAACTTGAAACAAGGCAAGTGATTTCATACCAGCCCTAATTTTACTTTACTTTAGGTCAGGCATTGGCAAACTCCGGCCCTCCAGATGTTTGGGACTACAATTCCCATCATCCCTAGCTAACAGGACCAGTGGTCAGGGATGGTGGGAATTGTAGTCCCAAACATCTGGAGGGCCGGAGTTTGCCTATGCCTGCTTTAGGTCTTCTGGTTTTATCTTCTTTAATCTGCAAATTTGCTGTTAGAAGATTGCTACCTATCCTGAGCTGTTGCAGATAGGGTGGAATCTAAATCTGATAAATACATCCAATGAATGAACCTTGCTCCTTTAATTTCAATGGATTTGCACTTGACGGAGAAAAACAACCAGTGCTGGTAAACAAAGGTACTCTCTGGGTAACTGCATACTAATGGTGTCATTAAAGAAAAGCCTCAGTATTATGCATTGTCTCCAGAGTTAGAAGGAAAGAAAAAACCCAGAGAGGTGACAAAGCCATGTGTGTGCTAGGGCTTTCGCCTAATGAAAGAATCTTGCAAAATAATAATAATAATAAATGCTTATCCAGATTCCTGCATGCCAGATTTCTCAGCAAAATGAGTGTGGGGAAGAATATCCAGGTTGACTCAGGTGCCCTTAGCAATTGCAACAAGAGTTTGAGTGCTGCTTCCATTGCTGTAAGGTTCAAAAGTGTGCCAGCACATGGGCAGGGCTAATGCCATGGGCCCTTAAACATGCAAACATTGATGGGTCCAGATTATTGTGTAGGGAGTGCCCGTGTGGTTGCTATGTACTGGCTGTGGGTCTTGAGAAAGGAAAATGACAGCAGTGCCATAGACTCAACAATAACTGGTGGTCCGTGACTGTAATAAGCTGATTTGATTGATTGATTGATTGATTGATTGATTGACTGACTCAATCAATCAATCACAGGAAAGTGGCCCCCATGCTCTTGTCCAGCCTAGATTCTGTCAAGTCAGGTGGTCAATGTCCTGGTCAAAGCCCTGTTGCTCAGACCAGAGAACAGGCCTGACTGGGAATGTTGGTAGTCTTTGCCCCATGATCTTCTATCACTTTTCGGCTTTGAAAAGTCTCCAATGTTGATTTCAGTGATTATCTTGTATTTCCATCCTTAAGCTCAGTGGTTCCCAAACGGTAACTATTAATTGCACATTTATTCAAAATCCAATTAGAACTAATTAGCTTAGTCAGTTCAACAAAACTGACAAATTTGATCCAGTGATACCAGCTTTTCAAAGCCTGACTGTCATTTTAGAAAAGGGTAAAGGTAAAGGACCCCTTGCCTCTTATCATTCCTATAGGGAATCCCACCAGCGCCAAAGTGGTCATGGTACCCCCTATTTGTGAACCACTGCCTTAGAAGAGAAGAAGAGGAGTTTGGATTTGATATTCCACTTTATCACTACCTGAAGGAGTCTCAAAGCGGCTAACAATCTCCTTTCACTTCCTCTCCCACAACAAACACTCTGTGAGGTGAGTGGGGCTGAGAGACCTCAGAGAAGTGTGACTAGCCCAAGGTCACCCAGCAGCTGCATGTGGAGGAGCATGGAAGCGAACCCAGTTCACCAGATTACGAGTCCACCGCTCTTAACCACTACCACCACACTGGCTCTCTGGAGTCGTTAGTCTCTCTCTCTCTCTCTCTCTCTCTCTCTCTCTCTCTCTCTCTCTCTCTCTCTGCCTTAGCTGGATCTGGGTTGTGCCTCGCAGGTTGACTCCCTCCTTAACAAATTCCAGGTTTGGGACTTGTTGTTGACTCAACTCCTGACACTACAGCCAAATAATAAAGGCTCTATTCAGTCTGAAATGCAGCCTTTTTTGTTGGGATTTTTTGCTGCCTAAAAAGTTACAAGCATCAACAAATAGCAAGAGAATCTTCTACATAATGCATGGTTCTCTGTTCTTTGTATCTGTTCCTTCTTTGCTTTCTGACCTTTTTACAGTCATGCCCTGATCCAGACAGAAGGTACATGTGCACAGTGGTGGGAGGGCTTTGCTCATATGCTGCTTTGCATAGGGTTCCTTCCTAGCCCAATGCAACTGCTGAACATGCGTGTGTGTAGCTCACTACAGCATTAAAAATAAATTAAACAGACCAGTTTACAACACTAGCTATATACAATTAAAAAAAAAAACATGTACAAAATTTAAAATAAGAGATCATCAACTAATTATTACAAAAATATGTTTTCTTAATTGCTGGTATAATCTTGGTTTTTTTTTAGTACACAGGAAGATAGGAAGCTGCCTTATATATTCCCAGTGATACTTGGAGATAATAGAATCAGAGAACTGTAGAGTTGGAAGGAATCCCAAGAGTCATCTATTCCAAAACCCCTGCAATGCAGGAATCTCAACTAAAGTGTCCATGACAGATGGCCATCCCACCTCTGCTTTAAAATCTCCAAGGAAGAAGGGTCCACTCCTCCCAAGGGAGTCTGTTTCGCTGTCCAACAACTCTTACTGTCAGAAAGTTCTTCCTGATATTGAGTCGGAATCTCCTTTCTTGTAACTTGAATACATTGGTTCGGGTCCTAGCCTCCAGAGCAGGAGATAACAAGCTTGCTCCATCCTCCATGTGAGAGCCCTTGAGATATTTGAAGATGACTATTATATCTCCTCTCGGTCTCCTCTTTACCAGGCGGATATTCTACCACTGAGCTGCAGTCCTTTGCCATAACATGTTTAAAGGTTAAAACAGAAGGTGCCCGCTGAATCTCTATTGGCAGAGCATTCCTGAGCCAGTGTGGTGTAGTGGTTAAGAGCAGTGGACTCGTAATCTGGTGAACCGGGTTCGTATCTCCGCTCCTCCACATGCAGCTGCTGGGTGACCTTGAGCTAGTCACACTTCTTAGAATTCTCTCAACCCCACTCACCTCACAGAGTGTTTGTTGTGGGGGAGGAATTGGAAGGAGAATGTTAGCCGCTTCAAGACTCCTTCAGGTAGTGATGAAGTGGGGTATCAAATCCAAACTCTTCTCCTTCTTCTTCTCCTTCTCCCTTCTTCCACCAATGACAACAAAGGCTTTGCTTCTTGCTGCTGTCAGTTGAGCCTCACCAACTTGAGGGACAACCAGTGCTGCTCCTGTAGATGGTCTCAGGCTTGGCTGATAGCCCTGTTTATAAAACCAGTGATACTATCAATTCGTTGGTCAGCATGGTGCGCCAGAATGCAGTCAAATTGATGTTGTTGCTCATTATCTGGTCAGGACAATTGGCTCATTTAACTGGATCAGGGGGTGAAAGTCCGATAGAAAATGATGAAAAACTCCCAGTTTTCCTTTGAGCTTAGAGATGTGAGAGATTTTCTTCCCCCCGGAATTCTAAACAGGCTTCTGAAAAGCGCAAGGAGTGCTGAGATTAGTATTTATTAGTATAAATAAATAGATTTCTGGTGCTTTTGTTAAAAAATAAAATAATATTACTATGATGATTGTGAACATCTTTCTCAAAAAAAGCAAAAGAGGGGAAAAAGGAAAATGAAAAAAATGCAGTCAGTAATTGCAGTTTTGACACCCTGCTGGCATCCCACTACTAAAATATTACAAAACGGGAGGTCAAAAAACCCAGCTTGGAGTGAAATATATTCTAAGACATCACATTTAAATATCACCAGGGCTCTATCTGTGTGTGTGTGTGCGAGTCCACCGCAGAGCAGAAAAACAACAGAGAAATGTGGTAATCGGCATAGAATGCAAATGACACAGGTGATGGGATGTGGCCTCAACAGGTATAATCCTGACCTGGTCATTTTAGGCTGGCTCTAGAGCAGCTCTTCTGCTTGGGGGTGATAGAGGATGTGACTATTTTTGGCCTTTGTAAGCGTCCTTCTCAGTTTCTTTAAGCATACTCCCAGGTCACCTCAGACCCTAGCCTTTCCTCTAGGAGCAAAGTCTTTCCCTCTAGATTCTTTAAGCCAGACCTGCAGAGGTTAGATGCGGGTGGTGCTGTGGGTTAAACCACAGAGCCTAGGACTTGCTGATCAGAAGGTTGGTGGTTCGAATCCCTGCGACGGGGTGAGCTCCCGTTGCTCGGTCCCTGCTCCTGCCAACCTAGCAGTTCGAAAGCACGTCAAAGTGCAAGTAGATAAATACGTACCGTTCTAGCGAGAAGGTAAACGGCATTTCCGTGTGCTGCTCTGGTTCACCAGAAGTGGGTTAGTCATGCTGGCCACATCATCCGGAAGCTGTATGCTGACTCCCTCGGCCTATAGAGTGAGATAAACACCGCAAATCCAGAGTCGGCCACGACTGGACCTAATGGTCAGGGGTCCCTTTACCTTTTTACCTCCCCTGAAGGGGGAGGCTCGTTGCTGGTGGGGGGGCAGTGGAAGGGGAGCCACATCAACTGGCCAAGATGCTGCACTTGGAGTACCTCCTCTTGATGTGATTCTTTACAACTCATTCAGCCCTTCCTCTGGCTCTAGGTCATAGAGCTGTAGTCATCGAATTGCTGAGTTGGTAGGGACTTGAAGGTCATCTAATCCAACCACCTGCAATGCAGGAATGTCAATGAGATCATGCATGGCAGATGGTCCTTTAACCTCTGCTTAGAAACCTCCAAGGAAGACCACCACCTCCCATGAGTCTGTTCCACTGTTGAACAGCTCTGGTGACTGCCAGCCAGTGGCCCCGAAGAAAAGCATTGCTGACCATGTAGTAACACAGGGGGCCCCTTGCAGAAAGGCATGCCAGAATTAGCAGTACTCTGTTTCACAACGTGTACAAAAATGGATATATTGGGGGAAAGTGTGCAGGAAAATGAATACATGCAAACATAGGTAAAGGTAAAGGTACCCCTGACCGTTAGGTCCAGTCGCGGACGACTCTGGGGTTGCAGCACTCATCTTGCTTTATTGGCCGAGGGAGCCGGCGTTTGTCCGCAGACAGTTTTTCCGGATCATGTGGCCAGCATGACAAAGCCACTTCTGGTGAACCAGAGCAATGCACGGAAACGCCGTTTACTTTCCTGCTGGAGCGGTACCTATTTATCTACTTGCACTTGATGTGCTTTTGAACTGCTAGGTGGGCAGGAGCTGAGACCGAGCAACAGGAGCTCACCCCGTCGCGGGGATTCGAACCACTGACCTTCTGATCAGCAAGCCCTAGGCTCTGTGGTTTACACCACAGCACCACCCACATCCCTTCATGCAAACATTATACTGGACAAAATTCAACATGCTGATTCTGGTATATAAATCCTGTGTAGTTTGGGATTAAAAGATAATTCAACCCTCAATACTGCAGGTGATGGCCTCCTACAAATATTATCTTATCAAGAAATCCATCCTGCCCAATATAGTAACTCAGGCATAGGCAAATTCGGCCCTCCAGATGTTTTGGGACTACAACTCCATCATCCCTGACCACTGGTTCTTCTGTTAGCTAGGGATGATGGGAGTTGTAGTCCCAAAACATCTGGAGGGCCAAGTTTGCCTATGCCTGCAGCAACTCCTTCCCATTTTAAATATTAGGCAGGAGCCATCTCTGTTGTCTTTTCAGTGCCAGGTGAAGACCTTAATCTTCCAACAAGCCTTCCAACATTGACTCACATTGATTTTCTCTATCTGCATCTGTATTGGAATGGTTTTTAGAACACTGTAGATATTTTAATTGTTTTATCCCTTGTATGTTTGCTGCCCTGGGCAACTATGGGAGGAATGTGATGTTATACAGTGGTTCCGCTCCTTCCTCCTGGGCCGTGTCCAGAAAGTGGTGTTGGGGGATGAGTGTTCAGACCCCTGGGCTCTCACTTGTGGGGTGCCTCAGGGTTCCGTCCTCTCCCCCATGCTTTTTAATATCTATATGAAGCCGCTGGGAGAGATCATCAGGGGGTTTGGGCTGGGTGTTCATCAGTATGCAGATGATACCCAGCTCTACCTCTCTTTTAAATCGGAACCAGTGAAGGCGGTGAAGGTCCTGTGTGAGTGCCTAGAGGCCGTTGGAGGATGGATGGTGGCTAACAGATTGAGGTTGAATCCTGACAAGACAGAAGTACTGCTTTTGGGGGACAGGGGGCCGGCAGGTGTGGGGGATTCCCTGGTCCTGAAGGACCAGGTGTGCAGCCTGGGAGTCATTTTGGACTCACAGTTGTCCATGGAGGCGCAGGTTAATTCTGTGTCCAGGGTGGCTGTCTACCAGCTCCATCTGGTATGCAGGCTGAAACCCTACCTGCCTGCGGACTGTCTTGCCAGAGTGGTGCATGCTCTAGTTATCTCCCGCTTGGACTACTGCAATGCGCTCTACGTGGGGCTACTTTTGAAGGTGACCCGGAAACTACAATTAATCCAGAATGCGGCAGCTAGACTGGTGACTGGGAGTGGCCGCCAGGACCACTTAACACTGGTCCTCAGAGATTTGCATTGGCTCCCAGTATGTTTCCGAGCACAATTCAAAGTGTTGGTGCTGACCTTTAAAGCCCTAAACGGCCTCGGTCCTGTATACCTA
Source organism: Podarcis gaigeae (assembly GCF_964106915.1). Lineage (NCBI taxonomy): Eukaryota > Metazoa > Chordata > Lepidosauria > Squamata > Lacertidae > Podarcis > Podarcis gaigeae. Next base: position 10,733,497 of record NC_139686.1, on the reverse strand, counting down.
AAGGAGCGTCTCCACCCCCATCGTTTAGCCTGGACACTGAGATCCAGCACCAAGGGCCTTCTGGCGGTTCCCTCATTGCGAGAAGTGAGGTTACAGGGAACCAGACAGAGGGTCTTCTCAGTCCCTATGGAACTCCCTCCCTTCAGATGTGAAGGAAATAAGCAGCTATCTTCTCTCTAAAAGACATCTGAAGGCAGCCCTGTTTAGGGAAGTATTTAATATTAAATGCTGTAATGTTTTTGACACTTGATTGGAAGCCGCCCAGGGTGGCTGGGGAAACTCAGCCAGATGGGTGGGGTATAAATATATTATTATTGTTGTTGTTGTTGTTGTTGTTGTTGTTGTTGTTGTTGTTGTTGTTGTTGTTATAGTATATATGTATGTTCAAAAATGTGTCTATATTAAGAGGAATGCACACTACAATGCCCAATAGTTTTGATGTGAGCCTTTCTTAATAACAAGTAAACAATTATATACCAAATACAGAAATGTGAATTTAAGAACAGAAAAAAGAGAAACCCCAACTTGACAGATGCACCCATCCATCCCAACTTTCTGAGAATTTAGGACCAGCCCATCTCCTTTTCTCTTCTCATGCCTAGAATGAATTAAGCAAAACATTGCACATAGTGGAATAAATTATGCAAAATAAGATGCATTGTGAAAAGTTTTATCCATGTGCATATTTTATGTTAGTGGCAAAATTCAGCTTTTTCTTAGCCCATGGTTTAGATTGCCTGGCCACCAAGTTGCTATTTGAAGCACGGAGACTGAATTGTGCTTCCTGTTCCTTCTGACAATCACCAAAGGGGGTACTGCAAATGTAGTAAAGGTAAAGGGACCCCTGACCATTAGGTCCAGTCGTGACCGACTCTGGGGTTGCGGCACTCATCTCGCTTTATTGGCCGAGGGAGCCGGCGTACAGTTTCCGGGTCATGTGGCCAGCATGACTAAGCCACTTCTGGCGAACCAGAGCAGCGCACGGAAACACCATTTACCTTCCCGCTGGAGCGGTACCTATTTATCTACTTGCACTTTAACATGCTTTTGAACTGCTAGGTTGGCAGGAGCAGGGACCGAGCAACGGGAGCTCACCCCGTCACGGGAATTCGAACCGCCAACCTTCTGATCAGCAAGTCCTAGGCTCTGTGGTTTAACCTGCGTCACACTGCAAATGTAGGTTTTTAATATTTTCCCCTCTCTTATTTTTTGGATCATCAGGACAAAAAAATGCTTTCCTATGTTGTTCTAGGCTCTCTTCACCTGTCCGAGAGGTCAAAATACTCCCTCCCTCATAGTCTTATATAACACCAGTCTGTTGACTAGAGGCTAGTACAGTTCAGATCAATCAAAAGACTGCAATCTAAATAGCCTCTAATTCATAAGGCAGTAATTAATTGAACGTTCTGAACCTTGCAAAGCTTCCACTTTTGTGTGTGCATTTGTTTTTCAACTGCGCTGCATTTAATTGATTCTGCGGGTCATTTTTAATGGACTGCAAGAGTCCTCTTCATGTAGATAAAATGACATTCTGAAATGGATGTAGAATGAGGGCATGTTGTATTCACTTTTTGGAGGGGGGGGGCAGAGAGAGAAATGGAAGAGTTTACTTTGTATGATAATGTCAAAAAAAATCAACATTGCTCCATTACTGTGGAAGCACTACGCAGCAAGTTGGTGGAGAATTGCAACCTAATATTAGTCTCAACAGTACCTCTTTTACCAGCAGATGTCTGGCAAAACAGGAGCATAATGACCTTGTTAGCAGGTAGAGTCCACAGTCAAATCTCCCCCTTGTTCTTCCCTTCTCACATGGGAAGCCATCTTCGACCTGGTTAAACTATTTGTCCATTTAGGTCAGTGTTGTCTTCTCTGATTTGCAACAATTCTCAAGGGCAAGGAAATTCCAATGTAGGTCTTTCAAGACTGGTGTTATGTGGTCTCGGCAGCCGCCCCCAGTCACCAGTCACAAGTTATATCAAATAAATATTGAATTATTGAATTATCAATTAGAATTTAATAGTACACAATGAAATTAAATTCCAGTAAACAATAATTAAACAGAAATTCACTCTTAACAACTGCAATAAATGATTACCAAACTATAATCAGTAAAAATAACAGCAAGTCAGAAGGCAAAAAATAGCACAATACATATAAAACAATGTAAAGGATCAGACTGAGAAACAAACACACAGGGTTATCAATTACCATTCAACCATACTGACAGAAGGCAGGACCGCCCTGGGCAGGAAGAAAGGAGGAGCAGAGTAGAGAGCGAGGAGTCTTGATAACTATTATTTTTATTGCTTTCTATGCCTACTTCTAATCTTGCCCCTTTCTAAAATTTATTTACAGTCAAATCTCGGGTTACAGACACTTCAGGTTTCGTGTTTTCGGGATACAGACGCGCCGAAACCTGGAAGTACTGGAACACGTTACTTCCGGGTTTCGGTGCTCACGCATGCGCAGAAGCGCTAAATCACGCTTTGCGCATGCGCAGACATGGCGCTGCGGGTTGCGGACGCTGTGGATTGCGAACGTGCCTCCCGCACAGATCACGTTCTCAACCCGAGCATGCACTGTATTGGTGTATTTTCCTTTCAGTGACTCTGGTTGATAACATACTCTGGAAAGTTAATATTAAAAAAAAGGTGTGGGTGTGTGTGTGTGTGTTTGAAGTCTCTTTCCTTCTTTAAACAAAACAGTGTCAGAGATTACAACATCTGCTCTCTCTTCAGCCACCTACTCCTCTTTTGTCTGTCTCTGAACATCCTGTGCTTTAGTTTTCAGATCTTTCCTTAAAGATCCGCAGATGTGGAATGATAAATGGAGGTTTTAATTGTTTTTCCTTAAGTGCGTAGTAAATTACAAGCCTTCCCATTGATTAATGCAACTGCCTCAGAGGAATGTTGCAACTTAAGTGCCGAGAGAACGTCTCATTTTGTGGCCTACAGATATGCCAGGAGAAATAAATTAACCAATATTTTTATGTACTGCAAGTTGAGCTGGGGTCTAAAGAAGGGTTGCACTTTCCATAATGTTTTCTTTTTTTTTCTTTTTGGATTGTTCTAATTTTCAGAATTACAAGGGGGGCAGCATCAACTTAGGGTTAGTGTGCATATTCTCTTCCACATTAAAGTCTTTGGTTCAGTTGTTGGTGTTTCCAGATAAAAGGAAGCTGGATAGCAGGAATTAAATGATGTCTCCATTGGAAAAATTGGAAGGCATCTGTTAACCACACTAAACGTCGTTCGGCTCTCCAGATCAATGACAAGGGGATGGGTGGGGAGCTTCTGGCCCTCCAGATATTGCTAGACTCCAGCTCCCATCAGCCCCTGCCATAATTACCAATGTTCAAGGCTGATGGGCGTTGTAATTCAGCATCATCTAAAGAGCTGAAAGTTCCCTATCCTTGATCATGGAACACAGTGAACTGCCTTATTACCGAAGACAGCATCTTAAAAAGCAGAGACATCACCTTGCCAACAAAGGCCCATATAGTTAAAGTTATGGTTTTCCCAGTAGTGATGTATGGATGTGAGAGCTGGACCATAAAGAAGGTTGATCGCTGAAGAATTGATGTTTTGAATTATAGCGCTGGAGGAGACTCTTGACTCTTGGACTGCAAGAAGATCAAACCTATCCATTCTGAAGGAAATCAGCCCTGAGTGCTCACTGGAAGGACAGATCCTGAAGATGAGACTCCAGTACTTTGGCCACATCATGAGAAGAGAAGACTCCCTGGAAAATACCCTGATGTTGGAAAAGATGGAGGGCACAAGGAGAAGGGGACGACAGAGGACGAGATGGTTGGACAGTGTTCTCGAAGCTACCAGCATGAGTTTGACCAAACTGCGGGAGGCAGTGGAAGAAAGGAGTGCTTGGCGTGCTCTGGTCCATGGGGTCACGAAGAGTCGGACACAACTAAACAACAACAACGAGCATACAAAGAGGCATTACATGAGGGGGAAATTGCTTAGCCAAAGTGTCTGTATTTGGCAACTTTGCACATGAAAATGTGACTATTAGGAGAAATTTGCAATAAAAAGCCAATGAATTTTCATGAGGACTTTTTTGGGGGGCAAGCAATTCACCAACTGAAATGCAAATGTCAAGAATTGAACTTTAAAACTGGAAAAATGAGAAATAGAGAGAAACCAGGTTCATAGAATCATAGAATTGTAGAGGTGGAAGGGGTTAGTCCAGGCACAGCAAACTCTGGTCCTCCAGATCTTTTGGAACTATAATTCCCATGATCCCTAGCTAACAGGACCAGTGGTCAGGGATGATGGGAATTGTAGTCTCAAAACATCTGCCGGGCCTATGCCTGGGTTAGTCCAACTCCCTGCAATGCAGGAATCTCAGTTAAATCATCCATGAGAGTTGGCCATCCAACCTCTGCATAAAAATCTCCAAGGAAGGAGAATCCACAACCTTCCTTGGGAGACCGTTCCACTGCCAAACAGCTCTTACCACCACAAAGCTCTTCCTGATGTTTAGTTGGAATCTCCTTTCTTGTACCATTGAGTCAAGTCTTGCCCACCAGAGGAGGAGAAAACAAGCTTGCCCTCTCTTCCATGTGACAGTACTTGAGCTATTTGAAGGTGGCTATCATATCTCTGATCAGTGTCCTCTTTTCCAGGTTAAACATACCCAGCTCCTTCAACCATTCCTCATAAGGCTTGGCTTCTAGACTCTTGGTTCACCCATCGCTACACAGCTGTCAGCAATATGTGACACCAGAACAACTGCAATCTCCAAAAGAAACACAGCATCACCCTCCTGACCCCAGAGTAGCTCTTTCCCAGCAAATGTAGTTAAATGATCTGAGTGCTAAGAGATAATGATTTATGCCAGGAATGCCTCATGAAGAATGCAGGCTCCCAAAGAGATGGAGGAAGAAAGCTAAACATATTCATCACTTCTAAAATCTGGCAAAGAGGAGAGAGGCTTTGTCCTGCTTCTCATTGGCCGCTCCTGGCTGATTAATTCCACATTGCTGTCAGGATCCGACATCCCAAGTCATCTTCTCCGTGTCCAGATGGGGCAGCCATGGTAGAGTAATGATAATAAAGAGCACTTATCTGTGGCATATAAATTTTAATTTCGTTTTCCTTGCTCTCGATGAAGGTGTTGGCTAATTGGAAATATGTACCGTCCTTTTGATGTCCCACGATACATGACGGCAGCAGAGGAGACACTTGGTTCATTAAACCATGCTTGGCTTTTATTGCTGGTTCACTCGCAGGCAGGTAAGTACAGCGATTAAGCGGTGTACTCAGTTCTGTGAAGATAATCTGTGAGCTTAAATGGGTTTCCAGCACCTTGACTGCATTGGCACTTGGGTTATTTCCATTAAGGCAATTAGCCCAACTGATAGCTGACAGAAGAAAATGATGTATTCCAGTGCAGTTATTGCTCCCCTCCCTTGGTTCAAGACAATTTGGGATTTTTTTTTAACGTTCCAGTTTATTTTTAATTATGCTGAATGCTAAGAGATATCACAGACATTATTTCATAGCATTGTAGAGTTGGGAGGAACCCCAGGGGTACTCTAGTCCAACCCTTTGCAATGCAGGAATCTCAGCTAAAGCATCCATGACGGATGACCATCCAACTTCTGCTTAAAAACCTCCAAGGAAGGAGAGCCACCACCTTCAGAGGGAGACTGGTCTACTGTCGAACAACCCTTGCTGCCAGAATGTTCTTCCTGATGTTTAGTCAGAATCTCCTTTCTTGCAGATGATGATGATGATGATGATGATGATGATGATTGCGCCGGTCCCTAGCTCCTGCTTCCAGGTTTCTTCCAGGTATCTGGTTTGGATTTGGATTTGATATCCTGCTTTATCACTACCCGAAGGAGTCTCAAAGCGGCTAACATTCTCCTTTCCCTTCCTCCCCCACAACTCTGTGAGGTGAGTGGGGCTGAGAGACTTCAGAGAAGTGTGACTGGCCCAAGGTCACCCAGTAGCTGCATGTGGAGAAGCGGGGAAGTGAACCCGGTTCACCAGAATACGCGACTACTGCTCTTAACCACTACGCCACAGTGGCTCTCAGTGGTTGGCCACTGCGAGAACAAAATGCTGTACTAGATAGGCCATTGGCCTGATCTAGCAGGCTCTCATGTTCTTAGGGTGAAATGATTGGGTGATCTGCTCTGAAAGCAAGGTGGCAAGGAAATAAAGCAATGTACAGTGGTACCTCGGGTTACATACGCTTCAGGTTACAGACTCCGCTAACCCAGGAATAGTACCTCGGGTTAAGAACTTTGCTTCAGGATGAGAACAGAAATCATGCTCCGGCCCCATTAGCGAAAGTGGTTCTTCAGGTTAAGAACAGTTTCAGGTTAAGAACGGACCTTCCGAATGAATTAAGTACATAACCCGAGGTACCCCTGTATTGTCCTCCCTGTTGTTCAGTCCATTTTCAGATGTTTCTTAGATAATTTATTACGGTCAAAGTCCAGCTCGCATAACACAATAAAAACAGCATTCATAAAGATAAAATATACAATCAGAGCAGATTGCAACAATAGCTCATGAGTTAAAATTGAAATATATACATACACCCGTACAACTGAGATCTGGGCTACCATTAAAAATGACCATGAGACACCCCAAAGGGCGACTTCAGCATTTTTCTAGTAAGCTATTTTATTCTGGAGGATGATCTGTGCTTACAAATCTGGGCGCAGAATCTGGCTACCAGCCAGGTCGTCTTGTGATCTTTGCCTAAGAGGAATTAAGTTTAGACTTGTTCAGATGTTTCACTATCCCTCTCCCAGCACAGTGGTTCAAAGCTGTGGTCCTCTCAATGTTGCCACACTACAGATCTCATCATCCCTGGCTGATCAAGCTGGCTGTCATTGGAGTCCAACAATACCTGGAGGCAGTGTTATTTTTCTAGAAAAAGAGGTGCCAGAACTCACCAAAAATGCCTTCGTTGTTCTTTTATAACAGCAATGATGCCCACCTGAGAGGTACCAGAACTGAGTTCTGGCTGAAAAACAGCCCTGTCTGGAGGTTTGTAAATCCCCCCTCTCTACACCTGCTCTAGGATCTCAGGATTGAATAGTGCCTGTGATGGAAATAATTCTAAGTCTAGAAGTTTGTGGGCATTAGAACAATCTGGCAACAGGTTGCTTAAGCTTCTTGCTTTTTTATGACTGCTGACTTACTGTTTCTGAAGCATGTTGGCAGTCTTCACATCAGTCACATATATATAGTGCTTGTCATATTTCCTGCATTGATTCCTATCAGTGTCATACTCTTTCCTGAGGGGTTTTAAGCACAATGTATCCTCTTCCAAATTCTCCACACAGAAGTTTTCTTGGAATGCAGCCAGTATAATACATCTTCTCAGCTGCCTCTCCCCCTCCCCTCCTCCATTTGCCTCGGTACTTTAACCACTAAGAAAGCGTTTCTCAGCAAGACTTACCGTACTCTTTCAGGTACTTTTTCTCTTCCAAATGAGGCGTCCAAGCTTCTTGTGACTTCTGGCTGCAGATGCTCTTTAAAATAAGGTTAGCTACATTTGTTTTTTCTCCCTCCACACATTTCTTTAGGGAATGAGTATGGTTTCACCAGTTTATCTGATGGTCAGATTTATGTTGGGTGGGGATACAGACAGGGGCAACTTCTCTGCTACCTAGGAACTCTCCAAGGTACTGTACAAGTTTATTTCTTTGGAACCCAGTGAACCCAAACTGCAGCTCATTCAAGATTTGCTTCACACCATTTAGTTTGATCTTTGTGAATCACAATCCCAAACAATGTTACATGAACCTTCCCTGGCTAATGTGTGGATTGGAAAGTCACTGGATTTCACCCTTCTTTGAATGTTGTGCTGCAGATTTCTGCTTAAAAAGCAGTATCAAAATGCATTTGAAATATGCTCAAAATATGCATTTATTTATTTATTTTGTTTAAAAATTGCAAATACGCATGAGCGTATGTGAAAATTACTTGGATCAGACAGATTCATCCATCCATAATCAGCACAAAAGACAACAGAAAACGTTTTAACAAAAGCTTTCTGAACCAGAACATTCCTACATTCAGTGTAGCTTCCTAAACTATGGATTGGGCTCAGAAGTGGTAACAGAACATATTGAAAAATAAAAATAAAAATAATGCATTTCCCTTTGTCTATGACATTTGACTGCTAAATAGTCCAAATAGTTGAAGCATCATTCTGGGAACAGCTTGTGGAGAAAACTCTGTGTTTCTCTAGTATGTACTTGAAGAAGATTAATGAGCTCTACTAACATGCCAAGTCAATCTGTTCCTTCCCGTCAATCAAATCCTATAGAAGGAGGATGTCAGTCTCACTTCGTGAGTTTTTAGGAAGATGCAAAGTTATATAAGTGTGTGTGTGTGTGTGTGTGTGTGTGTGTGTGTTTAATTAAACCACTATTTCAGATGAGCATTGCATACCATTCTTAAAATGTCTGTCAAGCATGATTACAACCTTCCTCCTAGAATCTTTGTGTTTAGTTAAGAGGCTATGGATAAGAACAAATGAAAGAGCCATATGGAGAAGCAGAATATTTTGAAATATTTATGAAGCTATTCCATTCCCCCAGAGTAGCTATAAACTAGGGTTTTAGTTCCAACCAGCCAATATTTTACTGGTCTGACCAGTAAGTGCGTGCTTTTCAGGTAAGCAGAACTGACAAAAAAACTTGTGAACTCCTCATTCTTTATAACGATCCAGCCTAGTTAAAGCCCAGGCCAAGATATTAAGAACAAACAAAGGAAGCGGAGTGTGTGTGTGTGTGTGTGTGTTGCCTTCACACCCTGCTTATGAGTTAGTTTTAAAATACATCTGGCTGACCACTGTGGAAAACGCAACAAAAAAGTGGAGAAATTGTTTTGATCTTCTGAGACACAGTTATAATTGGCACTACTGGGGGCGAGGAGTAGAGATACCAATTTTAATTGACCTTCTCCCTTTTTTGCACTATAAACACAAGAAGGGTTGAAGTTCTGCTGCCGAGTTGCTTCTGGGTTTGTGGGCAACCTGAAAATGATAACTTAGGAAAAGGCAGCTCAGCTTGTCTCCAAAGGGGTAATCAGCAAAATGCTAAATGCTTAAAATAGACCTCTAAAAGTCTACTGTAGATGACATCAGCCACCTGGTTATAATTTGGCATGGTTTTTTACTGGAGCATTGGCCCAAGAAAATGCACGGTGAAAAAAAGGGAAAGAGCTCTGCGCAGTTGCATCTCTGTGTTGGCTCACTTTTCTAATCTCCTCCAAATCTTATCATTGCTTGCCTAATTAGAATGCTAAGAGAAACATAGGGAATCGTTCTGTCAGTGCAAACATTTCTGCTTATCTGATTGTGGCGATCACACAGGGTCCCTGGACATTTAACGGTCTATTGATCCCTGCGCCCCCACTGTGCTCGCTTCCCCGCTGCCACCAACCGGTTGTTGTTGTTTAGTCATTTAGTCGTGTCCGACTCTTCGTGACCCCATGGACCAGAGCATGCCAGGCACTCCCGTCTTCCACTGCCTCCCGCAGTTTGGTCAAACTCATGCTGGTAGCTTTGAGAACACTATCCAACCATTTTGTCCTCTGTCGTCCCCTTCTCCTTGTGCCCTCCATCTTTCCCAACATCAGGGTCTTTTCCAGGGAGTCTTCTCTTCTCACAAGGTGGCCAAAGTATTGGAGTCTCAGCTTCAGGATCTGTCCTTCCAGTGAGCACTCAGGGCTGATTTCCTTCAGAATGGAGAGGTTTGATCTTCTTGCAGTCCATGGGACTCTCAAGAGTCTCCTCCAGCACCATAATTCAAAAGCATCAATTCTTTGGTGATCAGCCTTCTTTTTGGTCCAGCTCTCACTCTCTGGTAAAACACTGAGTCCAGACAGTTGTTAAAAGTGAACCCAACCCCCCAAGCTTATTTTACAGATGTTAACAAGTTTATTGTTTCTCCGATAATATTCCTGTCAGTATCTTAACTTTAGTTTCTTTACTGGCCTATACCTTCCTAATAACTTCTGACTGAATATCTGAACTTTTTGACTGGCTCCTCTTAACAAATTCTCTCTCACACACACAAACCAGACTAGCCCAACCCACAGACTTATCTTCTCTGTCTCTTCTAACTCCACCCTAACTCTAACTCCTCCCCTTGTTTTTCCATTGGTTACTCAATTTACAATTAGTTAACCCTTTCCCTTTGAACCCAGTAGGATGTCACACACCTAGGAGGGCAAACGCCACACTGATGGAACAATCTTCCCTCTATTCTACATGTGCCTTGCTCTGGGGGTTTTCCTAACCCTCCAGATTGGATTTGGAGGAGGCAGGTGGGGCATAAAGGAAAAGAGCAGGGGGCAAGCCCCATGGCAATACCATGATCCAAGCACACTAGCTTAGCTGAATCTGGCCCATAGTAAAACTGGCCCATAGTGAAACAACTGCATTAAAACATCTATAATTAAAATATTGTTAATAAAGAAGCCCATTAAAAGAGTACAATGGGTAAAAAACACACAGTTAAAACAATAAGGATACAAGTTCAATGAGCTGAACAGGATCTGGTGGGGTATCAATACTGATGGGGCCTTTCAAACATTAGCAAGGATAACAATCCATGGTATTAGTCACAGAATCATAGAATTATAGAGTTGGAAGGGATCCCGAGAATCATCTAGTTCAACCCTCTGCAATGGTGGAATCTCAACTAAAGCATACATGATGGATGTCCTTCCAACTGCTGCTTAAAAACCTCCAAGGAAGGAGAGCCTACCAGCCCCTGAAGGTCTGAAGCTCTTACTGCCAGCAAGTTTCTCCTTTCTCATAACTTGAATCCTTTGGTTTGAGTCCTACCATCCAGAGCAGGAGAAAACGAGATTGCTCCATTGCTTGAGATATAAAATCTCCCCTTAGTCTCCTCTTTCCCAAGCTAAACATACCCAACTCCCTCAACTGTTCTTCATCAGGCTTGGTTTCCAGACCCTTCATCATCTAGGTCAAGGTCATCTCCAGGCTTGACTACTGTAATTCGCTCTACGCGGGGCTGCCCTTGAAGCTGTCCCAGAAACTCCAGCGGGTACAGAATGCTGCAGCGAGGCTCCTCACGGGGTCTCTGCCATGGGAGCATATTCACCCAGTGCTTTTCAAACTGCACTGGCTCCCGGTGGAGTACAGGGTCAGATTTAAGGTGCTGCTTTTGACCTTTAAAGCCCTTCACGGCCTAGGATCCTCGTACCTACGGGACCGCCTCTCCTGGTATGCCCCACGGAGAGCCTCAAGGTCCATAAATAACAACACCCTAGTGGTCCCGGACCCTAAGGAAGTTAGATTGGCTTCGACCAGAGCCAGGGCCTTTTCAACTCTGGCTCCGGCCTGGTGGAACGCTCTGCCTCATGAGACCAGGGCCCTGCAGGATCTGATTTCTTTCCGCAGGGCCTGTAAGACAGAGTTGTTCCGCCTGGCCTTTGGCTTGGAGCCAGTTTGATTCCCTCCCTCCCCCCCTCTCTCTTTTTTCCCCTTCTTTTCCTTCTCCTCCTGCGATGAGGCTACATTTTAATATTTTAATGTTCCATTATTTTAATTGTTGTGTTTTATTTTTGTTTTTAAGTTTGTAATCATTCATCTTGTTTTTATTATTGCTTGTAAGCCGCTCTGAGCCCGGCCTTCGCTGGGGAGGGCGGGGTATAAATAAAAAAATATTATTATTATTATTATTATTATTATTATTATTATTATTATTATTATTATCTAGTGCCACCGAAGAAGAAGCCTGTCTCCATGCCACCAGCGGCTCATAACCATCAGGCCATGGCACAGCAACCCAGATTCCATTTGTTGCTCTTCATGCCCTTACTGGGTCCCAAGGGCCATGTTCCCTTCAGAACAACCTTCTGAGGGCTACGTGGCGGTGCTGCGTGCAGTGAAAGGAAAAAGTGAGCAGAACAATGAACACAAATGTGTGTGATGTTTACAATGCAGTCAAACCAGCAATGCATGTTTGCTAGATAGGCACACGAGAGGAGCTGAAGCTCAGAGTTTTCCTCTAAGTTTGCTAGGGAGAACTCTGAAGGACATTCCCACTATTCCTTAACAGGGGGAGGCCATAGCGATATATAATCTCCTCACCTTGTTGGGCACTTCCTCCTTGCTATTTCCTCTTTCTCCTCATTCCAGAAATGTGAGGACACTTGCATGCCTGAGCTCCATTGCTCAGACACCATCTTAAAGTAGACTTAAGCATGTCTTGTAACTATTGCCATTTTAAGCCTGCCTGAACAAAGCTGCTGAATCTGTTGCTCTTGTTTTTTTACCTTTTACAAGACTGTTTTCATGATTATTGTTTTAAGGGAGGGAAAAGGAGGATACTAGGAAAATCCAGTCTGGCTTACTTAAACGAAGCCTCCCATTTAAGCTGCAAAGGGATGCGCTCTGCAAAACTCACACGTATGACGAAGGAAGGGTAATATCTAATAAATATATCCTCCCTTAGCATCTACAGTCAGTGGCGTAGCGTGGGGGGTGCAGGGGGGCCCGGCCACACCAGGCGCAACATCTGGGGGTTAGGGTTAGGGGGTGCAAATTACTTGCCTTGCCCCGGGTGCTGACAACCCACGCTACGCCACTGTCTACAGTATACACATCTCTGCAAAATACTACATTGATACAGCAGGCTAGTTTGGGCACAAACTCACATACATCTCTCTCTGTCCTGCAGGCAGGCATAAGCACTCGAGGAATTGGTGAAGCAGGGCTGGTGTGGGATGTGGCCCAGGAAGAATTCCAAGGGCCAGGTCAGGAAGCCTGGAGGGCCACATTCAGCCGCCACACCCCTTTCTTGGAATCAGTTTCCAGGTATTTCACTCCTGCTTCCCCTTTGCAGCGTCTCCTCAATCACAGAAAGTTTTGACAAGCGAAATCTTGGATCGGAGACTCGAGTACCAGGCTAACGAGATACAGAATTGCAGGGGAGGGAAGCCTGAGGAGGACTCAAGTCTGCCAATCCTTCCCAAGTTAGGGCTAAATCTAAAACTGGCGATGCACATTATTAGATTCCGCCTTGCAAAGCTATAGAAACCCATAGCTTGCCATGCAGAGTTAATTTATGTGGCCATTAACAGCAAACTCCATTGTTAAATCATCACCCACGAAAAGCTATTGTGTGCCCAGCTTAGCTCTGTCCCACTCAGGCTGATAAAACGCTCTCCAGACAATTGCAATTATGAGTAATTTGTAAGAGTAATAAGAGCTGCTTTTTATTACAGCCAATAAAATCAATTTTTCATTCAATTATCTTTCTAGGCTACAATGTGTAACAGCTGCCCCTTGGTGAATGCAGCGGAGAAAAGGAACTTTGGTTTTAAGGACAAGGCCTGATTCTAGGGGGTTTTCGTTTTATTTCATCCCCAACCTCTTAATGAGCAGGGGATAAAATTTATATATATTCCACAACCTCCTCCTGGCGACAGGTTTGTCATGTAAAGGAAGTGTTACCCATGCATAACCTAAGCCCCACTGATTTCAAAGGAAACGACAGACTGAGGGCTGCATTCTAGTGTGGTATAGTGGTTAGAATGTCAGACTGTGACCTGAGAGACCAAATCTCCAGTCCAGCATGAAGCTCATACAGTGACCTTGGGCCAGTCACTGCCTCTAAGCCTAACCTACCTCACAGGGTTGTTGTGGGGATTAAACAGGAAGGCGGGTAGAATCATGTATGCCACCTGGATACCATATAAATGCAATAAACCATAGTAAAGGGACCCCTGACCATTAGGTCCAGTAGCGGACGACTCTGGGGTTGCAGCGCTCATCTTGCTTTATTGGCCGAGGGAGCCGGTGTATAACTTCCGGGTCATGTGACCAGCATGACTAAGCTGCTTCTGGCAAACCAGAGCAGTGCACGGAAATGTCATTTACCTTCCCACCGGAGCAGTAACTATTTATAGTGGTACCTCGGGTTACAGACTCCGCTAACCCAGAAATAGTACCTCAGGTTAAGAACTTTGCTTCAGGATGAGAACAGAAATCATGTTCCAGCGGCGCAGCAGCAGCAGGAGGCCCCATTAGCTAAAGTGGTGCTTCAGATTAAGAACAGTTTCAGGTTAAGAACGGACCTCCAGAATTAATTAAGTTCTTAACCCGAGGTACCACTGTATCTACTTGCACTTTGACGTGCTTTCGAACTGCTAGGTTGGCAGGAGCTGGGACTGAGCAATGGGAGCTCACCCTGGCGTGGGAATTTAAACCACTGACCTTCTGATCGGCAAGCCCTAGACTCTGTGGTTTAACCCACAGTGCCACCTGTGTACCTTAATAAACCATAGTAAACATATGTAAATCCTATGCAGAGCTGGCTCCGTTGACATTAATAGAGCTAAGATAGGGCCATTAATTTCAGGGGGTGTACATTGAGTGAAACCTTGTTGAATACAATCCTCATCCTATGAAACTTACCAAAACGCCCCATCAGTATTGGCACCCCACCAGATCCTATTGAGGCAAGCATGCCCTGAACTGAACTTGTGATCTTTTTTTTTTTTTTTTTACTGTTATGCTGTTTCAATGGGCTTGTTTATTATAAGTATCTTAACTATGAATGTTTTGATGCAGTTGTTTTACTATCAGCCAGTTTCAACTAACCTGGTGTGCTAGTGGTTGAATGCAACCCCAATCCTATTGTAGGGCCCATTCAATTTAGTGTGGGATTCTGCAAATAAAAGTGCAGGAGATGACTGCTTTCAACACAACTAAAGGTAAAGGTAAAGGTACCCCTGCCCATATGGGCCAGTCGTGTCCGACTCTAGGGTTGTGCGCCCATCTCACTTAAGAGGCCGGGGGCCAGCGCTGTCCAGAGACACTTCCTGGTCACGTGGCCAGCGTGACGAAGCTGCTCTGGCGAGCCAGCACCAGCACAGCACACGGAAATGCCATTTACCTTCCCGCTATAAAGTGGTACCTATTTATCTACTTGCACTTAGGGGTGCTTTCGAACTGCTAGGTGGGCAGGAGCTGGGACCGAAAGACGGGAGCTCACCCCGCCGTGGGGATTCGAACCGCCGACCATACGATCGGCAGGTCCTAGGCACTGAGGTTTTACCCACAGCGCCACCCGCGTCCCTTTCAACTAGCTTTCTCCAAATCAGCATCTTTGTGTAGTTTCCTGTATGACTGGCTAGAGATTAATAAACTTGTCGGTTTTGGTTCCTCCCAGTCTCTCACTTTTTGAACTTTAAGTCCAGTTCACCCCATTTCTGCATCAGCTTGCAATTTCTTTTTTCAAAACCCACACAAAAATCCATGCAACTTTCATGTGCATTTCTTCCAGTGTGCTCATTTTTGTATGCAATTCCCCCCCCCATAGAAGTCATTTTTAAAATCACAAATATGGACATTTTAAGTGTGTGCATGGCATTGTCTTATGCTCCCCCTCCCCCCTTTTTTGAGAACTGTACAGTGGTACCTCGGGTTACATACGCTTCAGGTTACATAGGCTTCAGGTTACAGACTCTGCTAACCCAGAAACAGTGTTTCAGGTTAAGAACTTTGCTTCAGGATAAGAACAGAAATCGTGCTCCGGCGGCGCGACAGCAGCAGGAGGCCCCATTATCTAAAGTGGTGCTTCAGGTTAAGAACAGTTTAAGGTTAAGAACGGACCTCAGGAACAAATTAAGTACTTAACCCGAGGTACCACTGTATTGCAAAATGTGGAGATGAGAATCTGGGAGGGCAATTGCAGTTTTGTTCCCCTATTGGTTTGGGAAGTAGCTTTGTATTAAAACACGAACCAGGCGGATGTCTTCCTGATCCCTCGCTCTGGGGACAGAGCAACTGGGCTGCTGTGGAGCTAGCCGCCGCCGCCGCCCCATCCCTGGTTCACTGCTCCTCAATTTCTGAGCTGCCGTTTCCTTGTTATCATAGTGCCTGAAACTCTCTTAAGTCAAGAGCTCAGTATTTGCATGAATTCCCCCAGGAACTGGGAAGGAACTGTTCCAAGGCCCTCGGGGGCTAAGTGTGCATGCTGAAACATATGAATAAACCTGTCAGTTTTGCAAATCATTAGGAAGGGATGGCTTTAGGGTTGATTTAAATAGGCACTGCTGTGCCTGAGGATTTGGAGCACAGCGGAATGTTTCGCTTCCATTATTTCTCGTGCTCCATTCAGGGTTAATTGCAACGTTACCAGCCGTTGTGCGGATGTCCTTTTAGAGAACAATTAACAGTAGGAAGAAACTGAAATTTCACCCCAGTCAAAAGACAGGAAGGACCCTTGGGGCGCTAGGTGGGGTGAAAGCACAAACACAGAGCAGGATGAGGATGCCACCCAAAGGTTTGATTTTTGGCTCATCCAGGGGGAAAAAATTCCCTTTGTCTCCTGTACTGACTGGTCAGCTCACCTCTCTTTCTCTTTGGGGAAAGGCAGTAGAATCATAGAATCATAGAATCATAGAGTTGGAAGAGACCACAAGGGCCATCGAGTCCAACCCCCTGCCAAGCAGGAAACACCATCAGAGCACTCCTGACATATGGTTGTCAAGCCTCTGCTTAAAGACCTCCAAAGAAGGAGACTCCACCACACTCCTTGGCAGCAAATTCCACTGTCGAACAGCTCTTACTGTTAGGAAGTTCTTCCTAATGTTTAGGTGGAATCTTCTTTCTTGTAGTTTGGATCCATTGCTCTGTGTCCGCTTCTCTGGAGCAGCAGAAAACAACCTTTCTCCCTCCTCTATATGACATCCTTTTATATATTTGAACATGGCTATCATATCACCCCTTAACCTCCTCTTCTCCAGGCTAAACATGCCCAGCTCCCTTAGCCGTTCCTCATAAGGCATCGTTTCCAGGCCTTTGACCATTTTGGTTGCCCTCCTCTGGACACGTTCCAGTTTGTCAGTGTCCTTCTTGAACTGTGGTGCGCAGAACTGGACACAGTACTCCAGGTGAGGTCTGACCAGAGCAGAATACAGTGGCACTATTGCTTGCCTTGATCTAGATGCTATATTCCTATTGATGCAGCCCAGAATTGCATTGGCTTTTTTAGCTGACATATGGTTGTCAAGCCTCTGCTTAAAGTAGCTCATCTGCCTTGTGCACAGAAACTTCCAGGTTCAATACCCAGTACCTCCAGGTCCATAGGATCATAGAAAGCTGCCTTGTACCTCGGTCCATGTAGCTTGGTATTGTCTACACTGACTGGCAGCGTCTCCCAACGCTACTTGGCAATGCCAAGGATTGAACCTGGAACCTTCTGCATGCAAAGCAGATGCTCAACCACTGAGCTAGAACCCTAGGCTATATCACAGCTACATGTCAAGTTTCCTGTTTGAAACTTTCAAGTATCACACCCCCCCCGCCGCCGCCTCAATTGAAACCATCATCTATTTCCTGCCTTTCACTTTCATATGTGTTCATTCATCAGTCTGTTCCATTATATATTACTCTACAATTCTGTGTGTGTGTGTGTGTGTGTGAAAAATCAGTACATAAATCCACATCATGAAATATGGATTTAAATATGTATACAGTGGTACCTTTGGTTAAGAACTTAATTTGTTCTGGAGGTCTGTTCTTAACCTGAAACTGTTCTTAACCTGAAGCACCACTTTAGCTAATGGGGCCTCCTGCTGCTGCCGTGCCGCCGGAGCACAATTTCTGTTCTCATCCTGAAGCAAAGTTCGTAACCTGAAGCAATATTTTTGGCTTAGTGGAGTCTGTAACCGGAAGCGTATGTAACCTGAAGCGTATGTAACCTGAGGTACCACTGTATCAGGTGAATGCATGCTTTTCTAAACTTATTTTGTCTTAATTTCAAATCGATTTTGATACAGTGTCTGAACCAAAAATTGCATTGTAAAATTCAGAGAAGTGGAAAATGCAAAAGTTGATTAAACTCTGCTCCATATATTAATTCAAGAGGTGCAAACGAGACCAATTTGCTTAAAAATGCAAGCCAAACAAACCTCTACTCCATCCCTAGTATATAGCCAGATGGAAACTTTCTTATTTTGATCGTTTGAAGGCTATTTTGGGGGGCACAAGGACACACAGCAGGAGCAGCTACTAGACGCTTCTGGAATTAGCTTTCAGAAAGGTGCTGGGGATTTTCTGTTAGGGCTGTCACTTTCAGTAGGCGAGCTGATGTTTTAATGAAGATATGGGGCTTGCAAGTAGCTTTGTGGTTTGCTTTCTCCTGCCACATCACTGCCTCATGACAGGCTGGGGCTCCTCTTCTGTCCACTGAGCTGGGACTTAGTCAAACACAGATCCTGCCATGCTGGAAGGAGGCCAAGATTCAGGACAGACAAAAGGAAGTAGTTTTTCACACAGCACAGAATTAAACTATGGCATCTGCTCTCGCAAAAGGTGCAATGATGACAGCCATCAATTTCAAATCATTTTACTTGTATGCCGCCTTTCCAAAATTAAAACGATGCTTAAGGCGGTTTGCAATATATATAAAAATTGCATAACTAGAAATGTAACTACAAAAGCAGTCATAAACAATAAATAAAACATCAAAGACTGCCCAACCAAATCAAACAATTTCCACAAAATAATAAAATTCAAAATAAATATGCAAAAAATTAACGTTACCAACAGCAGCAACACCCCAGCCCACGAGTTAGTTCAGCAGCCTCAGCTTTTGTAGCTGGAGTCAGTCAGGGCCTCTGCTTTTGTAGCTGGAGTCAGTTGACTGGCTTAAACAGAAGATTTGAGAAGTCCGTGGCAGATAAGGCTATTAGTGGCAACTTACCACATTGGCAATGTTCTTCATCCACTGTCAAGGCAGTATGTCTCTGAATCTCAGTTGCTGGGAATCACAAGTGGGGAAAGCACTGTTACATCTGTGTCCTGTTTTTGAGCTTCACGTCTGCTTAGCCACTGTGTGAACAGTATGCTGAACCAGATGGGTCTCCTTGGGCCTGATCCAAAAGGGCTCTTCCTATGCTCTTAATCCACTAGTTGTTCACCAGCCTAGAACCTTATTGTTGCTACCAGAAAATCTGCCCCCAGTAATATTGGCCTTGTCCCTCCTGAGGTCACATCAATTGTTGGTGTTATATGGAACTTGGGATGCAGACTTATTTGGGCCTTCCAGTATTTACTTATGTTTCTAGAGGACTTCTATCATGCTTCTTGACTAAAGTCCCCTGAGAAGCTCACAACCTTCCCCAAATGGAATGAATGCAACCAGAGCCACATTCTTTAAACCAGTGATGGATGTTTAACAATTTTGAGGATAATATCAAAGACCCTGGCCCAAAGTGTATAAACAATTCTGCATTCCCAACAAGCATGAAAATGTGTTCCAAGGTTCCCATTATGTGTGGGATGTGATACATAAGTAGCAGTCAAGTACAACATTCCTTGTTTTCCTAGAGTGGACATGCAAGGGGATGTTCGGTCCAGCCAGTTTGAACTTCCTTTTTCTTTCGGGGCTGGGACAAATTTCCTTTTGCATGTGACTAGAGGTGGGCATGACCTTACCTGTGCAGGTAACAAAAGCACAGGGCACACAGCACCCTCTCTCTTTTTAACTTCCTCCATCGTAGGACCAGCAGCTTTATAGCTAGAGATGCTCTGTTGGCTTTCAGCCAACAGAGGTCAAAGGGACTATCTCCATATAGGATAGACCCACATGTATATACTTTGTAATTAAGTCTGCCTTCAGGAATCCATCTGTGAACTGAATGTGTGAGTAAACTTTTTTTATATACTTTATGCAAGATTGTGGTGTGTTTATTCTTTTAGGAGGGTTATAAGGGGACTTACCAGGAATCTAATATTAAGATTCGTATTAAGCAAGTCTGCAACAAGCTACCCGATGTGGGTTTAAAAGGAGAATGTAAAACTCTGCTAAGTTATAGAACTTGCTAGCGCAAGTTAGGAAGGATATTATTAAACAATATATCCTTTCCTGCCTCCCTGAACATTCCCACATTATGAACCATACTGAAATCCTCAACAGCTTGTGGCCTGCCACTTCCCTTTCTCACCCAAGCTTATCAGGGGTGGTGAAGAGTCATGTGAAGCCTTCCATCAGCACCTAGAGGCTCATGAAACTACAGGAATTGTGATCTGGATAATATTTGGCAAGCTGACTTGTGAGCAGATTTTTGAACGAGTTGTTAAAATTCAAAAAGCAGATATAAATCCTGCAAATCAAGGATGGGGAACTGGTGGACCTCCAGCTGTCATTGGTCTCCAACTCCCATCAAGCCAAGACAGCTTGACCAGTGATCAGTAATTACAGGTAGAGTCCTAGATAAAAAGACATCTTTAGTGCCTGCTGCAACAAAATAAAATAAAATGCCTGCTTTGTGCAGAATCTGTCACAAAAGTCAGTACATTTTGTCTTCGACATATGGAAAAGTAAATGTTGACATTTAGCATCTCACTGTCATTTCACAGCGCTTGCCTAGATATTTAGTGTATCGCCACATCGCACACCCTACACTTATCTCTCTGCTCCTAACAACAACCCTGCGCAGGAAAGCAGAATTATTATCCTTGTTTCAGATACAGAATAGAATAGAATTGTAGAGTTGGAAGGGATCATGAGGGTCATCTAGTCCAACCCCCTGCAATGCAGGAATCTTTTGCTCAATGTGGGACTCTAACCCACAACCCTGAGATGAGTATCATGCTTTGCCAACTGGGCTATCCCAGTTGTCTAGAAGATGGGGGCTGAAAGGGAGAACCGCATAGATAGATACTGGGTGTTGTGCTGTACCAATGGAAAAATGCTGGCTTTTTAGCCTAGTTAAGAAGAGACTGTTAAGTCCAGGGCTGAAAGCTTCCTTATAGATTTCCAAACAAGTACATTTTCAGAACTGAAAACGAATCGAAGCGTGCAAGAAACTTGAAGTGATGCCAAGGAACCTATTTTTAAAAGGAGATACTGAAGATTTGGAAAAGAGAAATAAAGAAGTGCCTTAAGACTGGAGCACCTGACATGTATCTGAAGCAGATTCAGAAGGAGAATGTGCTGGGGTGTGTGGTTGATCTCATTAAGAAGTCATGTATCATATATTGGCATGGATGTATATACTCCCCTGTCACTGATATTCTTGCATCTACTTAGTCTGTGTATCATCTTCTCTGGTGATCACTCGTAGCCAAGTAAGATTGTCTTCCACGAACACAGTCCTAACAGTGAGTCCGTAAGCGACTGTGGAGTCCAATTCTGGATACACACGTCCTTCCACAGTGGGGACATAGGTTTCCTGGTGGGAGTTGATCATGATGAAGGTTTGCCAAGCGTGCCTTCCTCTTAGCCTGTTTCTCCCTTGCGTCCTAAGTTTAAGCATCTTCAAGACCCATGACACCTTTGGTAAAGGCTGTTCTCCAATTGGAGCACTCGTGGGCCAGTGTTCCCCAGTTGTCAGTGTTTATACTACATTTTTTTTTTTTTAGATTTGCCTTGAGAGAGTCTTTAAACTTCTTTTGTTGACCACCAGCATTACGCTTTCCATTTTAGAGTAGTTCCTTTGGAAGACGATAACCAAGCATCTGAACAACATGACTAGTCCATGACAGCTTTGGTAAAAGCTGTTCTCCAGTGTTCTCCCCTGATATTCTTGCATCTACTTAGCCTGTGTATAAAACTGTTATTGTTACTCCCTCTTGGGAGGCTGCTGTCCATCTTAATCTGGATGTATGACAAAGTGAGACTAGACACAGGGTAAGGCGTTGTTCATGCACAGCTCTGGGGAACAAAGAGCTCTGAAGCTGTTCTGGCCAGGAATAAACTGCAACTGAACTCTGGTTATGAAAAAAGGTAAAGGTAAAGGGACCCCTGACTGTTAGGTCCAGTCGCGGATGACTCTGGGGTTGCGGCACTCATCTTGCTTTACTGGCCGAGGGAGCCAGCATACAGCTTCCGTGTCATGTGCCAGCATGACTAAGCAGCTTCTGGCGAACCAGAGCAGCACACGGAAATGCCATTTACCTTCCTGCTGGAGCAGTACCTATTTATCTACTTGCACTTCGTGCTTTTGAACTGCTAGGTTGGTAGGAGCAGGGACCAAGGACCAGGAGCTCACCCCGTCACAGGGATTTGAACCGCCAACCTTCTGATCAACAAGCCCTAGGCTCTGTGGTTTAACCCACAGTGCCACCCACGTCCCAAACGAAAAAAGGTACTGTCAGAGCTGGGGTTGACGTGTAGCAGCTGTTCTTCGGACACAAAGAGACGTTTGAGTCTCCGAAAGGACTGCTCCGCCTGGTCCGTCCAGGTGAACTTCTTCTTCTTGGAGCTGAGGGTGTCTGTGATGGCCGCAGTCTCCATCGCGAATCCCTTGATGAACTTGCGATAGAAGTTGGCGAAGCCGACGAACTTCTGGACCTCCTTCCGATTGCGCGGGCTCTTCCAGTCCAACACCGAGCGGACCTTGGCGCTGTCCATGGCGAGTCCCTTGTCGGACAGCTTGTAGCCCAGGAAATCCACCTCCGTCATGTCGAACTGGCACTTCTCCAGTTTGGCGTAAAGTCTGTGCTCCCGTAGTCTCTGCAGAACTTCCTTGACGTCCTTCTCGTGAGCCTCCTGCGATTCCAAGAAGATCAGGATGTCGTCCAGGAAGCAGACGCACTTCTTGTAGAGGAGTCCCGCTAACACGTGGTGCATGAAGGCTTGGAAACAGTGGGAGCCATTTTGCAAACCAAACGGCATAACTCGATATTCATAGGTGCCTAAAGGCGTAAACATGGCCGTCTTCCACTCGTCGCCCTCCCGCATGCGTATAAGGTTGTACGCCCCTCGTAGATCCAACTTGGTGAAGATGCGTCCCTTCCTCACCGTCGCGAGCAGGTTGTCGATCTTGGGCATGGGGAATGTCGTGGGCTTTGTCCTGGAATTTATGATCCGGTAATCAACTACAAGCCTCCTTTGGGGCGTGTCTTTTTTCTTCACGAAAAACACGGGACTGCCCCCCACAGCTTTGGATTCTTGGATAAATCCCTGCTTCAAGTTGTGATCTATGAACTCCCTGAGTTCTTGCAGTTCGTCTTCAGACATGGAATACAGTTTTCCAGTCGGCAGCGTCGCCCCCGGCAGGAGGTCAATCTTGCAGTCGTAGGGCCTGTGGGGAGGCAGCTTGTCTGCTTCCTTCTCGCAGAAGACCTCCAAAAACGCCTTGTACTTGTCGGGTACCGCTTGCAGCATGCCCAGGTGTAGCTGTGGTTCATCCTCTTGCCCCCCGACTTCCTGGCTAGTCAGGATGCAGTGTTCTGCGCAGTAGGAAGAGCCGAAGGTCAATTGACGCTGGTACCACGCTAATGCCGGGCTGTGCCTGTCCAGCCAACTCATGCCCAATACTATGGGCATGTCCGACAGGTGGGTGACGTTGAAGCTGATGACTTCGCGGTGATTTCCAATTTGCATCACCATTGGCGGTGTTTGCTGTACCACCTGTCCTCCCAGTAGCTCTCTGCCATCGACCGTGACTACGTTCAGGGGCATCGTGGCTGGTAGGAGCGCTATGCAATGTTGCTTGATGAAATCCGCTCCCATAAAGTCTGCATTACTACCACAGTCAATGGTAATAGGGACTTCCATGGTGAGTCCATTGGGTAGTTGGAGCGATGCGGTGAGTTGTACCACTGGTTTGGGTGGGAGAGGGTCTGTGGGCTGTAAAATCTCTGGGGACTGCTTCACTGACTCGCCTGGCTGGGCCCCAGTGCCTCTGCCTCCAACCAGGCTTCGTCGTTTCCCTGCAGCTGTTCCCCCTGCTGAACTGCTCCTTTTACTGTTGCTGAGGCTGCAGTGTGCCTTTGGAGCCTCTGGGGACACTCTTTGGCCATGTGCTGTGCACTGTCGCAGATGTAACACTTCCTGCTCCCTCTAGGGGCCTTCGTCTTGACTGCTCCTGGTGTTTGGGCTCTGGTTGCTGTCTGAGCCCTGGCACCACCTAGCTCCATTGGCTCTTCTCCCCCTCCCAGTGGAGGCGTGGACTGTGCGCGCATTGTCTCTCTGGGTAGGAAGGGAGTCGCTCTGGCTGGTGTGTGTGCCATACGTCCCTCATCCCTGCTCCAAGGGCGTTCTTCCAGGCGCACCCCAACTGCCAGCGCTCTTTGCACAACTTCTGTGGTGCTGTGGGGCCTCTCCCCCCTCGCCAGTTCATCTTTCACGTCCCCATTCAGCCCCTCCCAGAACAGATCTCTGACGGCAGCGGAGTCATTCTCCCAGCCCAGCGCATTCACCAAGGCAAAAAAGCAGGCGTGATATTGTCTCACCGTGGCTTTGCCCTGCTTCAACCCATGCATTTCCCTCCTGGCCACATCCACATCAACCGTTGATTTAAAACAAGCGTCCATAGCTTTAATAAAGGCTGTTGAATCTTTGAGGGCAGGGTCATCTTCGCGCCATAAATTGCGCAGCCACGATTTAGCTTCCCCATGCAGATGAGTTATTATGAAGCCTACTTTCTCCTCCTCATCTCTAAAGTCTTTCCGAAGCAAATTGAGCACGAACACTATGTCTGCTCTGAAGTTAGGATACTGCTGCAGGTTCCCGTCAAAGTGGGATATGATGCTGCCCCCCCTTTTCCCGAGGCCAACTCCCTCTGGCTTAGGTCCTGGCAGTCCCTCCTTGCCCAAACGTTCCCACCTGGTCTGCAGATCCTGGCAGAGCGCTAGTGCTTCTTCCTCTCTCTTCCTGGATGCTGCTATCTCCATGGAAAGCCTCGTGACTGCGTCTTGCAGTTGTTTTACCTTCTCCTCTGTAGTCATCTTTGCCGATCTTCGTGAGCTCGCAAAACACCGAGTTTTGCCCCCCGCTGCGCCAACTCACGCTGCGAGGGTTAATTTTCTTTGGAGATGGAGCTTACTGTCAGAGCTGCCCAAGGTCCCAGCTCACAGAGGACCAACGCCAGGTCGTTGTTATATACAAAAGTCTTTATTGAAGTTCAGCTTCTATTTCAAAGCCGTGGCGCGCAGCTCTACGTCTTAAACCCTAGACCGCCGAAGCTCCGTCTGAATCTCCTCCCCCCAGGCACCAGTTTAAGACTCTAGCCCTGCTCCACCTCTTCCTCTGCTCTTTCCTCCTCTGGGTCCGCCTGTCCGCTGGGGTCTTGTCCTTTCTGGACTCTTCTGACGCTGACTCCCCTGAGTCTTCCCCCTGCCTCCGGCGGGCTTTAGGACCTGGTTCCCAATCCGGGTTTCCTGCTGTGCCGCGCACCTGCACATTTGAACTTGGCGCCCGCGCCCAGCCGGCAACCTTCCTCCTGACCGTTACACTGCTCCTGTCACTGCTTTCCCCTTCGGGGGGGCTAGCTGGGCCTGACCCCCCTTCCGTTCCCTCACTCTCCAACAGAGGCGTGGTCAGCCCTGACTCATCTTCTCTCCCCGCTGGGGGAGACGCTGACCCTGATGCATGGGATTCTTCCCCCCCCACTACGCTCTGGTGGGGAAGCTGGTCCTGATCTCCAGCCGCTGCTCTGGGAGGCCCCGCTGGCCCCTTGCTTCTGGTGCGTCCCCCCTGGGACCCCCCTTGCCCTGGCCATCGGCGCCCCCTCTGGGAATCTTCTGATTCACTGGAGAGGCTCATGGAATCTCTCGGGCCACTGTCATCTTCTCCCACGCTGCCCTCAGATTCTTCCCCTTCGCTCTCCATTCCCTCTCTTCCCTGTGCCTCTGCTCCTGAGCCCCTGACAGGTACTTTATATACTGGTAAAAGATAATAATGCAGAGTGGGTTTCTTTTTTTAAAACCTCCCTCCCACTGCGGACTTAGCATCATTCCAAGGGGGCACTGTGAGGGGAAATGACTGCCACAGGGCTGCCACTAACAGCATTGTTGTGTCAAGTGTTGGCGGCGATTTTTGTGTTCAGAAGCAGGTAAGTGGCTGTCCACGCCACATTTCCCAGAAGTTCCTCACTCCTGAAATCTCTTCCATGCACCTGAAAATAATCACAGAAACAGCCCCCTGCTTTGAATCGGGGCCAGGAGGGAGGAAGCTCCAATAAGAATTTCAAGGGAAGCTGAAAGAAGTTCATAAAATTGGTGAAATTACAGAGGAGGAAAGGACATTTCATTCACCCTTCCTCAGCACGTAAGTCTTGTTATTTTGAGAACAGGTTATTCCATTGCACATAGGACTGCAGCTTTAAATGCTCCTTCTTATAACCAGATGTTTTATGTCATGCAGGGCAACAATTAGAAAGAAACCCAGTTTTCTCGACTCCAAAGGGACCCGCACGCTTAATGAGCAAGTGCTCTTCATGGCACAGCTGAAGAGCAACCTATCAAATGTGTGTCGTTTAGTCAAGCATTCAACCACTGACCCAATTTAAGTTTATTTAGAATAGTATGTGTTTGATAGGATGTGCACAGGAATCATAGAACTGCAGAGTTGGAAGTGACCATAAGGGTCTTCCAGACCCTCCATATGTCCCTATTTTCCAGGGAGAGTGCTGGATTTACAGAAGCTGTCCTGGTTTCTGGTTTGATCCCAGAATGTCCCGTTTTTCCTTAGAATGTCCCTATTTTCATCGGAGAAATGTTGGAGGTTTTGGAATTATGCAACACACAAGCGAAGAAGATAAGTAACAAAACAATCTTTAGAAGACATCTGAAGGCATTCCTGTATAGGAAAGTTTTTTTAAAAGTTTAATGTTTTATTATATTATGTTTTTATAATAGGACATCCCTATTTTCATCAGAGAAATGTTGGCGGCTCTAGTCTTCTGGTCCAACCCCCTGCAATGAACAAATATTTTTGCCCAACATGGGACTCGAACCCACAACCTTGAGATTAGGCATCCCATGTTGTACATCATGTTTTCTCAGTCTGATGACCCCTTTCCCCTTCTAGACAACCTTCCAGAGACCATGTGCCAGTGCTGGACATAGCTAGAGGTTATTTGTCTATTATCATTGAGAATTCTTGGAGAACAGATGAGGTCCTACAGACTGGAGATGGGCAAATGTTGTCCCCATCTTCAAAAAGGGGAAGAAGGAAGCCCCAGTTAACTTCTGACTGGTGAGCTTGACATCGATACCAGGGAAGGTCCTAGACCAGATCATCCAATAGTCGGTCTGCTGGTTTCTATACAGACTCATACATCCTCCATTCCAGAAACCGAGAGGCATTACCAGAGCTGAAAGAAACATTCCCGCTATGCAAATAGCACTTGAGGTGCAAAGCTGAGCCATCCAGGGGTGGTGCCTTGAGAGGTGTGGTCCTGAGAGCCAGAGAAAGAGGCATGGAGGCTTGCATTTGACCGCCCTAGAGCTAAAGCTCCCTGTCCCTAAGTAAGGGCTGGTAGAATCAAGCAAAGCAACAGGTTTGGTTGGATTTGGGCTTTTTAAGCCAAGGAGTTGGGCTTGTTCTCCTGCCCCTGCCAGTATCTTAACAACATGGACAATATGGAGCCTGTCACTTTTGCTTTGACGTATGGGCAAAAGCCAGCCGCACAACAAATCTTTGGAAAGCAGACCAAAGAGACAGGAAAACAACAGCTCCAAACAAATGGACAAATGTCAACCGGTGAACTCCCTTCATCCTCCTTCCTTATTAGGGACTCAGCTCAGCTTGTTCTCATCCTTCAGGCAAAAGTCTGAGCAAATAGATGAGTCTCATTCCTTGCTCTTAATGTCAACGTTAGTGCCGTCTGGCCGGCAGAAGGAATGTACATTCCATCACTGAAGGCCAGAAGGCTTGTGAAATTCAGTCTATGTTGGGAGAGAAGAGGAGCCTTTCAGCAGAGATGAGATGCTGCTTCAGAAAGGAGGAACCTCCTTGTAACCTTGGCAGACTGATGGAGATAGGTGTTTGCAACAAACAGTGGGTTGCCCTGTTGCAATGCTTATTTTTTTTAGCATCTTATTGAGCTGATTTTCCCCTCTAGCCCCAGGCCTAATTGGGCCATGATGCCATCTTCCCCAAACCACACACCTGTTCCATACCTGAGATCATGTGTGGGGCAGGTAAGGAGTGATGGGGGTTGCTCTTGCTGCCAATCAGATGATGGGTGCTGAGAGCAAGCCCCTGAGAGCAAGGGGGAACATGCAAAAGTGATATGGACACATACTGGTGAAGACAAATAAGAGAAATATCCATGCAAACCAAAACCATGGAGTCATGAAACTCCTCTGCTAACCAAATTGGGCGTGGAAACAGGAGGAGTGGGAAATACATTTCTTTGAGAGTCCTCCTTTATTATGCAAACCCACCGTGTGGCTCTTCCTGTGGGGAATTGTAGTGTTAACTAGCCACAGTTGTAAGTTGCAAATTCATAAATGAATACAAATCTGTAGCTGTCATAATTGGCAGATGACACTTCCTGGAGGATAAGCATGTACACCTCCCCAGTGACAGCAGCAGTGTACAAGAGTTGCCTCTCCAGAGAGTTCTAATGTACAAATTTGTTGGCAATCTTTCCTAAGGCGAACTGTTTTTAATTTAGAAGACGTCAACCTAGTTGTGCTGGTGAGAGGAATTAATAAGCCAAGGATGCAGGTTGGCAGTGCTGCAATAGCAAGTGGATATGTCTCCATTAATTGCTAGACTGTTGATGCTCTCCGGGGATGGGGGAGGAATTTGGTTTGGTTCACATCTGAATGTGGACACACCTAACCTAGACTTCCCAAGACAATACGCCAAATGAAAACCAGCTTTCCTTTGAAATGCCCACTTGTCTGAAATTTGTGATGCAGTAACACAACAAAAAGTGTACCAGAAATGCATATGGAGGGGTGTGTGTGTTAAGGAAACTGGAACTGTCAGGTCATCCATCATTAGCTCTCTGGAAAGACATTCATGAATCAGTGGCTTTGTTATCAATTTATTAACTTGTTTTCGCTTTATCCTGCCCAGGGCAACCCAAAGCAACTTGCAACCAAATAGAGACAGACAGACAAGACTTTAGTGATGTGTAGGTAGGGAAAGAAATGCTTAATTTATGGCAAGGTGTTTGAATTTGGTAATGTCACGGTCCAAGAGCTGAATAGAGCCTCTGTGATCAGGGGCAGTATATCTCTGAAGAGCAGAGGCAATAAGCAACAGCAAAGAGTCAGGCCTTCACACTCCTTTGCAAGGTTTCTGTCTGGCCACTGGTGGAAGGAGAAGACTGGTCGAGATACACTTCATTTTGATCCAGCAGCAATCTTCCCAGTCTCAAGTTTCACACTGTTTTGCAGAGTTATCAATCTCTCTTTTTGAGATTGGCGTTTTCTGCGTGGGGTGGTTAATGCTCTCATTCAGTGGCATAATTGTTATGGGGGTTTCTTATAAAAGCCAATCATGTGTTAATTCGTTTGGTATTCATTGTGAGACCTTTAATCATGATGGATTAATTTGTTATAAACGCGGATATAATGTGTTATTTCATAATATCGCCACTGTAATTTAGCAATTAAATAGTCTGCTATTATTTCAATCACTGCCCAGATCTTTTTATCATGTTACAGCGGTTTTGCTCTGTACTGAATTATGTTGCACCGTGTAAAGGACAATGGCACCAGCTTTCTCACTCACTCGGTCCTTTTTTTGGAAGTAGGAAGACAAAGGACACTAATAGTTACACCATGTTCTTGATATTATCAGTCCCCCTGACCTACCCAACTAAATTGTTCCTTAAGGATCAGAGAATGGAAACAATAGGGATAATTAATGTCAATAGCACTACAGTGGGAGCAGAGCAGACACCTAGTGCATTTTTCATATTGTGAAACTGAAGGAGATGCAACTTGGGTCAATTCCAGTCATGGCTTCAGAGAGTCTGTGGATGAAGCGGGACTTGTATCAAACTTTCTATGAGGGTCCGAGGGGCTTGGGCATCCTGAATTGATGCAACCCAGCCTCAAAGGGGATGAGTTGTTTTTAATTTTTATCTGTGTTATTTTAAATGAGACCATCTTGGCTGTGAGCCCTGGAAGACCCGCCCCCTTGCCTTGCTGGCCTTTTCCCATCTGGCCTGGGAAAATGGAGTGTTGACTGACTCCAGCTACAAAAACTGAGGCTGTTGAACAGATTCTTGAGCTGGAGTATTGTTTATGGGGGCGTTGAGAGAGCTTGTTGCTATTATTGCTATTACTGTTGTATCTTTAGTCTTAAAAAGGTAAAGGGACCCCTGACCATTCGGTCCAGTCATGGCCGACTCTGGGGTTTTGTGCTCATCTTGCTTTATTGGCCGAGGGAGCCGGCATACAGCTTCCAGGTCATGTGGCCAGCATGACTAAGCCGCTTCTGGCGAACCAGAGCAGCACACGGAAACGCCGTTTACCTTCCCACCAGAGCGGTACCTATTTATCTACTTGCACTTTGATGTGCTTTTGAACTGCTAGGTTGGCAGGAGCAGGGACCGAGCAACAGGAGCTCACCCCATCGCGGGGATTCAAACTGCCAACCTTCTGCTCCGCAAGTCCTAGGCTCTGTGGTTTAACCCACAGCGCCACCCATGTCCTGTATCTTTAGTCTTAGATCTTATGATTTACGTGGAAATTGTTTCCATTTGGTTGCGTATATTTTGATGTGTTTTTGTTTATGACTTCTGAAATGTTTGTAATTATGGAAATCATGTCATGTTGTAAGCTGCCTTGAGCATAGTTTCAACTATGAAAAAACGATGATGATGATGAGTTGCTACTAGTAATGAATGACTTCCCAGCTGAGTTTGGTGGCATGAAGAGAAGGTGGGACTGGATGACACTGCCTTGCTCAGCTTTAAAAGTCACTGGGATCTGGAAAGCGTGGTTCTTGAGTGCCCAGAAAACACAGAGTCCTGACAGTCATGTTTGCAAACTGCCCCCTCCAAAAACCTTCCTCTGATACAGTAGGTTTCCCATCCCTGCTCCAGTCTGCTAACAAGAGACTCTATTGCTGCAAATGACACTGTGCATCTACTTTCCTACTTGGGAACTCTGGGGCTATTGTAGTCCAGCCCACAAATTCCCTGGCCAGAAAAAGAAAGTATGCTCTTAATGTCATTTGTCAAAAGTCACTTTCCAGATTCAGGTAGCCCTTCTCTTTCCTGCTGCCTTTCCCCCTTCGCCTTCGTAGGGACAGGTGAATCTCAACATCGGTTCTTCACGCTTTCCCATTTTTTAAGTTTGCAAACATTTGCATCAGTTTGCAAACTTATTTCTTAAAATATCACAAACACCTGCCAAGAAATTCATTGCTCAGCTTGCCAAGAAGCCACAGAAAGTCAAAGTCAAGGAGCTAGGAAACGATGGCCTCATGAAGGGAATATATAGGACATGGCTTAGATCTGGCCATTAGCTGTGCAAGTTGGCTGTCTGTGGTTCTTGAGCTTGTGCCCCAGGACTCCCTGGACTGCTTTCCCCCAATACTCCTTCTGCTGTTCTTCACTTAATCTCCTGATCTGGTGCATCTGCTGTCTTTGTCACCTGTTATATTCTGTTTGGTCTAGGGAACTCCAGGATGTCTCCAGCACGTTTAGTTTGACCCTTATTGGCCTCCAGTGGTTCAGACCACACAGTGGCACTGGAATAGCTCTTTTGATGGATGGAGTCCCATGCTGCCAAAGGAAGCTCTATAGCCCAGCCTCAGGGTTTCACAAAGACTCTGAGCAAAAAGCCAAATGCAATCAGTTTTATTAAAACTTTTTATTTTTACTCCTTCAACATTCCTCAGATACCTAAGGAGGAACCTACAAATTCACTTTGAAGTTCACTTTACTTTTGCGATGACAGCCTAGGGATGTGTGTGGAACCCCTCTGAGAGATGCTGATGTACACATCCTCTGATATATCTCCCGAGGAGCCATTCCTTTTGTATTTTGTTGTAGGCAAAATGTTGGCAGCAAAGCCAGCTCAAGAGCCCCTGGTGCTGCAGCCCTAGGCATGCTTACCTGGGAGTCAGCCTCACTGAGCTCATTGGAATTTACTTCTGAGTAGGTGTGCACTTTCACATCTGCTTTTTTTCCTTTCAGCCCAGCTTATGCAAGGCTGCAGATCCATCCACTGAAAGTAAATACCTGACAGACAGCAAATCAGGTCGTTTCAGGTTTTAGAAGGGTTTGGCATATTTCACTGCACCAACAGAATAACGATATATCTGCATTAGAATCAAACCTCTGAATGAATGCCTCTGAATACCAGTTTCTGTGAATCACAAGGAGGAAGCGTTCTCTGTTAACAACAAAAGGAGGAGAGAGGTTGGGTGTGGCTTAGGGTGTGGTTGGTTGTCTTTGGTTGGCTGTAGTGAGAATTGTTTTTGTGGGTGAGTGGGGTGTGAGTATTTTTGAATCAGGTTACTCAAATTGATCCAGTAGTGATGTATGGAAGTGCGAGCTGGTCCATTAAGAAGGCTGATAGCCTAAGAATTGATACTTTTGAATTCTGGTGCTGGAGGAGACTCTTGAGAGTCCCATGGATTGCAAGAAGATCAAACCTCTCCATTCTGAAGGAAATCAGCCCTGAGTGCTCACTGGAAGGACAGATCCTGAAGCTGAGGCTCCAATACTTTGACCACCTCATGAGAAGAGAAGATTCCCTGGAAAAGACCTTGATGTTGTGCATACGATGACAAATCATCTGCATGATTCAAGCTTATTTTTAAAAGCTTCTTCTCTGTCAATACTGAAACAACAACCTCTTCTGCATATAGGAAA
The DNA here is from genome assembly GCF_964106915.1 of Podarcis gaigeae. Lineage (NCBI taxonomy): Eukaryota > Metazoa > Chordata > Lepidosauria > Squamata > Lacertidae > Podarcis > Podarcis gaigeae. The sequence goes on along the minus strand of NC_139686.1, from coordinate 10,700,933 downwards.
GGTTTTGTGGTTTTTTGATTTTTGTTTTTGATACTTCTGTCTGTCAACAGCTTGCTAAATTAAGTTTCACAAACCAGGACAGTTTCCATGTGAACCCCAGCGAAATCAATGCTTTTACTGAGATAAATGGGTATTTGACAAAGACGGTGGGGAAAATGAATAATTTCTCTTGTACATAAAGCTACAGAGCATAATTCATCATAAGCGACTCATCCAGTTTCTGGTGATTCAGCAGATGCCTTCTTCAAAGAGCAACCTGCACTAAGTGATTTGCCATTAAGAGGGGAAGGCAAAAATGCCTCAACAGCGAGAACAAGAATTTGGTGGTAGTGAAATAATTCTAAGGCAGGTCTTTAAAATGCAGAGAATTCAGAAGGAACCTTCTGTTCAACACAGCAATGCCAGGGATGGCAGCTAAGGTCCCACAAGCCTCATTCAGCCCAGTGTAACTTTTCCAAGGCTGAAAATACAGAGCCTGAAAGCTGGCCAAGAAGGCACTTCCAGGTATGGCAACCCGGAAGGGTCAATACACTACAGATACAACATGGTCGCAGGCTGCAAACAAGAGAGCCCCTTGCATTTTGCTGGGAGGTTCTGAGAATGGGACGAAATGTTCATACCATTTACTGAAGCACTGTTGGCTTATTCAAATGCTACACTGAGCACAGTTACAAGCTGTTTCTACACATGGTTTGTGTGAAAGAGTGTGCAGTAGAAGACCCATCTAGAGTAACCTACAGGGGACATCACAGATGATTCTGGGTAGGGGCATATATCCCCTTCTAAGAACCCCTTGTGCTTGCTTGGGTCCTTGAAGGATTGCAGAACATGGCTAAGGAACTGTTTGCTAAAAATAAATAAAGGAAAAGCTATTGAGAATGTGGACCAAGAGACCTACCTGGATTGCCAACAATAAAACATGAAGTAACCTCATCATTAGTAACTAGGCATAAAGGATTCCGAGCACTGCATTGCCAGAAATAACTTTCCACTAAATTGGTCCTCTTGCATATGCAATGAGAGCTCAGCAGCTATTATTCAAGGTATAACTAAGGAAGATGGAGCTGCTTGGTGGATCATCATTTGAATGCATTCAAGAAATAACGAAGTCTAAACACCTGCATTTAAAAAAGGATTGGTTTTTTGGTTTTTTTAATCAACAAGTGATCTGCCACAATTTCAGAAAGGAAGCTGTCTACCTGAGCCAAAAGGTCTCCGTTCATGCACATGCGTGACTTGACCCATATTGCTCATTCTTAAATGGGCACAGCTTGCCACAAACCAGTATATGTTGGCCAAGAGCTGCAGAGACCAGCAAAGGCCAGTCTCTTTTTTGCAGAACTGAAACTCACAGAAGAACATGAGCTAGTGATGAACCGGTTTAGGGGTGATGAACCAGCTTAGGGGTGATGAACCTCAGGTCCAGGAGCTGAACATGGTCTTCCAGGTATCTTCACTCTCCCACATTAGGTGCCCTCCAAGACCAAGCCCCCTTCTCCAGGCCAATCCTCTCACTGGCTGTGCTTTTCACCCTGTTTTAGCCTAGCTGGACTACATGCTTCACCTGTGATAATGTGTCTTGCTTGCTGGATCAGAGGACAGAGATGTGAGTATGTAGGAACAGCTGACTTTTGCATGGCTGCAATGTAGCCAACCATGCAAAGAAAAGCAGCACACCTGCTGCTTTTCCCACTCTCTTCTCTAGACCCACCCACTTTTCATCTCTGCTGTTATGTGGTCCCCAGAATATTGCTCTTGAGAAGGTGTGGCCCTTGGGTTGGAAAAGGTTCCCTTCGCCTGGTCAAGGGCATCCCTTGTTTTCCTTCTTTGTTGTTGGGTGGGTTTGCTCTGCCATCCACTTGCCCTAGATTCTGGTTTAACTAGGTTACACTATGAAATTAATTCCAGAACTGCACAGTTCCCTCAATCCATTTGCATCATGTCCCACTTCTCTGGGATGAATGTGCATCCTGATAAGCCCTGAATGGATTCTATTTGTGCCCACACCAATGCACCAGTGCGTGTGTGCAGTGTTTTACTGATATGTACAGATGCTATTGTGCAGGGATGGCCAATGTGGTGTTGTTGGCCAGTGGCCCTCAAGAGAGATGGCTTCCCAGTGTCACTGGATAAGCTTGCAAAATGGTGAGCTAGATGGACCAATAGCCTGAGTCAATATAAGGCATTTTCTTATATTTCCAAGCCAAAATATTGAACAGGTGGGGAGTTGATTTCACTGTTAGATAAACACAGATTGCCATATGTCTTCAGGAGGATAACACTTATTTATGTTTCAAATGATGCCCTCCCCACATTCTAGAAGACTTGTTTAAGAACGATGAGGAAGGTGAAACTCAAATTACATGAAAAAGAGATTTAAAACTCGAGCAGACTTGTTTGCAACTCCTTAAAAAAAAAAAAAGCAAGACCAAAGGTCTTGTTCCTCCAAGCTGTTCTGTGTGGGTGGCTCACACCCATTGCCCCAGTGGGAGTCTGCCCACACAACACATCTTGTGGTAGTGAGAAAATGGAAAGTATATTGAGCTGAAGAATGTGATCATCAGGGTCAATAAGTAATAATTCCACAGGGCGGTGTAATGACGGTAATCATAGTCCTATCGCTTAATATATTATACACCATTTTTGCTTACCAGAGCAGCTGGGAATCATGAAGGTGGCCCATGAAATCATGTTGTCAATTATTTCATAAAAAGATTCAACAGGACTTCAGACAACTAGGGGAGATGCAGGCCTGGTTCAACAGAACAATTCATGACGGGAAGGAATTAGCACCTACCATAAACCCGTCCTGCCCACCAGACACTTAGAGGACCATTTGATACAGGTGTTCCACAAGACATGTTCCACACAGGTACAATCTGTTTCCATACTGTTTGTGTGAAAGATGCATTGGTGCATTGCTATTGTGCACACTGGTGCATAAGCTGTAGACTTGTTGACTGTCATGTGTGAATAACATTTGAGTGTACGGCTCAGTTATGAAACACAAGGTCATGAGAGCCAGTGTGGTGTAGTGGTGAAGAGCGGTAGTCTCGTAATCTGGGGAACCGGGTTCGCGTCTCCGCTCCTCCACATGCAGCTGCTGGGTGACCTTGGGCTAGTCACACTTCTCTGAAGTCTCTCAGCCTCACTCACCTCACAGAGTGTTTGTTGTGGGGGAGGAAGGGAAAGGAGAATGTTAGCCGCTTTGAGACTCCTTCAGGTAGTGATAAAGCGGGATATCAAATCCAAACTCTTCTTCTTCATTCTGCACAGTGGAGGGACAGGTTTCAGGGAAGCCAAAATGGATTGCAGTTAAGAGCAGTACCACCACCATAGCTCCCTGCCACAGTTTAGATGCTGCGCCACTTATGGTTGATGTAACGGCATAACAGCTAAAGCTTATTATAGGGTGCACATTGAGTCTACTATTGCATGATTCCCATTGCTTCTCAGGGAGCTGAAGGAGAGGCAGAGAGGCAGTTAAGCCCACCTTCTCCCATCTTACAGAGGATGATGAATATATTGCAACTGTTGAAAAAGTCTTGCTAGGAATAGTCAACTGGTGTTTGGAGGCCCTAAACAGCCCCCAGTTACTTTCTGTCTAATGGACATCACTGATACCCTAAAATATCCATGTATGCCAGCCATTTTCTCCCAAAGTGTGTTGAACATAGAATTGTAGAATTGTTGAGTTGGAAGGGACCCAAAGGTCATCTATTCCAACCCCCTGCAATGTAGGAATCTCAGCTAAAGCATCCATGACAGATGGCCATCTGATGGGGAAGGGAAGTCTGCAGTGTGGTAGGGAAATGGAAAAGTAAGTGATTGTGTTTTGAAATTTATAAGCATAGTGCCATAGACTTAATGAGCAACAGACACTTCTGGCAAGACATTTGTCTTTCAAGTACAGCTCTTGGGATCAATATGGTTGGAGCCAAATCAGGCATTTTGCATCAGGGACATATGCTCAGTTTACGATAATGCCTGCAGCATTGAAAGGGATTCATCGGCCTCATCTCACACATCCACACAAGCTTCTCCTGAAGCAACTAGTTGACCACCCCCCCAAATGCTGCACTAAATAAAATGATCTGAATTCTGAAACCCTGTGATAAATTATGTACAATAAAGACATTTGCAGATCTCTCTCTGTATTATTGCATTTATTTTTATTTATTATAGTTCAGTAAAGCCACTCTCCTTTACAGGAGGGGTGGGGTTGCGGGCTGGCCTCACACTCTCCCACGCTTAGCGGAGGCATGACACGTTCCCTGTGCCATTCGGGAGTCCCGGCCCATGTCATGGCCGCAGCTAGCCAATTCAGCCCCTCCATGAAAAAGGTATTCCGTTAAAGGAATCTGGGGGTCCTGGATCTCGTCTGAAGTCTGCTTGAGTGGCTAGGGCCATGCCAGGACCACAGGAACCCTGGGGTGAGCTTCCATTGATTTGCATCGATGTAGCTCCCTCGTTTGGTGTTTACCCTTTCAGACTTCCTGCTGGGAGGGCAGGAGTCAGTTATAGTCTTGCCAATACCGCTCACATTGTGTAATCAATAAAGTTGTGGCCTAAATTTTGCCCATCAACCTTTAAACTAAAATACGTGCCTGTGTGAATTTATTTATGGGGGTGACCTGGGGTCTTCAAAGTGCAAATGCAAGAGGCTGCACTCTGCTCGCCCTACTGCTTCCACCACTGAGAGGGAGCTGTTCTGGTGTGTGGTGTTGCCACTCGTTTTTCTTGCACCCGAGCAAACGGCAGAGCTTTGAGGAAACTAGTTGAAACTTGTGAAGGAAGGTATCTTCGACCACATGTGGTGGACTTGCAAAGACGTAAAGGCTTTCTAGGAAATGGTATATAATGAGTTAAAGAAAAAGTTTAAAAATACTTTTGTTAAAAAACCAGAAGCCTTTTTATTGGGAATAGTGGGTGAAGAGATACCAAGAGAAGATGAAAGACTGTTTATGTATGCAACAACTGCGGCAAGAACTCTTTTAGCCCCAAAATGGAAACAACAAGAAGAACCAACGAAAGAAGAGTGGCAGATGAAGATGGTGGACTTTGCAGAATTGGCAAAGCTGACGGGAAAAATCCAAAACCAGCACGATCAAGTACAGTATTCCAAAAGGACTGGAGTAAATTTATACGATATCTTATAGATTGTTGAAGCAACTAACATCACTAGCAGGGTTGTCTGAAGACTTGTAATGAGAAATTTTCTACCTTTCTATATATATTTAAATTTTGAGTTATTTGGTAATGTGTGTAATTAGAATTGGAAAACGTACAAAATGCAATGATATAAAGGTTTATTTTGAAAGCCATGAGGTGGGAGGGAAGGAAGTTGACAGAGCCAGGGATATAAAGTGGAGTGTTTTGATGTGAACGTATATTATAAAATGGAAAATAAATAAAAATCATCTATATAACAAAACTTGTGAAGTCATCCATAGGCATTGCTCCAGTAAAGGAAGAAGACCATCAAGTGTAAGGAGAGCGAGGTGAACACCGCAGGTATCCTCTGAGGAGAATTTCCTAATGCAAGCCAAGCTCCCTTCTTGAATATTTTGTGACTACACACAAGGAATTGTCACAAGAATCAGGCATATTTCACTTGTTGAGGAAGACAGGGAAATGTTCGTCCATCTTTCATGGTTTCCATTGTGTGCAGCTGAATCCCAGACCAACAGCAGTATCTAATACCAAAGGAAGCTGCTGGAAGTCAAAATGGCCACCATATCTAACGCAATGGTCAAAATGGCTGCCATATCTAATCGAGCATAGAGGCCTCACCATGTTTATTTAAGTAGAGAATTCATTTGGTCGGATGTTTGGTCACTTACAGAGGCCAAGCCAGGCCCAACTTTGAGACCGAGACAAATGTTTTTTCCCCCAGGTGACAAAACTTTTGTGCTCTTTTGCTAAAGGTGAGAAAATGTCAGCTATTATTTTCATGTTGTTGTTCTACCACAGTGGCTACCATTTCAGTTGTCTACCTCTGTCACAAATTTACCTCAGGCTATCCTTGGAGGTTAACTGACAAATTTTGAAGAAGAAGAAAAAAGTGCTCCCATACTTTATAAATGAAAACAGGAAAGTAGAAAGGGATATACCATAGCTCTTTACAATAAGAAATTGTCAAAGTTTAATCAACTGAAAGTTTTACAAATCAGTTATGTGCCAAGGCTAAGCTAATATATGGACCGTACATTTCAGATCTTATGACACAGTATAAATAAGTGGCTTCCAAAAGGAATGAACTAATAGGAACAAAATTAATTCGAACATGGGCACCGTGAAATGACTACATTCCCTACCCTCAAGCTAAAAACAAATTTATTTCAGTGGTTGAAACTCATCTCAAAACACATCACCTCAGCACCAAAACCAAAACTCATGCAAAAGTTTTCCACACAATGCAAAATGACTCCAAACAGAGCATGTATGCACTTTCATTCTTATTTCAAACAAAGGCTGAAGTAAGCTATGAGAAAGATTTCATTTAGCATTGACCACCAACATTGCACACTGAAGTCAACATGGGGAAAAATACTAAAGTCTCTCCACTGAAAGTTTGAGTAGCTCCACAAGAAATCTTCCTAGACAAGAGTGGAAATTCAGAGCAAAAAAGAAGATGTTAATTTCCTTCTCTTTGCTTCCCAAATAATTTAGCTTAAAGTTTTTAAAAAGTCAAGTCATCAGTTTAAGTATCCAGTGTGACAGGTTTGTGAAAATCAGCCAATGGAGTCCCCTTGTGATACTGGGGTTGTCACAGTATGACTTCTGGTGGGAGAGCAGAGAATTTGCTGAGATAAAACACCCCTGAGACAGCCATGTATGCTGTTATTTCCCATTTTAAGTAAGAAGAAAAGGTCATATCACACAATTACACCTTTTCGTTACATCTTAAACCCTCCCACCTCCAAACACATCACGCACACATGCACACATCGCCGCCGCAGGGAATTACACTTCAGCAAACACATTGCATATACAAAAACTTGCCATTCCAAAGAAGGAAAAGAATAAAAGGTAAAGGTAAAGGTACCCCTGCCCGTAAGGGCCAGTCTTGACAGACTCTGGGGTTGTGCGCCCATCTCACTTAAGAGGCCAGGGGCCAGCGCTGTCCGGAGACACTTCCGGGTCACGTGGCCAGCGTGACAAAGCTGCATCTGGTGAGCCAGCACAGCACACGGAAACGCCGTTTACCTTCCCGCCAGTAAGCGGTCCCTATTTATCTACTTGCACCTGGGGGTGCTTTCGAACTGCTAGGTTGGCAGGCGCTGGGACCGAGCAACGGGAGCGCACCCCGCCGCGGGGATTCAAACCACCGACCTTTCGATCGGCAAGCCCTAGGCGCTGAGGCTTTAACCCACAGCGCCACCCGCGTCCCGGCAAGGAAAAGAATACACAGAGATTAAGCAGGAGAAAAATTAAATTTCCTCTTACCTGCGCAAAGCAGCAGCAACAACAACAACTCACTTCAAGGGACGTTGCATTCACAGATTTCTCTTTCAATTATCCTAGTGGAAGACAAAAAGAGAGAGAAGGAAAAGAAGGGAGAAGGAAAGGTTCTTAAATTATCATGTGCCGTAATCTTTTCAGTTTGTCGCAGAGTAGTGTGTGGGGGGGTGAAGGCTATACATTTGGTGGGGGAGACGCTCAGTAATTCGAATTTGCTGTGAATTTAAGCTGCATTCTTCCATCCTGACCCTCTTGCTACCTGCCAAGCTGCTTCTGACAAGCACCCTGCAAACAAACACAAATGCAGCAAAAAATTAAACATGATGGGACCGCAAGTCTCTCGCTTCCCTGAGATTACAAATCATTAGCGGATTTTATTTCCTTGTTATGATTGTGGTTGTTTGGGAGTTTTGTTTGTGGCATGAAATTTTAATTTCTGATTAGCGGATGCAAGCCCAGCAGATGACGAGAGCTGCCTTTCCCCAAACATGACTTGATTTTGCTTTTCGTAGGCAGCTGGCTCGGAGTCATTGCAACACAAATGTTGTCAACAAGAACAACATCCCCACCCCCCACAGTTAATACAGATTCGGTGAGTTGAGAAATGCATTGTAAGTTATCTTAAGAAGTACTCCAGAGAAAACAATTGCCCGGTTAATTTCCTGTTTTTTTGAGTGAATATCAGTCTGGGTTACATTTGTTTGTTTGTTTTAATAAATTTTTTATTAAATTTTTCCTTTACAAATAAGTCCATACAACCATGTTTACAAATTTCCAGTTTTTGAACTTCCACCAGCACCTCCATCAATCATCCATTTTTCCTATCTTCACGCATTTTCTATATATAATATTGCCAATTTAATATTATCCTTCCATCTCTGTTTCTTTTTTACAATATACCTTGTACTATCACAAAACCTCCTTAAAACCCACTAGCGTTGTCTGTTCATCACATATAATTTTCAGATAATCCGTGAACTTTCCCCAGTCCTCGATGAATTTGTGATCTTTCTGATATCTGATTTTTCCAGTCATTTTATCCAGTTCTGCATAGTCCATAAGTTTCATTCTCCACTCATTCAAGGTCCTCTTGTTTCCATTTTTGGGCCAGGAGGTTACATCTGGGTTACATTTGTATACTGTCATTCTTACAAGGGACTCAGAGACGATTCTTAGACTTACAATAACCCTGCTTAAACCCTGATTAGCCTTGAGAAGAGAGGACAGAGGTCATTTGAGAGCTATCTCAAAATACATGAAGTGCTGTCACATGGAAGATGGGGCAAGTTTGTTTTCTGCTACTCCAGAGGGTTGCATTCAAACCAATGGATTCAAGTTACAAGAAAGGAGATTCCAACTATAATAATAATAATAATAATAATAATAATAATAATAATAATAATAATAATAATAATAATAATAATTTATATCCCACCCTCCCTGGCCAAAGCCGGGCTCAGAGCAGCTAACATCATACAAGTAAGACAATGCATAAAAACAAGTGATCAATAAATTAAGATACACCCCACAATTAAAACTGGACAAGTGGCAATCTTCAGGTTAAAATTGAAGGCGGTTGCCAACTGTTTCCATTGATATTATAAGCACCTGTGAGCAGGCTGAGAACCTCCTTTGTGCTTGTTCTCATTCAAGGAGAAAATGAGTCAGACTGAACCCTGACAAAAGACCTAGTGGAAAGATGTCAAATCACGCGTTAAGAAGAACTTTCTGGCGGTAAGAGCTGTTCAGCGGTGGAATGGACTGCTTTGGAAAGTGGTGGGCTCTCCTTCACTGGAGGTTTTTATGCAGAGCTTGGATGTCTGGGATTCTTTAGCTGTGATTCCTGCATTGCAGTGGGTTGGACTACATGACCCTTGGGGTCCCTTCCAACTCTACAGCTCTATGATGTTGGGAAACTGTATGTGCAGCTACTCACACAGAGTCAATTAAGGTTTGGCAGACAGCCAGAAGGCAATCTGAAGGAGTAAGTCTGCCTAGTAATAATAGAGACATGGAGACCGCTCCCTGATTGGTCAAGCTCTCTCAAGGCAGTGATAATTAATGGCCTACTAACTGGAATGTGTTAGTTCAGAACTTCATGAGTTCAGAGTTCTGTGTGAGTGTAGGAGTTGTGAGTTGTATCAGAGAGAGCTAACTAAAGATCCATGTTCTGTTCCTGTAAATAGTCCACTGTATATAATAAACACCTAACTACAAGTTCCTGGTTCCTGCTTCATCTATCCTGTCTGCAGCCAAGTCGCCAATTGCTTCCGTGGATTCTGCGTTTACTCTGCTAGTTCTGGCTAAGGTCCTGCAACTAGTCAGAAAGTTGTGAACCACCAATAGGTTTTACCAATATATGAGTCCACGAAGTGGGTTAAGCTGAGAGAGAGTGGCTCAACCAAGGCCACCAAATGACTCATTCTTGCCGTCTGCTTCTCTGGGGAGAAAAAACAAATTCTAACATGGGACTAGAGATGAAGGGCAGTACAGAAATGTAGTAAACAATGAGAACAACAACAACAAAAGAGATGGGGGAATTCAATTTTGTTCACTATTTCTGGATATAGGGGCTCCATTCTTAGGTCTTGTGGTTAATAGCTGTAGTTAGACATGCGTGAATTGACCTAATCTGCTCTCCTGTATCAGACCAAAGATTCATTTAGCATTCTGTTTCCATAGTTGCCAACCAGATGCCTATGCGAAACCAGCAAAGAGGTCAGGAATCCAACAGCACTCTCCTGCTCACCGTCCCTCACTCCAAACTTGTGTTCACCTCTGAAACTGGATATAATATAGTTGAGAACTGATCCAGACCCTGCAATCATCACCTGATGCTCTTCTTTATATGCCTCCTCCATGACAAAGTCTAGAGGGTGCAAACACAAGAATGGGCCTTTTCTGCTGTGGCTCCCTGCTTGTAGAATGCTCTCCCCAGGGAAGTTCGCCTGGCACCTTCATTACATGTCTTTAGATACCAGGCAAAAACATTCCTCTTCTCCTAAGCTGCCAGCTAATTAAACAATCCATTTCCTTTTAAAATTGGGTGTATCAGGGAGGGGTTAATTGTTTTTATTTGTTACTATGTTTTTTTGTGTTTTTATATTGTAAACTGCCCTGTGATCCTTGGATGAACGACGGTATAGAAATTTTATAAAATAAGTAAATCAGTAAATCCTCTGAAAGGTACAGACATAGCAGCCCATGGGGGATTTTATATGTTGCCCATATAATAGGAGGTGGACATGGTAAAAGTTAATAAGACGTATAAAACTTGGGTGAATGTGAGAACTTCTGCCTAATAAGCTGAAGAGAAGGGAGTTATCTTCGCTTCCATTCCCAGTCCCTGATCATTAAACACCTTTCTTTAAATCATTGCAATTGCAGATGAAAAGTAATTGAAACGCAGGGCAGAACAACGCTTGCAAAGTACGGATAAATCTTAACACACTGTGGGAAGAATCATGGGGGCACTCGGAGCATCTTGGAAGAAAGGGGTGATAATATCTTCATCATCATCGCCTATCTACAATACAGACCTGAGCTGTTTACCTCTTTCGAGTGATCTCTAGGTACCTTGTAATTGTGTGTGTAGATAGGGATGATGTAGGGATCTCTTACAGAATTATCAACAGACCCACTAAATGACAATTCACAGGGTAGATTTATCACAGTTGCATGTGTGTGCGTGTGTATTTGTAGTAGAGTATGTCATGTTGGTGCTGGAAGAGACTATTGAGAGTCCCATGGACTGCAAGAAGATCAAACCTCTCCATTCCAAAGGAAATCAGCCCCGAGTGCTGACTGGAAGGACAGATCCTGAAGCTGAGGCTCCAATACTTTGGCCACCTCATGAGAAGAGAAGACTCCCTGGAAAAGACCCTGATGTTGGGAAAGATGGAGGGCACAAGGAGAAGGGGACGATAGAGGACGAGATGGTTGGACAGTGTTCTCGAAGCTACCAGCATGAGTTTGACCAAACTGCGGGAGGCAGTGGAAGACAGGAGTGTCTGGCGTGCTCTGGTCCATGGGGTCACGAAGAGTCGGACACGGCTAAACGACTAAACAACAACAAATGCATGTGTATGTTTCATGACCTCTACAGCCTTTATTCCAATGTAAAATATTGGGTGCTCACTGGAGTGTGTCGTGGGCACCATTTTTTTTAAAAAAACAAAACAAAACAAAAACAGACTTTGTGACTGTCATTATTAAGTCTCAGTTTCCAAAGCAAACACAAAAGCAAAATTAGAAAACAGAGTTGGATATCACCCACATCACTGAAACGTGGCTTCCGCCTAATTGCAAAATGAAATGAAATGCGCGAAATGGTGCTTTTTCTTAATACTCTCGTACTAATTGCTCAGCTCATACAAGGGTAAATAGACAGAATTTGTATTCATTGAATGCCCTATTTATAATGCAGAGAACTATTGATGTAAAGACATGCAGTACAACTTCATTAAACTAATCTCCATTTCAACTGCATGCTTGCTATTTCAGTATTAAAATGCAGATAGGAGCCACTTCCTGTGGGCATAATGGCACTGAATAAAATTTACCAATAGGACTACATGAACTGTGACTGTTTGCCGAAGTTACAGATAGTCCATTTGAAAATGCAGGATCATACCAACACAAGTAAGTTTCAATGCCACATCCATAGGATGGCATTGCAGGGGAGATGGACACTTCTGCAAAGACATTGCATTAATACCGACCACAAATCTCTCGTTCAGAAACATTAGCTTTGTAAACACACACTGAGTGTGTGCACTGAGAATTTGCATGGAAGTGCCAGCTGGATCACCCACATCACATCCCCTGCTCTCAGCCTTTAGCTATGTTTTCAGATCCTATATGTATGCTCGAAGCTACAAACATGAGTCCGACCAAACTGCGGGAGGCAGTGGAAGACAGGAGTGCCTGGCGTGCTCTGGTCCATGGGGTCACAAAGAGTCGGACACGACTAAACAACAACAAATGTATGTATGCTCTGCCCATGCAGTCAGGAATTCTGCAATCATTCAGAGTCTGTGCCGATAAATACTCTTCCATAAGTTCTATTGAACTTTTGACTTTTTGCAAGTTATGTAGAGTACATTTTGTACACTGATTGCCTCCCACTTCTCTGCATCCAGTGTACACCACGCAGGGCAGATTGGAGAAGGAATTTGTTTCCCTTCGCCTCCTGTTCTCCTACTACATTCCTGTGGACAATATTCATCTGTTATGTAGTGGCATATGAAGAAATCCATTTCTCCACATCAGTGTAGACAGGTAATTCTCTCAGCACCTCTACTTATGAGCTACGAAAGCTTGCAAGAAATGAACAAACAATGGATTAGCCCCCCAAATGTTAATTCCCCTCCAACAGCTCTGAGCCTGCCATTTGCGCCTGTCAATTATAAAGCCATAATGGTTTCCCCCTGCTAATGATGACTCTTAAAATGCTTGTTAAAGTGAAGCAGCTAATTGCTAATGAAGTGCTTTTCCGTTATTCTTCAAATGCTTTTGAAAGTATTCTATGTTTCTTAAAAATGAGTCACTGCCCAGAAACAAACTGTTCCAGTGGAGACTGACTGGAAGGAGACACAGTGGGCACACTCCTCTCTGAGTGGGCACTTTGAACTCATGGGAATCTTTCTATAGTTGATTGATTGATTGATTGATTGATTGATGCATACTAGTACCTTCACGGGATGTGGGTGGCGCTGTGGTGTAAACCACTGAGCCTTGGGCTTGCCAATTGGAAGGTCAGTGGTTTGAATCCCTGCAACAGTTGTTGTTCGGTCCCAGCTCCTGCCAACCTAGCAGTTCGAAAGCACGTCAAAGTGCAAGTAGATAAATAGGTACTGCTCTTGTGGGAAGGTAAATGGCGTTTCCGTGCGCTGCTCTGGTTTCGCCAGAAGTGGCTTAGTCATGCTGGCCACATGACTCTGAAAAACTGTCTGCGGACAAATGTTGGCTCCCTCGGGCCAGTAAAGCGAGATGTGTGCCGCAACCCCAGAGTTGTTCATGACTGGACTTAACTGTCAGGGGTCCTTATTTTTACCTTTTAGTACCTTTGCAGCACACTAGCCCCCATCTCCCCCAGGCTTGATGCCATTCTGTTGCCAGATGAAGACATCTTTGCTAACCTTGGCTTTTGACAGACAAAATCAATTAAAACATGAATTTTTTAGCATATTTGCTACACTGTTTTTTGTTTTGTTTTTTAATACTGTTGGCCTGTTTTGTCTCTACCCATCTCTAAATACAAATCTGTATTTTATATGTTGTACGCCCCCCTGGTAATTTTGCCCACAGGCAGCCTGAATATATTTTTTAACTGAATGAATGAAAAGTAGGGTCATTGCACCCTGCTCTAGAAAAATGACCAGTTTAATAACTCTAGGCTACTAAACATCTTGAGGCCTCCTCTGCTGCCATACTGGAGTTAGACTCCAACATGCAATTGTCCTGTAAGTACATCCTGCTACCCATTTACAGTAAGAAAGGTTGATGAAGAAAGAAGCCAAACAAACAAAACTTCAGCAGAATCTGATGCTTTGATTAATTCATCCAGCTCTACACACTGGTGTCCAGAATTCCCAGCCTACCTGGTAGAAAGTCTTGTTGGTGTATAAAGTATGTCACGTCCAAAATTCAATAGTCAGGAAACATGTTCCGGGGACTAAGCCACATAAGCAGAGTCCAAAGTCCAACAATCAGGAAATGCAGTCCAATGTCAATTCAAGAAAGCCAAGTCCAAAGTCTAGGCGACACAGAACACAGTCCAGAGTCAAACCTAAAGCACAGTCCTGTAGAGGTGCTGGCACATCCAAACAGAGCTCCACTTCAGTTCTGCTCCTCTTCTATACCTTGCATGTTGATTGGAGCATCTGGGCTTGACGAGGCAGATGACCCTCACCTGTTCTGAGCCTTCTCCAGCTGAGGAATCACACACTTTCTCCCAGAGCTAATGAGCCACACCTAGGCTGTGGTTCCTTGTCTGCCTCAGCTTCCTAGGCAGTACCTCCCATTGCTCCCTCTGCCTCAGAGCCTGCCTTGGACCTGAAGATAAGAGCCTCTCTGGTTTTGATGAGGGGTCCTCTGTCATCCCATGTGTATATTCTTGCAACCTTAACCTCTCCTTCCCCATCTTGCCCTGGTGGGTCCCAGTCATAGCTGCACCCCTCACTGGGATTGTCTTCCTCCTCCCCTTTGTCCTTCCAGTTCATGAAAGCTGGCTTTTCAAATCCTTGTGTTCTAAAGTTTACTGCTGTCTGGACAAAACACCCGAAGACTGGGGAAGACACCATCTTATTCTTCTTCGTCATAATCCCACCCATCCTTCCAAAGGTAAAGACACAAGCGATAAAACAAGAAAAACGTCTTGAAACAATTGCAATGCAGAGGCTGAGAAAACAACAACTGATGTTAAAAGCCTTGTTGAAAGAATAACATCTTTAGCATGCTTGCAAAAGGCAACAGAGACCAAAACGAACCAATAATTTAACAGGTAGGTGCCACAACTCTGAAGGATAAATTCCTGTACTGTATGGAACAGACCTCTTGACAGGTCCTAGTAGGATGTAATTATCTACAGTGATCAACTGAATGTATATGGGGTGAGGTAATCTTCCAGGTAGAAAAGGTAAAGGTACCTCTGACTGTTAGGTCCAGTCGTGGATGACTCTGGGGTTGCGCACTCATCTCGCTCTATAGGCCAAGGGAGCCGGTGTTTGTCCACAGACAGCATGACTAAGCCACTTCTGGCAAACCAGAGCAGCACGCAGAAACGCCATTTACCTTTCTGCCAGAGTGGTACCTATTTATCTACTTGCACTTTGATGTGCTTTTGAACTGCTAGGTGGGCAGGAGCAGGGACCGAGCAACGGGAGCTCACCCCGTTGCGGGGATTTGAACCACCAACCTTCCGATCGGCTAGTCCTAGGCTCTGTGGTTTAGACCACAGCACCACCCACGTCCCACACATATCTCAGTATTAATAAGGTTTTCAACTGTAACAGAAAGCTTCTAGAGATGTTTCTTTATTTAGCAGGATGCCCAAATTTTCTTTGAATTATACTGGAGGAGAGATTCGATGCGAATTCTAATCGGCTTCCATCTTTCTCTCTGTGCATCTTTTTGGGGGGAAAGGTGCCCACTCACACATTCTCGAATTCCCTTTGTTTTCTATTGCACTACATGCCACTCTCCTATATAACTCTTGAAAATGCATCCCAGAAAAGTGGTGCTTGGCCAATTGCAGACTGATAAATAATTCATTTGGGCATTGGCTGCGTTGACTTGATCTGCTATTTAACGGATGTACGGGGATTCGACAAAATTGTACCCGGTGGCAAAAAAGGGAGGTGACTAATTACTCAGCATTATACCAATAGTTTCTGTAGCGCGGAGAAGCCAAAGTCAGAATGGAATTATCCATCTTACCTCAATGACTCTATCTCTACCTCCAAAGTTCAAGTGATAAGTGGCTGAAGTCAACAGGACTCCTTTAAGCACACCTTACCGGCTTGACATATTGGAGTTACGGACCCACTAGGATTATAAAATTTATCCCCAGGCAGCCTTCATTACATTCTCTCCAAATCTAATTTAATGCCCAAGAATGCAATCACTTTGAGGGGACCAGCTGTTTCGCCTCCTGCCAAAAGGCACTCCAAACCGTTTGCCAGCTTCCATATAAATGCTCGGTGTCTTCCGACACATATAAAGGCGAAGCTCTCCACGAGGCTCCCAGAAAAGAGACAATGAAGTATTGATCTTAAAAAAAAAAATGTAATAATTTGTATTGGTTCCATACTACAGTGGCACTCGATGACACACACGTCGGATGGAGGGGAGCCTGCAGTAATCCACAAGGCTCAGACAGGACTGGGAATGAAATTAAAGCATTGACATCGGGTATCAGGCTTGCCAAGAGAGAAATCTCCAAAGACAAAAGACGGGGGAACAAAAACAAGAAACAGGAGGCTGTGATTCTGGGAAGTCTCTTGTAAGAGTGAGTTTCCTCAATCCATATGCATGGGCAATGGTCATGTGGTTTGTCTAGCTGGGGTTGGGAGCTTCTACGGTTTCTGCTCTTAATTTTGCACCCACTGTGGGTAGCTTCTCTCATGATGCAGACAAATCTCCCCCCTTCATGTGTAGCATTGATTGCATGAAGGGGCAAGTTTGTAGAAAGGGGCTGTGGGTGTACTGGGCCCGGTGGTAACCCATGAAATGTGGTCCAGAATCCGAAGGTTCTGCTGGGAGTCAGTCCGACAGGGCCAAGGCAGGACACGAGGCAGGAAACCAGGCAAGGACAGGTACAGGGTCTCAGGCAGGACCTAACATATAGCAATGTTTCTCCCGCAACCTGCGGCGGGGTCCGACAGCCTTTTATCTTTGTCGGGGTAGCGGCCGGTCCTGTTCCCCTAGCGACTCACTTCCCTGTCTTGCCCGAAGGCGAGCACTCCTCTTGCAAGTACTCAGGTCTCTCCTTCTCTCAGACCTGAGTCTCTGTAGTTACTAGACCCAGGGGCCGCCTCAGCCTCCCCTGACCCAACCGGTAGTGGAGCAGCTGTAAGTGATGGCCCAGCTGAAGGCAACAAGGTAATCCCCACATCTGGAGCCAGGGCAGGCTCAGGCCCCTGACTCAGCCCAGCTGGTGCTTGTTGCACGGGAACCTGCGCAGACTGGCAATCTTCAGGATCATTCCCCAGACTTTGGTTCAGATGCTGCCTGAAGCAAAGGATCCAGTGCGGACTGAGTCTCCTCTGGTTCCGAGTCTGAGCCCGAGTCCCAGGCCATCACAGTGGGGCTGTGTCTCTGGCTCCTCCTTCACTGTCACATGGGTTCTCCCTGTCCACACAACAGCATCCATATTTGAGAAACGGGTGCCTTCTCAGCCAGAGCTCCAGGACCCAAGGGAACCTTCATGTGTAGATCTTTGAAAGGTTCCCTGTCTCAGATGTCCATGCTAATGTGGGCCTACAGTTGCAGCCTAGCGGCTCCTTTCAGCACACTTTGAGTCATGAGGAAAGGAGACTTCCTCTTCTTTTGCCAGAACACAGAAGGAATCCTTATGTGCTGAAGCCAAACAGAAAACAGCAGCACCTCATGACAGAAAACTGCTGTTTCAGGACACAGTCCTCCTTAGGCAAAAGATAAGCTGTTAACAGTGACACCTAGTGACAGAATGAAGCATTACTCATGTTAACATGAAAAGATAAGAGGAGAAATTTAAGGGAAGATCAACACCATTTTTAGGAGGTAATTTAATTACTGTTTGATTTTATACTAATGTTATACAGTGGTACCTCGGGTTAAGGACTTAATTCGTTCTGGAGGTCCGTTCTTAACCTGAAACTGTTCTTAACCTGAGGTACCACTTTAGCTAATGGGGCCTCCCGCTGCCACCCCACCACCACCGCATGATTTCTGTTCTCATCCTGAAGCAAAGTTCTTAACCTGAGGTACTATTTCTGGCTTAGCGGAGTCTGTAACCTGAAGCGTCTGTAACCTGAAGAATCTGTAAACTGAGGTACCACAGTATATTTGATGTTAGCCGCCCTGAGTCAGGTTTCGGGCGGGGAGGGCGGGATACAAATAAAAGTTGTTTATTATTATTATTATTATTATTATTATTATTATTATTATTATTAACCATTTAAAGCACATCTGATGCACATTTAAAACAAATGGCTCCCCCCACAAGAATCCAGGGAACTGTAGTTTCCACTCACAAAGTTACAGTTCCAAGCATCCTTATGAGACTAAAGTTCCCAGAGAGACACGAGCTTTAAATGTATGGCGTGGACCTGCAAAAAGTTACCAAACTAGCCATTTCCCCAAAAAGTAAAGTTAGATAAGCTTCAATTTTGACAAAGAGGACTAGAACCGCATTCAGGGAGAATAGATTGAAGAAAACAGCTAGTGGTAGGAGAAAACTTTATTTACATGGCTGCTATTTTTATGTATGCATTTATTAATTAACTACAGTCAAGGGAATAGACAGATACATACACACACACACATACATACACACACACAGTCCGAAGTTAGGGTAAAGAGGAGCATCTTCAGCATATAATTCATTTTTGATTTGTTCATTGTTCCCTGCTTGAAGCACTGGGGAACCAAGCCAAGCTATTTTAGAGCTCGATGGGCCATTGGTGTGACTCAGTATGAGGCAGCTTCTTGTGTTGCTACTTGGCAAATTCTGTAGCTCAGTGTTAGAGCCTCTACTTTGCAGACAGGAGGTCCCAGGTTGAATCCCTGTCATCTCCGGGTAGGACTAGGATGGACCCTCGCATCAAAACTCTGGAGAGCTGCTGCCAGTCAGTGCACACAATGCTGAGCTAGGTGGACCAACAGTATAAGGGAGCTTCCTATGTTTCAACCAGAATGGGAACACACTTCTAGTTGTCTCCTAAGCTTCCTTCATTTCAGCTTTCTAATTTAGAATAAAGAAGGCGGCATTGGTGTTGTTAAGCAATCGGGAGGCTGAAACCCTCACTTATATAATGTTGAAAATCCACAGATCTTCTTACATATCCTTATTTATTTGGTGCTTGTCTCTAGCCTAGATTGTCACAGAGATGTCATAAAGCACTACACAAGGTTCTGGAACTGTCCTCTGGAATGGAGATTAAATCAACCAAGGGGAGTGTCGAGGGACAGAAGCAAGTCACCCCCCCCCCCAAAAAAATTAATCCTTTCACAAAGAGTTTTGAACACCACCGTGGAAATCGATAGCAGGGATAAAGCCCTTGATCCAATGCTTACCCGATACAGCAAAGGCCCCATCATTCAATTAAGCTTTATATAGTGAGTTTTAAAGCCATAAGAGCCCAAACGAGATTGCAGAAACTGGCCATGTGTTTCCCACGGCTGAAGCTCAGATCTTCTCACTACATATGTACATTTGAGAGTCACGTTGGGTAGCAGTAAGAGGGTTGGACCAGGACCTAGGAGACAGGGGTCCAAATCTCCAATCAGCCACGAAGTTGCTACCACACAGGGTGTCTGGGAGGATGAGTGGAGAAGGCAAGTCCATGGACATTGGCTTGAGCTCCTTGGATGAAAGCAACAAACCAACGTGTCAATGTTTGGCCTGCAGTGGGCAGTGCTTCTAATGACAGCCTGTTAATCTGTCAGCTGTCCTTTATCAATGCTAAGTATTGGATGGTTGGAACAGGTTTGGGGGAGACTCAGGAACCAGTGTCAGTATGGGGAAGTGGCTTGAATCTATGGGTTCTGTAGACATCAAAGATGCCAGGGCAGGTTGGATTCCATTGATGCTTTTATTTTCTTTTGAAATGTAAAGAGAACCTTGCCTTCTTCCAGCCCTTGTAGTCTTTCTCTTGTCTCTCAAGGACACACTTGGTAGATTTCTCCCAACATTGCCACACAGAAGGAATCCTTGCCTTGGTCAGCATCCAATGACATCTGGAGGTTGTTTTGCCAGTTCAGTGCAACAGCATTGCACAGATGCAAGACATGCCTCATCCTGGCTCCATCTCTTTTATCCATGGCACTCCACCACTGTCCCACCTCTGTCCTCTTCTTGTGTGCTGTTGCACCAGAAGCAGTTTAGTCATGCTGGCCACATGACCTAGAAAGCTGTCTGGGGACAAACGCCAGCTCCCTCTGCCTGAAGTGAGATGAGCGCTGCACCCCATAGTCACCTTTGATTGGACTTAACCATCCAGGGGTCCTTTACCTTTATACCTGGCCTTGGTCCAGTATATCTGAAGGAGCATCTCCACACCCATCGTTCACTGAGGTCCAGCGCCGAGGGCCTTCTGGCGGTTCCCTCACTGCGAGAAGCCAAGTTACAGGGAACCAGGCAGAGGGCCTTCTTGGTAGTGGGGCCTGCCCTGTGGAATGCCCTCCCACCAGATGTCAAAGAGAACAACAACTACCAGACATTTAGAAGACATCTGAAGGCAGCCCATGAAGCTTTTAATGTTTGATGCATTACTGTATTTTAATATTTTGTTGGAAGCTGGCCAGAGTGGGCAGGGTATAAATAAATAAATTGTTGTTGTTGTTAATAATTTTAATCTTTTCCTGTCTGCAATGTGTCCTTGAACTGTGCAGATACTCCTTCCTTGGCTTGATGGATGCTGGAAAGACGTGTGAATGTCAACACCTCTGACTTTCACACAGCTGGAATGTAGCCACTGGGCGACGGTAAGACTGTATCCACCATCCTGGTGCTTTGTACAGCTTTTAGTAAGCAGCATGGTGTCAGTCACATTGAAATCTGATGAAACCCAGATTTTTTTAAAAAAATATATTAATTAAAGTTCAATGGATTCCTTATAAAGAATAGATGAAAGGAGCAGCCAGTGACAAGGGAGTCATGGAGCATGCTTTTCTGAAGATTAACTAAAGCTCCCATGAACTTCCTGCCTGCCTCTCTGGAAAGCTTCCTGGTTGCTGGGCTGTTGTTGTTTCCCCCCTTTATTATTTCACCAGGCTGGAATTATTTCAACAGATTGACAAGTGCTTGTTTACAAAAGGAGATGAAGGATTAGCATCCCCACAAAGTGAGATGCAAATAGAAAAAAGATGCTGATTTTGTGCTTTAACGTTACTATGTTAACAATCAAGTAGCTCAAAAGGTTGCATTTTATTTGTTTGTTTGTTTGTTTGTTTTTAGGGAAAATGAAATCACAAGATATAAATGGTACCATATTTAAAGCATATCCTGTGTGGGGTCACTGGGGCCTCCAGATTCCTCCTCCCAGTGCTCATCCTGAAAAGCCATTGCATATGGAGAGTGGTCTTTGCTCTGTCTCTTCTCATATTCTTTTTTTTTTATTTTAAATAAATATTTATTAAAGTTTTTTGATACAAATACCCAAATAATAAACAACATTACTTATATCAAAACGTGGTTTCATCACTTCTTTGGACTCCCTCACGTCTCCCGCTCCCACTTACATCGTTAAAAAGTTTTTCCAAGCAAATTATCAACTTGTTTACAATCTTGTATCCACTCATTTAAATACAATCTAGTAATTCTCCAAAAGGTTTGTGTTTTCTTTAACCTCACTTATAATCAAATTCAGATCTAATTTAGTGGTGGCCAATTATTTATAATCTAGCATCCTTCTTAACATTCAAACAAATTACAATGTTTTTGTAAATACATCTTAAATTTCTTCCAGTCTTCCTCAATCCTCTCTTCTCCCAGGTCTCGGATTCTGCCAGTCAACTCGGCCAATTGCATATAGTCCATCAGCTGCATCTGCCACTCTTCCAATGTGGGTAAATCTTGCGTTTTCCAGTTCTTGGCGATAAGTATCCTTGCTGCCGTTGTTGCGTACAGAAAAAATGTTCGGTCCTTCTTTAACACCTTCTGGCCGACAATACCCAGAAGGAAGGCCTCTGGTTTCTTAGTGAAGGTATACTTAAATACCTTTTTCAACTCATTATATATCATTTCCCAGAAGGCCTTCACTTTAGGGCAAGTCCACCAGAGATGAAAGAATGTTCCTTCATTTTCCTTACATTTCCAACATTTATTGTCAGACGAATGATATATTTTGGCAAGTTTAACTGGGGTCATGTACCACCTATACATCATTTTCATTACATTTTCCTTCAGAGCATTACATGCGGTGAAGTTCAACCCAGTGGTCCACAACCTTTCCCAGTCCTCAAACATAATGTTATGCCCAATGTCCTGTGCCCATTTTATCATGGCCGATTTAACCGTTTCGTCTTGTGTATTCCATTTTAACAGCAAGTTGTACATTCTAGATAGTACCTTAGTCTTTGGTTCTAGCAATTCTGTTTCCAATTTCGATTTCTCCACCTGGAACCCTAACTTTCTGTCATTTTTAAAAACTTCTTTAATCTGAGCGTAATGTAACCAGTCTCGCACTTTATCCTTCATTTTCTCCAAACTCTGCAATTTCCAATTGTCTCCATCTTTTTCTAATATTTCCCAATATTTTGGCCATTTGGCCTCCATATTGGGTCTTTTTCGGGCCTTAGCTTCCAGAGGCGAAAGCCACCTCGGAGTCTTGTTTTCCAATAAGTCTTTGTATTTTATCCAGACATTAAATACTGCTTTCCTGACAATATGGTTCTTAAAGGCCTTATTGATCTTAACTTTGTCATACCATAAGTATGCATGCCAACCGAAAGCATTGTTAAAACCTTCCAAATCCAACACATCAGTGTCTTCAAGAAGTAGCCAGTCTTTTAGCCAGCAGAAAGCTGCGGCTTCATAATACAGTTTTAAGTCTGGCAGGGCGAAGCCCCCTCTTTCTTTCGCATCAGTTAATATCTTAAACTTAATTCTGGGCTTTTTGCCCTGCCAGACAAATTTAGAAATATCTCTCTGCCACTTCCTGAAACACTCCGCCTTGTCCACAATTTGCAATGTTTGAAACAAAAACAACATCTTAGGCAATACATTCATCTTAATAGCAGCAATTCGGCCTAGCAAAGAAAGCTTCAATTTTGACCAACTGTCCAAGTCTCTCTTAATTTCAGACCAACATTTTTCATAATTATCCTTAAATAGACTCAGATTTTTTGCTGTTATGTTTACCCCTAGGTATTTTACTTTTTTAACCACAGTTAGTTCTGTTTCTCTCTGAAACCGTTCTGACTCTGTATCTGTCAAGTTTTTCCCCAACACCTTGGTTTTCTGTTTATTTAGTTTAAATCCCGCCACCCGACCAAAGTCTTGAATCAGTTGTAATACTCTTTTTGTACTAGATTCTGGCTCCTGCAAGGTCAAAACTAGGTCATCTGCAAAAGCTTTAAGTTTATATTGTTTCGCTCCGACCTGAATCCCTTGCACCAACCGGTCCCCTCTAATCCTATTCAAGAGCACTTCCAGGACCGAAATGAATAGCAGAGGGGAAATCGGGCAGCCTTGTCGTGTACCTTTTTCAATTTTAAACTCTTCTGTAACCACATTGTTAACTATCAATTTTGCCTTCTGCTCTGAATATATTGCATCAATCCCATTCTCAAAACCCCGTCCCACTCCCATTTCTTTTAAATTTCCCTTCATAAATTTCCAAGAGATATTATCAAAGGCCTTCTCTGCGTCTATGAAAATTAAGACTGCTTTTATGTTTATGTCTGTTTGCAAAAGTTCCAAAATGTCAATAATGTTTCTTGTATTAGCAAACATGTGTCTACCTGGGAGAAAGCCTGCCTGGTCTTTATGGATTACTTCATTTAGAACTTTTTTAAATCTTCTTGCCAAAACGTCTGCAAATATTTTGTAATCCACATTTAAAAGGGAGATGGGATGATAGTTCTTGAGTTGTGTCTTTTCAGATTCCGATTTGGGTATCAATGTGATAAAAGCTTCTTTCCACGATTCCGGCGCCCTCTTCCCCTCTATAATTTCATTGCTGACCTCCATCAGTGGTTGTATCAGATAGTCTTTTAATGTCTTGTAATACTTGGAGGTCAACCCGTCTGGTCCTGGAGATTTGCCCAATTGCATGTTCTGAATGGCTTGTTCAATCTCTTGTCGTGTTATTTTACTACTCAGGAGTGATCTATTTTCTTGTGAGAGTTTTTTAAGTCCATTTTTTTCCAAAAATTGTTTAATCTCTACTTCATCCTGCGGCCCTTGAGTGTATAATTTTTTAAAATATTTCTGAAAACATTTTCTAATCTCCGCGGGGTTCTGGATGTTTCTTCCTTCAATTTCCAAATTCGTAACTGTATTTAATTTTTGTCTCTTCTTCAACTGCCACGCTAGCAGTTTCCCACATTTGTTTGCCGATTCAAAGGTTTTTTGTTTCATTAGTTTAATCTTCCACTCTATTTCCTGATTTATCAGTTTAGAATATTGTGCTTGATGAAGTTTAATTTCTCTCAGAATCGGCTGCGACTTCGGATTTAATCTTAACTTCTTTTCTAATTCTTTGATTTTCTCCAAAATCTTGTCTTTCCTCTCATTTTGTGTCCTTTTCTTTACAGCATTCTGTTGTATCAAGAACCCCCTCATCACGGCTTTGCTTGCGTCCCAAATAGTTCTTTTTTCCACCGTAGTGTTCATATTTATCTCAAAATAGTCCTTCAGAGTTTTTTGGGCCTTCTTAATGATCTCCTGATCTCTAAACAAGTTGTCATTCATCTTCCATCTAAAGGAACCGGTTGGTAATAGTGTCATATCCATTTTCAGTGCATTATGGTCGGAGCAGGTCTTTGGGCAGATTTCCACCTTTCTGACCTTGGGTGCCAGACCTCTAGTTATCCATATTTGGTCGATTCTTGTCCAAGTCAGCTGGGCTTCAGAGAAAAATGTTCCTTCTCTTCCCAAGGGGTTTCTCACTCTCCAGATGTCAATCCAATCCATATTGTCTGTCATTTCAAAGAAGGTCTTTGGTAGTCTTCCGTCTTTTGTGACGTTTTGGCTTTGTGACTTATCCATGTTAGTTGATACAACCCCATTCATATCTCCCATCATTATGATGTTGTTATAGTCCAGATAGTCCAGCATAATCTCATGCAACTTCTTATAGAATTCCGATTTACCTTCATTCGGAGCATAAATTCCTAATATCAGGATTTTCTCTCCTTGATGTTGTATTTCGATTGCCAAAATTCTTCCATGTTCATCTTTAAATAGAAATTTGGGTGAAAGACTCTCTTTTGCATATATCACCACGCCTCTCTTCTTTACTGTGTCCGAAGATATAAATTCCTGGCCGAGCCTTTTATTTATTAATACTTTTCTGTGGAGCCTAGTCACATGTGTTTCTTGTAAACAAATAATGTCCAATTGTTCCTTTTTTAATATGTGAAAAATTTTCCTCCTTTTTTCCGGAATGTTACAGCCATTTATGTTCCAACTTAAAAGTTGCAGAGACATCCTGAATAAATCTGGTTATTTTCCTTGGGGTGGTACTTTGTTCTCCGGGTCTTTAGGGTCCAATGGTGCAGGTACCCCTGGTGGTTCAGGCCCCGCGGGTAGTTCAAGTCCTTTATGAAGGTCCTCTCCGTATGCAGTCAGAAACTTATCTCTATCTTCCAATGTTCTAATTTTGATCTTCTTCCCTCTGAAAGTGAAAGATAATCCTTGGGGAAAGTCCCACCTGAAGATGATTGAGTTGCTCCTCAACAATTTTACTAGTTCCAAATAATCAGATCTAAGGTCCAACAGTTGTTTAGGGATGTCCCTATAAATTTCAATTCTTTTGTCCGAAATGTCCAGTGACTTTCCGTAATGCAGGCCCAAAATCTTGTCCCTTTCCTCCTTTGATCTCAACGTAATCAAACAGTCTCTGGGCTTCTCTTTTTTTATAAGTCTTCCAAGCCTAAAAGCTGATACAATTTTAAAGTCTTTTTCCTCTAGGTTCCAAAACTTGGAGAATTCTTTAGTCAGAAACTCAGCTAGGTTGCCTTCTTCCACTTCTGGTATCGACCTTATCCTTAAGTTGGTCTCCCTGTTCCGAAGTTCTATCATAGAAAGATAGGTCTGATGTTCACCTACTTGTTTACTGAGTGGTCTTACCTCTTTTTCCAATTCTCCCAGTCTTTGGCTGGTATCCTCAACCAATTTCTGATTTTCACCTGCAGCCTCCTTCAGTTCTCCAATTGCTTGAGCATTCTGTGCAACTTGTCCAGATAGTCTATTTAAACATTCTGTATTTTGATCAATTTTGGCTGTTTGCTGATCAACTTTTCTGTCCAAAGACTCCAATTTTTCAAGAATTCTCTCTAAAATAGAGCCAGTTGCTCCTGAAGCCATATCTTCCAATTGTAATTCCTCAGTTTCTCCCTCCCCTGCCCGTGGCAGAGAAGCAGCTTCTTCCTCCGAAGGCAAAGTAGGCACAGATGATCTACGTGCCTGAGAGGCTGCGGTTAAAGTTGTTAAAGTTGTTTGTCTAGTTCTTGGTCCCTTTTTTCTAGCGCCACTCATTCCAAAGTTATCTAAAAGTCAAGGTCAAGCTGAGTTGTTCCCATGAGAAAACAACGGCCCAGATGGTGGCAGTCAAACAGGAGGCCGGGAAAAGGAAAGTAAAACAATGTCACTGCTGTAAATCCCAAATCCTCTAGGGGGAGCTTAAAATGTCTTTAGGGAAGAGATCAATTCCAATAAAGTTAGTAAAATCTAATTTAATGTCCAGGAACCTTCAATAAAGTAGATTTTGCAGAGTTAGTGTTTAAAAAGTCACAATGTTTCAAACAGTGCTTACTGGTATTCCAAGAGGTGCTTCAAAGTATCCAGTTCAAACTCCCTCAGATTGTTTCAAAGTTTAAGTTCAAAGTATCCAACCCTGCAGACTGGCTGCTCAGTTACTCAGGCAGTTCCAGCACCTGGGTTTCTTGCTTAAGTTGTAATCCAAATAGAAGAAAGGTAACACAGTCCAAATGAAAGTCATAAAGTCAGTTGCTTAAAATCCTTATTCTGCTTAGAAGTAATTTCCATGGATGCCCAGATCAGTTAAGTAAAAGTTCACTCTTTGCCTCCACTCCTCCAGCTCTTTACTTTCAAGTTCAGTGTTAGCGGAAGACGGACTTCCTGTTTTTCGTCACTCCGCTTTCAGCCAAATTCAATGTTTTTGAGTCTCCAACTTTTGTAAAGTCCTTATTTACTCACGGGTTGTTGTTTTCCGAATCAGCAGTTTCAGGAAGAGAGGTCAGCGCTCACCGGCAACAGCAACGCGGCTTCGCTCCGTTGACCGCGAAACGACCCACAGCGCCGCTACCCCCTCCGCGATCCGGAGCCCCTTACGAGGTTCCTTCAACGTTTTGGAGGTAGCTCCTGGCGCCCGCCGGGTCCCGAGACCACAGGCTTCTGCCGCCTGTGGTTTTTCAAAGTGGGTCTCCGCTTCGCCGCAGCGGACGACCCTTTCTCAGCGGAGCTTCCCTCTCCCGGTTAGAAGAGGGCAGCCATTGCCATTCGCGCCGCCTCCGGAAGTCCCGTCTCTTCTCATATTCTTATCCATCTTTACACCCATCCCTGCCATGACTCCAGTCACGGTTTAGTTCAAGGGCGATCAAAGTCCCGGCTGGGGACGTTGGGACCGGGGGCAAGATGGCGGGGTGGGAGCAGGAACGGGAGTCCAGAAGCCAGGAGTCAGGAAGCCAAGGGTCTGAGGGTCAGAGAGCTGGGAGTCAAGAATCCAAGGGTCTGAGGGTCAGGAAACCAGGAGTCAAGGAGCCAAGGGTCCAAGGATCAGGAAGCAAGGAGCCAAACGCAGCAAGGCAGGAAGGAGTCAAGGAGTCAAATGCACAAGGCAGGAAACTTGTTGCTGTGGCAAAAAGCCAAAGAGAAATGCTGACCTTATATCCCTTCCTGGCTCTTGCCACGAGGTGCTGTGAGTTACCAATCGGCCTCACCTGTGAGGCCACGCCTTGCCTCTTCAGAACAAACTTAGGAAGGCTCTAGCCCTGCAAAGTCCTATTGGTCACAGGGCCTGGCTCCTGCAAGCACATCTGACAATTTCTCTCCTGCAACATGGGCTTTCTTCGCATTGGGCAAAAGATTCCTGCATGGTCCCTTCCAACTCTACAATACTATGATTTTATGCTTCCCTCCCCTGTTAAATACTGGTTCCTGGGACTCTTAACTGGGGAGATCACTGTTGCACTCACAATCTGCTTGCAGGCTTCCCACGGGCAGCTGGCTGACCACTGTAAAAGTAGGATACCAAACTATAATAATAACAATAATAATAATTTATTATTTATACCCCACCCATCTGGCTAGGTGGGCCTGATCCAGCATGACTCTTAATAGCTTATCATTTCCTTCTCTCTCTCTCTCTCTAATATCCCATTGCCTGCTCTTCAGCTGGGGGGTGAGGTGGCGTATCTTGGAGCAAGCACTCAAACACTTCTTGCTTTTCCAAGTGCAAAACCCGCAGACAGCTAAATTTAAAGCTCAGTTCGAAAAAGGGAAAGGGCGGGGGAAGGAGAGGGGAGAAGATGCTTTGGTCTCCTCTGTAGACCCTTCTACTTTGATCCCAGAGGGTCTCACTTTGATTTAGATTAACCCCTTTTCCCGAACCAAGAAATAAGGTTGGCTGAAGATGGCGTCCCCCTTTCAAGCAAAACAAGCTTTCCTCTGGGGCTTTGCACTGGCTTATTTATGGCAGAAACTTCTCGCGCAGCCAAACCCCTGGATAACTTCTTCTCTGCCTTTTTCTGAGCTGTTTTCTCTCTTTCTGTTGAAAGTGTGAATCACAACTATAAAAATAGGGCAAGAAGATATGAGTGAGTCAGTTTCCTGAACAAGCATCAGGAACTGCACATTTTTTAAAATATACATATTTCTACAAGAGCTTTCCACCTGCTTGGGAATGAATGCAAACAGGCAGGGGAATGGCGGCAAAAAAACTGAATTGCAACTTTGCTTTTCATTTTTGGCTATCGTAAGCCACTGGGCCATAAATTAAAAGGCTCCACTTCTGCACCTTTATGGGCTGGTTACATGCTATATGTTAATTCTTAGAGCCACGCCTAAATATGTCAAAATGAAAAAGAAAAGGAGATGCACTACTTGGGTGGGTAGCAGATTTAGAATGAAGAATGCAGGGTGTGCAGTTGGACACAAAATGTGCATTTTGGCGGAGGGGAATGTGCTGTTGTGAAGCTGATAATGTGCAGTTGGAAAAATGGGGTTTGGGAAAACGAGACGAGTTAGACTTTTTAAGCACCTAAACAACAGGCGATGTCAGGGACAGCATGCACACAAATTATTCAAGGGTAGAATGCATTCAGTGTTCATAGTTAAAGCAAATTGCTCAAACCGTATTAAAACACCTTATTTGGGGCCAGAATCTGCTCTTCTTTAGGCAGATAACATTACCGAACTAAAGCTGATCCATAAATGAATCATCACTGAATGGTAGATAAGTACTTCTGACTCCGATGGAGGAACTGCCACTGATAGGAGATGTAAACAAAAAGCAAATCATGCTCTGTGTTCATGTGGCTTCTTCGTATTATTTTATTGTGTGGTGTCTGACAGGCAATTTGTGCAGCTGGGAAATCTGCTTTTAAAAGTCCCTGGGAGAAGGGAGGGCAGAAGCGCTTAAACTTTTCGTTTCCCCGTTGTTTTGCTACTCAGATAAACTCCCTCTTTAATTCCTCCTGCAGTGCTTTATATTTTCACTAGAGAACCTCTACCCCCATGGGCGTAATTAGGTCTGCCATACCTCCCTCTCTGGCCCAAGCCATACCTTCCTGTCCTACACCTGACATCATATATGTCATCAGGTACGCAGCAGGCAAACAAAGCAGTTCGGCAGAAGGTGGTAAAATCTCCTTCATTTGAGGTTTTTAAGCAGAGGTTAGATGCTTTGGCTGTGTCAACATCCCTATATGTAAGGGGGAAAGCATCTCAGCTTTTGCAAAAATGTATTGGGACAGCCTTCATTAAGGGTTTCTAGATGCTGTTACTTGAAAGGAGAAACAGATTTCATCAGTTCCATTAGTTCCTTTGCTCTGTATTTGACATCTTCCTTCTGGTCTACCTATAATAATTTCTAAAATTAATTCTGGGACTGGAGCATGCATGGTTTCCTGCTGCTTCCAGCCCATTCATGACTTTTTAACTCCATGGATAAATGCTGTACATTGATTATTAAAAAAAACCCTCCTGCATAAATGCATCACTGATGTGATCGTCTATATGATTGCATCAAGAATCTTTTCTGCAAGATGCTTCTGAATGTCTACATAGTCTCCTGTGCATTGATAAAACACGAGGCAAAATGCATCTTCATACAGCCATTTATATAATAGCACCAAGTTTTCTTCTTCTTTTCCGCCCAGTATAACTCACAGCAGTGTGTACATGCACATCATTATTACGGTGAGGAGGAGAGATGCAAAAAAAAGCTATGGTGAGCTACAGTGATATTCAGGGGCAGACAATGCAAAGGAATCAAAAGATTCCATTACAGAATTTATTTCAAGGATTCTTCTAGCTAAACTTGTATTCAGGGAGAGTGGAATGTAAGGCACAGCAAACCTATGGGATAGCAAGGGGAGTGAACCAGGAAATCCTCACGTCGCTAGTCAGGATGGGATGGCTGAATAAAATAGGAACGGGAGATAAATTCAATTCAGTTCACATCTGAAGGCAGGCCTACCTAATTCACGCTTTCTTAAAAGGCACACAAACAATAACAAAGCCATGCTTCAGAATTCATACTTCTCTGAATTTTGCAGTGCAGTTCTGTTGTCATGCAACGTGTACAAAAATGAATATACTGGGGGAAATGTAAATGAAAATGGATATATCGGTGAGAATGACATACAAAAATGCTTTGCATCAAGGGAAGTACATTTTGCAAAATTTGTATACAAAATATACATACAGTGGTACCTCGCAAGACGAATGCCTCGTAAGACGAAAAACTCGCAAGACGAAAGAGTTGTTCATTTTTTGAGTTGCTTCACAAGACGAATTTCCCTATGGGCTAGCTTCGCAAGATGAAAACGTCTTGCATTAATTGATTTTCAATGCATTCCTATGGGAATCCGTGCTTCACAAGACGAAAAATTCGCAAGACGAAAAAACTCGCAGAACGAATTAATTTCGTCTTGCGAGGTACCACTGTATGAGGAGAAAAGGTTTTTTACTGCTCCTAGTCACTGTGGCAGATTAAGAGTGTCATTTCAACAATTCAAATCTACTGAAGATACAACTGACACAAAAAGATGTCAGTTAAATGAGGCAGGTCTTCAATAGGCAACAGATAGACAACAGAGATGGGCCCTGATTGATATCTAATGGGAGAGAATTGCAAAGAGTTAGGGCTACCACACAGGCCAAATTCCAACATGGTACACAACAGAAATCCTGATGAGCTGAGATCTGCAGGAGACCCTGTCTTGTAGAAGGCAATGATTGGTTGGGTCTTTTTTTAAAAAAAAACCCAAAACCCTTAAACTTGATGCTTCTGCCACTGGAAGTGGTGGCCCTTGTTTTCCCCTTAAAGAAGACAAAAAAGAAAATAAAAATGAAGTCACTCATCAGCCAGAACCAAACTGATTCAATACATTTCTGCTCTCCCATTTTGGGGGGTAACTGAACCTCCTCCAGATGAGAAAGAAACGAAAAACTGGGTAAACTCATCCCAACTCTTCTACGAAATAAGCTCAGGGCTTATTGAAGAGATCTGGCTTGTAATTTTATTCTTCCTGCCAACCCATTCATAATTTCTTTCATCTGACAACCACACCAACTTAATTGTGTGCTTTATTTTGTGGCTTACTTTTACCACCCTTATTATAACTGAAAACATGTTTGGTGTTACAACGAAGAGAAAACAACTCTGCATTTGATAGAGTGAGTGGGGAAGCTCCGAGGGAATAAAACGTGTGTCAAAGTCAATGGAAACAGTTGGTTCCAATTAAGCAGAACACAGTCAGTCAAAGAAATGAAATCCAAGCTTTTTTTGGTTGTCCCCTCATGGGAAAGTTAAAGTTGCCCATTTCAAAAGACACTTAGCCAATGGCAGAGCCGGCCCAGGACATTTCACTGCCTGAGGCAGTGAACTAATGAATCCTGTTAACAGGAGTTTTGCTAGCACAACAGGGTGTTCCCACCTCCCACTGTGTGCCCCCCATGCACACTGAAATTGGCCAGAGGGGGAATTGGGAGAACCCCCCAGAATAGTACGTGGGTGAGGAGAGAGGAGGTCATTCTATCTGGCAAGCTGAAAAGCTTGAGCAGATCCAATGATTGGCATAGCACCACACTGCATTCCTCCCAAAGTTCTCAAGGATAACTAAGTCATTTTGGCACCTGAGACAGAAAGCCCTGCAAGCATCTCTACCTGGAAATAAAATTATTATAATAGTACATGAATAAACTAACATTTCGTAGCCCCTTCATGAGATTTGCTCTTGTAGGTGGCCAACTCGCTTTGCCTAATGGTGGGACTGTACCAGGACTATGGCAAAATTCACATGATCGGGCAGTCTCTTCCACACTAACATTTTGTACTGAAATCAGAATTGCTGCCAAAAAATGGAAAACACAAGAATTACCAACGGTATAAGAATGGCAGATGAAGATGATGGACTTTATGGAGCTGGCTGATCTCACCAGGAGAATCCGCGACCAGAAAGAAGAGGAATATCAAGAAGACTGGAAGAAATTTAAAGACTATTTGAATAAATATTGTAATATCAAAGATTTGTAATTACTTGAAAGAACTAATTAGGCCTAGGATTAAGTCAGGATTAAATAAATAAATAAGAAATAGTAGGATAAGAAAAGTTAGGAAATTGGATTATAACTGGAATATTGTTATATGGAATAATGATATTGGAAACTGCTACATTCAATTACAAGGAAATTCAGCTGGAAGAGATTAGAGGGAGTCAAGCAATATGTTTATGAAGTTGGAGTTTAACCAATTAATTAAGTCTTACTTATGTATGTGGTGGTATATGTGGGGTTTGTAATGTTTTATTTTCTTCATTTTCTTTTCTCCTTTTTATTATTGCTTTTTCTTTCTTTGTTATGTTAAAGTTATGTCTATGTATGAAATTCAATAAATATCATGGGGGGAGGGGAATGAAATCAGAATTGCTTATAGTGGTGTAATCAAAATGGTCCCGCCACCCTCACTGGAACGCTTGGTAGGGATGTGGGATAGGGCCTTCTCGGTGGCTACTCCCAGAG
The DNA here is from genome assembly GCF_964106915.1 of Podarcis gaigeae. NCBI lineage: Eukaryota > Metazoa > Chordata > Lepidosauria > Squamata > Lacertidae > Podarcis > Podarcis gaigeae. Next base: position 10,667,833 of record NC_139686.1, on the reverse strand, counting down.
TTTGCAACTTGCCTCTCAGAGAAGTTTGACTGGCTCCCTCCTTGTTGCCTGTAAACCGCCTCAAGTCCCTATTAGGTGAAGGTTCTGTACCTGCTTTGCTGGTGTATTCATTATTTGCTTTATTTGTCCAACTCATTTTTTTTTAAACAGCCTTCAATTAAAAATGATATCAAGGTGTTTCACAACACAATAAAACAATGAAATAAAACCCTGCCAGTAGAACAACAGGGACTTGGGAATGCCTGGACAAACCTGTGGATTTTTTTTTATAGTAATATTTTATTAAGTTTTAACAGTAAAAGAAATTCCAAGCCAGCAAACAGAAAAAAGAAAAAAACACAAGAAAAATATATAAACATAAAAGCACAAGAATACAAAATTACAGAATACAAAAATACAAACATTAAACATAAAAAGGAAGAAGAAAAAAACACATAATAAAGAACAAAAATCCCTCTTTTTTGATTTCTAGTTTATCTATTATCAATCCAATCTTACATTTTACCTTGTTGCTAGAACACCTTCAATTCATTTCAATGTCATCAACATTCAGAAATTTTACAATGTTTCTGTAAATAAATTTTAAATTTCCTCCAATCTTCTTCCACCGACTCTTCTCCCTGGTCTCGGATTCTGCCAGTCATTTCCGCCATTCCCATGTAGTCTATTAATTGCATCTGCCATTCTTCCAGAGTGGGTAGGTCTTGCGTCTTCCAATGCTTTGCGATGAGAATTCTTGCTGCTGCTGTAGCGTACATAAAGAAAGTTCTATCCTTCTTTGGCACCAATTAGCCAACTATGCCCAGGAAAAAGGCCTCTGGTTTCTTCAGGAAAGTGTATTTAAGTACCTTTTTCATTTCATTATAGATCATGTCCCAGAAAGCCTTAATCCTTGGGCACGTCCACCAAAGGTGAAAGAATGTACCTTCAGTTTCTTTACATTTCCAACATTTATTATCAGGCAAATGATAGATTTTTGCAAGCTTGACTGGGGTCATGTACCACCTGTACATCATTTTCATAATATTCTCTCTTAGGGCATTACATGCCGTAAATTTAATCCCAGTCGTCCACAACTGCTCCCAATCAGCAAACATAATGTTATATCCTATATCTTGTGCCCATTTAATCATGGCAGATTTTACCGTTTCTTCCTCAGTGTTCCATTTCAACAGCAGATTGTACATTCTTGATAGTATCTTAGCATTGGGTTCTAACAATTCTGTTTCTAATTTTGATTTTTCCACCTGGAAACCAATTTTTTTATCTAGGTTATAAACCTCTCTTATTTGAAAGTAATGTAACCAGTCTCGCACCTTCTCTTTAAGCTTCTCATAACTCTGCAATTTCAGCTTGTCACCTTCCTGTTCTAGTATTTCCCAGTATTTTGGCCATTTGGCTTCCATATTAAGTTTTTTCAAAGCTTTCGCTTCCATGGGTGATAACCACCTTGGGGTTTTTCTCTCCAAAAAGTCTTTATATCTTATCCATACATTAAACAGTGCTTTCCTGACAATATGGTTTTTAAACATGTGGACTTTTAACAATCGTCAAAAGAGCAAAGCAGTTGATGGCTGCTGAATTTCCCATGGGAGATCATTCCATAAAGTGGGTATCACTGCAGAAATGGTCCTCCTTCCAGAGGGGAGGAAATGGACTTCCACTGGAGACAGCATTACCAGAAAGGCCACCTCTGATGATCAAAGTGAGCAAGGAAGTCTATATTCTGTTTGATATTTATGAAGCCTTGGTTGACTGCCACAATGAGAAGGAGGCAGCCTGGTAATGGGGGTGGAGGAGAAATTCAGATTTCAAAATGAACTTTCCCAAATAATTTGTGTACCAGGATGTATTTGAAATTCAACCGGCCTCAAATTTTGCAATGCAGTTCTCCAGACAAGTAATGTGCAGGAGAAAATGCATATTGTAGTGGAAAATAACATACAAAGATGCATTATATTTGGTAATGTTGCTTTGAATTTTTTTTCATTATAATCGATTACAAAAATGGGCATCCTGAGAGAAATGCAAACTAAAATATAGACAAATATTTATGCTGGTTTTAAAGTTAAAAAACAATGCAAAATTTTTTTATATATATAATATTTTTTATTAAGTTTGTAAAATACAGAAAAAAGAATAAAGAGCATATTATAAGAATAAAGTAGAAAGATTACAAATTTTCTTGTTCTTTTTTCCAAATCTACTGGACTTCCCCACATCCTCCCAACCCTGCATTCTCTGTGATACATAACATCAGCAATTTGTTAACTTATTTCATTACTTATTGTATCCTTCGTTTTATCATGTTACCCAATTTCAAATGTGTTATAACCCGAATCATGTACATTTTCATTTAAACACAATAAAATTATTTCCTTATTCTATCTCAGACTTCTTGTGCCTTAATTTCCATTTCTTTAGTTCAACATTACTGAAGCTAGAGTTTCCTAAAAGGTGCATTTTTTAACATTCATACAGCTTATAGTGTTTTTCCAGATAGTCCTTAAATTTTTTCCATTCCTCCTCGATTGTTTCTTCTCCCAAGTCTCGGATTCTGCCAGTCATTTCGGCCAGTTCCATGTAGTCCATCAACTGCGTGTGCCATTCCTCCAGTGTGGGTAAATCTTGTGTCTTCCAATGTTTTGCAATCAGGATCCTTGCTGCTGTAGTAGCGTACATAAAAAAAGTTCTGTCCTTCTTAAGCACTCTCTGGTCCACCATGCCAAGAAGGAAGGCCTCTGGTTTCTTAGGTAAGGTAAATCTAAGTACCTTTTTTAGTTCATTATGAATCATTTCCCAAAAGGCCTTCACTTTCGGGCAGGTCCACCAGAGGTGAAAGAATGTCCCTTCCGCCTCTTTACATTTCCAACATTTATTATCAGACAGGTGATATATCTTAGCAAGCTTGACTGGGGTCATGTACCACCGGTATATCATTTTCATAATGTTTTCCTTCAAGGCACTACATGCCGTAAATTTCATTCCGGTGTTCCATAACCTTTCCCAGTCTTCAAACATAATGTTATGCCCCAAATCCTGCGCCCACTTTATCATGGCGGATTTGACTGTCTCATCCTGAGTATTCCATTTAAGCAGCAGGTTATACATTCTCGAAAGTAGTTTACTTTTTGGTTCTAACAGTTCTGTCTCTAGTTTCGATTTTTCCACCTGGAATCCAACCTTCTTGTCTACTTTAAAAACTTCTTGAATTTGTGCATAATGCAACCAATCTCGCACCTTGTTTTTTAATTTTTCCAAGCTCTGCAACCTCCAATTGTCTCCAATCTTTTCAATTATTTCCCCATATTTAGGCCAATTGGCCTCCATGTTAGGTCTCTTACGTGCCTTGGCCTCCACCGGTGAGAGCCACCTCGGAGTCTTACTCTCCAGTAAGTCCTTATAATATTTTGTCCAGACCATTAAAATTGCTCTCCTAACAATGTGGTTTTTAAACAATTTGTGCACTTTAACCTTGTCATACCACAAATATGCATGCCACCCAAAAGCATTGTCAAACCCTTCCAGATCCAGGACATCAGTGTTTTCCAGTAAAATCCAATCTTTCAACCAGCAGAAGGCTGCAGATTCATAATATAACCTCAAGTCTGGCAGGGCAAATCCCCCTCTTTCTTTCGCATCAGTTAATATTTTAAACTTTATTCGGGGCTTTTTGCCCTGCCAAACAAACTTAGAAATATCCTTCTGCCACATTCCAAAACATTCCACCTTGTCCACGATCTGTAGGGTCTGAAACAAAAATAACATTTTTGGCAATACGTTCATCTTTATAGCTGCTATTCGGCCCAACAAGGAAAGTTTCAATCTTGACCACGTTTCCAAATCTCTTTTGATTTCTGACCAACATTTCTCGTAGTTATCTTTAAACAAATTCAAATTTTTGGAGGTCAGATACACCCCTAGGTATTTTACTTTTTTAACCACATTTAGTTCTGTTTCTTTCATGAACTCATCTGTTTCTGTAGTTGTCAATTTTTTTGCTAGAACCTTAGTTTTTTGCTTGTTCAACTTAAATCCCGCCACCCGACCAAAATCAGAAATTAATTCTAACACTCTTTTAGTACTAGAGACTGGCTCCTGTAATGTTAATACCAGGTCATCTGCAAATGCTTTCAATTTATATTGTTTCACTCCGACCTCAATTCCCTGTACCAACCGGTCCTTTCTAATCATGTTCAATAGCACCTCCAGAACTGAAATAAACAATAGGGGGGATAGAGGGCACCCCTGCCGTGTCCCTTTTTCAATTTTAAACTCCTCTGTCACCACATTGTTTACTATCAATTTAACTTTTTGTTCTGAATATATTGCTTCTATTCCATTTTCAAACCCCCGCCCCACTCCCATCCCTTCCAAATTTTTCTTCATAAACATCCAAGAAATGTTGTCAAAGGCTTTCTCCGCATCAATAAAGATTAGCACCGCTCTAGTGTTAAGCTTTGTTTGTAAAAGTTCCAAAATGTCGATGATGTTTCTTGTGTTGTCAAACAAATGCCTACCAGGGAGAAAGCCTGCCTGGTCCTTATGGATCACTTCATTAAGCACTTTTTTAAACCTACTTGCCAAAATGTCTGCAAAAATTTTGTAATCCACGTTTAGGAGTGAGATGGGGCGGTAGTTCTTAAGCTGGGTCTTTTCAGTTTCTAGTTTAGGTATCAATGTGATGAAGGCTTCTTTCCATGTTTCCGGTGCCTTCCTCCCCTCCATAATCTGGTTACAGACCTCCAACAAAGGTTGTATCAAATAGTCTTTCAGAACCTTATAGTATTTGGAGGTAAGTCCATCAGGGCCTGGAGATTTGCCTAATTGGAGGTTCTGAATGGCACTTTCAATTTCTTGCTGTGTGATATTACTATTCAGGGTTGTTCTCATTTCCTGAGGTATTTTCTGTAATCCGTTGGTTTTGAGAAATTGGTCCACCTCCGAATCTTTCTGTGGCACTTGTGAATAAAGTTCTTTGAAATATCTCTGGAAGCACTTTCTAATTTCCTCGGGTTTCTGAACCATTCTCCCTTCAATCTCTAGATTTGTAACTGTATTAAGTTTTTGTCTCTTTTTCAACTGCCATGCTAGCAGTTTCCCACACTTATTTGCTGATTCAAAAGATCTTTGTTTCATTTGTTTAATTTTCCATTCCACCTCTTGATTTATCAATTTCAAATATTGTGCTTGGAAAAATTTCACTTCTCTCAGCACTTCCTTCGACTTGGGCCTGGATCTTAATTTTTTTTCTCCATCTCTTATTTTTTCCAATATCTTCTCCTTCTTTTCATTCCAGAGCTTTTTCTTGATCGTATTTTGTTGTATTAGAAACCCTCTCATGACTGCTTTACTTGCGTCCCAGATTGTTCTTTTTTCCACAGTGGTATTTAAATTTGTCTCAAAATAGTCCTTTAAAGTTTTTTGGGCCTTCTTAACAATCTTCTCGTCCCTTAGTAAAGTGTCATTCATTTTCCATCTAAAGGATCCGGTTGTGTTTAGTCTCAGTTCCATTTTCAAAGCGTTATGGTCGGAGCAGGTTTTTGGGCAGATTTCCACCTTTCTAGTCTTGGGTGCCAGTCCTCTAGTTATCCATATTTGGTCGATTCGTGTCCATGTCAGATGAGCTTCAGAAAAGAAAGTTCCTTCTTTTCCTAGGGGGTTCTTAACCCTCCATATGTCAATTAAGTCCACATTGTCAGTCATTTCAAAAAAAGTTTTAGGTAGTCTGCCATCTTTCGTTATGTTAGCACTTTGCGACTTATCCATATTTACAGACACAACCCCATTCATATCACCCATCATAATAATGTTGTTGTAGTCTAAGTAGTCCAACATAATCTCATGCAGCTTCCTAAAAAATTCCGATTTTCCTTCATTTGGAGCATATATTCCTAATATCAAAAATTTTTCTCCTTGTGTCTGAATTTCAATCGCCAAAATTCTGCCGTGTTCGTCTTTGAATAAGAATTTCGGTGACAGGCTCTCCTTTGCATATATCACCACTCCTCTTTTCTTAACTTTATCCGAAGAAATAAATTCTTGGCCTAGTCTTTTGTTAATTAGCACTTTTCTGTGGAGCCTTGTCACATGCGTTTCTTGCAGGCAAATAATGTCCAATTGTTCTTTTTTCAAAATATGAAATACTTTTCTTCTTTTTTCCGGAGAATTTCCGCCATTTATATTCCAACTAAGAAGCTGCAACGACATCCTGGTCTGATTGGTGGGTCTACAGTGGGGTGTCTAGGTTTCCCTCCGATCCCGGAGGTGGTAATGCTGGTCCAGATCCAGACGGTGTAGGCTTTGGAGATGGTCCCGGTGGTGGTGGTGGCCAAGAAGCTGCGGCTCCTTTCTGGAGGTCCTCCTCGTGGTCGTGTAAGAACTTCTGTTGGTCCTCAGGTGTTTTAATTCTTACTTTCCTTCCTTTGTAGGTAAATGATAGTCCTTGCGGAAACTCCCACCTATAAGGGATTGTGTTGTATCTCAACAGTTTGGTCAAATCTGTATAAGTGGTCCTAAGATCCAAAAGATGTTTGGGTATGTCTCTGTAAATTTCAGCATTTTTACCTTCTATCTCCAAAGATTTTTTAAAATGTAGGCCTAGTATCTTGTCTCTTTCCTCTCTTGATCTCAGAATAACCAAACAGTCTCTGGACTTATCCTTCTTTATCAATTTTCCCAGTCTAAAAGCCATCACAATTTTAAAATCCTTGTCTTCCTCAATCCCCCAGAATTTGGAGAACAAAAGTGTTAGGAATCCCTGTAAATTTCCTTCCTCCAGTTCTGGGATGGCCCTTAACCTGAGATTATTTTCCTTACTTTTCAATTCAACCAATGACAGGTAGGCTTGTTGTTCCCCTACCTGTCTTTTCAGAGGCCTTACTTCCCCCTTAATCTCATCAACCTTTTTGTTCGCCTGTTCTGCTTTTTGACTGGCTTCCACAGCTAGTTTATAGTTTTCAGGCGTTGCCCCTTGCAATTTTTCAATTGCCTGAGTGTGCTGGGAAACCTGCTCAGATAATTTACTAATAGAGGATGTAGCTTGGTCAATTTTTGATGATTGATTGTCCACTTTTTGATTTAAAATTGCCAGTTGTTCCAAAATTTGTTTCAGGACTATTTCAGATCCTCCAGTTGCCATATCTTCTGCAGCAGGCTCTTCAGCTTCCACCTCCTGTGCTGTCAGCACAGTTGGGACGGATGATCTTCGTTGATGAGATAGGGTTGTTTGAACAAGTTGCACTGGTTTCTTTTCTTTTTCTTTAGCTTTAGCTGCTCTTGTTCTCCTTGAGCCACTCATTCCACACCTGCCTCTGTTCAAGGTCAAATTTTCTTTTGTTCCATAAGTCAAACAAGTCCAGAGTGTAAACAATTTAACCACAGAGAATCACAATAAAGTACAGTTCCCAGGCCTCTATGTCTCCACAATCCTCTAGGTGGGGGTATTTCAAAGTTTCAAGGAAGGAGAGAACTCTTATCCGCCATTGAAGGTCTTATGTTCCCTATGTTAAATCTTTAGTAGTTCCAGAGCACAAAAGGAAGGTTCCCCGGGCTTTCTATTTCTTGAAAAAAAGCCACAAGGTGTCAAGAAAGGTCCCAGCAACAATGTTTAAACGTTAGTGTCTCAGTCTATGTATCAGTTTAAACTCCAATAACAGTATCAGCAGTTTGACAGTTCTCTTTTGCACACTGACAGCCCGACAGCTGGGTTGTCCCTTTTAACTCCGCATAGCTCAAAATTAGGAAGAAGGTTCCAAGAATAAAGTCCACAAATTTTACAAAGATTTCCTGCTTGTCTTTTCACTACAAAGTCTATCAGATACACCCTCGTTTTGCTTTTACAGTCCCTTTTAAGCGCTTCAGCGCTCTTCTGAACGGTTGCTTTGATCTGGTTAGCAAGATCGGGAGACGGACTTCCTGTTACTCGCCTCCCGTTTTCAGCCAAATTTCAGCCAAATTCCAAAATTTTAATCCGATGTTTAGTTCCCCTTACTCACGGGTATGTTGCAGCCAATTTCGATGTTTTCAAGAAGAAAGGTTGGCGCTCATCAGCAGCAGCAGCGCGGCTTTGCATCCACGAAAAGAGCGATGAACTCACAGCGCCGCTCCCCCTTTCACGTTCCGGAGCCCCTTACGGGGCTCCTTCTTCGTTTCTGGGGGGGCTTTTGGCACCCGCCGAGTCCCACGGCCACAGGCTCGCTCTGCCTGTGGTTTTTCTTGATGGGTCTCCGCTTTGCCGCAGCGGACGACCCTTTTTCGCGGAGCCCCTCTTCACAGAGTAAAGAGGACCGCCATTGCCGTTTTGCGCCACCTCCGGAAGTCAAAAACAATGCAAACTTAAGCAGAAATGTGCCCAAGATGAACTGACCTTAAGCTTAGAAAAATGAGAAGCTAACAGAAAGCAAAACTGACAGCTTCACCTATCCCAAACAAAGCCACTTTCAAGAACTCAAAACAATGGGCAATATTAATACAATAGTAGAGTTGGAAAGGACCATGAGGGTCATCTAGGTCAACCCTTTCTAATGCAAGAATCTTTTGCCCAACGTGATGTTCAAACCCACAACCTGAGATTTCAGGAATGAGTTGTGAGTGCTAGCAGAGATAAGAGTCCGGGAATCCAGCCATATTTACAGAGATTTATTGCTATTTACAGTCAGCGTTGAAAGTCCGTTCCAGTCAGTTGCCTCGACTAAAGTTGCTTTCAGTTTTCCCCAGCATAATAATAATAATAATAATAATAATAATAATAATAATTTATTATTTGTACCCCGCCCATCTGGCTGGGTTTCCCCAGCCACTCTGGGCGGCTTCCAACAAAGATGAAAGATACACTAAAATGTCACATATTAAAAACTTCCCTGAACAGGGCTGCCTTCAGATGTCTTCTGAATGTCAGGTAGATGTTTATCGCTTTGACATCTGGTGGGAGGGTGTTCCACAGGGCGGGCGCCACTACCAAGAAGGCCCTCTGCCTGGTTCCCTGTAACTTGGCCTCTCGCAGTGAGGGAACCGCCAGAAGGCCCTCGGAGCTGGACCTCAGTGTCTGGGCAGAACGATGGGGGAGGAGACGCTCCTTCATAACCACTTCCGAAGCCCAACCCCCCTCTTTCCTCTCTTACGAGATTGGCTTGGCCCCGGAAGTGCCTCCCCCCTCTCAGATTCATTGCCTCCTGACATGTTTCCGTCACCTTCTTCGTCCGAGGAAGAACAACTACTAATTACTGGAGGTTTGTCTCGATACGTTCCCATTCTCTCCCCCTTCTCTGCCTCCCATTCCCTGACATGAGATTAAGAGTCTTACATAACCTCTACTGTCTGAGCTGTCCCAGGACAATGCAATGATAGTTCTACTCAGAGAATAGAAACATTGATGTTAATGGTCTTGATTAATGTAAAGGTAAAGGTAAAGGTACCCCTGCCCGTACGGGCCAGTCTTGACAGACTATAGGGTTGTGCGCTCATCTCACTCTAGAGGCCGGGAGCCAGCGCTGTCCGCAGACACTTCCGGGTCACGTGGCCAGCGTGACGACACTGCTCCGGCAAACCGGCACCAGAGCAGCACACGGAAATGCCGTTTACCTTCCCGCTATAAAGCGGTACCTATTTATCTACTTGCACTTAAGGGTGCTTTCAAACTGCTAGGTGGGCAAGAGCTGGGACCGAACGATGGGAGCTCACCCCGCCGCGGGGATTCAAACCACCGACCATGCTATCAGCAAGTCCTAGGCACTGAGGTTTTACCCACAGCGCCACCCGCGTCCCTTGATTAATGTAGTGGTCATTAATTTCAGTGGTCTAATTTCAGTAGAGTTTAGACGAATACAACCAATGGCTCCAAATTTGTCAATCTTGCTAATTCAACTCTGGGGAATGGAATGTGGGGAAAAGTCAAAGTGAAGAGACATCAGCAAGTATTTGGGTTTGGCAGAGGCTTCTCCACCTTTCTTTTTGCAGCGTTTGAGCAAAGTTGGAGGCTGGTGTGGAAATACACAGTGCGCAGAATATGTCAGCTGCTGTAATTGAATAATCTAAAAATGTATTCATCACAACTGTGTACCTGGAGACATTGAGAAATGAAAGGCATCTGCAGCTGGGCTGCCAGAGCAAAATAGTTTTTTTTAAAAAAATAAAATAAAATAACAAAGGCTGGCATTAGGACTTAATACCATCTTTTGTTTTGCCAAATCAACATTGTCTGCTGGAGGGCCCCAGAGCCACCCAAAACAAAACAGAACAGAACAAAATCAAGTGTTGAGGAGCCAGAATTGCATTCCTTGTTCCAAATGATTCAGCTAGGAATATTCCACTTCAAGGACTCGACTGTGACAGAAACACAAGAGAAGCATTCAGAAGCTGTCTTTTGTTATTTTAATAAATGACTCCCCAATCCAATGGATGCTTTTCGGTGTGACGAAGCCCCTCCCACTCACTCGCATTGCATTCTCTTGGCAAACAATGACTGTTTTAAACAAAAGAGGTGTTACATACCAAGATATCACAATTACATTGGAGAACCAATCTAATCTGGCAGGAATAAATGGAACTCGGGGCTGAGACAAATTGAACGCTCAGAACCATCTACCATGGAATGCAGTGGCTGATCCCAAAATTGGAGGCTCGAAAAAGGGAATTGTACAGCTAGAGACAGAAAACCTGCAGCCACGTTTCTGAAAACTTTCAATGTGCAGCTACATCCCATGGGCGTTTCTTTGCAGTGATGGGGGTGGGATCTGTGGCCTTCTAGATGTTTTGGGGCTTCAGACTTCATCAACCACAGCCAATATGGCTAATGGCCAATGATAAGAGGATTTGCATTTCAATTACATGGGGGGGGGGTCCACAGGTTGACCCTGTTTGGTAGATGCTTCAGAGACCAGGTCACAGGCTGTGGGCTTTCGAGGTCCCATGGGCAAGATGTTTTCCAGTGTGGCATAGTGGTGAACCGGGTTCGTGTCTCCGCTCCTCCACATGCAGCTGCTGGGTGACCTTGGGCCAGTCACACTTCTCTGAAGTCTCTTAGCCTCACTCAACTCACAGAGTGTTTGTTGTGGGGGAGGAAGTGAAAGGAGATTGTGAGCTGCTTTGAGACTCCTTAAGGGGAGTGAAAGGTGGGATATAAAGTCCAAACTACTACTACTACTACTACTACTACTCTTCTTCTTGAGAGCCAGTGTGGTGTAGTGGTTAAGAGCGGTAGTCTCGTAATCCTGGGTAACCGGGTTCACGTCTCCGCTCCTCCACATGCAGCTGCTGGGTGACCTTGGGCCAGTCACACTTCTCTGAAGTCTCTCAGCCCCACTCACCTCACAGAGTTGTGGGGGAGGAAGGGAAAGGAGAATGTTAGCCGCTTTGAGACTCCTTAAAGGGAGTAAAAGGCGGGATATCAAATCCAAACTCCTCCTCCTCCTCCTCTTCTTCTTCTTCTCCTCCCTGATGTCCACACTGCATATTTGCTTGTCTTCTCTGTTTATATGATGCGGGATGGGGGATAGGAAGGAGAGAGAGAAGGAATGTATCGCTGTTTGCTCAGAGAGGGCAGATTAACAGGTAGTGATAGCAAGGAAGGTCGGGGGAGGGGTTAACACCCTCTATAGCTGCAAGGTGTGCAGAGGAGGGTGACCAAGATGATCAAGGATCTGGAAACCAGACTTTATGAGGAATGACTGAGGGAGCTGGGCATGATTAGCCTGCAAAAGAGGATCCTGAGAGGAGATACGAGAGGGGCTGTCACATGGAAGATGGAACAAGCTTGTTTTCTCCTGCTCCAAAGGGTACAACCCAAACCAATGGATTCAAGTTACAAGAAAGGAGATTCCAACTAAACATCAGGAAGAACTTCTATGATTCTCTAGTGGTTTGAGCCTTGGCAGCTGCTCAGAAACGCCTACCTCTGATGCCAACTCTGCCTCAGGTTTAGCAAAACAACAACAGCCATGAAGTTTTCTCAGATAATCATTTGTCAGACAAGGTTGTTTTGAAGATCATTTGTTCATCTTCAGTTTGCTTTCCTGGCCTTCTTTGGGAGGAAGGGCCAAATGTGAATTTGATTCGTAAATAAGAAGCTTGCCAAAGTTTGCCTTCGGTTTTGTTCACTCACCACACCGTTTCCATCCATCCACTCCTTGACGCTGCCTCTCCGAAGGAGTGTTGCGAGGCTTCAAAAACTCTTTGGAGATCTTTGAAAACAGCTTCTAGCTTATGCTGCATATGCACAAAGTGTTATTCAATTACCGGAGAGATTCATCACAGCAAAAGCTAGGGTTGATTAACATTTCTCCTTGCAGTGGGTGCATACATTTGCAGATCACAAAAAGAAAACTAGTATCAATTAAGTTAATTTGACTTGTATCCATTTTCAAATGAATTATTTATAATTGATTTAAGAAAGATGAAGTCTCAAAGATCATCAAAATGGCAATAAATTATACCCTTCTAACAAGCTTCCAACACCCTGTGGTTTTAGGACTCTTTGTTTTAATTGAAACTAAAGTGCTTCAATTACACATTATAATTAAAAAGTTTCTGGATCGAATGATCCATCTTTGACAAATGAATGAAGCAAGTGCTCCCCAAAAAGAGAGAGAAATCTCCATGTGTCCCGAGAAATTTCTTTGTAGATAATGATAAACTGTGCTTGTTTATTCATATACCAAATTACAATTCATTAAATGATAAACAAGCTTAAAAAAACATCAACAACAGAAAATGCAAGTTGCTTTGTCATTTGCAATGACTTCCGGTCCATTTCTGGGCTTAATTCAAAACGTTGACCTTAATCTTTAAAATCCTACAAAAGTTGGAGTTAGGCTACCTACAGCATGGATGCCTCATCTAGAATAGAATAGAACCTGCTGCCTTAGTAATAGAATGGTAGCAAGAGATCCAGAGGGTGGCAATATGAGAACAAGCCTTTTCTGTGATGGCTCCCTGCTTATGGAAAGCTCTCCTCAGAGAGGCTCACCTGGTGCCTTCATTGCATATTTGTAAGCACCAGGAAAAAACAATCCTTTTCTTCCAGGCCCTTGGCTAATTAAACCATCTATGGCAGGGGTAGGCAACCTAAGGCCCATGGCCAATAGGCTTCTCAATCCGGCCTGTGGACGGTCCAGGAATCAGTGTGTTTTTACATGAGTAGAATGTGTCCTTTTATTTAAAATGCATCTCTGGGTTATTTGTGGGGCATAGGAATTCATTCATTATTTTCCCCCAAACTATAGTCTGGCCCACCACATGGTCTGAGGGACAGTGGACCAGCCCACAGCTGAAAAAGGTTGCTCACCCCTGATCTATGGCCTTCTAAACTGTGTGTGTGTGTTTTGGGGAGGTGTTATTGTTGTGTTGTGCATTTTTGTGTTTTTATTTTGTCAGCCACCCTGTGATCCTCACATGAAGGGTGATATGAAAATTTAAGCAACATGATGGCCAGAAACAATTACAGTGGTACCTCGGGTTAAGTACTTTGTTCGTTCCAGAGTTCGGTTCTTAACCTGAAACTGTTCTTATCCTGAGGTACCACTTTAGCTAATGGGGCCTCCTGCTGCCGCTGTGCCGCTGCTGCACGATTTCTGTTCTCATCCTGAAGCAAAGTTTTCAACCCGAGGTAATATTTCTGGGTTAGTGGAGTCTGTAACCTGAAGCATATGTAACCCAAGGTACCACTGTACTGGAGATTTCTGATTGGGCAAATTCTCTCAAGAAAGAATTTGGTGAAGACCAGCATTATTTTGAAGGGTGTTTCACTCATCTCCAGTAATGATCTGTTAATGATGGATTGGTCTCCCTTTGTATGCAGGAATCAGTCTGTGTTGGACGGGTTCAGGTGAACATGCTTCCTCCCCTCCCGCCGTCCTGCTTGCATTGACTTTTGAAGTCATCCTGCACTGGGAATCCAGTAGAAACAGTTTGTCTGGGAAGTGTGATGCCCTGCGGACTCCACAGCCAACACTCACTGAACAAACTGTAAAAATCTATCTTGCGTAATGAGGATTGGCTGTGAAGTCTATTGAGTGCTGGACCTAGACTGCCTGCCAAAATTCAAAACAAAACAGAAAAGGGGCTGAATATTGTCATTTGGACAATACAAATATCCCCGTACATTGGTTGTCTGCCGCAATGTCGGCATCAGCACAGGTTTGAAAGAGCCCCTTGCACAGATGAATTTCATGCGTATGCTTTTTATATCTCTGTTCTCTTATCCCAACAGTTTTTTGTGAAGGATGCTCTGAATGTTTCACTCGCCTGAATTTCTACACATTCAGGGGGCTTGCAGCGTGATTGTGTATGTGTGTGTGAAACCACCCCAAATATCAGGAGTTGGAGGTGGCCCTTTCAACGGCGTCCACTGCTAAAGATCCGCCTCCACAAACCCAAACACAGCTGTCCTTCAAAATGTGCACATTTGCCCAAACTGCACACAATAAATGTATTTATTAGGTGATGTTTGGAATAAAATGCTCATGAATTTTAAAGAGGGTTTTCTGAATAAAAATAGACTTGAAAATTGCTGCAGAAATACGTCAGGTGAATTTAATATTTGAAAAACGAGAAACCGAAATGGATAGATTCATGTATCCCTCCTTGTAGCCAATGCTAGTCCTGCTCTGAATAGAATTTAGTTGGCTGCAACTCACAGTCCACCTGGATTGTGTGGTTTCTTCTTTTATTTCCTACTGGATTTGTAAGCTTCAGAAATCCTAAAGATGGATTGTGTATAAGCCAGTTCCCTTGGTTCAGGAAGAGGGGAGGAGGATAAAAATCCCTCTCTTAGTTGTCAGTTTATCTTCGAAAATGGGAAAAAAGGATTTCTGATCATAGTATCACTATATGCTTTCCAAAAATGGTTTTGCTTTAAAACAAAGTGGAACATTATCTCAAGACTATAAAGCATTAAGCTGGATTGTTACAACAAAGAAAAAAATAGGTTGGATTAGGTGACTCCAAGAACCCGATTGCACAATATTTCCACGTTAAGTCTTACTACGCTGGAGTGAACTTTTCAGAGCATCGATTATCTGTACATTTCTGTTAGGGTAGTGTAATAGATGTTCACGGGAGCTCAGGGGGAAAAGTGAAAACATAAGATATTAGTCTCTCTTTGTTCATGTTACGGTAGTTAAAGGAACGGCAGTTGCCTCAGAAATGTTGCCTGGAGCAAAAATGTGACGTATATGTGGGTTTTCCTCCATAGGTGAACCGTCTAGGGAATTCTCAGAGCAGAGTTTGGATAGGTTGCTGCAATTTCTCAGACTAGGTGCTCATTAGTCCCAAATCCTACCAGGATTAATTTTGCTTCAGGTGGCACATCTGAGGGATACTGAGAAGGCCATGGTGATCATTCCTGGGAAAGAGGAAATTCAAAAGGAATCTGCAATGTGAAATTTCTTTGTAGCAATCCAACATGAGGTTGAGTGTTATTGCTCGTGAAATCGTCACTAGGGATGGAGGAGGCATTCAAACTCACTTTGCACATAGAGGTGGACCTCATTTGCAAATAGTGGTTGCCCTTTGAAATTTGCACCTGTCGAAATTTCACAGTGCAGTTCTCTAGCCAAGTTATGTGTAGAAAAATGCATATACTGTATACTAAAGTGTGCATACAAAGGCATTGTGTCAGGCAAAAAAAAAAAAAAAAGCCCATTGGGCAAATTTACATATAGAAATGCAGGTGAATTTTCACAAGAACATTAAAAATCCCCACAAAGTGTTGTGGAAATGTGGGGAATTGAAGATTGGAAAAATGAGAAGCTTCAATTGAGATGTTTGCACAGACATGGTGGGTTTTTTAATTTCATTTTATCAAAATATCCAATGCAAAGATCAGCCCAGCAAACTGTTCTTTGTGAAAGGGACCTCTGCGAATAATGTCATTAGCAGCATCTGAGTTTTTCTGCTTTTAATTTCCTTGTGACTTCACTGTTCACAATCTCCACACCCTCAGCCACATATATTAGGGGGTTTGCAGTGACTGCAATATTTGCAATGGAACAGGATTATCTGTTCCTGATCCACTCTGTGTCGCTTCACATTGATTCATTATGCGGGTCAGCATCAGAAGTTCTCTTTCAGCCCTTGTTGACTATAATACAGAAACAAAAAATGGTGATCATTTGTTTTTCCTTTTCACCTAAGAGGGTGAAATTGGCAAGCAAAGCAACCCCACCAGAATGGAGTGAGCCTGCCAAATTTTAGCCAGAAACACCCAGGGGGTTTTGTGCATGGAACTTTTACATTCCTTCTGAAAAGAAAAGAAAATTAATGTTTTGTTTTTTTAAAATTTTCTGCCTGATTTAGATGCAAATAACAAGCATGCTTACAATTTCTGAGCGAACGAAGCCTGCTAAATTTCAGAATCACTGTAGTGGTTTTCTCTTGCAAGTGGAGATTTCACCATATTGGGTGGGAAAGTGGCAGCTACATTTTGTCCCCTAGTTTGGAGGTTGTGGGTGTAATCAGTTTGAAAACTAGGGAGATGAGAAAAGTGTTTTTGGTGAGAAATCTGCTGAGGTTCAGACAAATAGGTATTGGTTCTATTGTAGTGGGTGATTTACCTTCTTCTTCTTTTTACAAAAATCTAGAAAGTCACACATACACTCTGAGAATTATGGGTCCTTTTTTTTCTTTGTTGGGCAAGAAAATGATTGGAAAAGAAGCAAGCCACCCCAGTCGTCTAACTCTGCTGCCTACGTCAACCTCTCACATCCAAAATTCAAAGGAGAACAATGGCCCACCTGAAGAACAGTTCAGGTGATTTACTTCAACCAGTCCTCCCCAAATCACTGTGATTGGCATGCCCTGCGAAAATAATTCACTGTGATTAAAAACTACACCTGTCCATCAAAATGAAAAATCTCCTTACCCTTTCATTCTCTCCTCCACCCACTCCCTTCTTGAGCTGTGCTGTTTCCTCAGTTAGCGGGTTTTGTTTCTCAGTAAAGAAAAGGGGTGTGTGAGAGGCGAAATGTTATATGCTTAGCAGTTTTGCAAAACCACAGTGTGCTTTGAAAGCTTATGAGGCCCCGATCTGCCTCATGGAGCCTTGTCAAAAACACAGTCCAATTCAGGAATGTGAGATCATACCCCGAATAAACCCCTTGTTATCTGCAGCATACACAGAACTAATGCACACCGGTACAGTTTAAATTCATCATGTTATCTCTGTGTTAGCTTAAATAACCATAAACCATGAAGTCCGTACAGTGGTACCTCAGGTTAAGTACTTAATTCATTCC
Source organism: Podarcis gaigeae (assembly GCF_964106915.1). Lineage (NCBI taxonomy): Eukaryota > Metazoa > Chordata > Lepidosauria > Squamata > Lacertidae > Podarcis > Podarcis gaigeae. Next base: position 10,650,602 of record NC_139686.1, on the reverse strand, counting down.
GGAGGTCCGTACTTAACCTGAAACTGTTCTTATCCTGAAGCAGCACTTTAGCTAATGGGGCCTCCTGCTGCTACCGCGCCACCAGAGCACGATTTCTGTTCTCATCCTGAAACAAAGTTCTTAACCCGAGGTAATATTTCTGGGTTAGCGGAGTCTGTAACCTGAAGCTTATGTAACCTGAAGCGTATGTAACCCGAGGTACCACTGTAGTTAGTACATCTAACTATACCAGTGTGGTGTAGTGGTTAAGAGCAGTGGACTCATAATCTGGTGAACCAGGTTCGCTTCCCCGCTCCTCCACATGCAGCTGCTGGGTGACCTTGGGCTAGTCACACTTCTCTGAAGTCACTCAGCCCCACTCACCTCACAGAGTGTTTGTTGTGGGGGAGGAAGGGAAAGAAGAATGTTAGCTGCTTTGAGACTCCTTCGGGTAGTGATAAAGCGGGATATCAAATAGAAACTCTTCTTCTTCTTCTGTTCCCTATGTAGGAGGTCCCAGGCATCTTCACGTACGGCTGGGAATGCCCCCTATCTAATACTCTCAAAAGCAGCTGCCAGTCAGTGTGGACAATACTAAGCTAAATGGACCATTCATTTCACTCAGTTTAAGGCAGCTTCCAAAGTTACCACTTTCCGCCTGATGAAAACTAACACAAAAAAGCATGTTTGAGCTTTTTTAAAAAAACTGTCTCCAAGTTCATTCAACTGCTTTTTTTTTTTAATGGCTCCCATTTAGAGAGCTTCATATTTACATTCCACCGCAGAAATGTGGACACAGCATATTGCTAATTACTGTCCCAGTTCTGGCTAACTTGACTCATGCAAGGACTTGCCCTTTAAGCTCTTTTAAGGGTCAAAGGCTTTGGCCTCTTCGGAGATCAGAGAGGGTTGCAGCAAACACTCCCTCCACACAAAAATGGAGGGTGGAGAAACATGGCCCACCCACCCAGAGATCTGATGGTGTGGAGGATTCAGAAGACGAACAAGAGGCACCGAGCTGTCAAGCAGCAATCAGTGTGGGATGGAAGGGGAGGGGGAAGGAAATCCGACAGCCACCACAAAAGCTCCAAGTGTGCCCAGACAGACACTGACGTGAAAATTAAGACACGCTGTTCCTCAGGGAAGTTTCAGCAAACCCATACAAATTATTTACCACCGGAAGCCCCGATTTCAAGTGAATCAACAAGACGGGGAAAACGAAAGTCAAAAGGGTTGTACATGGTGTTTCTCTCTGTACAGGTGTCTCTGGCATTAATGAGCCTCTGGGAGCCCCGGCATCGCAGAGAATGGCACCAGGGGTGATTACAGCTTGTACAAGCAGACCTGAAAAAGTCATGCGTGGGGCATGCGCTGGGTTGTAATTAAAGCCACAAGCCTTCACGTTTGCAGGGAGACCAGCTGCAAAGAGTTTCGAACCTCTCCGCAGCCTGGGATTAAAAATAGATCTTTAAAAAAAATGAGGGAGGAAGAAAGGGAGATGGAACGGGAGTCTGTCAACCATACTTCTTTCCTGCATCTGTTTGACAATTCCAGAGAATTTATTGGGGGGGGGGGACAGTCTAAATGCTCAGAGATGGAAGGGTGAGTGCTGATTGTGACCAAAATATGAGCATCATTGTTGAGGAGCATGTTAAGGGTGAGAGAGGTGGTCGACTGAAGAACGTAAGAAGAGCCTGCTAGATCAGGCCAATGGCCCAGCTAGTCTCACAATGGCCAACCAGATGCCTATGGGAAACTCATAAGTAGGATTTGGCCACAAGAGCAACACTCTCTTCTCCTGTGGCTTCCATCAACTGGTATTCAGAAGCATTGCTGTGTCTGGCTGTGGAGGCAAATCACAGCCATCATGGTTAGTAGTTGTGATGGCCTGGGACTCGGGCTCGGGCTCGGGCTCAGAACCAGAGGAGTCTCAGTCTGCACAAGATCCTTTGCCTCAGGCATCATCTGAACCAAGTCCGGGGCTTGATCCTGAAGAGTCCCAGTCTGCACAGGTTCCCCTGCAACAAGCACCAGCTGGGCCAAGTCAGGGGCTTGAGCCTGCCCTGGCTCCAGATGCGGGGATTACCTCGTTGCCTTCAGCTGGGTAAGCTGGTCACTTACAGCTGCTCCACTACCGGTTGGGTCAGGGGAGGCTGAGGCGGCCCCTGGGTCTAGTAACCCACCGACATCTCCTGAGCTGCAGAGACTGAGGTCTGAGAGAAGGAGAGACCTGAGTACTCATAGGAGGAGTGCTCGTCTTTGGGCGAAACATGGAGGTGAGTCGCTGGGAATCAAGACTGGTAATTACCCCAACAAAGATAAAAGGCTGTCGGACCCCACCCCAGGTTGCAGGAGCAACATTGCTGTATGCCAGATCCTGTACCTGTCCTTGCCTGGTTTCCTGCCTCGTGTCCCGCCTTGGCCCTGTTGGACTGACTCCTAGTGAAACCTTCGGTTTCTGGACTGGTCCTGGGCCACATTTCTCGGGTTACCCCCGGGCCCAGCACAGTAGCCATCAATAGTCCTCTCCTCCATGAATTTGTCCTTCTTTATAATATTTTTTTTTTATTTTACATATAATCACAATGCATAACATCATATCCACTTATTTAATCTCTTTGGCCCACTGAGCCCGGTGACTTTCTTCCTTCCCACCTAGCGGTTTACCTAATAAAATTTTTCATCTTTGCATTTCACTTCCTTTCTTATTCTTGATATATCGTTACCTATAATATCATGTTACTCAACTTGAATTAGTAGCAGTTTAACCTTACAGCTCTTCAAATAATCCTGCTAATGATGTTAATTGCTTACAGTTGTCTTTCAAATAGAATATAAATTTGTTCCCGTCTTTTTGGAATGCTAATTCTAATTTTTGGAATGCTAATTTCGCCAATTCTGCAAAGTCCATCAGTTTCATCTGCCACTCTTCTTTTGCAGGTACTTCATGTTGTTTCCACTTTTGGGCTAACAAGAGTCTTGCCGCAGTTGTTGTATATAAGTTTTTTTTTATCTTATCTCGGTATCTCTTTACCCACTATACCCAATAGGAAAGCTTCTGGTTCCTCCATGAATTTGTCTAATCCTCTTCTAAAGCCATCTAGGTTGATAGTCATCACACTGCCTCTCGTGGAGGTATCACTGCCTCCTGTCCAAATCTTTTTGGATGCTCATCAAGAGCATCAGGGGTGTGTATGTGCCAGGATTTGAATGATTTGTAAACATGCGTTGCCCCTGCTCCACCTCTGAACATCTCAGCACCACATGTATCAGTGACATTGACTCAGACAGGAAGGATTACAAGGTTCTCCCATCACGACCCACTGGTTCACTGTAAAGCAAGATCTGGGAGGATGAGGTGAGGATGGGACATTGCTTCCCGGGTCACTGGAACAAAGTGACCTTCCGTTTTCAAAGTGGGGCTGGCGTGCAGTGAAAGGGAGCAAGAGGAACCTAAGTCCCAGTTGCTGCATAGCTCACTCTCCCAGTCAATGAGATGTACCCAACATCATCGCTCTCATAATAGACACATTGAAATCAACGGGCAAAGTTGAATGGATTTTAAAGCTAATGGATTACGCAGAACTGGCAATACTAACAGCAAAAATAAGAGTACATGGTGGACTATTCATGGAAGAATGGAAGCTCTTTTTGGAATACCTGGGGGGGAAATATGATAATCAGATGAAATCTTGAGCAGGATTTGAAATATGAGCTGTGGTAAAAAAATGATAATATATGAAACAGAAGAATATGTATTAGGTGAACAGTTTATTAGAATGCAGTATTTAAATGGGATGGGATTAAGAACAGCATGGAACCTCACCAAAATGCTGGAGAGGGTGCACCTCCACAGGCACATACCTCCACATGTGGTGGGAGTGTCCCAAAATCCAACTATTCTGGGCAACAGCCATACGAGAAATATGTAAAATAACTAAACAAGTATTAGATATCACCCCAGAATTGGCCCTACTAAACATCTTCCAAGACAACAACGCCCATTTACACCACAAAGAACTCATAACCCACCTACTTTCAGCAGCCAGAAACACCATAACCAGACACTGGAGAGACCTGTCAGGAGTAAGCATGGACCAATGGTACCAAATAGTATGGGAAACAGCCCTACTGGAAAAATTAACTAATAAACTGAAACTGACACGGGGACAAACAGAAGAAGACACCTTCACCCCGGTATGGCTCCCCTTTATCACATACACAGCCCAACAGGACAATGACAATAATCCACCAACAGCATACAAATCAATATGGCTAACCTGATCCAAAACACCCACCCACCCCACTCACACACGAAAACAAAGATCACCACAGCCAATCACAATCAAACAATCACACCCGGGCCAACCCCAACCTCTCTCACCACCAAAGAAACACAAGTGAACAACAGAAGCATGCTGACACCAAACTCTACATACATTAAGCATAATAGAAACACCACCACTTGACCCCACCCACATGCACCTTCCCTCCCTCTACCCCCTTTCTTTTTCCTTTCCTTCTCCCCCTAATGCCTCAACAAATGAAACGGATTTGTAAAAATGTTACATGGGGGAAAAAAACCCGAGGCATTACACTTCTGTAAAACAAGACAATCCTAAATAAAATATTTTTTTAAAAAAGAACAGCATGGAAAGGCAGGAAGTCAAAGTTTAAAGAGAAATGTATAACAAATTTGAAATCTGGAATTGATATGTAAAGATTTAAAGCTTAATGAAAATTTGACACACACACAAAAGAAATTAACAGACAAAGCCAGAGGTGTAGTGGTTTGAGGTCATGGGTCTTGGTGGCTAGTGTGTTAGGCTAGGGTTCAAATTTCCCCTCAGCCATGAAGCTCACTTTGTGACTAGGGCTGTAATTCTCTCTCAGCATAGGGTCGCTGTGAGGATACAAGCAGAAGATAAACATGTACACCACCTTAAGCTTCTTGGGGGAAACTTTGAGAACTTAAATAAATTTCGAGGCAAATTGGAAGGTTCCGTTGGTAATATTTGTCAGGGAAGCTGGACTGTAGATAGATAGACACACAGACAGATAGATGCGTATGTATAATTGTATTGAGATTATTTTGGAGTTCATGCTATATATCATGTACTCCAAAATAATCCCAATAAAAATAAAATTTAAAGATTTGATTGCTGTAAATTGATTTCTCCCCTAGATATGAATAAACGACCTGGGCTAAATGGCAGTTCCTGTGCAAAGAATTTCATTTAAGCTTCATTGAATTGAAAGGCTCAAGCCGACTCAACGCTTCCAACTTCCTAGCAAGGAGCAGAAAATCTACCTGACAGTTGCCATGGGAACACGAGCAGGAAGAGCTAACCACCAGCCTATAAATCCACAGAGAAACCTTTCTTAATTGGAAGGCCTTTAACCCACACATTTTCCTCATAGCAGCAGAGCTTATTTCTAAAGAGATTATTAAATTCCTCAATTGACTTATGAAGGATGCTTCCCACTATATTACGGTGCTCTGGGTTGCTCGTTCTTTATATCTGTTTCCAAAATTACAAAGCAGAGCAAGGCTGATAAAAGTTAACATAGATGTTTCAATGAAAAATCCATAGGACAGACTCAAAATAACTTCAATGGTCTTGCTCATCTGTGAAAAGAAGCGAGGGGAGGGAGGAAAGGGGAGAAGAGGAGACGATATTTTTCAGGACAGGAGCTGAAAAAGGTTCAAAAGAGAGCAGATACCTCAAGAGTTCTTTCCTGGGTTACTTTGAAAGTTGGGGCAGGGAGAGCAAAGAAAAATAACTGCAGAAAGTTTGGGGGCTGTTATATACAGTAGGTGCATTTCTGGGCCAGCACAAAAATACTGGCTCACATAAAATTTCCAAAATGTTGACACCAGTGGGGTTTTTCCCCCCCAGCCAGAGTGTAGTTCCGGCACCTCTTAAAGGTAAAGGGACCCCTGACCGTTAGGTCCAGTCGTGAACGACTCTGGTGTTGCGGCGCTCATCTTGCTTTACTGGCCGAGGGAGCCGGCGTACAGCTTCCAGGTCATGTGGCCAGCATGACTAAGCCGCTTCTGGCGAATCAGAGCAGTGCACGGAAACGCCGTTTACCTTCCCGCCGGAGCAGTACCTATTTATCTACTTGCACTTTGACGTGCTTTCGAACTGCTAGGTTGGCAGGAGCTGGGCCTGAGCAATGCGAGCTCACCCCATCAAGGGGATTTGCTGGCTGCTGCCGCCCTGTCCCTCTTCTTCCCTTTACATAATTCTGAGAGGCCCAAAAGGAACATTTCAAGTCAAAATGGAAGCTGGCCAGTGTGTGCAAGTTAACACTTTTTTAAAGATCTATGACTCCACCTATCTCCTAGGTGCTCCTAGCTGTGATTGGCCAAGCTATGGGGCGGGGTCAATTCATATTTCTTTTTCTTCAATCCATCTCCCATGTAGTGGCAGCAGGCTTTAAGCATGTCAGCCAGGCCTCTTCCATTGCACACACACATTTGAGCGAGGGCCCTTCCAAGCTGGCCCTAGCCACCTGCCTGAGTCTAAGAGAACGAGGGAGGTGGGGCACATTTATTTCACCTGCAGCAGAACCAGTGGTGACCCCCCTCTAGCAGCTAGGGAGGCAGCTTGCCATAGGTTTTAGCACCTCCACAGACAGTGAACAAAGCTGTTGTCAAACCAGCATCTGATCAGACCTGCCCCGAGTCATCCAGCGACTTACTGTAACAACTTCATGGTAAGTCCCAGCACCTATTTTCCTTGAAGAAAAGTCCTGGGTGACAGCAGTCGAAAGCTCCACGAATACTCTCAAGCATTATCAGATGCTATTAGCCACCAGCTCCCACTGGAGTAGCCAATTTATTTTTATTTGCTCATTTATAAAAGAATGTATGTTTCACTCTCTCACAAAACATCAAGGCAGTGTACAGTGATGTTAAAAAGCAAACCCTGCTAAAAGAAATAGAGAGCAATAATTAAAATGGCTGGCTGCTCAGTAACAGATTGGTTACTGCATTGGCCAGTCAGCATAAAAAATGTTCCCAAGATGTAAGAACAAAAGGACCTAAGAAGAATCCGGGATAGATCAGTCCAACATCCTCTTCTCAGAGTAGACCCCCAGATGCCTGTGTGAATCCTGTAAACAGGACCCAAGTACAAGAGCAGTGTTCTCCCTCCTGTGGTTTTCAGAAACTGTATTCAGAAGTATTGCTGATTCCAACAGTGGAGGTGGAACATAGATACCATGGCTAGTAGTTTTCAACAGCCGTCTCCTCCATGAATTTGTTTAATCTTCACTTAAAGCCATCTGTTAGAGTTTTTCAGTGGAATGCCTGATCTGGACCTTGCACAGAAATAAATTCTCTCCACCACAAAAATGAGTTTCAAAGTAGGCTTGCCATATGACCTGGTTTTGGGGTGTAAAAATGGCGTTCGGGGGAATTTTGTTGAATTGGCAAAATGTAAGGGAAAACCAATGGGACATTGGTGGTGCTGTGGGTTAAACCACAGAGCCTAGGACTTGCCAATCAGAAGGTCACCCCTGCGACAGGGTGAGCTCCCGTTTCTCGGTTCCTGCTCCTACTAACCTAGCAGTTCAATAGCACGTCAAGTGCAAGTAGATAAATAGGTACCACTCCGGCAGGAAGGTAAATGGCATTTCCGTGCGCTGTTCTGGTTCGCCAGAAGCGGCTTAGTCATGCTGGCCACATGACCCGGAAGCTGTACGCCGGCTCCCTCGGCCAGTAAAGCGAGATGAGCACCGCAACTCCAGAGTTGGTCATAACCGGACCTAACGGTCAGGGGTCCCTTTACCTTTACCCTCTCACTATATGTAAGGGTCTGGTGACTTCTGCTTCATTGTATCTGAAGAAGTGTGCATGCACACAAAAGCTAGAACCCAGAACAAACTTAGTTGGTCAGGGGTCTCTTTACCTTTACCTTTAAGGGAAAACCAATGTGATAGAAATATGGCAACTCTAAAAGCTATAATGCAGAATAGTCTTATATACTAGTTACAGTAAGAGAAATGTTGCAGAGTAATGCATTGCAAACAAGCGATGGGGACAGTTCTTTATGCATTTCAGTAAACTTTCCTCTGTCCGATCCGAGAGTGGGACACTAAACTTGTTCTTCACTGCGAAGTTTCTCTACAACTGCCGCTGTTACCACCAGCCATTTCCAACAACCACACACTGGCTTCCCATGTTTCAGCTTCCTGCTGTGAGATCTCTGCAGGTCATGTTTCTGGTGATGAGTCATCAGGTAGCTCAACTCATTAAAATGGAAAAATACCTGCCTTCTCTGATGCTTTTGCCAGAGTGGAACCTCTTGCCTAAGGTAAACTCCCCTTTATAGCATTTTGAACACAATGCATTCAAACACAGCATTTTAGGTACATTAAACTTATAGCTTTAACACTATCTAGGTTAAAACAAAAAAAAATCCTTCCAGTAGCACCTTAAAAACCAACTAAGTCAGTTCTTGGTATGAGCTTTCGTGGTATCTGAAGAAGTGTGCATGCACACGAAAGCTCATACCAAGAACTGACTTAGTTGGTCTTTAAGGTGCTACTGGAAGGAATTTTTTTTGTTTTGACTATGGCAGACTAACACGGCTACCTATCTGTAACTATCTAGGTTGGTGACCACCAATGCCTTCTGGGGCAGCAAGTTCCACAATTTAACTAAGCACTGCATGTTGTTGTTGTTGTTTAGTCGTTTAGTCGTGTCTGACTCTTCGTGATCCCATGGACCAGAGCACGCCAGGCACTCCTTTCTTCCACTGCCTCCCGCAGTTTGGTCAGACTCATGTTTGTTGCTTCAAGAACACTGTCCCACCATCTCATCCTCTGTCATCCCCTTCTCCTTGTGCCCTCCATCTTTCCCATCAGGGTCTTTTCCAGGGAGTCTTCTCTTCTCATGAGGTGCCCAAAGTCTTGGAGCCTCAGCTTCATGATCTGTCCTTCCAGTGAGCACTCCGGGCTGATTTCCTTAAGAATGGATAGGTTTGATCTTCTTGCAGTCCATGGGACTCTCAAGAGTCTCCTCCAGCACCATAATTCAAAAGCACTGCATGAAGAAGTATGTTTTGTTTTGTTTTTAGTCATGGGATGCCTGCCATGTCTCTGCTGGAAGAGTATTCCACAACGTGGAACCAGCAACACTAAACGACTGACTTCCAACTCAGGCCAGTTTGGTCTCTGTAAAACGAGAGACAACAATGGGTGCTCCTCCTGATGAGCAGATCAGGTGGTGATATAAGAGCTCAGGCAGTACTTAAGGTAACCTGGACTCAATTTGTTTAGGTCTTTGCAGTGCATTCCGTATATTCCTACATTGCAACCAAAGCAAAATAGTCCCATTTGATGTGGGGGTTCCTGATCAGTGAAAAGTGTCAGACGAGTTTCAGGGAAACCTGAAATGTTTCGGCTGTCACAGGGAATGAGGGTGTTTGGGGTAAGCGTGCATGATGCTGACAACGTGGAAATCAGTTCCTGAGAAGGGATTCGCCTCTTTGATGCTGAACTGTTATGCCCTCCCATTGGATTCATCTCACACACCAAATAATATGAAGGATGACAGCAATAATGTTCCTGCTTCAAGTCCTCCTTAACAATAATGCTTAACACTTCATATCATGAATTCAGAACCTATCAGTGACTATTTGTTCTGATAGCTATTGGTGCAATAGATACATAGGAAAGAGGACTCCTGGATGACAAGATCCAAGTTTTGGGCAAGGGCTCTTTGATGAGAGATTGCCAGCAGAGGTCATAAAAAAGTCATAAAATTTGTAGCAAAGTAAAGTGTGGAGATATAGACTGTTAGATATTTAATATATCTATAGGGCCTTCCAAGTGGGTCCCAAAGTTTCTGACTTCCCCTAGCATAGAAAAAGACTACACTTTGGGTAACTTAAAAATGGTTTACTTACAAATTCCCCAAAGGTCACATTCATGTGCCTCAGAAAAGTTGCAGAGGCAATAAAAATTATCTTTCTTATAAAATGGCGAAAGATCCTAGATTATTGGTATAGGAAATCAAGAAATTCAACATCTTTATCAACGACTTGGATGATGGACTCAAGGGCATCCTGATCAAATTTGCAGATGACACCAAACTGGGAGGGGTGGCTAACACCCCAGAGGACAGGATCACACTTCAAAACGACCTTGACAGATTAGAGAACTGGGCCAAAACAAACAAGATGAATTTTAACAGGGAGAAATGTACAGTATTGCACTTGGGCAAAAAAAGTGAGAGGCACAAATACAAGATGGGTGACACTTGGCTTGAGAGCAGTACATGTGAAAAGGATCTAGGAGTCTTGGTTGACCACAGACTTGACATGAGCCAACAGTGTGACACGGCAGCTAAAAAAGCCAATGCAATTCTGGGCTGCATCAATAGGAGTATAGCATCTAGATCAAGGGAAGTAATAGTGCCACTGTATTCTGCTCTGGTCAGACCTCACCTGGAGTACTGTGTCCAGTTCTGGGCACCACAGTTCAAGAAGGACACTGACAAACTGGAACGTGTCCAGAGGAGGGCAACCAAAATGGTCAAAGGCCTGGAAACGATGCCTTATGAGGAACGGCTAAGGGAGCTGGGCATGTTTAGCCTGGAGAAGAGGAGGTTAAGGGGTGATATGATAGCCATGTTCAAATATATAAAAGGATGTCACATAGAGGAGGGAGAAAGGTTGTTTTCTGCTGCTCCAGAGAAGCGGACACAGAGCAATGGATCCAAACTACAAGAAAGAAGATTCTACCTAAACATTAGGAAGAACTTCTTGACAGTAAGAGCTGTTCGACAGTGGAATTTGCTGCCAAGGAGTGTGGTGGAGTCTCCTTCTTTGGAGGTCTTTAAGCAGAGGCTTGACAGCCATATGTCAGGAGTGCTCTGATGGTGTTCCCTGCTTGGCAGGGGCTTGGACTCGATGGCCCTTGTGGTCTCTTCCAACTCTATGATTCTATGATTCTAAGAGTGGCTGGTGAGAGCCATGTGGTTAAGCTAGAGGACCAGCTCAAACCTCTATGAGCTTCTAAGTTAGACTGAGTACAACAATAGACTTGATTACCTATTTCCTTCCAAGGTGAGAGGAAGTGACAATGATGAGCCTGTCAAGATGGCCATGATATCTAACCAATGGATCATCTCTTTTGAAGGCTATAAATGCCCAACTGCTCCAACTTTTCCTCATAGGATTAGCATTACTATACCTATTTTATAGATGTAGACCTAAGGCTGAGAAGCTAGCAGCCTGAACATAAGAACATATGAAGAATGTGTTGAACCAGCTCCATGGCCCATCTCCTCCAGCCTCCTGGTCTCACAGTGGGCAACCTGATCACCCACAAGCAGGACCCAAACACAAGCCCCCTTTTTTCCTTGCATTTGGTATTCAGAACCATTCCTGCATCCAATTGTAGAGGCAGAAGATGGTCGTTATGGCTAGTAGCCAGTGGCAGCCTCCCCTCTCTCTTTGCCTAAGACCTGAGACCTAAAACCAAATTAAGTTATTGTTTGAAGGATTCCGGGCTCGCATATGCAAACCTTGGTCGCTCCACTCCACTATGCATCACAATCAAACAGTTCCAAGTGCAATTAGGAATATGCCCTGTTCTTCTTTCAAGGTTGTTATTCCATTTTCAGGGTAACAATGACAATGCTTTCTGAGAGAGGAAGCAATTCAGGAAGCCAAGGTCCTTTCCATTTTCAAAAACTGGATAACAAAAGATGAGTGTTCGTGGTGAAGTTGCTCTTTAGAAGGTACTGCAGGCCCTTTCGTGAGAGCCATGTGTTATGAACACAAACACAGAAGCATAATAAGTGTGATGGCCTGGGACTCGGGCTCGGACTCAGAACTAGAGGAGCCTCAGTCCGCACTAGATCCTTTGCCACAGGCGGCATCTGAACCAAGCCTGGGGCCTGATCCTGAAGAGTCCCAGTCTGCACAGGTTCCCCTGCAACAAGGACCAGCTGGGCCAAGTCAGAGGCCTGAGCCTGCCCTGGCTCCAGATATGGGGATAACCTCGTTGCCTTCAGCTGAGCAATCACTTACAGTTGCTCCACTATCAGTTGGGTCAGGAGAAGCTGAGGTGGTCTCTCGGTCTAGTAACCCACCGACATCTCCTGAGCTGCAGAGACTAAGGTCTGAGAGAAGGAGAAACCTGAGTACTTGCAGGAGGAGTGCTCGCCTTTGGGCGAGACAGGGAGGTGAGTCACCGGGGGATCAGGACTGACCCAACAAAGATAAAAGGCTGTCGGACCCTGGCCCCAGGTTGCGAGAGCAACATTGCTGTTCGCTAGTACCCGCCTGAGACCCTGTGCCTGACCTTGCCTGGTTTCCTGCCTCGTGTCCTGCCTTGGCCCTGTCGGAATGACTCTTCACTGAACCCTTGGATTCGGGACCGGACCTGGACCGCGTTGCTCGGGTTACCCCCGGGCCCAGCACAATAAGATCCCTACTAAAACAAACCAAAGGACTATTTAGTCCAGGACATTTTGTCCACAGCTGCCAATCAGCTGCTTCTTTGAGAAGCCCGCAAGCAAGGCATGAGGGCAACAGTACTCTCTGGTGGTCAGAGGGATGCTGCCTCTTATCCCACTTAAGGTAGTCCAAGTTGCTGGCTGTTGCTAAATCTTGAGGTAGTGAATTAGGAACATAGAAAGCATATGCATAAAGGAAGCTGCTTACTCAGAACAATGGACCATCTACTTCTCCACTGTTGACACTGACAGTCTGCAGCTCTTTGGGGTTTCAGGCAGGAATCTTTCCTAGCTCTACCAGGAGATGCTGGTCCTAGAATCCTAGAATCCTAGAATTGTAGAGTTGGAAGGGACCCCAAGGGTCATCTTGTGCAACCCCCTGCAATGCAGGAATATCAGCTAAAGCATCCATGACAGATGATCCATGCTTGAAAAACCTCCAGTGGAGTCCACCACCTCCTGAGGGAGTCCATTCCAATGTCAAACAGCTCTTACCATCAGAAAGTTCTTCCTGATGCTTAATCAGAATCTCCTCCTTTTGTAACTTAAAGTCGTTGGTTTGGGTCCTACCTTCCAGGAGAAAACAAGCTTGTTGTATCTTCTCTGTAACAGCCCTTTAGATATTTGAAGATGGCTCTCATATCTCCTCTCAGCCTCTTCTTTTCCAGGCTAAATGTAGCCAACTCCCTCAACCATTTCTCATAAGCCTTGGTTTCCAGACCCTTGATCGTCTTGGTCGACCTTTTCTGCAAACATTCCAGCTTGTAAATATCCTTCTTAAATTGTGGTGCCCAGAACTGGACAGAGGTGCTTCCTTTTACTCTGTCCTGAACCTTCTTCCCTTCACTCTCACTGGTTGACTCTAAAGAGGAGGGAGAGGGAATTAAAGGTACATGGCTTTCTGGTGATTTGGTTATATTGACATATCAGGAAGGGCACAAATGGCACCAGCTAGAGAGTTGGGCCAATTTCAGGACTCTGAATATTCCACTGTAGACCAGAAGGCCCTCCCATAGCATTGGCCTTTAAGGCCAGAGCCTGGAACTTCACAAATGCCCACCTGATTGGAACCTAATTCCTCCCATAGTACTCTCCAGTGTGGCACAAAGTGGCACAAGAAACTTTGGAATGGAGGAGTATTTGTCTTTAGGCCCAAACTAGCTTGAGATGGTCTTCAGGAGCCTATCAATTGGCAGCACTATTCCTTCCACACAACAGAATGGAGAGTTGCCTTGGACTGTTTACACAGGAGCCCCTGTTTACCCTACAATGCGGTTGGGTTTTTTGGTTCTTTAAAGAACTGATGGACAATGAAGAACCAGGGATGAGAGGTAGAGCAGATAAAGTGGAAAACTCAAGGTGGATATGACCTAACTGGTCATGATGTCACTAGGGATTATCTTGCTATTGGATGCTCTTGAGCTCTTTGGGGTATTGAACATCCTTTCACTAGATGTCAAGGTGGTGCATAGAAGTCCATAGTGAACTTGTTTGTGGAATGTTCGTTTGACTAAATACATTCATTCTGACCTTGATGCAACGTTGAATGTTGAATCTGTACTGGAGGTATCCTTGACCTTTTGCGGTCACAATTGCTTGAATGAATTTTAGTTTACCTGTACCTGAAGAAGCTGACTAAATACTCAGAGACGCTTAAAAAACCACTTGTAGTCATTATCCTTCTTTCTTATAGTTGCTGAAGGCTGGTTGTAAGGCCCTTGTAGTCTGGCTTACTGTGTCAATAAATATCTCATTGGAAGAACAGTATGTTCTGGCTTCATTAAATGAGACATCATCATCCTCATTTGTTCTTTTCACAATAAACTTATTTTTGCAAACAATTCCCCTTAATATAGTGGATCTTTGTATGCTATTTTTATGAATATATGCATTTTGCACAAACTCCCCTCCCCTATGTGTTTTTTGTACACATTTTTCTGGTTGGAAAAATGCATTGCAAAATTCAGAGAAGAGCAAATTTTGAAAGGCTAGTTGCATCCCAGTTCATGTATAGGTTCTGGAAGTACAAATTAGGAAGGTTTGTGTGCATATGGAAACTGAATGAATTCCTCAGCCATTCCTACTGCAGATATCTAATTGATCAAACTGGTTCAAGCTTGAATAAAGCATCACTTGATTGTGGCGGGCAAAGTTGTCCAATTAGTTCCATCTGTGTGATGGAACTTCCTCTCCCTCTTTGTTCCCGACACATTCCCCCGTCAATCTTCTCTGCAGGATTGGGGGAAGAGAGGAGAGAAAAAGGAAGTCCTATTGTGCAGGCAGAAGTCATTGCGCTAATGGGACAACATTGTTGGATACAACCCATTGCAGGGACTTCTGAAAATGTAGCTTTGTAAGGAAATTATTTTTCTGTCGAAAAGCATCATGTTCTTGTTTGGATAAACCAATCCCTGCTTCCAGGTATACTCTAATCTTTTATCATTTCACATGTGTTTCAGTCCATGTTGATCTGTCCTGTGTTCCTTTCCTAGGCTTTGGAATGCTTTGAAGTTATCTGCCAGAGCAAATCAATGAGTATTGACAAGCCGGGTAATTACATTTACAAGCTAAGACACCTAACCTTCAGTCACTTACTTAAGCTGTTACAAGCTTTCTAACCTGCTTTGCAACTGATCACCAATCTGTATGGCTTTAAGCCAGAAATTCTCATATCTGCTAAATACTTGTCAGCGTTGTGGCAAAAGGACATAACCTCCTGCTAATACCAGCACTCTGATAGCCTACGCGGAAAGCCAAAGTCCGAGAAGTAATTAACGGTTCCTTAATCCATTTTTCGGTCTGTGTCAAGTGGACCTGATTTTGATCTGAGATTCGGGAGACTCGGCTGAAAATATCTTAACTTGCTATCTTGAAAGCTGTAGATCGGAATCCAAAATCAAAACATACTGATTAAGGAGTCCAGAAATGCTTGGGTTCTCCCCTCCCCTGTGCATGCTTTCTAGGACAGAAAATAGGTGGGATAAATATGCTCAGGCAATTTTCAGTTTCCACCTTTTCTTTGGAAGTACTTCCTACTGTCTGTCACAGGCGATCGAAGTCCCGGCTGGGGATGTCAGGACCAGGGGCAAGATGGCAAGATGGGAGCAGGAACGGGGGTCCAGAAGCCAGGAAGGCAAGAGTCTGAGGGTCAGAGAACTGGAAGCCAAGGGTCTGAGGATCAAGAGCAGGGAGTCAAGAAGCCAAGGTTCAAGGATCAGGAAGCAAGAAACCAAACACAGCAAGGCAGGGAGCTTGTTGCTGTGGCAAAGAGCCAAAGGGAAATGCTGACCTTATATCCCTTCCCAGCTCTTGCCACCAGGTGCTGTGAGTTACCAAGCCGCCTCACCTGTGAAGCTGCGCCTTGCCTCTTTAGAACAAACTTAGGAAGGTCCCAGTCCTGCAAAGTCCTATTGGTCACAGGGCCTGGCTCCTGCACACACACCTGGCACTGTCTTTTCAACTTGTCACCATCCAAGTCCTCAGAGATGTGGAGGGATGTTAAATGTGCAGGCGGACACAAGAACAGACCTTTGTGCATGGAGGGGCGAACAACAGTCACAGGCTGCAGGTTCCTCTCTGCTTCCCGTCCCTTTCAACTCTATGATTCCACAATGTGGCTGGTGCAACCATGTGATAATCACATATTTATGTGCACATAACTAGAGAGCAAAATTTTAGAGCAAAAAAAGAACCAAAGGGGGAAAGTTTCCAATCCCTGCCTGAGTTTTGCAAACTCTTTTGGCACCTTTGCCTCTGTATTTCCTCTTATCCCTCCCTCTCCAGTTGCCTCCATCGTGGTAAAAAAATCAATCAATCAATTTGCAAACCCTTTGGAGGCAGGGACCCATTTCTGGCTTCTGGTATTCTGCAGACCTCCATGCCCCTAAATACTACTCAGTTAGCACGACTTATAAATGAAAATGAAAATAACTATAAGTTACAGCAACTTTCTTACACTGAAAAGTGTCTGAGTCACAGGCTTCAGCTGAGGCTATCCGTGCAATGAGACTTGCCAAGGTTACCTGCAAACGGCGTGGGCAGAAGTTCCAAATGGTTCAGTGACACACAAAAAAAGTCATTTACGGAAGGCTAATTTAGGATCAGAACACAGAACTCCCTGTTGCTATGAAGTTGTCAGAAAGCCAGCAGGGCGTGAGATCCATGAACAGGTGAAACCACTAACACAATGATATATTTGGGGAACCCATAATTATACTGCACAGTGACAATATAGTTAGCAGTTCACGATTGGTCTTGGCCGTATTCAGGCAGGGGAAATAGGAGCTGCTTCTGCCTTCAGCAAATACCCAGAAGAGGCCAAGTCACAAAAAGTGCTATAATAAGTGTTGTTTTAAGGTCTTTCTAAGACTGGCCCTAGACCAAACAGCACCCCAGGCAAGGAACAATTTTAACGCTCCCTTTCTATTGTTCAAATGTTGTATACCTTGTTTTTTATTTGCATTTACAGCCCATTTCATGACTTCCATAGTCATAGAATCCCAGAGTTGGAAGGGATCTTAGGGGTCAACAAGTCTGATCCCCTGTAATGCAGAAATATTTTGCCCAACTTGGGGTTCAAACCCACAACCTGAGATTAAGAATCCCATGTACAGTAAGCTCTACTGACTGAGCTACCCCAGGACAAATGCAACAATAGTCCCAATCTCAACTAAAGCATCCATGCCAGATGGCCTTCCAACCTCTGCTGAAAAACCTTCCGCGATAGTTTGCATACATGCTCATTCCCAATCGACATGGACAATGATCAGGGATGATGGAAGTTGTATACCTCAGATCCCTCCCCTCACCCCCACCCCCAGAATGCTACAGGTAAGTGTCGGCTAGAAGTGGACATAATCTATCTAACTTAACAATATAAGGAAAACACAGAGATGGGGTAGAGCGGGGAGATAGCGTGAACCTTAGTAGGGGGAGAAGGAGGAGGAAGATCTCTCTTGGGACTGTCAGGCAAAGTGTGTAATCAGAAGGAATTAGTTTACAGTGGTACCTCTGGTTACGTACTTAATTCGTTCTGGAGGTCCGTTCTTAACCTGAAACTGTTCTTAACCGGAGGTACCACTTTAGCTAATGGGGCCTCCCGCTGCTGCTGCACGATTTCTGTTTGTTTTTTAAAAATAATATTTATTCAGAGTTTCACCGTTACAAAAAAAGAAAATCAGAAAAATACAAGAAAAAATGAAAAAAAAGAAAAAAACAAAAGAGAAAAAAAATACAAATCTCAAATTACATCTTTTCATTTACTTATTTCTTGGACCTCCTCACACCTCCCTTTTTGTATTCTAAGTTAATTCGTTATCCCAGCAAATTCTTCCCATATTTCTCAGTTTTAATTTAAATGATTTGTCTTAACAAAGATTTAACAATCTTATTAATTAAATCCACATATCCTTTCCATCTTTTACTATATTCTATTATTCAATTTACCTTAGTTTCTTTAATCTTATCTTGCCTAAAATACTTTAAATTTCAAAATTTAAGCCATGTTTATTCATAACTTCTTGACTCCTTTCTACTAAAGCCAATTGGTTCCTTTCCAACATATTTCCTAATATTCCATTAGTACTACACTAATTCCAAAAGTAAAAAGTAATTTTTCTTATTATAAACTTTTCCTCTAATTTTAATCCAACATCCCTTCTTCCTGGTCACGGGTTATGTCAGTCCCTTCTACCCATTACATCCAGTCCATCAATCTGGTGATCTTATATCCGAGGCCCTTAAGTCTCTTCTATGCCCCTTCTGCAGATTTTCTTGTTCTTGTTTGCGCTTGTGCACTTCTTTGTCTTTTCTTGATTTCTTTCGTAGTTTCTTATCATCATCTTTGTAATTCAAAAAGTAGTTTTCCAAAAAGTAGTTTTCAACCTGTTTAATAGTCCCACCAGAGTTAAGAGCTTCCTTGACTCCAGACACTTCCAGACAAACTCCAAATTCCATCTTCCACTGCAACAACTTTTGCTCCTGCAGGATTTTGGATCCCTCCATTTGTGTTGTTTCAGTTGTAATCACAACTTCTTCCGTCTTCTTCTGCCCTTGGACTTGCCCTGTCAAACCAATTTCCTGAATTGGTCGCTGTATAACTTCTTTATCCTTGTTTCCTGTTAATCCATATTCGCTGGTTACAGCAGTCATCAAGTCCAACTTTTCATTCCTCAAATTCATTTTCTCCTGCAGCTGCTCCAGCATAGCATTTATCTTGCCAAGGACAGACACCAAAACTTCCTTGCAAATCATTTTCTGTTCAAGGTCAAACGTCTGGTCCCACGATCACAATCTGACAGATGTAAAGTCTCAAGTAAACTGCAACAACAGACTGACAGGCTCCCTCTAGGGGACACAATTTCTATTTATGTCCATCTTTAAAATGTATCCAACAAAGAAGATTACTTTCGATTTCAAATACTTTGTTTCTTTAAAATGCAGAGATACAGAAAGCGGCGTTGAAGTTAATTTGCTTCTCCTTTTTTAACTATCTGTCAAAATGCTCCCCTTTCAATCAATGGACATCTCAAACAATTTCTGTCCTGACACCCCGTCCCCAGGTTTGGGACGATGGAAACTTAAATTCCTTTACTCTCCTCCTGCAGGATTAAACAGTAAAATCCCCCCCCTTTCTCCTGCTTCCCAGGGGGTTTTATTGGTTGTGAATGCAGGAAATTTCCAACTTTAAAATGATTTCCAGGCTATTAGATTGCAAGGTCTTTGCTTCAGTCTGTTTACAAAAAGCGGAAGGCGGACTTCCTGTTTAAACCTTCCTGCTTCGTTGCCTAATTCACAAATTTAACAAGTTTCTTGATCCAATTTTCCGTTTTTACTCATGGGTACTTGTTTTAGAGTCCAATTGTCATCAGGAAAAAGTCAGCGCTCTCCGGCGATGGCTGTGCGGCTTCCCTCCGTGAAAGTAGCAATCGGTTCGCAGCACCGCGCTACTCACCCCACTTCACTCCGGAGCCCAAAAAAGGGGTTTCCTCGCGAGTAGGGGAGGCGCCCTTGGTGCTCAGCCAAACCCCACGTTCCCAGGCTTCTCCACCTGGGATTTCTAGTGGGTCCCCGCCTTCGCTGCGACGGGAAGACCCAGTTTCCACGGAGCCTGTTCCTCCGGTCGGAGGAACTCCGCCATTCGCCGATGGCGCTAACCCGGAAGTTCTGTTCTCATCCTGAAGCAAAGTTCTTAACCCGAGGTACTATTTTTGGGTTAGCAGAGTCTGTAACCTGAAGCATATGTAACCTGAAGCGTATGTTACCCAAGGTACCCACTGTACTTGGTTTCTCCAGTCCCAGTGCTTCTGGTAAGAGGTATTCAAAGTTCATAAATACACTGGGCCTCACATGCTTCCTGCTCTTTTACAATTTCTCCTCCTTTTTTTGCCAATTAGCATACACACACACACACAAACACACAGTGGTACCTCTGATTAAGAACTTAATTCGTTCCGGAGGGGAGGTCCGTTCTTAACCTGAAACCATTCTTAACCTGAGGTGCCACTTTAGCTAATGGGGCCTTCTGCTGCTGCTGCGCTGCCACCACCACGCAATTTCTGTTCCCATCCTGAGGTAAAGTTCTTAACCTGGGGTACTACTTCCGGGTTAGCGGAGTCTGTAACCTGAAGCGTATGTAACCCGAGGTACCACTGTGTGTGTGTGTAAAATCTATTTGCCAACCGCTTTATTAAAATAGTTCTCCAAGGTGGAGCAGCTGGATTCAGTATTTTCATGGTAAAGTCTGATCCAGTCCATCCCTTTAACCCACTATTAAACCCACTTTTCCAAATCTTGCGGTTCTTCGTCATTTATTCCTTTTGATTTAATCTCGCTGTTTGTGTGTTTGAGTCTTTTGTTGCTTGCTTGTTCTTATTAGAATCAATGGATCCCTCCCATGGCAGCTCTGGATGAGTTTGCCTTAGTTCAGTGTTGGCTTTTATTCAGCCAATGTTTGCCTTATACAAATAAATCTCCTCTGCCTCACTCTGTTTGTTTGACTGTGTGGGGCCCTTTCATAACCCGCCCCCTTAGTCCAGTGGTTCTCAAACTTTTTTTTCTGGACCACATTTTCAGAATAAAAAAATTGCTCATGCCACTCTGAACTTTTGTATCCATAAGAAAACAGTGGAAAACAAAAAGAAACAACCCCTGGCATGGCTTGATTTCAAAGTTATCTATCTACATTTTACAAATAAATAGGTAAAAAGGTAAAGGTAAAGGACCCCTGGACGGTTAAGTCCAGTCAAAGGCAGCTATGGGGTTTCAGCACTCATCTCAATTTCAGGCCGAGAGAACTGGCATTTATCTACAGACAGCTTTCCGGGTCATGTGGCCAGCATGAGTTAACCACGTATGGTGCAATGGAACACCATGATGGAAACCAGAGCACACGGAAATGCCGTTTACCTTCCCATCACAGCGATACCTATTTATCTACTTGCACTGGCGTGCTTTTGAACTGCTAGGTTGGCAGGAGCTGGGACCGAGAAACGGGAGCTCACCCCATCGTGGGGATTCGAACCACTGACCTTCTGATCGGCAAGCCCAAGAGGCTCAGGGGTTTGGACCAAAGCACAAAATAATAATAATATGTTGATACTATACTATACTATACTACCCTGAAATGTTTAAATGATTCTTTTCTGAAGCCCAACTGACATGGACAAGAATCGACCAAATTTGGACAACTAGAGGCCTGGCACCCAAGATAAAAAAAGTGGAAATCTGCCCAAAGACCTGCTCCGACCATAACGCTGTAAAGATGGATATGAGACTAACTCCAACCGGCTCCTTTAGATGGAGGATGAATGACAATTTGTTTAGAGATCAGGAGATTATTAAAAAGGCCCAAAAAGTTTTGAAGGACTACTTTGAGATAAACCTGAACACCACGGTGGAAAAAAGAATTGTCTGGGATGCAAGTAAGGCAGTTATGAGGGGGTTTCTGATACAACAGAATACTATAAAGAAAAAAGCACAGAATGAGAAAAAAGACAAGATTTTGGAGAAAATTAAAGAAGGTGAGAAGAAGTTAAGATCGAGACCAAAATCAAAGGAGATTCTAAGAGAAATTAAACATTACCAAGCACAATATTCAAAATTGATAAACCAAGAAGTGGAATGGAAAGTTAAGTTAATGAAACAAAGATCCTTTGAATCGGCAAATAAATGTGGAAAGCTGCTAGCATGGCAGCTGAAAAAGAGACAAAAACTGAACACGGTAACAAACTTAGAAATTGAGGGAAGAAATATTCAGAACCCAGTGGAGATCAGAAAGTGTTTCCAGAGATACTTCAAACAATTATATACACAAGGGCCGCAAAACGAATCGGAGATAGAACAATTTTTAAAGAAGAATGGTCTACCAAGGTTGTCTCTGCGAAACAGAACAATCCTGAACTATAAAATAACACAACCAGAGATGGAAGAAGCCATTCAGAACATGCAACTGGGCAAATCTCCAGGGCCAGATGGACTCACCTCCAAATATTATAAGACATTGAAAGACTATCTGATACATCCATTAATGGAGGTTTGCAATGAAATTATGGAAGGGAAGAAGGCACCGGAGTCGTGGAAAGAGGCTTTCATCACATTGATACCCAAATTAGAAACTGAAAAGACACAACTTAAGAACTACCGCCCCATCTCCGTCCTGAATGTGGATTATAAAATATTTGCAGACATTTTAGCAAGTAGATTTAAAAAAGTGTTAAATGAAGTGATTCATAAGGACCAAGCAGGCTTTCTCCCAGGTAGACATTTGTTTGCTAATACAAGGAACATTATTGATATTTTGGAACTCTTGCAAACAAATATCAATACAAAAGCAGTGTTGAAATTTATAGATGCGGAGAAGGCCTTTGACAACATTTCTTGGAAGTTCATGAAGAAAAACTTGGAAGGAATGGGAGTGGGGCGGGGGTTTCAGAATGGGATAGAGGCAATTTATTCAGAGCAAAAGGCAAAATTGATAGTGAACAATGTGGTGACAGAAGAGTTTAAAATTGAAAAAGGAACACGACAAGGTTGCCCTATATCCCCTTTGTTATTTATATCGGTCCTGGAAGTGCTCTTAAATATGATTAGAGGAGACCGGTTGGTGGAAGGTATTCAGGTCGGAGCGAAACAGTATAAACTTAAAGCATTTGCAGATGATCTAGTATTGACTTTACAGGAGCCAGAGCCTAGTACCAAAAGGGTATTGCAACTGATTTATGAGTTTGGTCGAGTGGCGGGATTTAAACTTAATAAGCAAAAAACCAAGGTTTTGGAAAAAAACTTGACTTCTTTAGAATCAGAAAGGTTTCAGAAAGAGACAGAATTAAATGTGGTTAAAAAAGTAAGATACCTAGGGGTAAACATAACAGCGAAGAACATGAATTTATTCAAAGATAATTATGAAAAATGCTGGTCTGAAATCAAAAGGGATCTAGATGTTTGGTCAAGACTGAAACTTTCCTGGTCAGGACGTATTGCTGCTATTAAGATGAATGTATTGCCAAAAATGCTGTTTTTGTTTCAAACTTTGCAGATTGTGGATAAAATGGAGTGTTTTGGGAGGTGGCAGAGAGATATCTCTAAATTTGTCTGGCAGGGCAAAAAGCCCAGAATTTAGTTTAAGATATTAACTGATGCTAAAGAAAGAGGGGGCTTTGCCCTGCCAGACTTAAAGTTGTATTATGAATCAGCAGCTTTCTGCTGGTTGAAAGATTGGCTACTTCTTGAAAACACTGATGTTTTAGATTTGGAAGGATTTAACAATGCTTTTGGTTGGCATGCATATCTGTGGTATGACAAGGTTAAAATACATAAGGCTTTCAAGAACCATGTTGTCAGAAAAGCAGTGTTCAATGTCTGGTCAAAATATAAAGACTTATTGGAAAATAAGACCCCAAGGTGGCTATCACCAATGGAGGCTAAGGCCCCGAAAAGACTCAATATGGAGGCCAAATGGCCGAAATATTGGGAAATAATAGAAAAAGATGGAGACAACTGGAGGTTGCAGAGTTTGGAGAAACTAAAGGGGAAAGTGCGAGATTGGTTACATTATGCTCAGATCAAAGAAGCTTTTAAGTCAGATAAAAAGTTAGGATTCCAGGTGGAAAAATCAAAGTTAGAAACAGAACTGTTAGAACCCAGCTCTAAGATACTTTCAAGAATGTATAACTTGCTGCTAAAATGGAATACACAGGATGAAACGGTCAAATCAGCTATGATAAAATGGGCACAGGACATAGGGTACAACATCATGTTTGCTGACTGGGAAAAGTTATGGTCCACAGGTTTGAGATTTACGGCATGTAATGCCTTGAAAGAAAACATTATGAAAATGATATATAGTTGGTACATGACTCCAGTCAAGCTTGCAAAGATATACCATTTGTCCGACAATAAATGTTGGAAGTGTAAAGAAGCTGAAGGAACATTCTTTCACCTCTGATGGACTTGCCCTAGAGTGAAGGCTTTCTGGGAAATGATATATAATGAGCTGAAAAAAGTATTTAAGTATACCTTCCCTAAGAAACCAGAGGCCTTTCTTTTAGGCATTGTCGGCCAGAGTGTGCAAAAGAAGGATCGAACTTTTTTTATGTATGCTACAACAGCAGCAAGGATACTCATCGCCAAATGCTGGAAAACTCAAGATTTGCCCACAATGGAAGAATGGCAGATGCAACTGATGGACTATATGGAACTGGCGGAGATGACTGGCAGAATCCGAGACCTGGGAGAAGAACTGGTGGAGGAGGACTGGAAGAAATTCAAGGACTATCTACAAAAATATTGTAAATTGTATGAATGTTAAGAAAGATGTAAGATTAGTAATAGTATGGCTCCAACAAATTAGTTATAAGGAATACAAATCTAAATGCAATTGAAAGAAAAGACAAATTTTGGATAAATAGTATGTTATAATTAAGTCTCCAAAAGAGTGATTTAAATTCTAAAATCTGAGATTTAATATTGGAAAATTACATTATATGAATTGAAACAAGTTAATAATTTGCTAGCAAAATCTATGAGTTTAGAATGCAGGAACAAGAGATGTGAGGAAGTCTAAAGATGAGAATGAAATGTGGATATTGGAAAATACTATGTTATTATGTATGTCTTTTATTGTTTAAACAAAAATTTAATAAATATCATTAAAAATAAATAAATAAATGATTCTTTGATTGCCCATGAATCTTCCTACTACACTTCCCAACCTCTCCTGTCACAGCCTTTGAGAACCACTGCCTTAGTCTGCACCCAAGTTATTTTTTATTAATTGTACTGTCAAGCCATAGGATTGGGGGTCAAATAACTCCATACCCTCCAACATTTCTCCAATGAAAATAGGGACGTCCTAAGGAAAAGTGGGACATTACGGGATCAAATCAGAAACCAAGACGGCTTCTGAAAATCTAGGGCTGTCCATGGAAAATAGGGACACTTAGAGGTCCTGCAACAGGGCCAACTCCAGCTGTGCAACTCCAACTGTGCATCCCACTGAAAGTGGGGTAGCACAAGGATATGATGTCCTCATCTGATTGTCCCCATTTATTTCTTAAATTGATATGCTGGCTGCCTTTCCAGAGGAGCCCATATAAACCTATATGGGACCATGACGTCTGCATTCTGACCTGCATTCCCATTCCGACGTTAGCCCTCTGTGCTACAATTCTTTTGGTGCAACGCACAACTAGGTGTACAAAACCCAATTTAGTTTCAAGGCAGTGAGAGATTTTACTTTCTTGGGCTCCATGATCACTGCAGATGGTGACAGCAGTCATGAAATTAAAAGACACCTTCTTCTTGGGAGAAAAGCAATGACAAACCTAGACAGCATCTTAAAAAGCAGAGACATCACCTTGCCAACAAAGGTCCGTATAGTTAAAGCTATGGTTTTCCCAGTAGTGATGTATGGAAGTGAGAGCTGGACCATAAAGAAGGCTGATCACCGAAGAATTGGTGTTTTTGAATTGTGGTGCTGGAGGAGACTCTTGAGAGTCCCACGGACTGCAAGAAGATCAAACCTCTTCATTCTTAAGGAAATCAGCCCTGAGTGCTCACTGGAAGGACAGACCCTGAAGCTGAGGCTCCGATACTTTGGCCACCTCATGAGAAGAGAAGACTCCCTGGAAAAGACCCTGATGTTGGGAAAGATGGAGGGCACAAGGAGAAGGGGGCGACAGAGGATGAGATGTTTAGACAGTGTTCTTGAAACAACCAACATGAGTTGGACCAAACTGCGGGAGGCAGTGGAAGACAGAAGTGCCTGGCGTGCTCTGGTCCATGGGATCACAAAGAGTTGGACACAACTAAACAACTAAACAACAACAGTTTCTTCTCCCCCCCCCCTCCCCGGCCCAAATACAGGAGATCAAAGCTGCATGCAGTTGGTACAGGAAAGATGGGAAGTTAAGGTTTCCAACAGATCCCAACTGGTAACTTCTGCAGCCAAGTTGAACCTCGCTAATATTTGGGGTAGCGTTACTCAGAACGCGGGGCTCAATGTCTCTCTTTACTCTCTATTTTTCAATATACCCACTGAAGAAATCAAAGTAACCTGAACCAAACAGGGTTGTGGGGAGGGGGGAACACTCTGAAAAGAAAAGGCACTGATATTCAAAGCCGGATCTGCAGAGAAGTCTCTTTTCAAGGTATTTCTCCGGGCACGGTAAACATTTTGGTCAGTTCTGAAAAGCAATTGCCTTCTCAAAAGGTGCCATTAGCATTCATTATGTCTTGCGCTGTTTAACAAAGCAGGCATAATCAGGAACAAAACGTGACTGCCCATGAGCATCTAGAGGGCCAAGAAAATGGATAGATTTGAAGTAATTACGTACAGATTTAATTTTAAATGTGTGCTTTCCCCTCCTGAGGAAGGTGTCCTGTTGCTAAAGAGCCAATTTAATAGAAGCTAGAGGTTTTTTTCCCCCTCTCCTTTTTGTTTAAAAGAGAACACTTACTTTTTAAAGTCTGACTTGAAAGAGATGTCGAATTAACAGTAAGAAAACTGTTGGATTCTTTTCTCGCATTATGCTCACTGTTTCAAACAGCGCTTAGAACACCATTTAGAGTCCTTTTCTTAATAATAAAAAAGGATACTTTTTATTTCAAAGAGATTAAGTTCTGCTTAGATGGCATTGTGAAAGGGGAAAGAGGAACATTATGCTTTCTAAACAAGTATTTAAACCCTTCAAAAATGCTAACCTAAAGGTTCTATTTTTTTAATATCATATCCCCCCCACCCTTTACTGCACATTAGGATCTGTGTAGGGAATCAGTAAACAAAGGCATTAAAATACCATGGAATGAAATACCCTACTGTTTTCTCAAATGTAACAAAATCCAGATCTATTGCACTTTTGCACAGTATAGATTTTTCTTCCAGGTATTCCTATGGTACTTGCACTTTCCATTTCTGTGATGGGGTAAACAACAATGACCTTGTCCATGGAATCCTATGTATGCCAGCTGAGAAGTAAGTCTTATTCAGTTCATTGGGATCTGTTTCCAAGTATGTTTCTATAGACTGCAGCTTTATGGAGAACGTGTGAATATTTGAAAGTGTTGATGATTTTATGCATGTGTAAAGGTAATTTTGTGCATGATTTTATGCATGTGTAAAGGTAATTTATGCATGTGTAAAGGTAAACTGCGTGAGACAGTGGAAGACAGAAGTGCCTGGTGTGCTCTGGTCCATGGGGTCACGAAGAGTCGGACATGACTAAACGACTAAACAACAACAAAGGTAAAGGTAAAGGGACCCCTGACCGTTAGGTGCAGTCGCAGATGGCTCTGGGGTTGCAGTGCTCATTTAGCTTTATTGGCCGAGGGAGCCAGCGTACAGCTTCCAGGTCATGTGATCAGCATGACAAAGCTGCTTCTGGCGAACGAGAGCAGTTCACGGAAACACTGTTTACCTTCCCGCTAGAGCGGTACCTATTTATCTACTTGCACTTTTTGGAGTGCTTTCGAACTGCTAGGTGGGCAGGAGCTGGGACTGAGCAACGGGAGCTCACCCCATCAAGGGGATTCGAACTGCCAATCTTCTGATCAGCAAGTCCTAGGTTCTGTGGTTTAACCCA
The DNA here is from genome assembly GCF_964106915.1 of Podarcis gaigeae. Classification (NCBI taxonomy): domain Eukaryota; kingdom Metazoa; phylum Chordata; class Lepidosauria; order Squamata; family Lacertidae; genus Podarcis; species Podarcis gaigeae. Next base: position 10,623,068 of record NC_139686.1, on the reverse strand, counting down.
CTGCGCCACCCGTGTCCCTTTATGCATGTGTAATATATATTAAAAGGTTCTGAAACTTCCAAGATGGGGCAGCTATCAGTGCAATCCTATGAATGTCGCTCAGAAGAAGAAGTAGTCTCCTTTGTGTCAATGGGACTTATTCCCACGTAAGTGTCTCTCTTTTGTACTCTAAGAGTTCCCCTGGAATGATCCCTAGACATGGCAGAGCATCCTTCTTAGGAATACTCTATCCCAAGAACTGTGGCCGAGAGACCTAAAAAAATACTTGACAGTAGGGCTCTTTGGTCACCTCGTCAAATTAAGGTAAACAACCTCAATTGGCATGGTGGGCAGGGTTTAATAAATTAAACATTAAGGTTACGTAGATATCTTAAAGCTTTTTTTGGGGGGGAAATCCCATTTTTTCACATGAAATAGGTAAAAGGTAAAAGTAAAGGACCCCTGGACGGTTAAGTCCAGTCAAAGGCAACTATGGGGTTGCGGCACTCATCTCACTTTCGGGCCGAGAGATCCAGCATTTGTCCACAGGCAGCTTTCCGGGTCATGTGGCCAGCATGACCAAATTGCTTCTGGTGCAACTGAACACCATGATGGAAACTGGAGTGCACAGAAACACTGTTTACCTTCCCACCACAGCGATACTATTTATCTACTTGCACTGGTGTGCTTTTGAACTGCTAGGTTGGCAGGAGTTGGGACCGAGCAACCGGAGCTCACCTGTCATAGGGATTCAGGTTACAGACTCTGCTAAGCCAGAAATAGTACCTTGGGTTAAGAACTTTGCTTCAGGATGAGAACAGAAATCGTGCGGCGGCAGCAGGAGGCCCCATTAGCTAAAGTGGTACCTCAGGTTAAGAACAGTTTCCGGTTAAGAACGGACCTCCAGAACGAATTAAGTTCTTAACCAGAGGTACCACTCTATCTTCTGTCGACACTGGAAGCAGTCTTCAGAAGGGTCATCTTGAGTGATGATGCCAGAGGCTTTGATAGAGCCGTCTGGAGTTATCTGTTTGTTTTTGCAATAAATCCTCCTTTTTAATTACCTACGCTTACTGTGTTATCAAGCTGGGAACCTGGACTCCTGACAGAACCTTAATGTTTAATTTATTAATCCTGTTTGTAGGTTTCCCACAGGCATCTGGTTTGCCACTGTGAGAACAGGTTGCTGGACTAGGTAGGCCACTCGCCTGACCCATCAGGGATCTTATTTTGTTCTTATGCCTTGAAAGCTATGGTTTTCCCAGTAGTGATGTATGGAAGTGAGAGCTGGACCATAAAGAAGGCTGATTGCCAAAGAATTGATGCTTTTGAATTCTGGTGCTGGAGGAGACTCTTGAGAGTCCCATGGACTGCAAGAAGATCAAACCTCTCCATTCTTAAGGAAATCAGCCCTGAGTGCTCACTGGAAGGACAGATCCTGAAGCTGAGGCTCCAAGACTTTGGCCACCTCATGAGAAGAGAAGACTCCCTGGAAAAGACCCTGATGTTGGGAAAGATGGAGGGCACAAGGAGAAGGGGATGACAGAGGACGAGATGGTTGGATAGTGTTCTTGAAGCTACCAGCATGAGTTTGACCCAATTCCGGGAGGCAGTGGAAGACAGGAGTGCCTGGCGTGCTCTGGTCCATGGGGTCACGAAGAGTCGGACACGACTAAACGACTAAACAACAACATGCCTTGAACATAACAAGGACCTCCAAGATCTTGCCACCAGATGTTGCTTGGGGCAACTTTGGGGGCAACAGCTCTGTCCCCACCCTCCACCCTCCATGTTCCCTTTCTCTCGTCCATCGCTTTTCTCTGATGCTGCTAAGAAATGGCAGCAGTGCACAGGGCAGCTGGCAGCAAAGCCGTGAGGAAGAGGCTCTGCCAATTCTCTTTTGTTCCAGCGCTCAGCACCACCCACTCTAATTGTGTCATAATTACAAGAGTCAGAGACAGGGGAGGGAAGAATGCGAGAAACTCCCCCCCCCTCTCTCCGCCCGCTGCCCCAATCTTTAGCAGTTTCTCTCCTGTCACCCTCCTGGGTTATTAGAAGGGGAAGCCATGCAAAGGAAAATCAGCCAAACGAGGTCTCCAAAGGTACCACGGAAAGAGAGACAAAAGACAGAAAGAAAACCTCGGAATAAAATAAAAAATCCCCCATTGTCCATAAAGAAAGGAAATGGGAAATGGATGAAATCAAAACACACTTGAAGTAGAAAAAAAGAAATCAAATCCTCAGGCCAGGAGGTTATTGCAAAGTAAGAGCACTGCTAACAAAGAATGCTATAAATATATGTCTAATTTCCCCATTGAGTCTCCTGGCATTACCACAGTTCCCTTTCATTTCAAATTGTGCTTGGTAGTTCATACACGATAGAACCATATTGAGCCCCTCTCTCCTAGCTCCCCCAACCCCTCTCTCTCTCATGCAGTGTTGAGAGGTTTGCCAAATTCCTTTCTGTCAGTGAAGGCAACTGCTTTGCATATTTTCAGATGCACTCGCAGGGCTATTTTCTTTCATTCTGTGCTGAGGCACAATGCTGTAATACGCCAACACAGGAGCACTTACAGCTTAGAAGCGTGTACATTTTGAGATGAAAAGTTCAGGGGTAGCGTATGAGTGGGGAAGAAATTGGATTCAGTTTGCATCTGGAGGCAAACCTACCTGGTTTGCCCTTTCTGAAACAGTGCATGCACCAAAATGCAGCCTTCAAAATTTGCACCTCTACAGTGGTACCTCAGGTTACATACGCTTCAGGTTACAGACTCCGCTAACCCAGAAATATTACCTCAGTTTAAGAACTTTGCTTCAGGATGAGAACAGAAATTGTGCTCTGGAGGCACGGTGGCAGCGAGAGGCCCCATTAGCTAAAGTGGTGCTTCAGGTTAAGAACAATTTCAGGTTAAGAACGGACCTCCGGAATGAATTAAGTACTTAACCTGAGGTACCACTGTACAAATTTTGCAATACATTTATCCAGCCAAGTAAGTGTGGTGATCACACAGGGTCCCCGGACGTTTCACTGTCTATTGATCCCTGTGCTACCACTTTATTTCTCGCTGCCACCACCCAGGCCCTACCTGGTACAATACTGAGTCCAGTCAGGGTTAAATTGGAACATAAACTTGTTTATTTATTGCAGTTTAACAAGCGTGTGGTTTCATAAAGGGTATCGGTCAATTACAATCATGGGTTCCTATCCAGACCTATAACTTCCGCTACCTGCTCTCGCTCACTAAACCACCTCTCAGATATTTACTTGTCTTCCTAGCTCCTAACTGTTCCTGACTCAGCTTATTTCGCTACCCTAACTCAACCTACCCACAGACTCTATTCCAATTCACTCCCACTCCAACCAACCACCCAACTCCCAACGAACTTCTCCCTTCGCCCCTACCAGAACTGGTTTTATAGTCCCTCTGACCATTTAGCAGAGGGCTGGGCAAAATTGCTTCCCTGCCTTCAGGCATGATGATATATTTGTTTACAATCAGGGCCGGACCTACCCTTAGGCAGAATGAGGAAGCTGCTTCAGGCGGTTGCTTTTCAGTGTCGTGGAAAGGCATCCCCATGGTCAACCAGCTAATTAATTAATTAATCAACAAATCTCGGTCTTGGAGAGCTGCCCGTCAAACACCCCGAAGCAGTTTAACGATGAAAATTGCATTGCCGTGTGTTGCCGCAATTGTGTTACTAACGCCGGCGAAGGGGAGAGAAAAGTGTGCTTGCAGTTTGTTTTGGGATATGTTGTTTTTAACCTCAGTGACCAAAACAATTGCATAGTTTTGGGGAGTAATTGCATAGTTGGTGTGTGTGTGCGCTGTGCAGCTTGACTTCAGGAGGGAGGGGCGGCAAAGTGGTTTAGGATGACCCTGTTGTTGTTGCTGTTGTTCTTACGTGTTATTTCCTTAAAAATATAACTTTCCTTCCCTCCTCCCCCACCCCACACACCCAAATCTGTCCTGTTCTGGAGCACATTTGGGGAGGTGTAGGGGACATGGGGAGATAAGAGGGAGGAGAGTTGTGCTAATGGGGCAACTTCATTGAATATAACACCACCATCATCTACATCTTAGTTTTATGCTAGTGCAAAGGCAGTTCAGCATTTAAAATAATGCTTGGCAAGTCATGTGCACTTGGATGCAACTCAGCTTGCAGAAAGGGGTTTTCATGATAGTGTATGGGACCTCCAGATTTACAGACTGTCCTTGTAACCTTGTCACTCTGCTATCTTCTCTCTATCTTTTTGATGTTTTGCGTGATAAATCTTAGGCTGTATCCTCTTTGCAACTTCCTGATTCTCCTCTCATTCCGTCTTTGGACTTCAAGGTGAGAGGTCATTTTGAATCTATCTTCTGAAAACAAAGGAGCTGGCATGACTTCATCATTTCTCCAACTAGAGGGTTAGCTAGGATGGCAAAACTCCTTCCTACAGAACTCTTTCCTATCAAGAATGTACTTTCTTTAATAAACATAAGCTTTCTTCTTTTATACCAAGTCTCAGTCTGAATATGCTCCAAGCAAGGAATCATTTAATTCAAGTTAACTTCTACTGCTGCATATAAACTCTATACAGTCATATCTCGGGTTACAGACGCTTCAGTTTGGGTTTTTTCGGGTTATGGACCCACCGAAACCCGGAAGTACTGGAACGAGTTACTTCTGGGTTTTGGCGGTTGTGCATGCGCAGAAGCGCTAAATCACACTTTGCACATGTGGAGAAGCGCCAAATCGCAACCCATGCATGCACAGACACACCGCTGCGGTTTGCGAACATGCATCCCACACGGATCACGTTCGCAACCTGAGTGTCCACTGTATTCCAACACTCAGGTCATAAGGGAGATGGAGAGGTAAATAAACAAATTCAGGACCATGTCTACCATATGAGACAGTTCTGGGAAAGGAGGTCCTGCTCCATCTCTTATCTCATCATCTGTGAGAGGCAGGAGGAATTGGTGCTGAGGAAGGAAGTTTGGGGAGGGGAGGAGCCAAATGGAAGGCGGTCCCCAGCAGAAAATTGAAGAGGCCTCTCCCTCAGAGAATGCTAAGCAAAACAAAAGGAGGGAGGTAGAAGACTGCACAAAATATCACCTTCACTCACATTCACCTCCCCAAGCAGGAACACCCACCAGTCAATCACATGACATTGCAATGTTGTCAGATGACCAATCTCTGCACACCACTGTCAACCAACGCTGATCATTGTGGCTTCCATGCACAAGGCTAGGCAAGCCCCCATGACCAGCCACTCACTGGGATTCCTTGCACAGAGTTACAGAAGCCCCAACGATCAGTTGATTGTTGGCCCTTGCACAGCATTGAGCATCTGAGTCTGGAGTGTGGGCCAGGGCTTCTTCACAAGTGCCACCAATCAGCTGATTGGCCAGGCCAGAAAATCCCCTTTTGGCCCAGTTACATCTTTACCTGCCCTGGGTGAATGGCAAGTGGGCATAACTTGGTCAAAATGGCTTGACTCGCCCAATGGGGTGGTCCAAATTAGACCCATGGGCTGGCGAGCCTCCATCAGTAATATTGTAGAGTATCCAAGATGAGATGAAGCAATGGCCCCATTACATATCAACCCTTGTTTGAGACCCTTTTGACCATTAGTGAAAAGAAAGTTAAAGTGACACAAGATGTCAAACCACTAAACTGTATGTCCAGAGGATTCCAGAACAGCTCCAGCCCATTTTCCCTCCTTTCCTCTTTTTTTTTTTTTTTTTTTTTTAGGATTGGACTGACAGTCTCTTTATTCACCATCCCCAACACAGCTGAGCGAAACTGTTCCAGCTGTGCGTGCTTAGATGCATTTGTGATTCATTTTGTTCCGTCTGTTGTGTAATACCTTAAAGCCCCCATAGTTACCACGCCTTACAGTTCCCAGACAGGTGCTGTTCCATTTAAATGTAATTTGTTACATGCTTAGTCTTTCAGAAATTTAATTCAAGACTGATGCGTTGCCATGCCTCTTGGAAATATCCATTATTTTCAAGCTTCAGATTAAAAAAAGAAAAGAAATGCACTCTTCTGTAAATGAGATGGGGAGATAGAGATATCGTGTAGCCAAGGCAAACACTCCCGGCCATTGGAGCTTACGCAAGAAGCCTTCATCACCAGATTACATGGTTGGTAGCAATGGAAAAAGAAGAACACGCATGTCTTCACTATACTAGATTAGAACAGAGGCTAGGAACCTTTTTGGCCCAGAGGGACAGGGTTTTTTTTATCTCCCTCACCCTCAGCGGGCCAACTTTGACAGGTGTCAGGACACCCACCTGTCAATGACCTGTCATGTCATAAGGAAGTCAGGGCACTGGCACCCATCAAAGTTGGCCTGAGTAGGTGGGGAGATAGTTTAGAGGGTTTGCTCAGCCCACTGTGCAGCACTTAAAAAAAGAAAAGCAGATTACCGTATTTTTTGCTCTATAAGACTCACTTTTTCCCTCCTAAAAAGTAAGGGGAAATGTGTGTGCCTCTTATGGAGCGAATGCAGGCTGTGCAGCTGTCAGGGAACTGCCATCGGAAGGACAGGTGGTGGACAGGCTCCAGGAGAATAGGAGAGACTCTGCAGCAGAAGAAGGAACCAGCAGGGGGAGTGCAGGAGTTACAGCGGAGGGGAGGCTCTGGGATACTTCTAGTGAGAATAGTGAAGAGGGAACAAGACCCCCCTTAGGAACTCCCTCCCTTCGCCGGAAACTGTCACGCAGAGAGTCACGAAGGCGCATGTCCGTCAAACAGCTTTTATGTTGGCGTAAGTTCCGTAGACGCCCACTGTCAGATTCTACCAGTGACTGACGGAGCCATGCTTTGGGGGCTTCGTTAGTGCCTCGGTTTGGATGACCAGCCAAACCCCAGAGGGATCAAGCTTTTACGCACAAGCAGCTCATTATCCCATCACAGCAATCTGACAGTCTCTGAAAGCAGCTTGTGCAAGCAGAGGGCATCATGAGTGAACCAGCAGGAACCGGAGCAGCTGGAGCGGGAGCAGGTCCAAGCCTGGAAGAAAGGTACAGGGCGTTGGAGGTCCAGCTCGCGCTGCAAACGGCGAGGCTCGAGGAGAGGAGGGCTCAAGATGCGGATAAGGGGAAAACCACCCCACTTGCCAGAAGGGTGCCTGGATTGGTGCAGAAATTTGGGGGGGATCCCAGGAACTATCAAGCCTTTAGGACAGAGATGCAATATGCTCTCAATCTACTGTTTGATGACTTCCCCGATGAGAACTCTAGAGTGGCGTACGTGATTGGCCATCTAGAGGGAGGGGCGAAGGACTGGGTTCGGCCCCTGATGGCAGCCAATAATGAAATCTTAAAGGACACAATGAAGTTTTTTCGCGCCATGGACTTGATGTTTTCCAGCGAGATTGAGCAGGGGGTGGTGCGCAGGCAGTTAATGGCGTGTAAACAGGGGAGCCGATCTGTACGTGAGTACTGGACTGAGTTCACCATGCTGATTCATAGACTGGGGTGGGACCTTGCGAGTGAACCTATTCAAATGCTGTTTGAAGAAGGGCTCTCTCCGGCAGTGAAAGATGAACTTTCCCGGGCGCCTAGGGCGGAGTCTATGGACCAGCTGACTAAATCTGCGCTGTCCATAGGAGCGCGCCAGGAAGCCAGAGCTTTGGAAAAGCGGGAAGGAAAGGGGGAACGTTGGAAGGACTTCCGCATTCCGGAGATTCCGTTGCAGCCTTTCCCGCCAGCAGAGCCGATGGAACTTGGAACAGCGCGCGCGCGCGCAGTTTCAAACACCAGTGAGGGGCAGAAGAAGGAGGGAAAGAGCGCCAAGAGATGTTATCTCTGCCAACAGCCAGGTCACTTTGCCAGAGTCTGTCCGCAAAGGAAGGAATGGCAAGGGATGGCGGGAACTGTTGGGGGGAAGGAGGAGGAAGAAATCAAGGAGCAAGTAAAAGCCAACGCCTGGCTGCCAACATCAGGGCACAGCAGCCAGGCCAGGGAGTAGTGAACGTGCCCACGCCGGAACCTCCAAGACCAGCGCTTGTGATAGAGGTGTTGCTGGAACTGGCAAACGGACACCCACTAAAGATAAAAGCGCTATTGGATTCAGGTAGCTCATGTAATTTCATGAGTAAGGAGTTTGCAGCTGAACACCAGATACAGACTATCCCATTAAGTAAGCCTTTGCAGGTTACCACGATTGATGGGAGGGAGCTGTTGGGAGGAGAAGTGAGCCAACAGACTGTACCAATGATAATGAGGGTGGCACGACACACAGAACTGATAGCGTTAAACGTAGCCACCTTGGGAGGAGCTCCTATTATCTTGGGAATGAGCTGGCTGGCACTACACAATCCGCTAGTAGGCTGGCATCAGAGAGTGGTTTCCTTTGGATCAGCACATTGCCTAGAACACTGCAAGGAGGGAGAGGGTCAGGCAGGCGCCAGGGCCACTCTAGCAGGGATGGAAGTGATGGACAAGGGGAAGGTGCCACCACAATACGCTGACTTGATTGACGTATTCAGCGAAAAAGAAGCAGATAAACTGCCCCCGCACAGACCCTTTGACTGTCAAATTACCTTACTCCCAGGAGCACAATTGCCAGTGGGCAAGCTGTATGCAATGTCAGACAGTGAGATGCAGGAGTTAAGGGAGTTCATTGACAAGAATCTCAAGCGAGGTTTCATCAGAGAGTCACGAGCGGTGGGGGGCAGCCCAGTGTTCTTTGTGGACAAAAAAACACGGGTAAACCCAGGCTTGTATGTGATTTCAGGGCCCTAAATGCAGTGTCAGAACCAGTGACTTTCCCTATGCCTAGAATTGATGACATTCTGACACAGGTGAGAAAAGGGAAAATTTTTACCAAGCTGGACCTTAGGGGGGCATATAACTTGATACGTGTGAGAAAGGGGGATGAGTGGAAGACCACTATGTTCACCCCCTTGGGGGCTTTTGAGTACCTGGTTATGCCTTTCGGATTACAAGCGGGCTCCGCCTGTTTTCAATCATTCATGAATCACGTCCTGGGGCCATTGCTCTACAAGAACTGCGTAGCGTTCTTAGATGACGTCCTGGTGTACTCAGAGAATGAGGAGCAGCATGTGCGAGATGTAAGAGAGGTACTGAGCAAACTGCGAGAAAACCGGCTGTGGGTGAAACTGGAGAAGTGTCAGTTTCATACCAGGGAGGTGGAATTCCTGGGGTACCGGTTGTCTGACAAGGGATTGGCCATGGATCCCAGCAAGGTTCAAGCGGTACTGGAATGGAAAACACCAAAGACCAAGAAGGACGTGCAAAGGTTCCTGGGCTTCAGAAACTTCTATAGGAAGTTCATCAAAAACTTTGCCCATTTAACAGCGCCCATCACGGATTGTCTTAGTAGCAAAAAGAAATTTGTTTGGACGGAAGAAGCGCAGCGGGCGTTCGAACGCCTAAAGCAGGCGTTTGCGTCGGAAGAGCAACTTCTGCACGTGGATCTACAACAACCAATGAGAGTGGAGACTGACGCGTCAGACCGAGCGGTGGGGGCCGTGCTTCTCCAGCCGGGAAAAGATACGTCTGAATGGAGACCGTGTGCATTCTTCTCGCAGAAGTTGAACAAATCCGAGAGGAACTACACAGTATACGACCGAGAACTGCTCGCCATTCATGAAGCATTCCGGAAATGGCGGCACTTGCTGATTGGGGCGCAGCACAAGGTTCAAGTCCGAACTGACCACAAAAATCTGGAATACTGGAGAACAGCCCGAGTGCTGAACCAGAGACAAGTGCGATGGGCCCAGGAGTTCTCCAAGTTCCACTTTGAGATTCGTTACGTGCCAGGCTCCGAGAACGTAAGGGCGGACGCTCTTTCCAGGAAACCTGAGTACTTAGAGGGGGAGGGAGCGCCTGAGGCAAGGCATGTAATCCCTGAAGACCGCTGGGTATGTGGGGCGGCATTGGTGGGGCAGAGGGAACTGATAGAGGGTACTGAGAACGATGAATACGCCCAAGAGAAACTCAGAGAACTCAGGAGGACAGAGGAGAACACAGGGGGGGTTGAAGAAAAGAACGGGGCGTTGTATTACAAAGGGGCACTGTACATACCCGATGGGGAACTGAGGGGCAGAGTACTCAAGCAGTTGCATGACAGCCCCACAGCGGGACATTTTGGACAGCACAAAACCATGTGGTTGGTTACCAGGGAGTTTTGGTGGCCCAAGGTGAGGGAGGACGTACGGGAATATGTCAGGGGTTGCGACAGGTGCCAGCGAGCGAAAGGAGAGAGGGTGGCGCCAGCGGGGCTATTACAACCCTTACCCACGCCAGAAAGGCCATGGGAGGCAGTATCCATAGATTTTATGATGGACCTGCCAAAATCCAAAGGCAAAACAGCTGTCATGGTGGTGGTAGATCTATTAACCAAAATGTGTCATTTTATAGCTTGTTCACATGCGGTCACAGCGGAGGAAACCGCCAAGTTGTTTGTAGAACATATTTTTAGCTTGCATGGCGCCCCCTTGAGGGTTTTGAGCGACAGAGGGAAACAATTTACTTCCAGGTTCTGGAGGAAACTTATGAGCTTACTGCACGTAGAACTCAATTTCTCTACTGCCCGGCACCCAGAAACAAATGGGCAAGCGGAAAGGGCAAACGGGATTTTACAACAATACCTGAGGTGTTATGTAAAAGACAGAGAAAATGATTGGGTAGATAAGTTACCTCTAGCAGAATTTGCCTACAACAACGCGGAGAACGTGTCCACAGGGATGAGTCCTTTTCTGGCAAATTATGGGTGTCATCCCCGGGCATTCCCAGGAGAGGGAGGGGAGAGGTGGAGCGTGCCGGCGGCGGAACATTTTTTTGAAGAGATGGAAGCGATCCACCGTCAGCTTCAACTTAACTTAGAGAAAGCCAAGGAAGAATATAAGAAGCAAGCAGACAGAAATAGGAGGGAAGGTGAAACTATAAGGGTGGGAGACCGGGTGTGGTTGTCCACCCAAGGACTACCGTTCAAGGGCGGGAGTAAGAAATTGAGACCCAAAAGATTGGGACCCTTTGAGGTCATACAGCAGGTCAACCCAGTAGCATTCAAACTCAGACTGCCCAGTCACATGAAATTACACCCAGTATTTCACAGGTCATTACTATCGCCGTACCGAGAGGGACGTGAGTGGGGGGAGCGTGAGAGAGAGGCCACCCAAACGCCCGTGATAGAAGAGAGAGAACGCGACATGAACGTGGCAGGAATCATTGATTCCAGGTGGAAGGGGAATCAGGTGGAATATCTGGTAGAATGGGAGGGGGAAGTAGAGTCGGAAAACACTTGGGTACCAGCAGAGGTAGTCAATGACGAGGTTTTAATAGAAACATTTCATCAGCGTTTCCCAAAAAAACCGCAACCCGTGGCACGATTTAGAAGGGAACACTTTGGGACCACCGATGAGGAAGGAGAGTTTGAAGGGTTCCCAGAGTCAGGGGTGGGTGAGGAAGCCGTCTCCGACGAAGAAGAGGAAGACGGGGAGAGAGACGGTACGCCGTGGCTAGAAGTGTTTGAATCCTCGGACGACGAGGAGAGCTCCTTCAGGGGCTTTCCGCCCTCACCGCCAGTGGGAGAGGAGGCGGGGGGGTGAAGGGGGCCCTGGGGGGGGGGGAGGTGGATGTCAGGGAACTGCCATCGGAAGGACAGGTGGTGGACAGGCTCCAGGAGAATAGGAGAGACTCTGCAGCAGAAGAAGGAACCAGCAGGGGGAGTGCAGGAGTTACAGCGGAGGGGAGGCTCTGGGATACTTCTAGTGAGAATAGTGAAGAGGGAACAAGACCCCCCTTAGGAACTCCCTCCCTTCGCCGGAAACTGTCACGCAGAGAGTCACGAAGGCGCATGTCCGTCAAACAGCTTTTATGTTGGCGTAAGTTCCGTAGACGCCCACTGTCAGATTCTACCAGCGACTGACGGAGCCATGCTTTGGGGGCTCCGTTAGTGCCTCGGTTTGGATGACCAGCCAAACCCCAGAGGGATCAAGCTTTTACGCACAAGCAGCTCATTATCCCATCACAGCAGCTATTCCAGAAGCCAGAACAGCAAGAGGGATCGCTGCTTTCGCTGCGCAGTTCTGTTCTCTTGTTGTTCTGGCTTCTGAGATTCATAATATTTTTTTTCTTGTTTTCCTCCAAAAACTAGGTACGCCTTATGGTCTGGTGCATCTTATAGAGCGAAAAATACAGTAACTAAAAGGGGGGTGGGAATCTTGCACACTCCTAATTTCTGCTGTTAGCCAAGATGGTGAACCTCCACAGCCAAAGGCTTTATTGGGAAAGTTTGCAATTGGTGGCCAAGTGGCAAGTGTTTCTCTGATTCTAGCAGTGGACATCAGATAGTCCAACATGGAGGGTCTTGCGTGTTTCAGATTCGCTGTGCACCTGTCTTGGAACGGTCACAAAACTTTTCCGGAGGAATGTTCCGCGGATGCAACAAACAAACTGCAGCTGGATGCAACAGCATGTGGCACAGCCCTGTAATCTTGCCTGGCTTTCACTGTGCTTTCTTACGCTTCGCACAGGACCCTGAAAAAACAAACATGGTGTGACATTTTCTTTGTGCTGTCAGTCTGGAGTTGTCTGGAAATGCCAGTGGAGAGAAGCCGTTGGTGGTACAGAAGGTCGTGGAGAACAGCTACCCTGCGTCAAATTTGCTGTTGCTGCTATCTCTGATTTGTAAATTGATTTAAAAATGTAGTCTCCCCGCCCAGACTCCATTCCCCCAAACGTTCAGCTTTTTCAGAACTAGGGATGTTAAATGATAAAATTCTAAATTATTCACCCGCCTTTTACCGGTATTACATTTTAAAACATGTACAACTGGGCCTTAAACCAACCTTCCCCAGTTTGTAAAAGAGCAGAAGAGGTGTCTGCAGGATCAGGCCAGGGGTCCATCTAGTCTAGCATCCTGTTCTGACAGGAGACAAGCACATGCCTGTGGGAATCTTGCAAGCCAGACCTGAGTACAAGAGCACTACAGTCATACCTTGGAAGTCGAACGAAATCCGTTCTGGAAGTCCACTCAACTTCCAAAACATTCAGAAACCAAAGCGTGGCTTCTGATTGGCTGCAGGAAACTCCTGCAGCCAATTGGAAGCTGTGGAAGCCTCGTTGGATGTTCGACTTCCAAAAATAGTTTGCAAACCGGAACACTCACTTCCGGGTTTGCGGTGTTTGGGAGTGTGGCGTGTGCCCTCCTATGTGTGTGACATCATACTGGGTTCATAGGCAAAGGGTTAACTAATTGTAAAATGACCAACCAATGGGAACCCAAGGGGCAGAGTTAACTGTGTATAAGGTTTAAGCACAGAGAGAATTTGTTAAGAGGAGTTAGAGTGGTTGAGAAGACAGTCTGGAGTTAGACGAGAGATGGAAGATAAGTCTGTGGGTTGGGCTAGTCTGGTGTGAGAGAGGGAGAGAATTTGTTAAGAGGAGTCAGTCAAACAGTTGAGATAATCAGTCAGAAGGTATTAGGAAGGTAAAGAAACTAAAGTTAAGATACTGACAGGAATATTATCTGACAAACCATAAAATTGTTAATGTTTGTGAAATAAACTTGTTTGTTTGTTTTTTGGTTCACTTTTAACAACTGACTGGACTCAGTGTTTTACCAGAGAGTAACTGGTTGGTGGGTGGAGCTGTGGGTAAAACCTCAGCGCCTAGGACCTGCCGATCGCATGGTCGGCGGTTTGAATCCCCGTGGTGGGGTGCGCTCCCGTCGTTCGGTCCCAGCGCCTGCCAACCTAGCAGTTCGAAAGCACCCCCGGGTGCAAGTAGATAAATAGGGACCGCTTACCAGCGGGAAGGTAAACGGCGTTCCGTGTGCTGCGCTGGCTCGCCAGATGCAGCTTGTCACGCTGGCCACGTGACCCGGAAGTGTCTGCGGACAGCGCTGGCTCCCAGTGGCGTAGCGTGGGGGGTGCAGGGGGAGCCAGCCGCACTAGGCACAACATCTGGGGGGGCGCGCTCGCACTCGAGTGCTAAAATCCATGGGTTAGGGAATCAAATTGGCTCCAAGCCAAAGGCCAGGCGGAACAACTCTGTCTTACAGGCCCTGCGGAAAGAAATCAGATCCTGCAGGGCCCTGGTCTCATGAGGCAGAGCGTTCCACCAGGCCGGAGCCAGTGTCGAAGAGGCCCTGGCTCTGGTTGAAGCTAATCTAACTTCCTTAGGGTCCGGGACCTCTAGAGTGTTGCTATTTATGGACCTTAACAACGTTATTGCGTCACCTCCCTGCCTTTTGTCTGAAGTGACACATCCTATAACCTTTGCACGCCCATCTTATTGAAATGTTTTTGTCCTGTATTTTATTCTGTGAGCTGCCCTGATGTCTTATGATGAAGGGCAGTTAATAAATCTAATATAATAATGAATGAGGCTGCAGGATTCTAGGTTGAGCCAGTTGAGACTGCAGGAAAGGGGAGTCACAATTCTGAATAGTATAGGAAGCTGCCTTATTCAGAGTCAAAGCATTGGTCCATCTAGTTCAGTATTGTCAACACTGAGTAGCAGCAGCTATCCTTCCCAGACCTACCAGGAGAAGTTGAGGATTTAACATGGGGCTTTTTACATGCAAAGCCATGTTCTCTTCCATTGAGTTACAGCCCTACCTCAGAACGTTGTTTTGAATAAAATGTTCCCTGCATATACTAGCCTAGTAAATTAAACTAAGCCATCTGTGCCCAATTCTGGGCACCACAATTTAGGAAGGATGTTGATGAGCTGGAAGGTGTGCAGAGGAGGGCAACCAAGATGATCAATGGTCTGGAAACCATGCCTTATAAGGAACAGCTGAAGAAGTTGGGTAATGTTTAGCCTGATAAAGAGGAGACTGAGAGGAAATATGACGGCCATCTTCAACTATTTCAAGGGCAAGCTTGTTTTCTCCTGCTCTGGAGGGTAAGGCTTCAAGTTACAAGAAAGGAGATTCCACCAAACATCAGGAAGAACCTTCTGGCAGTAAGAGCTGTTAAGACAGTGGAATGGTCTCACACGGGAGCTTGTGGACTCTCAATCCTTGGAGGTTTTTAAGCAGAAGTTGGATGGCCATCTGTCATGGATGCTTTAGCTGAGATTCTAGCATTGCAGGGGGTTGGACTAGATCATGGGTAGGCAAACTAAGGCCCGGGGGCCGGATCCGGCCCAATCGCCTTCTCAATCTGGCCCACAGACGGTCCGGGAATCAGCGTGTTTTTACATGAGTAGAATGTGTCCTTTTATTTAAAATGCATCTCTGGGTTATTTGTGGGGCCTGCCTGGTGTTTTTACATGAGTAGAATGTGTGCTTTTATTTAAAATGCATCTCTGGGTTATTTGTGGGGCATAGGAATTTGTTCATCCCCCCCAAAAAAAAATAGTCCGCCCCCCCAAGGTCTGAGGAACAGTGGACCGGCCCCCTGCTAAAAAAGTTTGCTGTCCCCTGGTCTAGATGATCCTTGGGGTCACTTCCAACTCTACAATTTTATGATTCTACAATCCTATTATCTTCCCTGGCAGGTTAGTTTATTATATGCCTGTTTGCTACCATCGTTGTACCTGGTGGTGGGGCATCAAACAACGTTATTGTGTCACCGCCCTGCCTTTTGTCTGAAGCGACACATCTTGTAACCTCTGGACGCCCATCTTTGTAATATGTAGAATGGCTGCTAAAGTCTCTCCACCCATTACTTCATCAATGAACGCCCCAGTTGATTCATCTCCCGATGAGAAGTATGCAGCCCCATGAATAAAGCAATGCAAACTGGGAACGAACCGATGCGATGTGACTCCCATCGCAACAGATGCTCATCCATCATCCATGGTTAAGAAGGATTGCATAAGAGGGTGTCGTCTGAAGGAAAAGGGTCTCCAGCAGCATTAGATAACAACATGTTTATAAATCAATTACATCCTCACTTAGGCCAGGCACCCTCTGCTGCCGCATCGCAAACAGGCTGTAACAGACTAAATGACATTTATCACATTCTGATGGAAACACAGTGGCTAGGAAAGCAGCAATCAATTTGTGCATATGAAATGCATCTTCTGTTCCTCATAAATTAAATGACAGGCATGCAAAGACTGACGCAGCGTTTAAGGGAAGGACAAGAGGAGAGAGGCAGCTGGAGCCTATTCCGCAAGCATTTGGAACGCGAACAATGTACGGCATAAACGCCGGTCCTATTCTCTCTCCTTCCCCGCACCCTCCCGGCTGCATCCCAAGCCTTGTCTGTCACCTGTCATCTCTCTGGAAAATGCCAACTGGAAGCCAGAGGTGATGCCACTGTCAGGAAATGTTTGGGTCTATGACAGCTGTTGAGTAATGGCATTTGTTATGGCTAATGGTGAAAAGGGCTGGGGCTGAAGTTGACACTGTCAAGATCCCCAACGGTTTGACTGGGAGGACATGTAATGAGAAGGAACCGAGTGAGCAAGAGGACGATAACAACATGTGTACCTGTCAGGAGGAGGGCTGTCAAGAAGGAATGCACTGAAAGGTGGGCCCAGATCTGCAGGAATATGGTTTCTGTCCCATGGAGCCAGAAGTTCAGTTGCAGATGCCTGTTTCTGCAGACTGAGAACATGGCACTGGAGTAGGCTTTTTAATGATCATAGTGATGTGCAGATAGACATCCTCTACCCTTTGCTAGAGATGTCACTGTTATGTACTGAAGTTCTCACCCCGGGCCAGCAGGACACTGTAGATAGTTATGCAAATAAAGGATTGAAAGTGACGTTCAGTGATTGGATAGTTTTAGAAAGTTGTTACAGTAACGTTGTACTGGAGCTTTATATAAGCAGGCTGACTGAACCCTTCAGTTCAGTTCTGTCCTGGCCTGTGAATAAACAAGAGCTGTTTGAAGAATCGCTGTATCGTCTGATATGTTCACCCACAACTTAACAGCCACTAAATTTACAGAAAAGCATATTGCTTCCTTTTGGATTCCAGTTCCAAGTCCCCTGATCAAAATCCTGGAATTATCCCAAACAGAATCCTGGAATTTTCCTGATCAATTTCACTGGAGAATCCAAAACATATTCTTTATAATTAGGTGTGTTTATCTTTCTTTCCACTTTCTTCACACCCACCATAATTTCATAAATGCTTCCCTTTCAATGCAACCAGGGATAGAGAACCTCCATCTGTGACCCTCCAGATGTTGCTGCTCCACAGCTCCTTTCATCCCTGACCATTGACCATGCTGGCTGGGGCTGATGGGAGTTGGAGTCCATCGATGACTAGAGCACCACAGATTCCCCATTCCTTGTCTAAACTAAAGAGTGTCTATCCTTTCCTGGTCAGGAAAGGGCCCCAATCCTTTGATCTATTTTGCTTGCCTTTTTTCTTTATATTTCCCCCCAGTTCTTTAATATCCCTTCTGTGGTGAGAAAACCAGAACACCACGCAGCATTCCACATGCAGCCAGGATAGAGGGATGGCCAATTCTGTAAATTTTGGATGCTTTCAGTTTCATTTTCCCAGTCTTCAGTTCAGCATTTCCACATCCATTTCAGATTATCACACTTGTCATTACAAATACTACTACTACTACTAACAGTGGTACCTCGGGTTACATACGCTTCAGGTTACAGACTCCACTAACCCAGAAATAGTGCTTCAGGTTAAGAACTTTGCTTCAGGTTGAGAACAGAAATGGTGCTCCAGCGGCTCAGTGGCAGCGGGAGGCCCCATTAGCTAAAGTGGTGCTTCAGGTTAAGAACAGTTTCAGGTTAAGTACGGACCTCCGGAATGAATTAAGTACTTAACCTGAGGTACCACTGTATTTTGTAAAGCCCTCACAAACAAATACCACAGCACATTTGAGTTCTGTGTTTAGATTAGTTTCTTGTAGTGTGACTATGCATGTGAAAGATTTTGATGATTGTATTATTATACATACATGGGTGCTGTGGTATCTAGAAAATCTCAGATACGTACAGTAACTATGGTATATTTTGATGCTGTAGCTTGATCTCTGTATACCATTTGTTTTGTGATTCTTATTTATTATTCTTATTTAAATTTGTTAGTTGCTTTATCTTGCCCAGGGCAACCCAAAATTGCTTACACCCAACCAAACAGACATACAGCCCACCTGTAATGGTTCTAGGTGTTGCTCATGCGTAAGTTGCCGCCACTCCTGGCTAGGTTACCTGGTTGAACCCTTTCTGTCTGGACAGCCCTTCACTTCGTGGCTGTCTCAGTCACTGGCAGAATCCGTCAGTGGGTGTTTCTTGAACTTCTTCCAGCAAAGAAGTTCTTTGACGCCAAGTCTCCTCCTACTCTCCCTGCGCAGGGAGGGTGTGGGCAGCGGAGGACCCGTGCTCTCCCCGCTGGTCTCCGGTGAAGAGTCCTGGAGCCTCCTCTCCGATTCCCCCATCTGCCCCCCCTTCTCCACTGGTGTTATGCTGATTTCCTTCCCCAGCAGATGGGCTGCCTCTCTCCCTACTGGGACCCTCTCCGGCATCCCTCTGGAGCCTTCCCTCTGCCTCTAGCTCCGATGGCAGTTCCCTGACACCACCCCCAAAACATATTCTGAAAAGCCACAAATAGTTAAAGGCCAAAGGCCAGGTTATAGAAGAAAGCATTTGCCTGGCACCTAATGATATATATTGATGGTGCCTGGCAAGTCTCCCTGGGGAAAGCATATTTTCCTTGAATACACTGGGTTGTATGTGTGAGTGCACAGGTGGAATTCTGCTCACACAACAGGATTTCTCCTTCCTTTCTTCTCCCAAAAAAAGATCTGCTCCAGAGGGTCCCCAACCCTATGGAGCTGATTTTGAGGGTGCTTAGGGGAGCTGCAGGAAAGAGGAGGAGAAAAGTCCCATTACACAGGTGGAAATCTGTTGCACTATGTCAAACCACCAACATTCTGGTTAATAGCCAGATACAATGGCCCATTGCTCCAGAGGACATTCCCAGAGAAACCAAGTATTTTGATATAAGATGCAAGCCCACAGCCTGAACTTATACAAACTGAAGTAGACACCTACAGAGAGGAGTGTTCAGAAGCACAGTGATTTTAAATTTCACAGGCACCTCTCTTGTGATAACACCTCCTCTCATCTCTCCCAAGTGCCACTGGTCTTGAAAAATAACCACGGATAGCTAGCAGCTGCCGCCACAAAAATAACGAGAAGTGATTCGGTTTTGTTATACCCGAAATGTCATGGAAAAGGCTGTCATTTTGTTGTTGAATTCAGCACAACAACAGGTGCCTTTGTCATTTTCGTTGCTTTGGAGACATCTGTGGCTATCGGAACATGTGATGATGTCCAAGTGATGAAGAAAAAGGAGGAAGAATGGACAATGGATGAGTGTGAAATCATAACAAGAGAATATGTCCCCCTCAAAAAAAGAGACTGTGAGTGTGCAGATCAGAAGGTTGGCGGTTCGAATCCCCATGACAGGGTGTGCTCTTCTTGCTCTGTCCCAGCTCCTGCCAACCTAGCAGTTTGAAAGCACACCAGTGCAAGTAGATAAATAGGTACCGCTGCAGCGGGAAGGTAAACAGCGTTTCCATGCGCTCTGGTTTCCGTCACAGTGTCCCATTGTACCAGAAGCTGTTGAGTTATGCCGGCCACATGACCTGGAAAGCTGTCTGTGGACAAATGCTGGCTCCCTCGGCCTGAAAGCGAGATGAGCGCCACAACCCCATAGTCTCCTTTGACTGGACTTAACCATCCAGGGGTCCTTTGCCTTTTACCTTTTACCTTCTCCACTGCCCAGACAATACATGAATGCCAGTGAGGGTGTGGGAACTGCTTTCCCAGTCACAGCCCTCCACCACCCATCCATTCCCTTCTTTCCCCAAATAATGTCTGGCACAAAGCTATCATTTTCCTCTCCATCTTTTCAAAGTGTGTCCACCTCTTCTTGACATGTGGTGCCAGTCAGCAGTTAAGAGTCAGCCATGAGCACAAGGATTCGCCCTGAGACAAAGCAGTCAATTCTCTGACAAGAAGAGGGATTAGACATTTTTTAAATTTTATTTCACTGGGAGCAGGGTACGGTCTCCTTAGTGTGCAGAAGGGATTTACAACTTTGAAGGAGCAGCAGTCTATAAAAATAAAATGACTTCTGAAGCAAGCATTACGCTCTGTTCAGAAAGCTGTAATGCAAATTTTACACCAAGGGTGCTAGCATGAAAATGTTGGGCATTTGCATTCATTTCTTCACCTTGTTTTTTTTTAAAAAAAGGATTTTAACAGGGTTTGCTTTGTTGTGGTTAAGAGGCAGCAGGATTAAATGTAAAGTAACTCAGGACTGCGGATTGAGACGGATTCTGAAATCCACTCCACAATCCTCCTGAATCCTTGCCAAGGAGTTACTTTACATAATATCCCTCATTCGTTTGTGAAGTAAACACCCTCAGGGCTGTTGTTATTTTATTTTATTTTATTTTACTATTTTAATGCATTTCCCCCATTGTACAAAGGACGCTTCTCAAACACTCTGTCTTAAATTTGCTTGCAACTTCAAATCCCTTGAATGCCACAAAACACCAAATGGAGGCCAACAGCGGATTCCACCCCCAGCCCATCATTTCCCTAAAAAGATAGGTTTGAATGACTGATTCAGGCTTCACCTGCACCTCTTAAACCTCTTAAATGGGCTACAGATAGGATCAGTGTTCTGCCAACATATATTTCAAGGTGTTTCAGAGGCAGCTGGGTTTCCGACTGGGAGTCTGTAGTGACCCCTTATGGTGAGGAGTCAGCTGAAACTGTGGGTGGGGGAAGAAAGGATGGCATTGTCTTCCAAAGCCCCTTCCACCTGCCCCACATCGCAGGTAGTCATTGCTTCTTTCTGATATGACCTGTCCCAGCTTCCAGCCTTGGTCACTGTGTGTGGGTGTTTGCCTCCATGTTGCTCAAAGTGTTACAGCTCTTATTCTGACTGGTGCGCAAGCCTCAAAGTCTGAAAACACTTTGTATCTATTTGCCGGTCCTTCTGCCTCCCTGCATCATCATTTCCCACAGGCTCTGGTCCTAGCATTAACTCCAGGGGGTCCTGAGGACCCAGGCACCCACACTTTTATTTTTTTGCTGTGGGTGCCCAGCCTCCACCACCACCGTGCATGGCCCGCTGCAGTGGCCACTGGGCCAGGGCCTGTGCCTCTGCTGCAGGGTCTCTGTTAGGGCCCACTGTGGCCATGGAAGTACCTCCGGGGCCATAGCTTGTCCCCAAAGAGGCACCAAAGCAGAGGCACAGGCCCCAGCCCAGTGGCCATTGTGATGCCAGTGCATGCATGCCCCACACCCGTGTCACAACATCATGATAATCACAGAGTGGTTCATGAGACCTGGGCACCCACAGTCTGAGGCCCAAGTCGGTGCCACTGGGCTCTGGAGAGCCAGTATGGTGTAGTGGTTAAGTCTCGTAATCTGGGGAACCGGGTTCACGTCTCTGCTCCTCCACATGCAGCTGCTGGGTGACCTTGGGCCAGTCACACTTCTCTGAAGTCTCTCAGCCCCACTCACCTCACAGAGTGTTTGTTGTGGGGGAGGAAGGGAAAGGAGAATGTTAGCCACTTTGAGACTCCTTAAAGGGAGTGAAAGGCGGGATATCAAATCCAAACTCTTCTTCTTCTTCTTCTTGGTGAGCAATTTGTGTTGTATCCATGCACAGTGTTGTGTCCCATTAACCACAACCCATAATCCATATCTCCTTACTCTTCCTTTGACCCAGGAGGAACCCTGACATTGGTAACTGTGGAGAGCCCAATGAGGTTGTCTATACATGTAGAATAAAAAGTCCCTGGACCTATTTGTCTGTAATATGGCAGGCAAACTTTACAGAGCCTCCAGTGCCTGCAAATTTCATTCACTTGGGCCAAAGGGGGAAAGTTTTTGTGGTGTTAAGAATCCACAGTCCATTGAAAGGGGAACAGAACTTTGTTTATTGCCATCCACAAAGATCTCAAGGTGACGTACAAAATTCTATAGATCAACTAAAAAACAGTGCATGGATTAGGGATCTCAACTGATTGTCTTGTTACTATATGCAGAAATAGATTACATTAGTGGCAGTTCAAGTTTTCATTCTAATTCTTTTGGGGGTTACCTCAGTTGAGTTCACTTGGAAATAACTACATTTTATATAGTTCAATTTGATTGATTAGTTGAGTGGTTGATCACTGGATGCACTGGGAAAATAAATGAAATAATTTATATTCAAAAATATAATTTATATTTCATACATTTGTGATTGATTGATTGATTGATTGATTGGGTTGTTCAGTGAGTATATTGAGGAACTAAATTGGGGATTAATGACTTGGGTTGTTGATCAATGGGTCCATTTGGGAAATTAATTAATTAATTTCCGCTGTCTCCTTTGATTTAGAAACCTTTGTGAGTTCATTTCGAATTTATTGCTACTGAGTTCATAATAGTAGGGGTTTTTTTGTCATTATGCATTTTTTCAATTAATGGAGCCTAAATTTACTACAAATAGAGAACGTGGGGATCTGTAGATTTATTTAGTTTTTAGGTCCTTGCACTCATGAAGGTTGGCAACCGTTGCTGCTTTTCCACAAACTTTTTGGAATGTCTCTCCAAGGTTAAAACTTTGGTTGTTTCTGAATTGCATCTCACTCGCTGGTAAAGCGTAACACACAAACACTCCACTTCTGAATCATCCCCATTTCCTCCTCTCTCGCCAACCAACTTCTACCTTTCTCAACTTCCCTGGAGTCGTGCTAAGTCCCCTGACCACACGCAGGTTTTGAAGTACAAATTAATTTTGCGAAAACGAAATTGCCACCATAGAAAACAGTACTGAAAGAGAAGCAGAAAGGTTAAACAGCAATTTAATTTGTTTTGCAAAGTTATGTACTTACTCTTTTTTCTGGTGGGCAGGGGGGGAAAGCAATTGAATTATGCCACAGGGCACTTGCCTCGAGCAGACAAGGAAGGGGTGGAAAGAAGGAAGAAGGATAAAAGGAATATTTTATATCTGCCTTTACACATTTTTGCATGTCACACTGTCCTTTTATAAGGCAGGACAAAGCAAATAAGGAAAACCAGAAAAATAATAATATCAGGAGCTCTGAAAGTTTATGGGCAAATAAAGTTAAATTAAATTATTCTTGTTCTTAGTTTTTTCTTTTCTTTTAAAATTGCAAGGGGAGGCCAATTCATATGAGCAGCTGAATGCACTGAAAAATGTACATTATTCCAAATGAAATACAAAACACTTTTTTAAAAAAAGAGAAAACTGTATTTTAATTAATTTATTAAATTTATTTATTTAATTTATATACCGCCCTATATCCACAGGTCTCAGGGTGGTTCACAGAATAAAATCAGAATATAAAACCACAAAATACATGATCAAAATGACCCTGGTATGTCCTACAGAGGCAGATGTTCAAACAAAAACATCTTGGAGGTCCCAGGCCACAGAGGGATTAGGCTGGCCTCAGCCAGAGCCAGGGCTTTTTCGGCTGTGGCTCCGATCTGGTGGAACGCTCTGCCACAAGAGACTAGGGCCCTGTGAGACTTGACAACTTTCCGCAGGGCCTGCAAGACAGAGCTGTTCCGCCAAGCCATTGGCCAGGGCACAGCCTGACTCCCTCCTTTGGCAATCTTCACAGAACTCTACCCAATGGTTGCCATCAATTTGATTTGAAGTATTTTTTTAATGAAATGATTTTAAAATGTTGTCTTATTTTATTGTTGTTAGCCGCCCTGAGCCTGGCTTCGGATGGGGAGGGTGGGATATAAGTAAAAATTTATTATTATTATTAAAATAAAAACAATCACCCAATAACTCCACATTTTAAAAGAGCAAAGGATGTCAATCAAATAAACCAAAGGCCTGGCTAAAAAGAAAATTTTTTAAAGACATTTATAACCCACTTTTCCTCATAGGAACTTAAGGTGACATTTATAGTTCTCTCCACCCCCAACAACAACCCTGTGAGGTAGTTTAGACTGATATTCCTTTAACACAGGCCTGGAAAACTTGAAATTATTCAGCTGAGGAAGCAGCCTCTGATTTACATTTGCACTCTTCAAGCATGAGACTCTTCATCTCAGGGTTGTGGGTTTGAGCCTAAAGGGTAAATGTAAAGGACCCCTGACAGTTAAGTCCAGTTGTAAACGACTCTGGGGTTGTGGCGCTCATCTCGCTTTACCGGCCAAGGAAGCCGACGTTGGTCTGCAGACAGCTTTTCCGGGTCATGTGGCCAGCATGACTTAGCCACTTCTGGTGAAGCCAGAGCAGAGCACAGTAACGCTGTTTACCTTCCCACTGGAGTGGTACCTATTTATCTACTTGCACTTTGATGTGCTTTCAAACTGCTAGGTTGGCAGAAGCAGGGACCGAGCAATGGAAGCTCACCCCATCGCAGGGATTTGAACCCCCGACCTTCCAATTGGCAAGCCCAAGAGGCTCAGTGGTTTAGACCACAGCACCACCCGCGTCCCAGGTTGGAGCCCTACATAGGACAAAGCGTGTTCTCCTTCATGGAGAGCACGTGTTGCGGTGGGGGCCTCCAGGACACTCCAAAGTTGGGGGCGGGCTAACTGATCGTTGGCCACTGATGCGATTGGGGCTTCCCTTGTTGTTGGGAAGAAATTAATGTTGCTATTTATTGATTGACAGCCAGAAATGCTAAAACTCCTTGCACGAGGCTAGAGCTTCCTCTTTTCGCCCGTGCAGCGGATTGCCCGTCCCTCCCTCCCTAGAACAGGGTTGTTCGCTTTGACCTTGCTATGCCTGTCATGGGGTCGTCTGCTTTGGAGCGGGGGCCTGGTAGGAATTTTGTCCATCTGGCTGATTGGCTGGGGCCATTTGGTTTTTGCCTACTGCGCAGCAAATTGTCACAACTTGTAAGGTTGCGGTTAGGCATTGGTTTATGGTTTGGTTGGTTGAGGGGCATGGATTGGCTGTGCCTGCCCCTCTAATGCTGCTGCTGCAAGGGATTCCGTTAAAGGAATTGGGGGCTAACTATTGCTTGTCCACTCTGTCAAGGGGGCTCGGGCCATAGCAATGAGCTCCTGGTTGCATTTGGGGTGAGGGCAGGTTCCCTGCTCCGCGTAACCCCCAAGTGTATTCCCCCATTCTGACTTTCGCATCGTGCGGAATGTCAGTCTGTCCCCCATGGTGGAGGCAGATAGTCACAACCAATGCCTAAGCAACCACTCACAAATTTGTATTTTAATAAAGTTGTGGCCAAAATTATGCCAAAAACCTTAAACAAAAATTCTGTGTGATGTGTGAGTTATTGGGGTGGACCTGGGGACCTCGACACGCAAAAGATTCCTGCATTGCAGGAGCTTAGACTAGATGGCACTGTGGTCTACACCACTGAACCTCTTGGGCTTGCTGATCAGAAGGTTGGTGGTTTGAATCCCCGCGACGGGGTGAGCTCCAGCTGCTTTGCCCCAACTCCTGCCAACCCAGCAGTTCAAAAGCACGCCAATGCAAGTAAATAGGTACCTTTGCGGCGGGAAGGTAAATGGCATTTTCATGCACTCTGGTTTCCCTCACAATGTCCGTTGCACCAGAAGTGGTTTAGTCATGCTGGCCACATAACCCAGAAAACTGTCTGTGGACAAACATAGCTTCCTCGGCCTGATAGTGAGATGAGTGCCACAACCCCATAGACTCATTACACATGCTAAAACTATTTTTGGTCATCTGCATACTATCCCTTGCTTTTTCCTGTAGGACTAATTGCAGCCGTTAATAGTCGTCAACAGGTTTACCATTCCCATTGCGTCAATCACCCATCTCCTAATACCCTTCTGAGAAATATCCCACCCTACCCTCCCACTAGGGATGCCGGTGGCGCTGTGGGTTAAACCACAGAGCCTAGGACTTGCTGACCAGAAAGTCGGCGGTTCAAATCCCTGCGATGGGGTGAGTTCCCGCTGCTCGGTCCCTGCTCCTGCCAACCTAGCAATTCGAAAGCACGTCAAGTGCAAGTAGATAAATAGGTACCGCTCCGGCAGGAAGGTAAACGGCGTTTCCGTGCACTGCTCTGGTTCACCAGAAGCGCCTTAGTCATGCTGGCCACATGACCTGGAAGCTGTACGCCGGCTCCCTCGGCTAATAAAGTGAGATGAGTGCCGCAACCCCAGAGTTGGTCATGACTGGACCTAATGGTCAGGGGTCCCTTTACCTTTACCCTCCCACTATATGTAAGGGTCTGGTGACTTCTGCTTCAGTGTATCTGAAGAAGTGTGCATGCACCCAAAAGCCAGAACCCAGAACAAACATAGTTGGTCTCTAAGGTGCTACTGGACAACTTTTTAATTTCTTTCTTTACCTAGATGATCAACCACCCTAGTAAAACAACACATCTCTTTTCAGAAATTATGTTGCCTAACTGAAGTTGCACAAACTCTTGTTTCCAGCTTGTCTATTATTTCCCCCCCATGCAGAAAAAAAAAGTCAAGTGAAGAAATTACATGCCAAGCTTTTCTTGCTTTTATTTCAAGGGGATGCACAGAATTATTTGTTGTCCTTAATGTCCTTAATCTCTTGGGCAGCAAGACACCAATTAATCCTGGTGATAATAAACTCACAGCAGCAGGAACTCCCCTGCTTGAAAGGATTCCCCCCCCCCTTTCCTCTTTCTTAAAAAGAAGGAAAAAAAGAGCAGAGTGTAGAATTTTAGAATCACGGTGCTTACAAAACACTTGATAATTACCAGGTTGCCAGCGTGCTCTTACTGTGGCTTTATTACGCTAATCAAACCACCTTACTGTTACCTTGTCCTTGTCCTAATCAAATTGTCTGATTGCTACCTTGGGCTTTTTCTCTGCCTCTCTCTTTCACTGCCGTACCTGCTTTGCTAACAGGGAACTGATGCTGTCTGCATTCGGTCTGCAGAATAAAGATCGAGCCACACAAATTGTGACCACTTTTGTGTCTGTAAAGCTCAGGTGCTGTGAATTTGGGAGGAGTCATCTTAGTCAGGGGCGTAGGAAGGGGGGCTGTGGGGGCGGTTCACCCCGGGTGTCATCCCTGGGGTGTGTGTGACAAAATTCTCCCTGGGCGGATCACTCTGTCGCCCCCCCCCCCGGGCACCAATCACCCCCCGGACACCAATCGCCACGCCAATAGCCCCCAATGGGCACCAATCGCTGTGCCAATCGCACCCCTGGGCACTGATTTCCCTGCTGATCAACCCCAATGGTCGTCGATTGTTGCACTGATCGCCCCCAATGGATGCTGATTGTTGTGCCAATGGCCCCCCTGGGCGGCTCAACCCCCCATGTTGAAGGCATGTGAGCTGTTCCGGATGCCCGATTGGCTAGCTCTGCCACTGATCTTGGTCTGCTTTTATTTGTTTACTTCAGGCTTCCTCAACCTCGGCCCTCCAGATGGTTTGAGACTACAATTCCCATCATCCCTGACCACTGGTCCTGCTAGCTAGGGATCATGGGAGTCGTAGGCCAAAAACATCTGGAGGGCCGAGGTTGAGGAAGCCTGGTTTACTTCATGAAATTTAGACATGAAGAAGAATGTTTGTAAGAAACCTCAAAGCGGTCAGTGAGCATACATTGGCGAAAATTCCACATACTGGCCATGGATTATTCCCATTACATCTTCTTGAAGGGTTATTGGTTCCTGATTTGGAGTTACAGTGGTACCTCAGGTTAAATACTTAATTCGTTCTGGAGGTCCGTTCTTAACCTGAAACTGTTTTTAACCTGAAGCACCACTTTAGCTAATGGGGCCTCCTGCTGCCGCCGCTGCACAAATTCTATTCTCATCCTGAAGCAAAGTTCTTAACCCAAGGTAATATTTCTGGGTTAGTGGAGTCTGTAACCTGAAGCGTCTGTAACCTGAAGTGTCTGTAACCTGATGTACCACTTTATTGGTTCCTGATTTGGAGTTAGTTATTGGTTCCTGATTTTTTGGGAGTTCCAGGGATTGGGCCCTGAGTTTTTGCTTCTCTACTGCCCGCCACCCTCTGCTTTTTTGCTTGCCTGCCTCCTTCCTGTTCTCTTCCTGCCTTCCTTCCTGCCTCCTCCAGCAGCCCGGGAGCACAGGGCTGTCAAAACGAAGGGGGAAAGGGGGAAGGCCACCATCTCCATGCCATGAACCTCAAACCAGGGTGGACAGCCTAGAAGTCATATTCACCACCCCGTCACACACAGACCATAGAGAAAGAGGACTAAGTTTTTTCAAAACAAAAATGATATTTATTAAAGTTTCCAGAATAAAAAAAAGAAAAAAAAGAAAAGAAAAAAGAAAAAGATAAAATTTACACTTAAAGCCTTAATTTTCATTGACATCTTTCCAGGGCTCCCCCCTCCCCCTCTTGTATTCCATATCCATTAGATTGATTCCACAAATTCTTACCCCAAATTTTAAAACCTTATTATAATTACAATTAGCCCATTTATTCAAAATTAATTTATCTTAATTAACCATTTCTCTTTAAATTTTTTATAGTTCCCTAAGATCGACCCCAGTTCCCTTCCACAAATTCCCCTATTTTTATCCCACAAAGTAAAACAAGAAAAAATAAAAAGATATAATTTTACAGCCTTTGGGTTCCAAATCTCCCTCCCCCCTTTCCCGGTTTCGATCCCCAAAATCCATCCATCTGTCTACAGCCGGCCTGGAGATCCCACGTCCATATCTAGATCTCTCTCAATTCGACTTTGCCGTCTTTTAGGTAATTTTTAATTTCAAAAGGTCCAATCTTGGAGAAACTCTCAGAAAAGATCATTCTTCTTCCATCCAGACCTCTATATTTAAGGGTATAACTCAAATTCTGTTTCTTGATCCTTTTAAAGTCTGGATGTCCCAAATGTTCCAACTTCAAGTTTAGTCCAGTTCTTATTCCTCAGGTTTCTTTTCCTGTTCCGCAGCAAGAACCTTCTAATTCAAAAACTTCTGGTTCCTCTACAGAGGCTTTATTTGTTCAGGAACATAAACTTACGTCAAGTCCCTTCCTTTCTTCAATAGATAAATCCATTGTCTCCTTTAGTGTAGAGACCTCTGTAGACAAAATAATACTTCGTTTTCGCAGCTTTCCCAGGAGATAACAAATCTGTTCAATTCCATGAGTGTTTTTCCACTTGCTGCCACTCTTGCAATGTCCCAAAACTCCCTCTAGAGGGAATATGGTAACTTAGTTGCTTTCCAGATCAGACCCAAAAGTCAAATAACTTGTTGCCCTTGTTTTCAATAATTTGTATCCAAATTGTAACGAACCTAACCAGCAAAGTCATCGTAACAAAGTTCTCTTTTGTTCTCCTACTTTGACAGCTACTTTGACAGCTGTCAAAATTTCTATGTCTCTTCACCAGTCTCTCATAACGGATCGCTCCCGGTTCCCGGGGGGTTACATTTTAGTTCTCACAAACCACTCTTCTCCTCCAGCACAATTACTTGTAATTTCCCTTCGTGAAATTAACTTTTTCCGAATAAGCAAATTCTTCTCTCGATCTTAGTTATCAAATCCTTGCGTTAAAACATCTACAACGGGGGGGGGGGGCGGACTTCCTTTTTGCACCTCCCCCGCATGCTCCGAATTCGTAAAACAAATTTTTCCTTTTAAGTCTGATAAATTTACTCACGGGTTGTTCTTTTTAATCCAAATTTTCAAAAGAAGAAGTCGGCGCTCTCCGTCGAATGGCATGCGGCTTCGCTAGGCAGGGGAAGCAGTGGACTCACAGCACCACACCCCCCCCCGTCACCCGTTCTGCAGCCTTTAAAAAGGCTCCTTCGTGGGTCGGGGGGCGCAAACGGTGCCCGCCGAGTCACCAAGTCCATGGGCATCACCGCCCATGGTTTTTGAGGGTCCCCGCGTCGCTGGTGCAGCGGGACCCAACCCCTGCCCAGCAGACTCCCTCCGGAGCTCGGAGGGAGTCTGCCATTCGGCGATGGCGCCGACCCGGAAGTCAGTCAAGAGGACTAAGTTTTTTGCATCTCTACTTCTGGATTTAGTTCTGAGGATATATTCAAATTTCCATGTTACAAAACAGAACAATAAAAATACACACAGGCTGTAATAATCAATGAAATGCACAAAGCCTTCTTTATAAAATGCCTGTTATAGGTAGACAGTGACTAATGTATACTTGTCTTTTCACGCAATGATACCTTTCCGATCAGACAGATGAGTCACCCGAGTGCACTTTTCTGCATAACCTTTGTTTATGTAAGACAAAAAGAGAACCAAGTTTCTATATATAAATCCCGTTCAATTACACCTCTAATTTCTCTTCTGTGTTGTGCTAAAACCATCTATCTAATGGGCACCCCTTTCCCTTCCCATCCCAACAACTTGATTATTTCCATTCTGCCAGCAATGAAAAGTGACAGAACCAAGGTCTTTGTGTAGGATTTGCTTGCTGATATCATCTCCAATGGAGAGAAGAAGCAGTAGGGGGTGAGGCTGAGCCAGCTGTGAGATTCTTCCTGTACATTTAGTGTTTAATCTTACAAATAGTTAACCTGCCCTGACAGTCTGTGGGTGGTATTCAACCAAGTTTTATTCAGGGTGGACGCATTGAAATGAATACACCCGACTTAGTCATGTTCATTAATTTCAGTGTGTCTGCTCTAAGTAAATCTGAGCTGAATACTATCCTTTGGAGATACAGAAATGAAAGTAAATTGGGGGTTTTAAATGACAAGTCAATGCAAATTCGGCATCAGGAGGAGGGAGTCCAGGCCCAAGTTCAGACTTCCTGAGAAACTCTGGCTTCGAGAAAAAAAACTATTCAAAGCTAGCCCCTATACAGTGGGAAGTCTGGTCACATCCAAAATGGTTATTGTTACTGTCCATAGTTCAGGATAAGCATCCTTCAAAGCCAAGGGCTCACCTGGGATAGAGGCATTAAAATGACAAAAGGTGTTGATGACCAGTCCATGAGGAATCTTGGGTCTGGGCAGACAGAGATTTCCATGGTGATTGTTTGAGGTGACTGGAAAAGAGAGTCTTTAGACAAAGGTGTGCTGGGAAGTAGAAGGATGGAAGAAAGAGAGAGCCATCTTGGGCAGGCTGGCTGAAGTCTGGCAGGGAGAGATGCCTTGGACGCCAGTGCTGTACTGATGTGGAATACAAGCGCTCTTTGAAATGACCATGCTCTATGACCTGGATTCCTTCCATGCAGACTGAAGGTGTTAATATGTGAATAAACCATATTTCCTAAAGCTACCGCTCAGCAGAGATTGGGGGTAGTACCCAACCTCCATACCCTCCAGCATTTCTCCAGTAAAAATAGGAACATCCTATTCCATTAAGGGACACGGGTGGCACTGTGGGTTAAACCACAGAGCCTAGGATTTGCCGATCAGATGTTCGGTGGTTCAAATCCCCGCTGCGGGGTGAGCTCCCGTTGCTCAGTCCCTGCTCCTGCCAACCCAGCAGTTCGAAAGCACGTCAAAGTGCAAGTAGGTACCGCTCCGGCAGAAAGGTAAACGGCATTTCTGTGCGCTGCTCTGGTTCACCAGAAGTGGCTTAGTCATGCTGGCCACATGACCTGGAAGCTGTAAGCCGGCTCCCTCGGCCAGTAAAGCGAGATGAGTGCCGCAACCACAGAGTCATCCATATCTGGACCTAATGGTCAGGGGTCCCTTTACTTTTACCTATTCCATACCGTCCAACATTTCTGCCTTGAAAATAGAGATGTCTCCAATGCTTCTCCAATGAAAATAGGGATGTCCTACCACACCCTCCAAC
This sequence comes from Podarcis gaigeae, assembly GCF_964106915.1. NCBI lineage: Eukaryota > Metazoa > Chordata > Lepidosauria > Squamata > Lacertidae > Podarcis > Podarcis gaigeae. The sequence goes on along the minus strand of NC_139686.1, from coordinate 10,591,465 downwards.
ATTCCTCTGATGAAAATAGGGACGTCATAAGGAACAGTGAGACATTCAGGGATCAAATCAGAAACCAGGACGGTGGTGGCAACTTCTATAATGCTATAATGCTATCTTACTATCCTCCCAGTCTGGAGGGAGTCCACATTGTGGAAGGCTGGTCTAGATGACTATCAGGCACTGTGGTAAAAACACAGGCTCCTATCACTGTCTCTTCACCCTCCAGAAAAGATCTTCATAAATTTGTTTTCAAAACTGGGCAATGGTAGAGGCAAGCATTCACCTTCTCAGAAAATTGAGCACTTTTAGAACTGCTAACTAAGAAGCAAAGGGGTGAAGTGAGGGGACATGTTGAGGGAGAGCTGCGAATATTTTCCCCTCCTCGCTGGTGCCTCGCAGCCAAGTATAGCATCGGAACCACCCCTGCCTCCTCCACAGTTGTTCTGCCATCAAAGCATGGCTTCTCACAGCTGAAGTGAACATTCGGCATTGTCAAATCTACTTCTGCCACTCCACATGGCTGGTTAATCGAGCCCCATTATGCTGAATAAAGCTGTGCTGATGTGCCTCTTAATTTTTTAGCACCTATCGTCTGACACCGTGCAATTATACCTGCACTTCCAAGAGATCAAGAAAGCAGCAACGAGCAGCTAGGAAAACTGCCAGGGTTTCATACTCAGTCTTACCAACATTTCCCCCCTTTAAAAAGCTGTTGATGGCCGCATTGTACATAGGTATTAATATGTGCGTTTCTTCACAAGAAATCTGGAAATTGCTTCACCTTGTGGTCGGTCACAACAACTTCCTGCCGGCAGATATAAAAGAAAACTGCAATGTTTCCCCCCCTTTCTTATTGAGAGTTTAAATTGCAAACTTACACCAAGATGTCCCTTTTCTTTTCTCTTTTCTTTGTAAAAAGAGGGAGGGGGAAATAGCCATAGTGTGGGCGTAAAGGCACAGTGAGGAACCTGTGTTGGGCTACCATTTTTATTTTGGCACATATAGCAGCAAAAGGGGAAAGGAAACATCACCAGCTGATATTAGCATTGCAAATATCCCATTGATCTTGGCTTACATGCACGAATTAACATGGATAGTCCATATGCCTAAATAGGTATCTGAATGAGATTGGTGGTTGTAGGTTGTACCTTCCAACGTAGAAAGGGCTGTGAGACAGGGATGAGCAAACATGACAACATTGGATTCCCGTTTTTCAATCTTAAATTGGGTTCTCCGCATTTCCACATTGTTCTTTTTTACCACATCAGTTCCTCTCCCATCCCAAGCAAAAGGGCATTCCCTTGTGAAGTGGGAAGCCCCTCCAGATGTTCTGGACTTCAGCTGCCACCATCCCTAGGTCAATGACTGAAGTTGTGGTGCAAAAACATCTAGTGAGTGGGTCACTAGAGACAGGTGTGGCCTGCTTATTTTCCAGATGTAGGCTAGTTTCAGTTCTGTGACTAAGCACACATATTGCATCAGCCTCCCCCAACATGATGCTTCACAGATGGACTACAACTCTAATCAGTCCCAGGCCATATGATGTTGGAGCTGATGGGGAAACAAGGTAAGGTTGGCCAGAGCTGACAGACCTGGCGGTCCATTACATCTGGTTGGCACCTGGTTATACCTGGTTGGCAAAGGCTGCTATAAATGTATTGGGCCGCATGTCCAGTCCCTTCTGCTTAATTATTTCAAGCAGCAGAACCAGGAAGATTTTGGCCGGATGTTCCACAGAGCTATTGATACAGTACTAGGCTGACACATATGGCATGTAACGCCAAGCACCCTCAGGAGGTAGAAATTCTATTTTATCAGAGTGCTCAAATATCTCCTTACAACAGAGCTAAATATCACATATTATACTGTCATGTGGTTTCTTATTGTTGTGTTTTGTGTCAAGGATGTGCAGGCTGTCTTTCTCAACTCTCCTGCAATAGGCCACCCTGATTTTTGTGATGCTCAGAAAACTTACTAAGGAGATAATATTGATGGCCTCAGAATGCCATGACATGGAGTCAGTGTGGTGTAGTGGTTAGTGTTGGACAAGGACCTGGGAGATCAGGGTTGAAATCCCATACCTTCCAAGTGCCCTGGGGGAAAATGAGACATCCTATTTCTTTTTCTTGTGGGATTTCAGCTGTTATTATGGGGGCCAAAATCTTGTACGTTGCCCAAAAACCCCCACATGTTTTGGGACACTACGCCTCACCTTTGCCCTGGAAAAAACACTTTTTTCAGGGCGAGAGTGAGGTGTGAGCCACTTTACTTGGCTGGGAGCATGTCCTGGAGGATGCACATCATTTGGGGAAAATGGAAGGTATGAAATCCCCACTCAGCCATGAAGCTCACTGCGTGTAGTCTTGAACTAGTCACTGCTTCTCAGGGTTGTTCTGATTGTGCAAGTGTTTATTATATTGCTGCAGCCTGGATAGGCCTAGGGATATGGAGAACTGTGTCCCACCCCTTTGCTTGGAAACCTGTTTCTGAGGATGAAGTCCCATGGTGTAGTGGTTAAGAGCGGTGGACTCGTAATCTGGTGAACCAGGTTCGCTTCCCCGCTCCTCCACATGCAGCTGCTGGGTGACCTTGGGCTAGTCACACTTCTCTGAAGTCTCTCAGCCCCACTCACCTCACAGAGTGTTTGTTGTGGGGGAGGAAGGGAAAGGAGAATGTTAGCTGCTTTGAGACTCCTTCGGGTAGTGATAAAGCAGGATATCAAATCCAAACTCTTCTTCTTCTCTTCTTCTTTAGGAAAATGTTGATAGAACCTGATTTCAATGACCACTGATGGTGTTTCTCAGCTTACCTCGTGTCATCTCTCTCTGCCCACCCAATCTGTATAGAAATGCACAAATCCAGTTGAAACCTTTCAGCGCAAGTGCTAAGGACTTCATGCCACAAAAAATTGCAATTGCTTTCTTTGACCAAGGGAAATAAAGCCAGTTTCTCCGCCTCCACCATGTCTGTAACTTTCCATTTCCCTAATCTATTGTCGCTGTTAAGCCTTACATGAATGTTATTTGTCTCTTGTATTCTTTTTAACAAATCATAATTGGTATGATTATCCTTGCTTTGCGAACAATTAGCCATAGCATTTTGACACCGTAAACGGGGGTGAGGAGGGAGGGAAACGGCATTACAAGAGGCAGGCGCGGAACTGCTAAACAATCCCTCTTTGAGTGGAGGGATGAATGGGAGAGAGAACTCAGGTGAAGCGAGAGCTATTTTTAGCAATGTGAACTTCATCTCTGGAGAGGAAGGAAATGAATGCCTGGATGATGGTTGGCTGTGAAATAAAAGCCAATTGTTGGTTTTACTTTAAAAATACTGCTGTTCTGAAGATGTAAAGCATACTGATTTCTATGGCTTCACCCACCCACTTTATTTTTGTATGGTGGGAAATACTGGCAAGTCTTCTTTGAATAACTTGTTTTCCTTGGAGAAGAATGGAATGATGTTCCATATTTTAGAATGTATGGCATTGAGCAGGTGTTAGGCGGCGTTCATAGAAGACCCTGGCAACAATAGTCCCATGGTCAGCCTGGATAGCTCAGTTGGTTAGAGCATGGTGCTGAAAACAAGGTTGAAGGTTTGATACCTGTACAGTCATGCCTCTGGTTGCGAACGTGATCCATGCAGGAGGCACGTCTGCAACCCACAGTGTTCACAGCCTGAAGCAAAGCGTCTGCACATGCGCATGACATGATTCGGCACTTCTGCACATGCACGTGATGTCATTTTGTGTTTCTGCACATGCGTGAGCATTCCGGTACTCGTTCCGGTACTTCTGGGTTCGGCGCAGTCCGCAACCCGAAAACGTGCAACCAGCAGCATTCGTAACCTGAGGATGACTGTATGGGACAGCTCTATAGTCCTGCACACATCAGAGTTACTCCACAAATTTCAGGAAGAGAGGTCATGATTTAACCGTGGAAGGACTGGGATTCACACATTACTTCCATGTAAAGGTTTTCAAGCAGGGCGTTGGGAAAGACCTCACCTTGTCGGGTGATGGCTGGTGCCCTCCAGATGTTGTAGACCACAACTCCTACCAGTCCTGCTCAATAGTTTATGGGCATTGTAGTCCACATCCACCAGAGGGCATCACATCCATAGAACAGAAAATACAGAGCTAGATGAACCAATGGCTTGAGGCTGTGTAGGTGTCAGAATTCAGCCCTGTCCATATCATGGACCTGAGGAGCAGAGGAGATGGTGATCCAGGCAGGAGCTTCAGAGCTGCCAGTGAAGTTTGATCACCTCTTTTTCACCCCCTGCGGCAGATAAAGAACAACACTTTTACCTGGCTAGCTGCCCATGAGGCTTTTTGGGACGAGGGAGAAATGCTTAGATCAGGGCCTGACCAAGAGACAGAAAGAGGCCAAGCCTGTACCTCCAATAGCTGTTCTACCCAAAGTTCAGAGATTTCTCTATAAATGGATTATAATTCAGCCTTGTTTGTATTTTAGCTGCTTAGATAAACCTGACCAAGTGTATCCACCCTACCGATAGCTGTGTCAAAAGCCAGTTGACCTTTAACGTGAGACACCACACGATCAATGTTCTGTGCTAGAAAACATGCCCGTTGCATCAAAAGAGGCGCTTTGCCAAACCAACTCCTTCCGCTAGAAGGCTGTGCCTTGTGTGACCACCCCCCTCCCCTGCTGAAGTGGATTCTTGCTTCCTGTCACCACTTTTGACGTTTTGATTCATCACCTGGGAAGGCTGGAGTACTTGATCTGACACCAGTGTCACAGCTTCCCATTTTTACATGAAAGCATCTATTACAGCCCTTTGACGGCTTAACCCAAGACAGAGACACCAATTGACAGGCCATAATAGGTGTGCTAGCCCAAGCAAGGAGGAGAGAAGAAACTCACCCCTCCCCGCTCTACACTGTTGACTGGCAAGTCACCTCAAATCAGGTCTTGAACAAATCAGAGCAGGAGGTTTGCGGTGCTCCAACCATTTCTTCCAAAGAGTTTCTCCCAAGTGAATAATCCATCTTTTCCATAATGCTGAAGGCAGCACCCTCACCAGGAAAGAGCTTGATTGATGGGTGGTTCTGGTGGAGTAAACAAAGTGAGCAAGTGTCGCTGACAATGCCTACAGGCTTTCTGGAGCATTAATATGGACATGTCAGGTTGAGAACCAATATATCTCAAGCTCTCCAGCACTCTAAAGAGTGTGTCTTGACATCTCTGCTCATACCTTGCATACCTAAGAGGCTACTTCTTCAGATATTGACCACTTCCAGATCATCACAGAAGTTCTCTGTGTCCTCAGTTTTTTTCCAACATATGCCTGTCTTTAATTGTGAAGGGGGGAAAAAAACCTAGTGCAAATCTACGCAAGCCCAATGTATTATTAGGAAATGCAAGGTTTCCTGATTTCTTTTTACGAAATAGAAATTCTGCTTTGGGGGTGGGTAGGTTAAGAAATTATCAGAGATGCCAGGAATATTTGTGAATCTGAAAGTAAAAAAAAATGGCATATTTACAGCTGCAGAGAAGCATTATTTCAAAGAACAAAACAGTGACTTCCCAAGGCATAGATGTTAAGACTATTTAACAAAGGAGGGAAAACACAATAACCTGTTTTGTCCCTTTCGTATGTGAGAAAGGATGACTGGTGTGTAATATGTGCAATGATGTGCCTATCTCTCCCATTCCTCTTTTATTTGTTTGTATAGTCTTTTATATTATTGTTTTATTAGTTTTATGATGTATTTTTGTTTTAATGCTATTGTCTGTTTTCATGCTGTACACTGCTTAGAGATTTTTAAAATATTACATGGTTGGGTTTTTTTGGTAAAAAACAAAACAAAGCACCAGTGAAAGAATACATAAATATCTATCTATTTGTCTGCCTTGCTGCCTCTCTGTCTTTCTGTCCATTTCTTTAGTGATCTCAATGTGGTTTACATGATCCCTTACTCTGTAGCCTCAAATTACCGTATTTTTTGCTCTATAAGACTCACTTTTCCCCTCCAAAAAGGGAAGGGGAAATGTGTGTGCGTCTTATGGAGCGAATGCAGGCTGCGCAGTTATCACTGAAGCCAGGCGAGTGAGAGTTGTTCTAGCTTCTGGCTTAGCCACACGAAGCCTCATCAGGGCAGGGGGAGCCTTCATCCCGCTGCCCTGAAGAGGCTTCGTGCAGCTATCCCGGAAGCCAGAACAGTGAGAGGGATCTTGCTGTTCTGGCTTCTGGGATTCAGAAATTTTTTTGCTTTGTTTTCCTCCTCCAAAAACTAGGTGCGTCTTATGGCCTGGTGCGTCTTATAGAGCGAAAAATACAGTACTCATCACAAGTGATACAGGCACACAAGTCAAAAGGTTCTGGCTTGCATCCTGGGTGATCTGAACCTGAAGTTAATATGGGACTAAACCACTGCTGTTTGAAAACCTGCATGTGAGTGAAATAATAATAATAATAATAATAATAATAATAATAATAATAATAATAAATTTTATTTGTATCCCGCTCTCCCCAGCCAAAGCCAGGCTCAGAGTGGCTAACATCATATAAATAAGACAATATGCATAATACAATATACAGTATGCAAATAAAATAACATTCAACATTCATTAAAATAATGTAGAATAATATTAAATATCAGCATTTCAAAATTAAACAGAAATCCACTCAACAATTACAATAAGTAATTCCATGTTGTGGCTAAATTACTGGACCTTCTACTATAGAGTACTGTGTTTCCTCTGTTGTTACTTCCCACACAAACATCTGCCACTCCTGCCAGTTAGGTAAGTATCGCCTTCTTCAAGCTCTGATGGGTATGGCATTCAAACACAAAAAAATGAGTCTTAATGAGCTCTTAATCATTTGGTCCCATTAAGGAAGCACCGGAGGACCATTCTGGACTTTTATACCATTGTTGTTGTTTAGTCATTTAGTCATGTCCGACTCTTCATGACCCCATGGACCAGAGCACACCAGGCACTCCTGTCTTCCACTGCCTCCCGCAGTTTGGTCAAACTCATGTTGGTAGCTTCGAGAACACTATCCAACCATCTCATTCTCTGTCTCCCCCTTCTCCTTGTGCCCTCAATCTTTCCCAACATCAGGGTCTTTCCCAGGGAGTCTTCTCTTCTCATGAGGTGGCCAAAGTATTGGAGCCTCAGCTTCAGGATCTGTCCTTCCAGTGAGCACTCAGGGCTGATTTCCTTCAGAATGGATAGGTTTGATCTTCTTGCAGTCCATGGGACTCTCAAGAGTCTCCTCCAGCACCATCATTCAAAAGCATCAATTCTTCGGTGATCAGTCTTCTTTATGGTCCATACTATGCCCAACAAATAGGGTTGCTGTTCCTTCTGAGACTTCTTTCTCAATCTGGATAGCATTCAGCAAAACTCCACAAAGCTCTCATACATAGACTTATTGAAGAGAATCAAGACACATGTAAAAATACCACTCACGTTCCAATAGGTTATTCTTTATGGAGTTCATGGAGTTATGTAAGAGCGAGTGAGTTCGCTCATCTTCCTGGTATGCAAGAACTAGACTGAAGTAAAGGAGGAAGAGAGGTTTATTCCTGCTCTGGGCAGAGCCAATAGAAGCTAGAATATTGCTGTGCCTACATTTCCCAACCTGCCTTGAGGTCTAAAAAGGGGTAAAGGCATTATCTTTTCTTAAAGGTTCCTTCTACCTAATACTAATACACAAATTTGCTATTACTAAATAACTGAGCCTTGTGGGGGCAGAACAGTTGCCATATTTCAAACCGTGAAAATCCAGACATTTTATCCCAGACATTGCTTCCGACTGCGGTATTCCGGATATGTCCGAGAACCCTACGTATGGCAACCCTGCCAACAAAGGAATGGTCAACCAGAAGAAATTGCATTATAGTGGCACCTCAGCTGCAGTTTGTCCTAGGCCCTTCAGCCTCGCTCTGCTCTCAACCAGATCCACCTGCCCAACTTTCATCCAATATCATAATTCCATTATACAACTCTATGGTGCAACCACACTTGGAATTCTGTGTACATTTCTGGTTGCCTTACCTCAAAAAGGATATTGCAGAGCTGGAAAAGATTCAGAAGAGGGCAGCAAATGTTATCTAGGGGCTGGAGAAACTCCCCTGTGCAAAAGGTTGGAATCGTCAGAGAAAAGGCAAAATGGAGGTGACATGATTGAGGTGTGGAGAATTATGCCTGGTGCAAAGTGATGCATATTACTAAAACAGGGGTCAGCAACCTTTTTCATCTGTGGGCTGGTCCACTGTCCCTCAGACCATGTGGTGGGCCGGACTATATTTTGAAAAAAATATATCAATGAATTCCTATCCCCCACAAATAACCCATAGATGCATTTTAAATAAAAGGGCACATTCTACTCATGTAAAAACAAGCTGATTCTTGGACCATCTATGGGCCGGATTGAGAAGGCGATTGGGCCGCATCTGGCCCCCGGGCCTTAGATTGCCTACCCCTGTACTAGAACATAGGGAACATAGGGTCATCCAATGAAGCTGAATGTTGGAAGATCCAGGAACGAACTCTGAGCGGCTTTCAACAGAACATTAAAAACAGAATAAAACTTCAAACATTAAAAACTTCCCTAAATAGGGCTACCTTCAGATGTCTTCTAAAAGTCGGGTAGTTGTTTATTTCCTTGACATCTTATGGAAGGACGCCACTACCGAGAAGGCCCTATGGAATTTCCTCTCACAAGAGGCAGTGAAGGCCACCAACTTAGATGGCTTTTAAGGAGGATTAGACAAAGTCATGGAGGAGAAGGAGATCAGGGGCTCCTAGACATGATGTCTCTGATGTGCTGAGGAAAAAAAAACACCTTAAACACGTTGCAGAGTTCCCAAAAAATAGACCAGAGGCAATTGTACTTCATCCAGCAGAGCTTTACTGCTACTGAAGGCAAATGAGCATAATGGTCACAAATCCCATACATCCAGGATTGGCACAGTCCATAAAAATCCAGTTGCAGCACTTACAATAAAACTTACAATGACTTATAATAAGACTTAAACTTAACACTAAGCAGAGAAAACACCACACCAGAACAAAGAGACAGAAAGAGAAAGTAAGTAAAACCCAAGTTCCTTCTGGCCTTACTATTATAGTCAGCATGACCTTGACAGAAAGATAACAGAACCAGTTTAAACCAGCTGTACTCATCTTCTCAGAAGGAATAACCCAAACACCAGAAACCTTCTGCTTGTTTCTTTCACATAGAAAGAATCCTTCCAGAACCCTCTTGAATTAAACAGAACAGGAAAGAGCTCTACACATCAGATCAATACTTTCTGTGTGGGAATGTTAAAAATAGTAGGAAAGAAGATATTGGATAATTATAACCATTTCTTCACTCACGCTAGTGAGTGATATAGAAGAGCAAATTCCCCTCAATATAGCTGGAAGCTAGTTCGCAGATTTGTTGAATCTCTTAGTTGAGATTATTTCCTGGTGTCCCTTTTAATCCCTCTTAAAAGAATAAAGACACAAGAGTCTTTCTGATTAAAGTAACAAAAAGTTTACTCACATTTCAGTTCATGATTTGATCCCTAAAAGGCAGGCTTTACTTGGTAGTTACATAATAAACTGAGTTCATCTCATAGGGAGACTGAACTCACGTGCTGCTGGCCGAGAGCCAGCAGACAGCAAAATTACATTAAGACAACAAAATGGCTGCAGGAGAGCAGCATGGCAGCAAAAGATAGAACAAGAGAAGACAAGTCAAAACTGCAAGACAGGAACAGGACAGGAGACTGATCAAGACTGAGAAAATGGCTGCATGAGTCGGCTCCTTTATAGAGTCAGCTAGAGCCACACCCATCTCCCAGGTCACATGCAAGGGGAGGAAGGAACGTTGCATTTGACTGTACCAATGGATTACATCCCACGTTCTGTACTAAGAAATGCAAACTTATACTAACTCTACTGTCAGAGCCATTCTGCCTTTGTATAACAGTTGCTGGTAATCACAAGTCAGGGGAGAGTGATCCTGCTGGTGGTCTTCTCCACTAGGAGAACAGGATGGTGGACTCGAGGCGCCCAATCCAACATGGCTCTTCTTTTGTTTTTACAAAAGCAGTCCAGAGGCTGGCACTACTTGTCAGCTGCCTCCTCTACCCTCCCAGTCCCAATGAACTTCAGACACCCATTCCTCCAAAACCCCAAATTCGTTATTAAATAGAAATGTCTAAAGTCTAGCTCACTGTGTATTGCAATACACCGGCCATTAAAATCTCCTTGTAATTTTTTTCTCCTTTGGCATATTGGCTAAAGCATTTGTCAGGCTGACAGATATGGATATAATATATAGATTTCCAAGGAAACAAACAAGGAACATGCATAAATATAGATCTCCTCAGTAGGAGACCAGTACACGTGCCAATGGAAGGGTACGTTTTGATATACTCCTGCAAGGTTTTGATGTCTTCTTTCGCCGCACTGATTTGACAAAGGTTTTTAGCTTTTATAACTAATGTTTCTCATTGACTGTGAAAACTAACGGCAGCTGGAGAGAAGCTCGGAAAGTGATAAACAGCATCTGTTTCGCCAAGCGGATAGATGGCTTCAAAGTTGGAGGTAGCATGGAAGAATGCTTCAGAACCACAGCTACAAATAACAAAGACAAAATGAGATTAGAAAGGAGCGGTCATCAAAAAGCTGTTTCACATAAGCACAGAACTCTAGAGGAAGAAAAGATCCAGGCTGAGCTGAGATAAGATTGAGGTGAGAGCTCAAATGACACGTTTGCACAAATTCATAATCTGCAAAAAACCAAAACAAAAACCATTCATCCAGTTTGACTTTTTTTGCATCGAAAACAGTCCAGATTTTGATTCTCAAAGACACTTTTAAGGGAGTCTCTTAAAAAACAACAACACTTAAATTCTTGCCAAGGCAGTTTATCAGGTTGCTAAATTTAGGGACTTTTTGAACAAAAACAAAGAATCCTTATATCATAATCAAAATCTTTGTTCTGTTGGATATATTTGAGAATCACCTCTATTTGCTAAAGAAGCAAGTACGTCACACATTAGCACTTTGCGTTCAGGGATTAAGCACATTCCAAATGGTTAAGCCCAATCCAAATCTATCCTCTAATTTATTGACAAACACTGTGGTTTGCTGTATTCCCCCACACCTCAAACCAGCTTAAATCCATCTAGAAAACCGGATCCTTTGTAAGTGGTAATGTGAACATAGACTAACAGCTACCATGCACAGATGACAGCTTCATGAACATGAGCTCAGAGGGTGTAGGGATGGAGAAACCAAGAATATCATGAATGCTGGATGAAGACATCCCTGTCCCCTCTGTGACGTGCAAAGACAGCTTGAAACTCAGCCAGGGTGTGGGATGACTAGGCTTCTTTCCAAGTCAGTAATATGAACATACCCTAAGATAACTTGCTACTTTCTCCTAAGAGTTTCTCTTTGATGAATGGGAACTCTTTGAATGACTTGGATGAAGGAATTGAAGGGAAGCTCATCAAATTTGCAGATGCCACCAAACTGGGGGTGGGTTGGTTAATGCCAAAGAAGACAGAATCAGAATTCTCAATGACCTTAACAGATTGGAGAGCTGGGCCCAAGCTAACAAAATGAATTTCAATAGCTTTTTCAGGTTCCCTGGACCCAAGTAGTTAAGGGCTTTGCAAATTAATGTTAATTGGGGCACTGCTGGACTAGAAGAGGAAGGTGACCAGATAGCAAAGGGTCCAGAAATCAAGTCCTATGAAGAATGGTTGAAGGGGTTGGGTATGTTAGCACAGAAGCACATCAGGAGGAGACATGATCACTGTCTTCTATCTGAAGATGTTCCAGATCTGCTTTTCTTGGGTCCAGGTGGCAGATCCAGAACCAATGGAAGCAGAGCGTGGTCTGAACATCAGGAGAAAAGTCCTACATGGTACAAGCTGTTAAAGAGTAGAATGGGAGGCAGTGAGGTGAAACTCGAAAAATTAGAATATTGTGGAAGTTCATTTATTTCAGTAATTCAACTTAAAGGGTGAAGCTAATATATGAGATAGACTCATGACATGCAAAGCAAGAAATGTCAAGCCTTTATTTGTTATAACTGTGATGATTATGGCGTACAGTTGATGAAAACCCCAAATTCACAATCTCAGAAAATTAGAATGTTAAATGAAATGAGCAAAACGAGGATTGCAAATAGAGCAATATTGGACCTCTGAGAAGTAGAAGCATGCATATGTACTCAGTACCTGGTTTGGGCTCCTTTTGCATCAATTACTCCCTCAATGCAGCATGGCATGGATGCTATCAGCCTGTGGCACTGCTGAGGTGTTATGGAAGACCAGGATGCTTCAATAGCAGCCTTCAGCTCTTCTTCATTGCTCGGTCTCATGTCTCTCATCTTTCTCTTGGAAATGCCCCATAGAGAATCTATGGGGTTCAGGTCAGGCGAGTTTGCTGGCCAATCAAGCACAGTAATCCCATGGGCATTGAACCAGGTTTTGGTACTTTTGGCAGTGTGGGCAGGTGTCAAGTCCTGCTGGAAAATGAAGTCAGCATCCCCATAAAGCTTGTCTGCGGAAGGAAGCATGAAGTGCTCCAAAATCTCCTGGTAGACAGCCGCGTTGACCCTGGACTTAATGAAGCACAGTGAACCAACACCAGCTGATGACATGGCTCCCCAAATCAACACAGACTGTGAAAACTTCACACTGGACTTCAAGCATCTGGCATTGTGTGCCTCCCCATTCTTCTTCCAGACTCTGGGTCCTTGGATTCCAAATGAGATACAAAAGTTGCTCTCATCAGAAAAGAGGACTTGGGACCACTGAGCAACAGACCAGTTCTTTTTTTCTTTAGCCCAGGTAAGACGCTTCTGATGTTGTTTCTTGTTCAGGAGCAGCTTGACAAGAGGAATACGACATTCGAAGCCCATCTCCAGGATCCGTCTGTGTGTGGTGGCTCTTGATGCACTAACTCCAGCCTCAGTCCACTCCTTGTGAATGTCCCCAACATGTTTGAATGGTCTTTTCCTGACAATCCTCTCCAGGCTGTGGTCATCCCTGCTGCTTGTGCACCTTTTTCTTCCACACTTTCCCCTTCTGCATAACTTTCCATTAATGTGCTTCGATACAGCACTTTGGGAACATCCAACTTCTTTTGCAATTACTTTTTGAGGCTTTCCCTCTTTATGGAGGGTCTCAATGATGGCTTTCTGCACAACTGTCAGGTCCGCAGCCTTCCCCATGATTGTGCTTCCTACTAAACCAGACTGAGAGACTATTTAAAGGCTCAGGAACCCATTGCAGGTGTTATGGATTGAATAGCTACTGCACCTTTTCACAATATTCTAATTAAAAATAAATAAATGATGATGAGATTGTTAATTTGGGGTTTTCATCAGCTATACACCATAATCATCACAATTATAACAAATAAAGGCTTGACATATCTCGCTTTGTGTGTCATGAGTCTATCTCATATATTAGTTTCACCTTTTAAGTTGAATTACTGAAATAAATGAACTTTTCCACGATATTCTAATTTTTCGAGTTTCACCTGTTCCTTCACTTGAAGCAGCAATCTGTCCATGATGCTGTAGTTGTGTTAAATAAGGGGCTGGATGAGATCCTTTTTCAACTCCTGAGTTCTATGATTCCATTTTTCTTTTACATATAAATCTATAAAGGTTTTATTACATTTCAGGTAGTGTGTTGAGAAAAGGCCCCTTTGAAATGGAGGGTCATCTACAGAGGAAGCTTTGTTGCTAGGCGACCAACACCACAAAGTGTTAAGGTAACATGGATTCTGCTTCTAAATACAGAAATGCTAATTAGTGAGCATGCTTAGCTGATAATGAACAAAGTTCTGCAAGGTCTATCAAAGCTTAGAGTGAAGTGTTAGCTTTCCTTTCTTTCCATTTTTTTTAAATGCACACCGAATAGGATTTTTAAAAAAATAATTAAAAAATGTATTTAAGGAAAAACCCACCAAATTTTGTCTTAAGAGATAAAAGATAAGTTAAGTTACATAGGTTAATTGCTGGGTGATTAATCTCTCTTGATGCTTTTTTTCGGAAAAAGGATGAAAAGATAGTGATGTGTAGTCTCCTTCCAGATAAAAAAGGCCCTTGAGAAGCAAAAGACCTCAAACATATTAGACAGAATGAAGTGGTAGATACTGGGGATTAGGGTTGCCAGGTCAGGAGCACCCCAGACCCTGAGACTTCAGGGTTCAAACCTGGGTCCTAGGGATGGCCTCTGGCAATGACATCAGGAGATGGGGGTCAATGGAGAACCTTTGCTTAAGAACCTTCAAGGAAGGATAGTCCACCACTCCTTGTAGGAGTCCATTCCACTGTCAAACAGCAGAATCTCATTTTTGGTAACTTGAAGCCATTGGTCCATGTCCTGCCCTCCAGAACAGGAGAAGACAAGCTTGCACCATCTTCCATATGGCAGCTCTTGAGATTCTTGAAGATGGCTATTGTCAGATGCTGGTGGTGGTTGCTCATGAGTAACCAGGCAGGACTCCGACTTGGCTTTTACAGGTTTTATTGTGCAAACTATTTACAGTGCAGATCTACCAAGTTCATGTCCTTCTCAGTCGCTTGCAGAATCCGGGAGTGGCCCCTACCGGTTTCTCCCCCAACATAAGAACATTGGCACCCCAAGCCTCCTCATCCCCTCCTTGCGTTTCACCCCTCTGCGCAAGTTGGGCCACAGAAGTGGCGTGCATCCCTCCTGGCCAGCCTGGCTAGGTGAGGCGCTGGAGCTCTCAGCAGCATCCTTGAGCCCTTCCCTTCCCTCTCTTCTCCACTGGAGGTGTGGCTTTTCCCACTGCTGGAAGAGGAACTGCTCCTCAGGAGTTTCGGAGGCTCTCTGTATCCCAGGAGCCCCCCTGCCTCCCTCCCCTGTTCCAATGGCAGTCCCCTGACAGCTATCATATCTCCTCACAATCTCCTCTTTTTTAGACTAAACATACCCAGGTCCCTCAACTGTTCCTCACAAGGCTCAGTTTCAAGACCTTGGTCATCTTGGTCGCCTTCCACTGCAAACCTTCCCGCTTGTCAGCATCCTTCTTAAATTATGTGGACATGTCAACATCTACACTTCTCCACATTTTGTGACCAGTTCCTGGACCAAAATAGGTGTGTGTGACTGACTGACTGACTGACTGACTGACACACACACAAACACGGAAGCTGTGCATGAAATGCATGTTAATGAATTTGACAGACGAGAAACACAATATACTAAGGGAATTTCCTTGCGAAAGTGAGCAGTTCATACTAAAATGCTGACAGATTATTATGAGGACTGATGTGTGAACTTCAATTTAAGACTAGGGGGGAAAGCAAAACTGAGATTGACCAGTTTGTTACCATTTTATGACTGTTGCTCGTTTTGCTTGTTCTAACGGCTTGATGCTGCAGATTGGAGGAAGGCTGGGGAAATTAAAAACAACTAATGAATAGCCTACTGTGGCTCTTTCTGTTATACGGCATTACAGAAATGAATGCTGAGGAAGATTATGGAACAACCTGCTTATGGGGCGAACATGATCCCTATTAATGAGAAGTTGATTTATGCAGCAAAGCAGGGTGCCCAATGCTTGGCACCGAATGCTAATTTAATTTCAGATTGAAACGTTTCATTCTCTTTCTTTTTCTGTTTAAATCTGTAGCTGTCACAAATTGCTCTGAAGGCCGGACAATTAGGAAAGAAAGATGTTAACTACAAAAAAGCATGAACTGGTTGCGGGAGACACAAAGAGTATCAAGACTTCAATTCTTGACAAATCTCACCATTAGATAAAGGTTAAGCCAACAAGAAAACCTGGTTTCGGAGACAGCAAAACACAATGTTCTGTAATGTGCACTCGTGAGAAGAATATACAGTAGAACAACAAAATCATTGCACTGGACACTATATTTAGTTGCATGTAAATATATGTATTAGTTTGGCTTACAAAGAAATGGAACTGCAATATCAAAAGATGGCTATTTAAACCCCACTGGCAAATAAATCTCTGGAGAAAGCAGGGAGCAAGAGAGACCCTCCTTTCACCATTTTTTAAAAATTCACCCTCTGTGAATTTGGGCACTGAGAAGAAATAACACAGGGAACAAGAAATAACATTATATGAGGGCAAAATGCTTTGCAAAAATTTGGGCATTAGGCAGTGATGCATAGAATAATACGTGCATTAGGAGAAATTGGCACTGGAATGGGTTTGTTTGTTTTTTTAAAGTAGCAAACTATTGTGGAGAAGCGAATTTCAGACTGGAAAAATGAGAAACAGAGATAAATTGTCAGATTTGCCCATGTCTAGGATGAGAATCACGTATGGTACCTTGACTACCACAGAGGAGATGTGAGCTATGAATGCCAAAAATAAATTGTTATGTACTGAAGTTCTCACCCTGGGCCAGCAGGGGGATACTGTAGATAGTTATGCAAATGAAGAATCGAAAGTGACGTTCAGTGATTGGATAGTTTTAGAAAGTTGCTACAGTAACATTGTACTGGAGCTCTATATAAGCAGGTTGACTGAGGCCTTCAGTTCAGTTCTGTTCTGGCCTCTGAATAAAGAAGAGCTATTTGAAGAATCGCTATGTCGTCTGATATGTTCACCCACAACTTAACATAAATAATAAATTAACACTAGAAATAAATACAACAAACAAAAAAACAAACCCATATGGACTGGCAGTTAGGATTCCTAGTTTTCACCCAGGCAGCCTAGGTTCAACTCCTGGTATGAGAACAATTCTGTGCCGTGTGGATAGCTGAGTTGGTTAGAGTGTGTTGCTGGTAATGGCCAAGGTTGCAGGTTCAAACCCCATATGGGACAGCAGCCTATTCCTGCATTGCAAGAGGTTGGAGTAGAATCATGGGTCAGCAAACTTTTTCAGCAGGGGGCCAGTCCCTCAGGCCTTGTGGGAGGCCGGACAAACATACAGTATAACGTGGCTCACATCCTTTGTGAGGATGGGCCTAAGTGCTGAGAGCCAGAGACTTGACTGAACTGAATCAAACAGAGCTGAAATCAAGCTAAACGGTTGTGTGACTCTGCTTTTTATAGAGTCACACTCATCTGCCAAGTCATTTACAAGAGCAACAATAAATTACATATCTCCCTGTCTCTGTCCACTCTAGGAAGTAAAGCACGTTGTAATTGACTGTACTGGTATAACACATCCCACAAAAAAGGCTTAGGGCAGGTAGTCCTGGTAAAGATAACTGGGGAGTGACCTGGACATGTCCTCTTTTGGGAGGACAACATGCCCACCTGGGCAGATTTTTACAATTTGAAGGAAATGTCCTGGGGTTTGAGTTTGGGGTTTTGGGGGGGGGGCTGGTCTGCACACTGCAGCCACTGCCAGTCCAAGCCAGGGTAAGAGGCACACAGGCAAAGCAGTGGCCCCATGCGTCCGTGCCCATATGCCTCTTTCCCCAGCTGGGGCTGGCAACTGTAAATAGAGATGAGAGGAGTCTGGGGGTTTTATTCCCAGCCAATAATTCCACATCAGCTAGGAAAATTAACAGGAACAATCTAATTACCGTATTTTTTGCTCTATAAGACTCACTTTTTCCCTCCTAAAAAGTAAGGGGAAATGTGTGTGAGTCTTATGGAGCGAATGCAGGCTACGCGGCTATCCCAGAAGCCAGAACAGCAAGAGGGATTGCTGCTTTCGCTGCGCAGCGATCCCTCTTGTTGTTCTGACTTCTGAAATTCAGAATATTTTTTTCTTGTTTTCCTCCTTCAAAAACTAGGTGCGTCTTAAGGTCTGGTGCGTCTTATAGAGAGAAAAATATGGTATTCTTTGAACAAATGAATTATTCTCGCCTCCTCCACTATATATATATATATATATATATATATATATATATATATATATGCTTTCGTAGATTTTCACGGGTACAGGAATGCAGGTTTTGGTGTCCTCGGGTGTCTTCCCGTGTAAAAGTTGGGGTGTCTAGGCGACGTTTCGACGAGGTCTCACTCGTCATCTTCAGGCTGGTGCTTTCGGCTTCTTGTTACTGGAGATCCCGCTCTGTTCCAGTAACAAGAAGCCGAAAGCACCAGCCTGAAGATGACGAGTGAGACCTCGTCGAAACGTCGCCTAGACACCCCAACTTTTACACGGGAAGACACCCGAGGACACCAAAACCTCCATATATATATATATATATATATATATATATATATATATATATATTCTAATTCTCAGATATTTCTTTTTATTCCTCCCTGCAAGGAAAGTTTAATGAGGCATATTTGCTTGTTTCCATGGTATTTCAAAGGAGGATTATTTGACGAATGGAAAGGTGTAGCATTAAAGCACGGACCCGTTTTTAGTAAGAGACTGGCACCATTGTTGCTAGATTAACAGGGAGGGATATAGTCAACTGCTTCTAATGCGTTCCTGAAGCTTGGATTTCGGATTCCGAGCCTACCATTTCATGATGGTATGGGAAGCGAGTGCAAACTGTTCCAGACCCCTCTGCCCGGGAGAGGACAAATCTGCACTGGAGCTAGGATGAGCTGGAATGAGGGCCGGTCCTATGATGAGAAAGAATGAGGTAGCTGCCTTGGGTGACAGAAGCTGAGGTGCAGGGAAAGGGAAGAGCTGTGAGTGCTATGTGTCCGGCTGCATACCCCCTACACTAATCTGCTGTCCTCAAGAGCAGTAGAAGACATAGTCCTTTCACCAGTATTGGAGTAAGATTCAACTACCAGTCCACCTGGCTTCTGTTTATGCCTCAGGCGGCGATGCCATCTTGTCCTTTGCCTCAGGCAGCAAAATGTCTTTAGCAGGCCTGGCTTGGAACTGCTATTGCAACAAACGCCCAGCTGAGACTAGTTTGGTATCTGCGGCCAGCTGGGTCTGGATGAAGGCCCCAGAAGCTCAGAAGCAAGCCTTGTTGGCTTCAATCAGTCATTCCGCCACTCCCTGCCCTCTCTGATAGCCAGTGTGGTGTAGTGGTTAAGAGCAGTAGAATCGTAATCTGGGGAACCGGGTTCACGTCTCTGTTCCTCCACATGCAGCTGCTGGGTGACCTTGGGCTAGTCACACTTCTCTGAAGTCTCTCAGCCCCACTCACCTCACAGAGTGTTTGTTGTGGGGGAGGAAGGGAAAGGAGAATGTTAGCCGCGTTGAGACTCCTTCGGGTAGTGAAAAAGCAGGATATCAAATCCAAACTCCTCCTCTTCTTCTTCTAATTAGTGGTGGGTGCTTTTGAAAGTAAACTCCGCTCCCATCCTTGATGGATTATATTATGAAATGTCAGGATATTACATTTTGGGGGTAAATTGAGATGGCAAGCAACCGTTACTTGGGTCTCTGATTCAAAAGTGAGCATGCCACCCACCATGGGTGGGGGCTCCAGGGGGCTGAGGCTTTTTGGGCCCCCTCAATTTTTCCTTTGAGGGGGCCAGGCCCTCCCATTTTGGAGCAGGGTGTGAAGCGATGTCAGGATGTGGTCTTGGGTTCCCTAAATCGGAAGATGGCACCTCTGCCACCCACCCACCACTAAAATACCATCAGGGTGGCTACAGGGAGAAGTCCAGGGAGACATGATGCTTCTGCCCCTGTGGTGAGAACTCACAGGGACAGGCATGAACCATACTGAACCATACTTATTTAGCTCCCAGTACGTTTCCTTGCACAATTCAAAGTGTTGGTGCTGACCTTTAAAGCCCTAAATGGCTTTACCTGAAGGAGCGTCTCCACCCTCATCATTTTGCCCGGACACTGAGGTCCAGCGCTGAGGGCCTTCTGGCGGTTCCCTCATTGCGAGAAGTGAGGTTGCAGGGAACCAGGCAGAGGGCCTTCTCAGTAGTGGCGCCGCCCTGTGGAACACCCTCCCTTCAGATGTCAAAGAGATAAACAACTACCTGACATTTAGAAGACATCTGAACATAGCTGTCAACCTTCCCTTTTTTTGCGGGAAATTCCCTTATTCCAGCGCCGTTTCCTGCTGCTTCCCACTGCTATCCTGGATTGTTAGATATCCCGTAGACTGTCCCCGGGACAGGTGAGGCTGCTGGTCCCTTATTTTCAAATCTGAAGGTTGACAGCGATGCATCTGAAGGCAACCCTGTTTAGGGAAGTTTTTAATGTGTGATATTTTAATGTATTTTTAATCTTTGTTGGAAGCCGCCCAGAGTGGCTGGGGAAACCCAGCCAGATGGGTGGGGTACAAATAATAAATCATTATCATTATTATTATTGACTTTGAAACAAATGGCGTGATTTCTCATTTTAGGTGGGAAGAGCTCAGGCTCCCCTCACCCCAAAGCCAATCCAAGCTGGAAATTGCAAGGGCTTCCCCGCCTCTGGCTTAATCTAAATAGAACCTGCAATACTCAGAAATGCAAGGGATTTGTGAAGCTGCTCGGGCCCGTGTTCGTTAGTCACACCGTGCGTTTGTTAGTCACGGTGTGAAATTCCCACAAAGGCCTTGCCGCCTTTAATTTTGAAACACGGATGTAAAGGAATGGGGGGGGGGACCCCATATACAATTAAAGGAGAAGCCTGGTCAACGAAAGCGTTAAAATATTCCCCTGCTCCAGCATCTTGGAAACTGCATGGGCTGCGCTTTGCTCCAAGAACCATTGTCATCCCCGAGACAACCTGTAGTTTTAAATGACTAGGCTGTCAGCTCGACGGCTTGCAGCAGTTGCTTTTTCTGCCTTATTGAATAGTAACAATAACACGGCAAACAGCATGTTATTTGCAACTCTCTTTCTGCCTCCTGCTCTCCCTTTCCTCCACCCCCCTCCAAAAAATCTTGTAGCTACTTATCTTGCAGCTTATATTTAGTTCCACAATTAACTTTTCATACAGAGTTTTAATTGTGTCAGTGAGCTCTGAACGACGCCTCACGGACCTGCTTCAACTCTTCCGCATGGCCGGGAAAAGGCATTTATTAATGGCTCGTGGGGTGCTTTTCTTGAGCTAAAGTTTCTCGGAGCTTGACGGAAATGCCTAGAATCCAGCTTTTGATTTCCCACCTTGCTCATGTTTTACTTGAGGATGGAGATGAATGGTGGAGATGGCATTTGAGGGCATGTGCAGCAGAGTGGCGGAGGCAGAAAAACCTTAGAATGGAGTCCCCCTGGATGAATACACAGAGTGAAACCTCATCAATTCGGTCAGTTCCTGCCTTGCGTGGGTGCTCAGCCCCTGGTAGCTGACCAAATTGTTGAGCGCTAAGTTGCCTGTTCATCAGTGTACTTGGACTGACCTGAAGAAGGGTGATGGAACAGAGATTTTACCTGGATGTCTCTAGAGTCCTCCTCATACACAGTTTGTCAACTACAAGATTTAACACAGAGTTATGCAGTACATGGACGCGGGTGGCGCTGTGGGTTAAACCACAGAGCCTAGGACTTGCCGATCAGAAGGTCGGCAGTTCGAATCCCCGCGACAGGGTGAGCTCCCATTGCTCGGTCCCTGCTCCTGCCAACCTAGCAGTTTGAAAGCACATCAAAGTGCAAGTAGATAAATAGGTACCCCTCCGGCGGAAAGGTAAATGATGTTTCTGTGCACTGCTCTGGTTCGCCAGAAGCGGCTTAGTCATGCTGGCCACATGATCCGGAAGCTGTTCACCGGCTCCCTCAGCCAATAAAGTGAGATGAGTGCTGCAACCCCAGAGTCGACCATGACTGGACCTAATGGTCAGGGGTCCCTTTACCTTTACCTTTATGCAGTACATTGGACCTTGCAGTGCTGGCAAAACAGAAGAGGGGGTGAAAACAACACCTTGGCTTTCTGCAGATTCATCAGCTTAAGCCTTGCATCTTTTGTACTGAACCAAATGTTTCCATATGGCCCATCCTTGTCAGAAATAGTAGCAGCCTCTCCCCCTAATATCTCTGGCGGTGCTTTGACATCTTGCAGTGATCCTCATGAATTTGCGGCAAAGGATTTGCACATATCACAGTTAGCTTGGATTCTTGCCTGCTACAATTGCCCGGCATTAATTTTGCACCTTTAACTAAGGCAGCATCCACCAGGAGCCTGCCTCAAGATTGAACTCCAATCTTCCAAGCAGCTGCATAATCTTAAAAGACAAACTCCGCGGTGAAAGAGAGCATATTGATTTAGTTGAGTTAGTATTTTGCACCCTGAAATCCACTTTAACAAACATAGGGATCGATAAATGACTTAGTTAAATCACTCTTCATTTTTACTAGCTGGCTGCCTGTTGTAATTCATCGCCCAACATGTTAATTTGCAGCACAGATAAGGACAAAGGTTCACATGGGCATATTTTGCAAAGTCAAGGAGAGAAAATTGTTCCTGACCATTCCCCTCTCTGCTGATGCATGCAGGAACGTGGCCAGGGTGCTGGTATTAAGACCAATATGAATCTTGCAATAAACTTGTAGAATTTATTCCTCTCTCACACATGCACACATAAATTGCACACAAACACCTTTTCTCTGTAATAAATGTGTGGGCAATATTTTCCAGCTGGTAGCCTAGATCCCAGTCTCCCACTCCAATGGGCCAGTTTGACTGGTGGGTAAGGCCACACACCTATCAGTCACCGGACAGCATTATGTCTCCAAGTGACAACTTCAAAGAGGCCCTTGTCGCGAATTCTTCACAGCGCTTTAGCAGAAATGCTCAGAGTTCCAGGTTCTTCAGTGCAGTATATTTATTGTGAGCTATATACAGTGGTACCTCGGGTTACATACACTTCAGGTTACATACGCTTCAGGTTACAGACTCCACTAAACCCAGAAATAGTACCTCGGGTTAAGAACTTTGCTTCAGGATGAGAACAGAAATTGTGCAGCAGTGGTGCAGCGGCAGCAAGGGGTCTCATTAGCTAAAGTGGTGCTTCAGGTTAAGAACAGTTTCAGGTTAAGAACGGACCTCCAGAACGAATTACGTTCTTAACCCGAGGTACCACTGTATACAGATATCTACAGCCTATAATACAGAAGCAATACAGAAGCAATACAATAATACAGTCAAACAGAGTACCTGGCTGCACCTTAAGGCAAATAGGAAGACTCTCTCTCTCTGACCACACTTCTCTATATCACCACCCTTACTGATGGACAGGTTTCCCTTTTAAACCGATGACAGCCAATCAACTGTCAGCACATTGCTACTGAGTCATTCTGCTACAGCACCTCCATAGAAGGTATTGCAGGCTGATTGCATCAGACAGTTGCGTCAGCTAGCAAACTCAAGCCTGCAGACTTACTATCTCACACAGCATTCTGTGGATCCCAACAGCACTCTCTCTGCTATCTTTAGAGGGGAAAGGTCCATTTGCAGGTGTAGCTTGAATCCAAACTCTGCCTGTAAACAAAGTGGTGCTCACAGGGAAATCCTTTGAAGCTGCACTGGCAGTGCCAGTCAGCTGATTGATGCTGAAAGTGCACTTTCAAAAGAGTTCACTTTAAACACTGATCAGCTGATCGGCACTGGAAGTGAGCCCTGAGCCTACACTAGGGTGTTCCTGCATGACGAGGTAGACCCAAGCAACTGGGGCCCAAAGCATTATAAGGACTGGTTCCTTCTGCTCTATCTCAATCAATGAGATCTTCTGATGGGGTACTCCTGGTATTACCTCATTGGTGGGGATTTTGTTGTGACAGAGTGTTTGCCCGTGCCTTTTCCTTCATTTGACACTTCATTTGTCCCATGGTTTGCATTTTGCAGCCTTCCTGGGTGCTTGGGCCTCTCGGCAAGTTTATGGCATCCTCAGCCGGGGTTCCTTGTAAGTAAGGGAAGATTAGAATTCCAATAATAATAATGATGATGATGATGATGATGATGTATTTATTATTTATACCCCACACATCTGGCTGAGTTTCCCCAGCCACTCTGGGCGGCTTCCAACAAAATATTAAAATACAATAGTCCTTCAGATATTAAAAGCTTCCTGAAACTGCTAACCATACACTTGGCAGTTGTTGTTTTAATGAAACCTATAAATAAATTTGTGAAAATATATTTACGGAAGTAATTTTTTTAAAAGTAAAACCAGCAAGTGAACTGATCTCAGGCCCTTGGTAGCCAGACTCCCAACATCCTTTGGACATCATTGAAGGGATAATGTCATCAAGTCATTCCTTTCATGCTTTCGCTCCCCGCCTTCCACATCAGGAAGTGTCGGCAGCTGAGGAGGCTGCAGTGTGCTTGATAAATGCTTCGTGGAAATAAAAGCATGCATATGCACCACTCAGGGCTACACACATCACAGCCACCTCATAAGGATAAGGTGAACTCAACCCTGCAGCCACAGGAACTCTAGAGAAATGCTAAAGTAGGAATATGAAATCTTCAAAATTCCACAGGCCACCTGAGCACAGAACTGAAAAGGTGGAGGGTTGCACTCCACTGTCTCTATCTCTATGGGAGGAGACAGTAATGCTTCTGAACACCAGTTGCTGGAAACTGCAGGAGAGGAGAGTGCTATAGCATTTGGGTCCTCCAGGTTTCCCGCTGATATCTAGATGGCCAGTGTGAAAATAAGATGCTGGGCTTTTGCACACATTAATGGACATCAAAGTTCTCGTTCTCTCTCTCTCTCTCTCTCTCTCTCTGTGTGTGTGTGTGTGTGTGTGTGGTATTTTATTAAGGCCCACATGCACATCAGTAGTGTGTGGTACGTGTGTGTGTGATGCAAATTAACTGCAGGAACAGAAAGCTGCGTAGGAAATTAAACATGCTCAGTGCTCTGTACAACGTTCAGAACTGAAAGAACAGGGCAATCAATGCAGCATTCCTAACTGGTAATTTGGAGCTCTAAAACTGCAGGGAGAATTTTTAAGTGAGAGAATGTTGGCAGGACCTCCAAGATGAAAGCTTGACTAATGCAATCTTTGTGTATTCCAAATTGAACCGACCTGACCCACACCTCCCAGTCTAACACGCAGATCGGAACAGAGTTATTCTCTGGATTTTGCAACTCCCTGCATGTTGCAAGGCAGTTTCCCAAAGGCTGCCTTAAAAAAACAACAACACCCCAACTATCTTGTTTTGCAGATAACAGTCACTCCAAATGGCTAGAAAGCCTGCCTTCTGCTTTGACTGTTGCATGTGCATTCAGATTGGGCCTGCAAATTGAACATGATGGGAACATGACGATGTGCCATAGGAAAATAGGAAGCTGCCTTACCCTTGGCCGATATAGGTAAAGGTAAAGTGACCCCTGGGGAGGGACACGGGTGGCGCTGTGGGTTAAACCACAGGGCCTAGGACCTGCCAATCAGAAGGTTGGCAGTTCGAATCCTCGCGACAGGGTGAGCTCCCAGCTTCTGCCAACCTAGCAGTTCGAAAGCACGTTAAAGTGCAAGTAGATAAATAGGTACCGCTCCGGCAGGAAGGTAAAAGGCATTTTCGTGCTGTCAGGGAACTGCCATTGGAGCCAGAGGCGGAAGGAAGGCTCCAGAGGGATGCCTGAGAGGGTCCCAGTAGGGAGAGAGGCAGCCCATCTGCTGGGGAAGGAAATCAGCATAGCACCAGTGGAGAAGGGAGGTAGATGGGGGAATCGGTGAGGGGGCTCCAGGACTCCTCGCCGGAGACCAGCGGGGAGAGCACGGGTCCTCCACTGCCCACACCCTCCCTGCACAGAAGACTTCCGCACAGGGAGAGTAGGAGGAGACTTGGCGTCAAAGAACTTCTTTGCTGGAAGAAGTTCAAGAAACGCCCACTGACGGATTCTGCCAGCGATTGAGACAGCCACGGATGGGTGGCTGTCCGGACAGAAAGGGTTCACCCAGGTAACCCAGCCAGGTGTGGCAACAACTTATGCATGAGCAACCCCTAGAACCATTACATGTGCACTGCTCTGGTTCACCAGAAGCGGCTTAGTCATGCTGGTCACATGACCCGGAAGCTGTCTGCAGACAAACGCCAGCTCCCTTGGCCAATAAATTGAGATGAGCGCCACAACCCCAGAGTCGGTCATGACTGGACCTAATGGTTAGGGGTCACTTTACCTTTACCTTAAAGGGACCCCTGACCATTAGGTCCAGTCGTGGCTGACTCTGGGGTTGCGGTGCTCATCTCGCTTTATTGGCCGAGGGAGCCAGCGTACAGCTTCCGGGTCATGTACTTGCACTTTCTGGTGTGCCTTCAAACTGATAGGTTGGCAGGAGCAGGGACCAAGCAAGGGGAGCTCACCCTGTTGTGGGGATTCGAACTGCTGACCTACTGATCGGCAAGTCCTAGGCTCTGTGGATTAACCCACAGCACCACCCGTGTCCCCCCACCCCTTGGCCACTATATCCCAATATTAACAACATTGACTGGCAGCCCTCCGGAATTCAGACAGCATCATTCGAAGCCCTGGCTGAATACTGAAACTGGGACCTTCTGCATCCAAAGACCTCCCCCCAAACTGATGGATACCCCATTTTTAAAAGGCAGACTTCAGACTAGCTCCCAACACTGTAAGTTATATATTTAAATACAAATTTCCATGTGGGCTTTTTTTTAAAGAATCCCAAACTATTTCAGATTAGTTCAGGACTAGATTTAGGGATGAAGATGAGCAAAAGTGACCTGGACCAGAAATAGTCTGATCTAGGTTAGAATGAAGCTCCAGTTCACTTTTCACTGCTTACACAGGAAGCTGACTTAGGCTGAACAAGAGCACTGGTCCGTCTTGCTGCCTGGCAACACTGGCTCACCTGGGTTTCAGACAGGCTCATGCTACCTGGGAATGGTGACGACTGAACCTGGCACCTTCTGCATGAAAAGCAGATGTTCAGCTCCTGAGCTATGACTCTTCTTCCAGAATATTTAGGAAGGTGCCTTATAACGAGGGCTTCTCCAGATCTAGCTTTTGCCCTGCTCTGTTTCCAGGCAGAGGTCCAGGCATGGAGCTTTAATGCTCCATGTATAAGATTTTTGTTTTGTTTTGTTTGCCCCAAGCTTTTCCCGTGAAAACTCGCTCATTAAAGCTGAATTTGGATTGTCATTGGTTGCTCCAATTGAGCTTTAAAGAGCTGGGTTTTGTGGGGAAAACTATGGAGCAAAAAGAAAAGGCACCCAGACACAGAGATTTAAATCATGGGCCTTGCCTGGAAAGAGCAGATGAAAGTGTGGAGTCAGACCATCTAGCATCTACACTGTGTACGCTGTTCTTCAACATTGAGTTCCCAGACTACAGCTACAACTCCCATAACCCCCCAGACAGCTTAGCTGATGGCTGTAGTTCAACAACATCCCAGTACATTTCCAAGAACAATTCAAAGTGTTGGTGCAGACATTTAAAGCCACAAACAGCCTCAGCCTAGTAACCCTGGAGGAGCGTCTCCACCCCCATTGTTCAGCCCAGACACTGAGGTCCAGCGCCGAGGGCCTTCTGGCAGTTCCCTCGCTGCAAAAAGCCAAGTTACAGGGAACCAGGCAGAGGGCCTTCTTGGTAGTGGCACCTGCCCTGTCGAACGCCCTCCCACCAGATGTCAAAGAGAACAACAACTACCTTTTAGAAGACATCTGAAGGCAGCCCTGGTCAGGGAAGCTTTTAATGTTTGATGTTTTATGGTATTTTAATATTTTGTTGGAAGCCGCCCAGAGTGGCTGGGGAAGCCCAGCCAGATGGGCAAGGTATAAATAATAAATTATTATAATAATATTATTATTATTAACATCTGGTGACCCACGGTTGAAGAATACTGGTCTACACTGACTGGCTGTTGAGGCAGAAATTCTGCAAAACCATAGCTAAGTTGGTTAGAGTATGGTGCTAATAATGCCAAAGCTGCAGATTCGATGCCCATATGGGACAGCTATATACCTTATTTCTACCTTGCAGGGGGTTGGAATAGATGATCCACAAGGTCCCTCCCAACTCTACAATTCTATGATTCTAGTGTCATGTATGTAAGAGTCAGCCTGACCAGAAAACTGGTAAGAAGCAGTATAAATGTAAAGGTAAAGGAACCCCTGACAGTTAAGTCCAGTCACGAATGACTCCGGGGATGTGGTGCTCATCTCACTTTACAGGCCGAGGGAGCCAGCGTTTGACCACTCCGCAGACAGTTTTTCTGGGTCATGTGGCCAGCATGACTAAGCCGCTTCTGGCACAACAGAACAGTGACACCAGAGCAGCGCACAGAAACGCCGTTTACCTCCCCGCTGGAGCGGTACTTATTTATCTACTCACACATTGATGTGCTTTGAACTGCTAGGTTGGCAGGAGCTGGGACCGAGCAACGGGAGCTTACCCTGTCATGGAGATTCGAACTGCCGACCTTTTGATTGGCAAGCCCAAGGCTCAGTGGTTTAGACCACAGCACCACCCACGTCCCATAGAAGCAGTATAAAAAGGTAAAGGTACCCCTGCCCGTACGGGCCAGTCGTGACCGACTCTAGGGTTGCGCGCTCATTTCGCTCAAGAGACCGGGAGCCGGCGCCATCTGAAGACACTTCCGGGTCACGTGGCCAGTGTGACGAAGCTGCAGCTGGCGAGCCAGCACCAGCGCCGCACACGGAAATGCCGTTTACCTTCCCGCTATAAAGCGGTACCTATTTATCTACTTGCACTTAAGGGTGCTTTCGAACTGCTAGGTGGGCAGGAGCTGGGACCGAACGACAGGAGCTCACCCCGCCGCTGGGATTCTAACCGCCGACCTTACGATCAGCAAGTCCTAGGCACTGAGGTTTTACCCACAGCGCCACCCGCATCCCAAGAAGCAGTATAGGAGAGCCTAATGCTGAATGCTAGAGCGAAAAACAACTCCAGATAAGGTGCAAGGAGGCATCTGCAAAAACAGCATCTCTCTCTCTCTCTCTCTCTCTCTCTCTCTCTCTCTCTCTCTCTCTCTCTCTCATATCTATCTATCATCTATCTGTCTATCATCTATCTGTCTATCTATCTATCATCTATCTATCTCTCTCTCTCTCTCTCTCTCTCTCTCTATCTATCTATCTATCTATCTATCTATCATCTATCTATCATCTATCTATCATCTAATCTATCTATCTATCTATCATCTATCTATCTATCTATCTATCTATCTATCTATCTATCTATCTATCTATCTTCTATCTATCTATCTATCTATCATCTATCTATCTATCTATCTATCTATCTATCTATCATCATCTATCTATCTATCATCTATCTCATCTACTCAGTGGCGTAGCGTGGGGGGTGCAGGGGGGGCCAGCCGCACCGGGCGCAACATCTGGGGGTTAGGGTAAGGGGGCGCAAATCCACGGGTTAGGGGGCACAAATCCACGGGTTAGGGGGCACAAATTACTTGCCTTGCTCCGGGTGCTGACAACCCACACTACGCCACTGCATCTACCTATCTAATCTATCATCTCCAACAACCTTGGGTTGAATAAATATTTTCAAGGACTATGCTTGGATGAAGAGATTTTGAAGTGCTGGGGTGGCAGAGGGTGGCAGAAGGTGTTTGGCTACAGAATAAACAGCCAACATGATGTATTTTTCCTACATAGGGTGTGTGTGCTAAGGGTCTCACAGACGCTTTTGGACTCTAATGTATTACAAGTCTGACTAATTGGGCATCTGGCTTGAGCCTCCATACTGAACTCCCAAAGGAAATTTTCTCCCGCAACTGTAGCAGCTCTCTGGAGTTTTGAACGACGGACATTTCCACCCAGACCTGGAGTTGCAGGGATTGAACCTGAAGCCCTCCCCAAGAAAAGCAGATGCTTTGCTACTGACCTACCATCCTTCCTTGGCATGGACATGGGTTCTTGAGGTGTCAAAGCCAATTTTTCCATCATCCGCCACAAGTAGCTATTCAGCAGGCAGCTGTTTTATTTAGCAACTGCCCTCTGCTGCCTCCATCTCTCCAGCACCGCTTGTTGTTCTCCCTTCTTGTGTTATTATTTGATTTAACCTTCAAGTACACACTGAACTAAACCACAAAGAGCAACGTCAAACAATGGGGTAGCAGGCAATCACCTAGTCTATTGTACTAATTGCCAGTTGTCTTTATGCCGCGGAGCCTGACAGCTCATTCTCTCCGCTCTGCCTTTGGAGCAGCAAATTCACGCGTCTTTGCTGTCATCTATTGTATCTGCACCTGTACCCAGTAGTTTGTAATTTTTCTTTTCCTAAAAAAGTTGCGTTTCTCGTGCTCCAATAAATTATCTCTTTACAAGGAGATTCTGCCAAAAAAAAACCACACGGACCCAAAAACACATTTCAGCATCTTAGCCAGAGTATGCAAATACATTTCAAGAACCAGTTGGCAGGAGATAAACTTTACTGTGGGACACGGGTGGCGCTGTGGGTTAAACCGCAGAGCCTAGGACTTGCTGATCAGAAGGTCGGCGGTTCGAATCCCCGTGAGCTCCCGCTGCTCGGTCCCTGCTCCTGTCAACCTAGCAGTTCAAAAGCACGTCAAAGTGCAAGTAGATAAATAGGTACCGCTCTGGCAGGAAGGTAAACAGCGTTTCCGTGCGCTGCTCTGGTTCGCCAGAAGCAGCTTAGTCATGCTGGCCACATGACCCGGAAGCTGTACACCGGCTCCCTCGGCCAGTAAAGCGAGATGAGTGCCGCAACCCCAGAGTCGGCCATGACTGGACCTAATGGTCAAACTTTACTGCAGGGATGGAGAACATTTATCAGCCTGAGGGCCACATGCGATGATGGGCTAGAGTCAAATGTGGGCAGAGCAATGACTGTAAATGCTACTTTTGTACCGTAAACTAGTTTCTATGCACACCTTGTTCACCATCCAGACAAAGAAGAGGCAAGATCGAAGTTTGACGACAAGTTCCAGGCAGGCAAAAGTAGCCAGGGAGGTTGTGAGGCAGAGATGGTGAGAGGAACTTCCAAAGAGGTCAGGTTACAAGCAACAGAAAACATTCTGAAGGTTGGAACATATGGGGAAAGGATTTTGGACCATAGCTCTGTAGCAGAACATCTGCTCTGAATGCAGAAGGCCCCACGTTCAATCTCTGGTGTCTCCATTAGGTCTGGGAGTGGTCCTCAGCTTCCAGGCAGAGTAGACCAGGCTTCCTCAACCTTGACCCTCCAGATGTTTTTGGGCTACAACTTCCATGATCCCTAGCTAGCAGGACCAGGGTCAGGGATGATGGGAACTGTAGTCTCAAAACATCTGGAAGGCCGAGGTTGAGGAAGCCTGGTCCAGATCTGTGAGTCTGTGATTTCAGTCCCCCACAATGCCTTGTGTGGTGCTACATCCAGAGCATTGTGGGGGATTCTAGATGGCAG
The DNA here is from genome assembly GCF_964106915.1 of Podarcis gaigeae. Taxonomy (NCBI): domain Eukaryota; kingdom Metazoa; phylum Chordata; class Lepidosauria; order Squamata; family Lacertidae; genus Podarcis; species Podarcis gaigeae. The sequence goes on along the minus strand of NC_139686.1, from coordinate 10,560,300 downwards.
CTAATGGCAGCTAATAGCTGCCTGATGATTACGTGGTGAAGACCGATCATTGGACACTTGGGCAATGGCCCCATTATACCTGGTGCCAGCTTGGATGGGGCAATTCAGATGAGGGAAATCAGGAGGAAGTATTGAACAGACAATATTGAGATAGGTGAGGACTCGGTTTAAGGCGTAGGAACCAACTCCTAGGTACCATGGGGTATTTGATGGGCACTGCCATTCAAATGGTGCACATGTACCGCATCATGTGATTGATTATGCAATTCGGGATTACCTGGCCCATCCCCAATGTTTTATTCAAATTGGCATCCCTGGTTTAAGGCATCTTCTTCCTATACAAGGGACCCCTGACCATTAGGTCCAGTAGTGGCCGACTCTGGGGTTGTGGCGCTCATCTCGCTTTAATGGCCAAGAGAGCCGGCGTACAGCTTCTGAGTCATGTGGCCAGCATGACGAAGCCACTTCTGGTAAACCAGAGCAGCACACGGAAACACCATTTACCTTCCCGTCAGAGCGGTACCTATTTATCTACTTGCACTTTGACGTGCTTTCGAACTGCTAGGTGGGCAGGATCTTCCTATATACACCACACCACTGCATTCTGGTCTCCAGCAACCGACAGTCAGATGCTATTAGGAAGCTCACAAGCAGGTTGTGGCTTTCTCCAGTGTGTGACAATTTAATTCACACTATATCTGAAAACGTATGTTCCATTCTGAACCACTATGGCTATTTATTTAGGCTGGGTAGGTAATATGACATTCTCAGGTTGTTGTTGGACTGCAACTCCCATCATGCTGTCTGGAGCTGATGGGACTCAGAGTCTGTCAACCTCTGGAGAAACTCTATTCCAAAGGGACAACCAGGGCAACTAAAGCAACAGCAACACAGTAGCAAGGCAATCTCGAAGGCAGGCCACATCTAAGAGTCATGGCACACAAGGAAAATGGACTGTGGAGGGGTGAAGAGAAAGCAAGTCTATGATGTAGTTATATAGTTATGCCTGTACAGATTCTTGGAGAGCAACCCTTGTCTGGAAAAACTCCCCTCCCCAGGTCAGAATCTGTGAGCAATGCAGGTAACAATGTCCAGGATAGTGGTAGAGGTCCTGCTACACAGTTGATGTTTTTCAGACTGCTGACCTGATGGTTTTGACTGTCTTAGAATTATAGAAGGAACTCTGAGGATCATCTAGTCTAACCCCCTGCAATGCAGGAATATGCTGCTGGGATCGAATATACAGAGATCGAACCTGCAGCCCCTGTGTTATCAGCACCATGCTCCAACCAACTGAGCTATCCAGGCCTTGACAAAGAACAGTTCTTCCTAGGAAACAACTGTTTCTCTTGCACCCCTTTCCTATCAGCTTTATCAAACTGTTTTTTGGGTGGGGTGGTGTGATGGCCTGGGAATCCGATTCAGAGGCTGAACTGGAGGAACCCCAGCCTGCACAGGAGTCCCCGCCTCCAGGGCCGGCTGAGCTGGGGCAGGGCCTTGGATCTGAAGCACCTGCACCTGTGCCAGATCCTCAGGAGCAGGCACCAGGTGAATCCACTCTGGCTCCGGAGGTGATTGAGGACCCAGTGCCTACAGGTGCACCTCTCCCAGCCCTGTCAGGGGAAGGTGAGGTTGCCTCTGGGTCCAGTAACCCTCCAGCCTCTCCTGAGCTGCAGAGGCTCAGGGCAGAGAGGCGGAGGGAACTGGTTTCTCCCAGGAGGAGTGCTCGCCTTAAGGCCAGAAGAGGCGGGCCTGACCTCAGAGAAGATAAAGGCCAGTCAGCCGGGTCCCAGGTTGCGGGAGCAACGTCGTTGAATACCTGCTTCTGCCCGGACCCAGACCTGTCCTTCCAGAGTTCCCGTACCCGCCTGGCTTCCTGCTTCGGACCCCGCCTCGCTCTTTGTGAACTGTTTCCAGACTCGTGACCCAGGACTGGACTTTGACCACGCCAACGGTAACCTTCCCCCCGGGACCAGCACAGGTGGGGTGGGAGGGGGGAGAGACAGCTATGTAAGAGGCTACCACATAATCCCATGCAAAAGAATCCAGTAAATTAATTCTTCATTGTGTTAAGATTTTCTCACTCTGAACTTCCTGGCAAGCAGTTTGATTGGGTGACCTTAGTTTGCTTTTTTCCATGACTTCTAAAATTGGCTTTTTTCAACACACACACACACACACACACACACACATTCTCCCTGCTGCTTTAGGGTTGTACTGTGGGAGTGACATGTTGCCTAGGCAACCAAGCAACACATACAGGAGCACACGCTTTCTTCGTCTACATAATAGCTGAATATTTCATCCTGGTTCAGGAGCCATTTGCCGCTGAATACACATTGCCTGCCCAGATGGGCCACAGCCCAGTGGCAGAGCAATTGCTTTGCATGCAGAAAGTCCTGAGTTCAAATCCCCAGCATCTCCAGGTAGGGCTGGCAGAGATTCCTGTCTGACAATCTGTAGAGCCCTTGCCTGTCAATGGAGACAATGATGAATTCCATGGACCAAGGATTATATGAGTGCTGTTGGCTACATACACTGCTGATGGATTTCCTGAAGGTATTTGGCTAGCTCGTCTTATGAGCTTCCTCACATGCTCCGAATTCAGCCAATGGGTCCCAAACAATTAGTGGATTTGTTGCCCCGCAAGGTATTATTTCCTCTCCTCTCCGCCCTTCCCAAAGTGGTGAGATTTTTGATTTCCCAACAGCCAGACTGATGTGATTTGCTTTCGTAAAGGTTGTGTTTACATGACGTATGATGCGCCCTTCGGTCATGTACGAGCGGCCACGATATTGCTTTGGAAATCATAACCCACCACCACAACCCTGTTCTTTTTAAAGTTCAAGTCAATTTCAGCAATGAACAAACAGGTGCCAATCAACTTCAAAAAATAAAATAAAAAATCACCTGCATTTCTGAGAGCCTTGTTTGAGGAATAGCAAACAGCAGGGGTATGAAAGAGGCCTATAAGCTTGCGCCAGTGTCATAGAATCATACAATTGTAGACTTGGAGGTCATCCAGAGGGTCATGTAGCCTGCTCACTAGCCTGTGAACAGACCATTTTGGGGCACTCACCGTGAAATATGCATTTATTTATTTATTTATTTATTTATTTATTTATTTATTAAACTGTATACATGGCTTGAGGGATACGGGTGGCGCTGTGGGTTAAACCACAGAGCCTCATGGGCTTGCCTCATGGTACAGCTCCAGCGGGAAGGTAAACGGTGTTTCCGTGTGCTGCTCTGGTTCACCAGAAGCGGCTTAGTCATGCTGGCCACATGACCCGGAAGCTGTACACCGGCTCCCTCGGCCAATAAAGCGAGATGAGCACTGCAACCACAGAGTCGGGAGCTCACCCCATCGCGGGGATTCGAACCGCCAACCTTCTGATCATCAAGTCCTAGGCTCTGTGGTTTAACCCACAGCGCCACCCACGTCCCTTAGACGTCTGGGTAGTTTTGTCTAAAGAGATGTTAAAGGCAGGGTAAAAAGGTGCATCTTCAGCTGGCAACTGAAAGTATTAATGAAGTTGCCAGACGAGCTTCTATGCGAGGGGAATCCTGCAACTTAGGGGCTCCCACGGGTAAGGCCCTCTGTCAACCACCATCACCATCATGGTGAAAAACACCAAGAGGACCCCTTCTGCTGGTCTTAGCAACTGAGAGGGTCTGTAGGGAAGGAGGAGGTCTTACAGATATCAGAGCCCCAAGTTGTTCAGGAGTTTAAACACTGGCGCAAACCTGTTGAAATGTGAACACCTTTTCCTATTGTGGTCCTGTTTCTAAAATCTGATGATGTTGCACTCATAAGGAGAATGTTTTTGAGTTATAACAAAATGCAGACAGTGGCATAGCATGGGTTGCAAGTGCCCGGGGCCACGCAGAGGTGGGTGTGTGGGAGGGTGGGAAACAGATGAAGTATGAGGCGTTTCCAAAGTAAAGGAAGGATTGAACTCTGATTAATAAGAATACACACAGCTTGAACCAGCAAGACTCTGGGAAGGGTGCGTATAATAATCTCTGCCTCTACCCCTCAGCCCAGGTCGTTTTATTCACAAAATAACTTTTTACAGAGTGTTCTAAGAACCAATCAGATTTCTTCTGAGCATTTCAACAAACCCCACATGGGGACAAAGTTAAACTACCAAAACTAATTACGCATGGGGTAAATAAAACAGAACTACAAAGGAGTGCATTTGGCAACCCCGAGAGGTGATAAACAAGCAATATACATGATAACAAGGATGGCCAGGAAGACAGAGATCATTATCACCTTCAGGTAAGACCAGTTTCCTGGCCCTAAGATTAACATCCTAAAATTAACATATCAGAAAAGCTACATCAAAGAAACTTGCCCACTATCTTTATGGGCCAGGATGTCTTCCTGGCAAGCAAACTGGCAGCTGGGCTGTGTATGTGACTTGTCAAGCAAGAGAAATGGACAGTAGAGGAAATGGCCAGAGATGCAGAGGGTTGTGGGATTTGATCAGAAATTATTGTCAATGTATCAAACCCAGTCAACAATGCATTCATTGTGGACATAATGGCTTGATGCATATTTTATAATTCCTCATAGTACCGTATTTTTTGCTCTATAGGACTCACTTTTTCCCTCCTAAAAAGTAAGGGGAAATGTGTGTGCGTCTTATGGAGCGAATGCAGGCTGTGCATCTATCACAGAAGCCAGAACAGCAAGAGGGATTGCTGCTTTCACGGCACAGCAATCCCTCTTGCTGTTCTGGCTTCTGAGATTCAGAATATTTTTTTTTCTTGTTTCCCTCCTCCAAAAACTAGGTGCGTCTTGTGATCTGGTGCATCTTATAGAGCGAAAAATACGGTAATCCCACCTGACCCCACACTCTGGATATTTGCACTCCTACAGAAGTATACATGCACATTCAGTTCACTCACGGCATCCACATCACCCAGGAGATTGCAGCCACAGAGATAAGAAAAGAAGGGTCATTCTGTTGCCTGGATAAGTGACTTCCTAGTTCGCATGGAGTAGTCATTTTCGATGGAGCCCAGCAACAGAAGTGCACAGCTGTATTGAAGCTGCCCCTGTCCCCCTACCACTGATTGCAGGCATTCTCCTCCTGTAACTTCAACCAACTTTATTCGAGTTTTTGCTTCTCATGCTTGGGGTGTGGCCAAACACATCAGCTTGGGAACTAAGGCTGCAATTCTGTACGTAATTGCTATGACTTGCTTCTGATTAGACATGTGTTAGATTGTGCTGGAAACCCTTTGCACTCAGAAGGTGACAACCTTTGTACGAAGCCTGATTTCTCATCAACTGTCCTGAGAACCTGAGAACACGGAAGTTGTTGAACTTTGCCACAAAGTCATTGAAGCAGGGATGCTCTCAAGGTCTTGACGGTGAGAACAAAACGCTGACCTAGATGGACCTTTGATTTCATCCAGCAGGGCTCTTGTGTATTTACAGTGCTTGGGGAATTCAGTCTTCATGAATGCTAAACTGACCTGCTCTGAACCTCTCCTTGATCTTTCTGAGGAACAAGTGTATATAAGAACATAAGATGAACCTGCTAGATTAGGCCAATGGCCTGTTCTCACAGTGGACAACCAGATGGCTTTGGGAAGCCTGTGACCTGAACATGAGCACAACAGCTCTCTGTCCCCCATTATTCCCAACAACTGCTACTCAGAGGCAAAATGCGTAGAGAAATGCTTTAAGTAAACAAATACATAACTAATGTGTGCATCACAAGTTATCTTCCAAATATTTGCACTTCCTCCTGAATGTTCCAACACTGCTCAAGAAGGTATCAAAATACATTTGCAAATGCATATTTTGAAAGGCAATTTGTTTAGAAATGCATATTTCAGAAGAAATTAGGTTCTCCCCCCCAAAAAAAAAATCATAGTTAAATGCTTACTGAAATTTCCACATGTTTTTTGTTTGCTTGTTTGTTTTTTTTGTTTCATACAGAGACTTACGGTAAAGGCAAACACTTGCAAAACTGGAATGGGCTAAAAAGAGATGGCCTCAACCATCCCTAGCCTGTGATGTGGCAAGTGTGTCACCTAGAGGAGATGAACAGGTCAGCAATTCACCTGATGTGGAGCAGATAGGAGTGGTGGGGGTGAGAGGAAGACAGATGAGTTACTGTGGTACACAGCAGTGAGTGGCAACTGCTGGGTTGCTAGAACAACTAGGAAGTGCTCCAACATAACCACTCATCATAAGTATGTAAGAACATAAAGGGAATCTTGCTGGGTCAGGCAAAGGTCAATCTATTCCAGCACCCTGTTTTCACAGTGCCCTATGGGAAGCCCATGAGCAGGACCTAAGTGGAACAAGACTGTCCCTATTTGTGATGTCCAGAGACTGGCATTCAAAGGCATACTGTCTCTGACAGTAGAGGGAGAACATAGCCATTTTGGGCACAAGCCACTGACCAATCCTCCATGGATTGGTCTAACCCAGGCACCCCCAACTCGGCCCTCCAGCTGTTTTGGGACTACAACTCCCATCATCCCTAGCTAACAGGACCAGTGGTCAGGGATGATGGGAGGTCCCAAAACAGCTGGAGGGCCGAGTTTGGGGGTGCCTGGTCTAACCCTTATTTAAAGCCATTCCACTTGGTTGTCCTTGCTGTTGAAGTGTAGGTGGGTTCCCACGAGGCAAGACACAGTGATAACAGCAAGAACCTTTATTAAACTAACAGAACTGGACAACAGTTATATATGTTTCTGAAGGCCTGAGCCACTCCCACTCCCAACGTGATTGGCTGTCTAAACTTCCAAGCTGCGAATCATAACTCAGAGTTTCAGGGCCAATGGCAGAGGCCCAAATCCTGAAATGTTCTGTGAATGGATATAACGTATTGAAATCAGAACACAGAATCCTTAGTCAGGCAAAGTCAGGCCAACACAGAACACTGAAAACGTAACACCTGTTTTTTTGTGGGAATACTATTTTTCTAGAAAAAGAGGTTCCGAAACTCACCATGAGCACCCTCATTCTCTTAGAATGGCAATGGCGCCTGCCTCAGAGGTGCTCGAACTGAGTTTCGTGAGTTCTGCCTGAAAAAAAGCCCAGGTGCTTTGTGAAGATGTCTTATTTTCTCTGTCCTGAATTTTCCAACATTTGACTTTGCCAAGTGGCCCTGAGTACTAATGTTTTGAGTAAACATCTCCACACCCATGTTGCTACTTACTCCCTTTTCTCTTTCTTACCTTATTTCTAAGGTAAAGGTAAAGGAACCCCTGACCATTAGGTCCAGTCGCGGATGACTCTGGGGTTGCAGCGCTCATCTCGCTTTATTGGCCGAGGGAGCCGGCGTACAGCTTCCGGGTCATGTGGCCAGCATGACTAAGCCGCTTCTGGCGAACCAGAGCAGCGCACGGAAATGCCGTTTACCTTCCCACCGGAGCGGTACCTATTTATCTACTTGCACTTTGATGTGCTTTCGAACTGCTAGGTTGGGGGAAGCAGGGACCGAGCAACGGGAGCTCACTCCGTGGTGGGGATTCGAACTGCCAACCTTCTGATTGGCAAGTTCTAGGCTCAGTGGTTTAACCCACAGTGCCACCCATGTCCCGGTACCTTATTTCTAAACTAAGTCTCAAATGTTTTTTTCCCTCGGTCCTCACAAGATGGAGGGAGTGGGGAATCTCATGAGGCATGGCGACGTAGTGGTTTCAAAGTCCACAGGGTAGATGGCTGAGGAGGACTTTACCCCATGGCGCTTAAAGAGTAGCATGGATTTCTACCCAAGAGATAAAAGTAGGAGGGTTTGGTGTGTGTGATTATTATTATTATTATCATCATCATCATCATCATCATCATCATCATCATATCTGAGGATATTTCTAGGGAACAGGAATTGGCTCCTCCAGGGAACAAAGACTTCTAAGCAGGCAGAGATATATAATGGATGTGAGCAATTTTGTTAATGATCCTCCTTGTGATTTTGTTCAAAACTCACAAGTTAACTTTGAAGCCAATTCCCCGCTTCTCTGACACCATTTTACACAGCCTAACAAAAGGTTCTTTCTTTTAAGGCTTAAAAAACCCCACCACTGTAGCCTTTTGTCTTAAAGGCAAGAAATGACACGAGGTTCCAGAAAACTATTCTGTGCTATTGATCACACTGTTTTTAATCTTTTTTAAAAGTGGGGGTAATAAAAGACAGGCTGCAATATGTGTGTATGTGTTTTTTCAGGTTCATTTTGAAATGGCCTTCGAGGGTAGAAGAAAAAGTGTAGACTGTATCCTAGCTGGAATTGCTAGGGAAAAGATGCCTTTAATTAAGGCTGAAGAGCAAGACTGAATTTCCCTGGATGTTCCTTTTACAAACACTGTTTTATTAGAGCTTTTAAAACGGGCCTTCCTATAAGCTATATTACAGCATCCCTTTCCCAAATAATAAGAAATGACACCCCAGTCAGAGAGCGGACCCTTAGGCAGGTGAGGTGGCCAATCTTGGGCTGAGCGGGGAGGAATTCAGGTGCAAGAGAGCCTTTCATACTATCTAGGGATTGGGGGCAGAGAGCTCTGGTTGGCCACTCTGAGAACAAGATGCTAGACTAGAAGGGCCATTGGCCTGATCCAGCATGCTCTTCTTAGACTCTGCTTTCTGGTCCAAGCCTTGCACCTTGATCCCGCTCCTTCCATGTATTCATGCACGGACATTTGAAGTGGGAAAATAATATTGGAACAATGAGCTGTGTAGCACCGCCAACCAGTGGAGATGCTGCGAGACAGTAACGGCAAAGCCACCGTCCTGATATTTACATCTGTAGCTTACCTGAATGGGGATGGGGTGGAACAGGGTGTGATGGCCTGCGACTTGGACTTGGACTCGGAACGGGAGGAGTCTCAGTCTGCACCGGATCCTCTGCCTCAGGCGGCAACAGAACCGAGTCTGGGGCCTGATTCTGAAGAGCCCCAGTCTGCACAGGTTCCCTTGCAACAAGCACCATCTGGGCCAAGTCAGGGGCCTGAGCCTGCCCTGGCTCCAGATGCGGAGATTACCTCGTTACCTTCTGCTGGGCAATCACATGCAGCTGCTCTACTACCAGTTGGGTCAGGAGAGGCTGAGGCCTCTAGTAACCCACTGACATCTCCCGAGCTGCAGAGAAGAGAGACGGAGAGGAGAGACCTGAGTATTTGCAGGAGGAGTGCTCGCCCTCAGGCGAGACAGAGAGATGAGTCACCAGGGGATCAGGACCGGCCGTTACCCCAACAGAGATAAAAGGCTGTCGGACCCCATGCCAGGTTGCAGGAGCAACATTTCTGCTTGTTGGAACCTGCCTGAGATCCTGTGCCCGACCTAGCCTGGTTTCCTGCCTTTTGACTTGCCTTGGCCATGTTGGACTGACTCCTCGCGGAATCCTTGGATTCAGGACCGGACCTGGTCCACATTGCTCGGGTTTACCCGTGGGCCCAGCACACAGGGAGTGATGAGATCAGGGTAATGCACCCACACCGTTCTGCCCCACCCTGGCCCCAGGTGGGTTCAAGAGGTACAGGTAGCTACCATCACTATAGTATTTCCTTATTGACGACTTCATAACCTGTGCAATTGTATTCCCTTCCAAGCAGGATCTGGGAATTCAGTTATGTTCTGCTACGTGTGGTTCTGAATTAATAATGTGTGTTCCTTTAAGCAGCTATCCAACTATTTCCAGGAGCAAAGAACATTCCTCCCTCCTCCCTCTTTGTTTCATTTGTTCGGGAATGTTTGTGTGGCGAAAGCAAGGGGTTGAAGAAAACCGCGTCCTTTTAAGTCATTGCTGAGACAGAAGATACATCTTAGTTACACATAAATGGTAGATAGAAAACAGAGTTCCTTGGGCAACGTCTGCATAATTTGATAATTAAAATGTGAGCGTTCCGCCGTTAAAGAGATGCGTGGGCAACAGACCTCGAGAAGGGGGAAAAAAGACATTGTTTATGCAGACAGATGCAAGACAATTAAACCTTCAGTGATCATATAGGGTTTTGAAATGCGTTTTTAGGATTTGGGACATGCCCCATGCTAAGGACACCATGCCAGTTTAGTTGTTGTGGCCTCCGCACAACCAAACCCTGGGAATGGCAGGCTGAGAAGAACAACAGGCGGGCCAGGGCCATCTTACCCATAGGCGCTAGGAGTGTGGGGCACCTGGGCGCTGGGCTCTCAGGGACACCAGGCCGAGAGTCTGGGGCCCGAGAGTTGAGTCCGCGGAAGAGCCTGTCTGTCGGTCAGAGTGCCGTGGTGGGCTCTTCTGCTGCGGGCAGCTCTGTGCCATGGGTTCGGGGGCAACTGAGCCAGCAAGATGCTGAGGCGGGCGGGCAGTTCTGCCCTCCTGCGCACCTGGGACTGGACAACCTGGTGCAGGGGGGGGGGTGTGCCGGGTGGATCTTTGCACCCCGGTACTGCATATGCTTAAGACAGCCCTGAGGAGGGTGGTGGAACAGGAAGATAACATGGGAGAGGTGCTGAGACAGGATAACAGAGGCTGGAAGTCTTATCTGAAGGAGCGTCTCCACCCCCATCGTTCTGCCCGGACACTGAGGTCCAGCTTCTGCTTGGACACTGAGATCCAGCGCCGAAGGCCTTCTGGTGGTTCCCTCACTGTGGGAAGTCAAGTTACAGAGAACCTGGCAGAGGGCCTTCTTGGTAGTGGCGCCCGCCATGTGAAACGTCCTCCTACCAGGTGCCAAAGAGAACAACAACTAACAGACTTTTAGAAGACATCTGAAGGCAGCCCTGTTTAGGGAAGCTTTTAATGTTTGATGCATTACGGTATTTTAATATTTTGTTGGAAGCTGCCCAGAGTGGCTGGGGAATAATAATAATGATAATAATGATAATAATGATAATAATGATAATAATGATAATGATAATGATAATAATAATAATAATAATAATAATAATAATAATAATAATAAATAAATAGTTGTTATTATATTGTTAAAATCTAACTAATTGCCTCCAATGCTAGTTCGATTCAGAGTACACCTACTGGAATGGCTGGACATTGGCTAGTTACAATGGCTAGTTACATTAATTTCAACTCTGAGTAGAATTTGTTTGGATACAATCCTGCATTGCAAGGGGCTAGACTGAATGTCCCTTGGTGTCCTTTCCAACTGTACGATTCTATAATTCTCTGTGTTTGTGTGTGTTCATATCAGTAACCCAGCCACCCCCATTTTTTGACATATAAACATTTTATTGAATCAGTATATTAAGATGCAGTCCTAAAACTAGACTATTTCTATTTATGACAATCAGGCTGCTTTGCACGTAGGTAATATGTAGACTGTAGGAAGTAATTTTCTATGGTAGCAAGTCCGTGTTTGGAAAAGTGTGTGTGTGCTTGTGTCGTGGGGGGGGGGGGAGGGAGAGAGAGAGATGGTGTTTCTGTTTTCCTTATCTTGGCATTGTGGTAAATCATTTCAGGCTGCAAGTATAAAGGGGTATTCAGAAAGCCACAAATAAACTACTGTTGCAAAAGTGAGAGGTTGTTTTTCTTCTCTCTCTCTTTTAAAAAAGTGCTATAATTCAAAACACTGGTTTGCACAATAGATTATAAAAACTCCATGGAACATAACATAATCTTGAACTCCCTTTCAGCCATTTTCAATATCCACATCAATCTTGGATCATAAAAAATGATGGAATCAATAATGTGATGATAAGCTAGAAGAAATTGTTTTTGACTGCTTTCAGCAGCAAATCACACGAGGGATGGGCAATGAGAGAAGACTGGAACTAGATTCCGAAGCCAAATAAACATTTTGGATAGAAAATGACTTGGATCCATTTTTATAATATCTTTCTCTCCCCCGCCTTTTTGAACCTATCCATCTGCTATCAGAGGTATTGATGGTTGAATCTGTGCACCTGATAATTGCAGCGGCATTGCTTCCAAAAATTTCAGCTTTAAATAACAACTCTGCTAACCATTCTTCTGTTTTGATCTTTGAATCGAAAGTAGCGCTTTTGAGAGCTGGGGAACAAATATTTCCCAAGCAAATATTTCATTGTGAGGATGTTCAACTTCTTTCAGCCCTGGTAGCTGTGATTGCTGCTTTATTCTACAGCTGCTTTGGCACTGTGTGTGTTTGTGTGTGTTTGTGTGTTTGTGTGTGTTTGCAGAGAAGGAAGCTTCTAGTTTTCTTTCCTTCCTTCCTTCCTAGATAAATCAGCTGAGCAATCTCATACACTCCTGAAGGTCATGGGCAGCTGTGGACAAGGAGAGAGGATGGTCCAGTGTGATGGGTAGCAGGGTTGTGCCCCAGATTTGGCTGAAGCCCAAACCAAATTGGGCTGATGCATGGAGGAGACAGCAATGGGCACCGGTGGCGGCGGAATTAGCCTACCCTAGAAAGATGAACTCCACCCACTTTTGCCTCTGGCCCCGCCCAGTGCTGTCATGTGACCCTTGGAAGGTTGCCCAGGAGTGAAAGCAGCCCTCAGCTGCCTGCCCCCATTTTGTGGTGTTTGGGGGGACAGAAATTATAAGAAAGCGGTCCTCACAAGGAAATAATTTTCTCTCTCCACATTTCCATGCCCTCCACCATTTCTCCGATGAAAATACGGATGTCCTATTTCATAATCATAATATTAATAATTTTATTATTTATATCCCACCCACCTGACTGGGTTGCCCCAGCCACTCTCAGCGGCTTCCAACGTATATAAAAACGTAACAAGACATTAAGCATTAAAAAAAATGCCCTATACAAGACTGCCTTCAGGTGTCTCCTAAAGGTTGGATAGTTACGGTACTTATCTCCTTGGCTTGGGGGCTGCATAACTCCATCCCCTCCAATATTTCTCCGATGAAAATAGGGACGTTCTAAGGAAAACCAGGGCATGTCAGGATCGAATCAGAAACTGGGAGGGCTTCTGTAAATCCATGACTGTCCCTGGAAAATAGGGACATTTGGAGGGTCTGCATTTCATATTCCTCTCCTCAAATCTCTTCTCTCTCTCTCTCTCTCTCTCTCTCTCTCTCTCTCTCTCTCTTTCTCTCTTTCTCTCTCATGAACTTTTGTCCAGCCCCAGTAGACAAAGACAAATAAGGACAGGCAGGTTCCTACTTTATTTATAACTTTCTGGCCAGCAATCGTTTTTAATTGCAGCAGGTTCTTGGAGTACAAGACATTGCCGAAGGAAATTGAACGAAACACGGCAGCCATCAGCTGTTCAGGGTGAGACCCAGGCTAGTTAATAGCAAGGGAAGGGACGTCTCCTTTATTGTGGCAAGGGCTTAGGGGAAAAGCTCTTTTGAATCCGAACCCAGGAGCAATAAAACCTTTTGGCAATTTGTGAGTGCATGCATGTACAGGGTGTGTGTGTCAGGGGGTGTTGCGAGTGAAATCGATGCAGTTGCTAGTGAAAAGGAATTTGCATTTGTATATAATGAATAGCTGCAGACACACACTCGCGCAAATGCCTGCCGAAGCTCTGTACCGTGTGCCTGAGATGTCCGCCAGATTGCACAGGATGAGAAATCGTTGCTTCTGGATCAGTGCACAGTCATTTAGTGGGCTGATGGCGGGAGCGCTGGGCCTAATACACATGGGTGGCAGAGAAGAGTGTCTCTGGATGTTATCTTTGTGCATGTCAGGAGCACGGAGGCATCAGAAACAAGTTAACAAAAGCCAGAGCAAGCTCGATGGAGTCCCATTGCTGAAGCGGCTGTTAGCTTTAGAAAAGGTTGGGTGTTTTGGAAAATTTTCAGCCTGAGGGGCACATTTAATGTTGATTAACCAGAGCAAGATGGTTTGAGCATATTATACCAATCCTGGTCTGACTGCACGGGCTTCCAATTAGTTTCTGGGCCCAATTCAAAGTGCTGGTTTTGACCTATAAAGCCTTAAGGGGCTCAGGGTACAATACCTCAAGAACCACCTCTTCCCATATGAACCTACTCGGATCCTGAGACCATCTTCTGAGGCTCTTTGTGTGCTGTCTCCTCGAGAGGTCCAGAGGGTGGCAACACGAGAACGGGGCCTTCTCTGCAGTGGCTCCCCATCTGTGGAATGCTCTCCCCAGGGAAATTCACCTGGCGCCTTCATTATACACCTTTAGGCGCCAGGCAAAAAACGTTCCATTTTAACCAGGCCTTTGGTTGATCCGATTTATAATAAAAATAATAATTTACTATTTATACCCATTTATACTATTTATTTATATTCTGATTGAGTTTCCCCAGCCACTCTGGGCGGCTTCCAACAGAATATTAAAATACAATAATCTATTAAACATTAAAAGCTTCCCTAAACAGGGCTGCCTTCAGATTTACATCCTATGCCCTTTTAAAATGTGTGTGGGGTTTTAGGAGTGGGCTATTGGGTTGTTTTTGTTTTTATTGGGTATTTTGTGGTTTTATATTTTGATTTTATTCTCTGAACCGCCCTGAGACCCCCGGGTGTAGGGCAGTATATAAATTCAATAAATAATAATGGTGGTGGTGATATTAATAAGTCTCCCATCTGACTGGGTTGCCCCAGTGACTCTGGATGGCTCCCAACAAAATATTAAGAACACAATAAAACATCAACCCTTACCTTATGGGCAGCCTTATTTGGCATCATGTGACCATGGTGGGTGGAGCCCTGGTAAAGGTGGGTGGAGCAATGGCATAGCTCATTTTTGGGCAGCTCTGGACCTGCAGGGCTGTTGGCAAGCAACCAAGGAAATGGGGGCAACTGGCAGGCCTCCATGTGGCTCCAGCCCACCGGCCGGTGTGCCGGAAAAACTCCAGTCCTTGGTGCAGCATGAACCAGTGACCCGAGCTTCAGTAGCTAGGGCACGCTATTCAGCAGAGTAAACACTGCGCAAACAGAAATGGCAGGAGACAGTTGTGTGAGCATATTTACAAGCAGTTTATTCAGTGTACAGCAGGACAAAAGGAAACATGTCTGATCCCCTTTGTGTCCAAATCAAAGTGGCAAGAGCAAAAGCTATACACAAATGGAAGTTCCCAGCAAGCTGTGCTGGAGTGTAAACAGGCACATGACACACAACAATCGTGCCTGTTCCCTAAGGTGGAATGGAATATCCTAACAAGGGTGCCCAAGCAGTCATGTCCCTCCCAGCTACCCTCCCGCTGGTGGGCACCCAGAAGGGATGCAGTCACTCCAGTGGCACCCCCTCCCTCCTCTGCTTTTTCGGGCAATGCCGGGCCTGTTTGGTGCCCAGCTGGGGAGCACCAGGAAAGAACGCAGCAGATCAGGAACCCTGAAGTCCTAGTGTCACCCAGAATAACAACAACAACAACAACAACAACAACAATAATAATAATAATAATAATAATAATAATAATAATAATAATATCTCGGGGACAACGAAATTACTTGGCTGCTCCATCCATCCAGGTAGGGCACTCCACACAAAATCAAAACAACTATAGAAACACTAATTAAAACAATACAGTATAATACCGCAAGGAAGATTAGATGACTTTCAAAGTCCAGGCTTCCCATTCAGGGCCGAGATCGCTCTGGAGAAGAAGCTGTTCTTAAGACGGCTCGTTCTTGTCTTCATCATCCTGTATCTCCGTCCCGACGGCAGGAGCTCGAAGAGACAGTGGCCAGGATGCGATGGATCTTTTACTATGTCCAGTGCCTTCCTATGGCACCTTGTGGCATAAATCTGCTCTAAGGTGGGGAGTGGGCAGCCCACAATGCTCTCTGCTGCCTTAACAACTCTGCACAACCCCATCCTGTCCTGGGTAGTACAGCTTCCGTACCACACACATAAGCCATAAGTGAGCACGCTCTCAGTGGCACAGTGATAGAATGATCTGGCCCTCAATCCCCAGTCTTACTATGCCACTGGGGTAGAGCACTAAATGCAAAATTTTGCCTTTATAGGCAAGACTTGGTTTCTTTCTCCAGTTACACGAGGGGCTATACTTTTCTGACCGTAGAGGAAACCATCGGGATTCTGCCTCCTGGTGGCCCCAGATTGAAGCAACATCTGGAACATTCTGGGGATAAGATCATAATGATGATGAAGAAGAAGCACCTGCCCAAATCATCTCTGCTGACGTGAGAGAAAATGCAAAAGGAGAGAGGTGGGGAAAGGAAAACAAATTTAGCAACAAAATGAATATGAATTTAATGAATGAATAATCAAACAAATGAGGTATCCGCTAATGAAAACGAATGGAATTATTGCATATGCAGTGGGAAAAACAAATCTTTCACCCCCTTGACAGTTACTGCTTGAATCATTACATTCATTATGTTCCTATCGGTGAATAATTCTGAGGCAAGGTACACAGTGTGACCTAGAACACCCCAAAGATGGACTACATCTCCCATCATCCCTGAACTTTGGCCATGTTGGCTGGGGCAGATGGGACTTGTAGTCCAATAGTGTCTGGTGGGTGGGCAACCGGTTGGGGAAAACAGGCCTAGAATCTCCACTCTTGGTGATGTGCTGTGGCAGGGCTGTTCCTCTGGAAGTGGTTGGACTTCACCTTCTTTCATCCTTGATGATTGGCCATCCTGCCTGGGGCTGATGGGAGTTGAAATCCAACACAAGAGAGTCCTCATATGGTCCCTTCAGAGAAAAGAAAAGCAAGATCACAACTTTCCAGCAATTGTTTGTTTGTTGTTGTTTAATGAGAGAAATGAAACAAAATAATTAAATTATGAAGTATTCATAAGAGGGGAGGAATAAGTAAGAGGAAGAGACAGCAACAAATTTAAGAAAGAATGGAAGATGTTTATTGCATATATACTGAAGCATTGTACACAGGTCAATACACTAGCAGAGTTTTAAAACTACTTGTCATTTTGTAATGAATGAATAATAAGTCATTTGAATGGGTTTCAAATTTAACAATGGACATGCGGTATATTGATAAATAATGGAACCAAGGAAGAGATTAGAGGGAAGTCAATTTGTGTTGTGTTGTTTTGTTTTTTGTATCGTTATCGTTTTTATTTTTGTTATTTTTGGAAAATTAATAAATTGTTATTAAAAGAGAGAGAGAGGGGAGGAAGAAGGAGGTACCACAGAATGAGTAGCACGGCTGTGCAACTTAAGAGAAGAAAATGGAGACTTTAGTGACTTCAGTGGAGAAAGGGAGCTACTGAGAGAATGGCACGTTTCTCATTGGGGATAACAGAAGAACATGGCATGATCGTCTCTCAAATAAGTTTAAAAATTCCAATTAGAATAAGAGAGAGAAAAGACAAAAGACAAGCCTTGCTCCATGATCCCATCTTGTTGTCACAATAGCCGCCAGATGCCTCTAGAAAACCAACAAGCAGATCTTGAGCACAACAGCACTCTCCCTACAACCATACCTTGGGTTAAAGTCACTTTGGGTTAAATCTTTTCAGGTTGTGTCCCACGGCGACCTGGAAGTAACGGGATGGGTTACTTTTGGGTTTTGCCACTTGTTCATGCACAGATGCTTAGCATGACGTCACACGCATGCGCAGATGCGGTGAATCGCGATGGCGCACATACAGACGCGGGTTGCATTCTGCTCATGATGCGAACGGGGCTCCGGAATGGATCCTGTTAACATCCAGAGGTACCACAGTACTTGCAGTATCCAACAAGTGGTATTCAGAGGCTTACTGCTTCTGACAGTTTGCTGAGGTGCAGGCAGTAGCCAGAAATATGAGGGCCATGTTCCCAGCCTGCACACCTGGTCCTTCAGGGGCACAGTTACTCCTTTCAGCGCACTAGGTTGATGAAAGCTACAATAAGGCATCTATATCCCGCGGGATATAAAAGCCAAACTCTCTTCTTCTTCTTCCCTGGGCTATTCAAGGCAGCAGAGATATGAGATGATCAGAGTCCCCCCAAACTTGAAGCATGGGAAGTCCCAACAAAAAAAATTATAATTTAGGCAGAATATTTGGACTATTTGATACGTATTTGTATAATTTGGAACATTAACAGCCTTGGTCCTGTATACCTGAAGGAGCGTCTCCAACCCCATCGTTCAGCCCGGACACTGAGGTCCAGTGCCGAGGGCCTTCTGGCGGTTCCCTCCCTGTGAGAAGTGAGGTTGCAGGGTTCCAGGCAGAGGACCTTCTTGGTGGTGGTGCCAGCCCTGTAGAATGCCCTCCCATCAGATGTCAAAGAGATAAACAACTACCTAACATTTAGAAGACATCTGACGGCAATCCTATTCAGGGAAGTTTTTAATGTGTGACATTTTAATGTATTTTTAATCTTTGTTGGAAGTCGCCCAGAGTGGCTGGGGAAGCCCAGCCAAATGGGCGGGGTACAAATAAATTATTATTATTATTATTATTATTATTATTATTATTATTATTACTACTGCTTCTGACAGTGGAGGGTCCACATGATCATCATGGATAGTGGTCATTGATACACACACACACACAGAGAGAGAGAGAGAGAGAGAGAGAGAGAGAGAGAGAGAAGGGTTATTGTCAGCCTTTCTCCTGTCTAGGACACAACAGATCAGGGGGTTGCTGATTTCAAGCTGCAAAGTGGACATCAGCTGGGAGTTCAGAAACTCAAGTGCAGGAGCTCAGGAGAGCAAAGCCAAGAACTCATGAGCTCAACCAAGTGGAAGGAATGACTCCAGGTGTAAAGCTGGCATGCAGGAATGAGGACTGGCGGGTGGAATTTGGTGAAAGCCAGTTCCAGTGTGGAATTAACCGATCCACCCCTTCATGGCCAGTGCGCAGATTGGCTTGGGTGCCCGCTTGTGAATCAGCACATTGCCGGATCTTTGAGTTAACTCACACTCCCCATGCAAGGTGATCCAAAGACTGCCCTTCTGTCTCCTGCTACTTTTAAAGAGGCAATTACAGCTGCTGACAAGCAGCTAGCTAGGGGATGGGGCTCCTTCAACCAACGCACGGATAACCTGGAGTAAGACCCTCAGGAAATGACACCCTTGGCGATGTGCCATTGCTCTCAGTGGGAATTGTGTGTTCGTGTAGGAAGAAAACCCTTTTGCACCCACAGAGCAGCCATGACCCTTTATGTTCTCCCACGTCTTCCAATTATTGCTTTCTACCTCTCTGGGTTTCCATTCTCTCTTTTTTATTATTGATTTTATGCTACCACATATGGTTTTCTGCTACCTTTCTGCGCTGGTGCAGCACCTTTATCGATTGTTTTCTTATAGCTGATTGCTGATTGCATTCCATTGATTTTAATTTGTGGATCACCCAGAGGACATTCCCAGAGGAATATAAATAAAAAAATTACATGAAGAAATAAAATAAAATTTAGCGCTGACTCATTTTGTGCCATGCTCCCCACACCGACTTTTGTGAATGTTTGTATGCGAATAAACAAATCTAAGTTTAGAGGCTCAGAGAAGCTGCCTCTTCTCTCTAATTATCCATGCAATGGTGGCAGGATAATCTTACACAGTTGAAGGGTGCTTCTGAGAGAATGGCACACTTCTCATTGAGGATAATGGCAGAACATTGCCCAATTTCCCCTCAGATTAGTTTTTAAAAAATTATTAAATGGATAAGAATTGTGCAAGATATTCCACAAGGATGCATTCTTAACCATCTGTTTGTGCTCTTCTTTACAACAGGGCCTGAAATGTTTCTTGCCATTGAATCACACCGCACTGGTGCATTTAGAGAAGGGGAGGACCTGGAAGTGATCTGAAAATTCAGTTAAAATGCTCAGGGCTTTGCATGGCAGATGTGTTCTCAGAATGGCACTCCTTGCAGCGGAGGGAAGGATTTAACCTAATACTATCCAGGGCAGGGCTATCCAGCCTGGGGTCCTCAAGATATTGTTGGGCTACAACTCCCATCATTCCTGACATTTGGGACTGGCTGGGGTTGACAGGATTTGGAGTCTAACAACATTTGGAGTTGGCAGAGGAGGAACTAGCTGCTCCGGCACTCGGAGTGGCGGGGCTAGCACCCAGGGGGTGTGCCTCCCGCTGTGAGCATCCTGGTGTCAGTATGCCTTTTAACCGATGTCAGTGACCGGGCTCAATAACTGGTTCTGCCTGGACTGGGCTAGGCGACTGGAGCACTTTCAGAGACCTTCCAATCCTGGAAAACAGGTCTCAGTTCACTGGGCTCACAGCTGTGCATTGTGAGCACCAGACTCAGCAGAGTATAAATAACGTGGAAGCTAGCTGTGAAGCATAACTTCTTTTATTTCTAATAGCTACTACAAACTAAAGAACTCCTGGCTTGCATGAGTGTTACATCTCTCACTCAGCCATCTTGTCACTACATAGATAAGACTCTTTACACTCAGAGTCAGGCCAGCAGTCAGGAGAGGAAGAGTAGAAGAGCAGTTTCTGCCCCCTCCTTTCTCAAAACATCAGATCAGGAGATTCTCGCAATGGGAGGGGGTGAAAATATCAACACCCGGGGGGCATGGCAATGTCACCCCCCCTCAGGGATGACACCCAGGGCAAACCGCACCCACCGCACCCACCTTGCTCCACCACTGGGAGCGGGCACCACATTGGAAACACCTGCTCAAGGGATCTTTTGGGACAGGAAATCTGATCTGAATACCCCCCCCCAAAAAAAAAACAGGACCCCAGATCAAGGCAAACTGCCCAAACCAACCCTGGGACCACCTACCTCGAATCTAGTCCGGAATAAATTTATGGAGTAGGACTAACGTCTAATTAGGGATTTTTATTTTTTTAAAAAAACTTAATTAAAAATATGATTGGCAGGGGAAGGAGATGTTGCAAGAACAGGGGTGTTCAGTCCTTTGGATTGAATTTGGAGTTGCACCCCCCCCCCCCGAGGAAATCCTCCGCCGAATAGCTGTTGAGTAGAGGGTTGGATCTGGCAGCTTGCTGGCTCAGGGGGCATGACACATATCCTCCAACATCCCAACATCAAAAATTGGGAAGCTCGTTTTTTGATCCTGAGCTCTGGCATGAGCCAGCTGATTCATGGCGGCAGAGCCCCAAACCCCCAAAACACATCTATTTTGGCCTGGTACTCTGGCACGAACCAGCTGACAGGTAGCGTTCCCAAAACAAGGAAGGATTGGACTCTGATTAATAGAATACACACAAGGCTTGACCAGCAAGACTCTGGGAGGGGTGTGTATAATAATAATTCCTCTCCACCCCTCGGCCCAGGTTGTTTTATTCACAAAAGAACTTTTTACATGGTGTTTGTAAGAACCAATCAGATTTCCTCTGAGCATTTCGAAACCCCTACGTTAGACAAAGTTAAAAGTTAAAAGAGCTAATTTCCTACTTGAGCATGCATATGTAATTCAGAGTAAATAAAAGAGGAAGCAAGGAGGAATGTTTTTAGGAAACTCTGGAGGTCATAAACAGGAGGGGCAGAATTTACCATCTCCTTATGAACTCTCTTCCTGGCCCTTAAGATTATCTAAAGATTGACAAACTACAAGAGCTGCATCAAAGCTAACTATATTTATGACCCAGGATGCCTGATGAAGCAACTGGCCTGTGTTTAGAATGCTTATGCATGCCTGTCAGGCATAGAGAAAGCAGAGATGCAGAGGCTTGTGGGATTCGATCAGAAATTATCGTCAATGGATTAAACCCAGTCAACGCAATGTGTTCATCGTGGACACAGTAGCTTGCTCCATATTTTTTTTATAATTCCTCATAGCAATCCCACCTGATCACTACAGTCTCATACCAGAATGCCGGACCAAAAAACCAGCTGTTCCAGGTTTCTGGGATGTCCCGCTCAATTTGGGACAGTTGAACAGTATGGTGGTATCACCTAGGAAGGACAGTCAGGTGGGATGAAGGAGAAATCAAGTGGGAAAGATGTTTGCAAAGGAGCACTGCACATTCTCCCATGTAGACACAGCCAGCCTAGTAGGTCCTTCCTCCTTTCCTAGGCCTTTTTCTCTGCTTCTCTCTCTTTCTGCCTAGCCACTCCTTCTTCCCACCCAATGTCTATCTACCCTTCCTGCCATATCCCAACAGCCCAGGATCTCTCTGACTGCCCCAACCCATGGTAATCCATGGCTGTTTCCACTCGATTTATGTCCACCTTATAAACTGGTTGCTTGTGGACAACAGCAAGCAGATCTGAAAGAGTTAAAGTGACTTGGGTACGTACTTTTTGTCATTAATTTTGCAGATCTTGTTTTTAATAAACTGAAACCCAGCCATGGAAAAACCATTGCAAAGTCCTGAAATAATTAAAAAAATGGAGAGATTTCTAGGATGATATGAGGACATATTAAGGCCAAAGCCATTTTATTATGGCTGTCGTAATATGATTTTATTTAAAGTTTGAAATTGGATTTTGGAGGAAGTAACCACCCACAAAAAGTCAAAGATTCCACTTTATATATATATTTTTAAAAGAAAAGCAGCTTCAAAATTGATTAAAGCCCCCCCTTTTTTTTACAGAGTGGGACTTTGAAAGAAGGATTGAAATAGAGTTTAACAAAATATCTGTCATGCGTTATCTCTGTAGGAGATAGAAAGGCAAATAGGAGGAAGAAGATAACAGCCCAAGGAGACTTTGCAACTCCCCAGGAAACAAAGCCCCTTGTTTCTCGAGTAAGACCCATAAACGCTACTTTCCTTTTCTAAAAAGCGGGAAGGAAATGACTTTACTGCACTTCCTTTCTTCAAGTTGGCAAAGTTAGCTTCGCATGAAGGTTCAGGGAGCAGGTGACGCTTCTGTTTGCTGTATGTTTATTTTAAACCCAGGAGAACCAGACATGCTCAGGTTGAGAAGTTGATACTCATTGTGAGTAGAACAAATGGCACACTCCTGACAATGTACTGTTTTCTTGTTCAGAGGAAACCAGAGACACTCATCTATTTTTAATTGAATTGTAAAAGGTGAGTTGCAAACTTGCTCCTGTTCATATGGGTGTGTGTGTGTGTGTGTGTGTGTGTGTGTGAGAGAGAGAGAGAGAGAGAGAGAGAGAGAGAGAGAGATTTTACCTTTTTTTCTTGGCTGGTGTCAGGTGGCTGCAAGCAACTCCCATGGCCGGTTGCCAGGAATAATAATAATAATAATAATAATAATAATAATAATAATAATAATAATAATTACAGTCATACCTTGGGTTACAGCTGCTCCAGTTGCGTTTCTTTGGGTTACGGACTGCCGAAACCTGGAAGTACTGGAACGGGTTACTTCCGGGTTTCGGTGGTTGCGCATGCGCAGAAGCGCTAAATCACAACCTGTGCATGCGCAGGCGCAGGTTGTGAATGCTGCGGGTTGCGAACGTGCATCCCGCATGGATCACATTCACAACCCGAGCGTCCACTCCTCCTCCTCCTCCTCTTCTTCTTCTTCTTCTTCTTCTTCTTCTTCTTCTTCTTCTTCTTATTCTTCTGCATCCCGCATGGATCACATTCACAACCCGAGCGTCCACTCTTCTTCTTCTTCTTCTTCTTCTTCTTCTTCTTCTTCTTCTCCTTCTCCTACTCCTTCTCCTTTTCTTCTTCCTCTTCTTCTTCTTCTTCATCTTCTGCTTCTCCTCCTCCTCCTCCTCCTCTTCTTCTTCTTCTTCTTCTTCTTGGAACAAGATGGTGACAGTTCCTCAAGGGAAGATGGTCCTTCAAAGACCCCTGTGCTGGCATTTGGGGGGGAGGGAGGGACAGAAGGGCCACTATGGGAGCTGAACGATGACACTTCATGTGCGCCTATTCCCCCAACACACTTCGGGTTGTAGACAACAAGGTTCTGCCCATTGTAGACCCATTGAAATTAACAAACCTAAGGTAGTCATATCCATTAGTATCAATGGGTCTACTCTGAGTAGGGCTAGTATTGGCTTCAGCCCACATGGGTTCAAAGGATGCCTAAACTAGAGAGTCATTGCAGTCAGTCATTGCAAATACTTTAATGACTCTGATTGTTAAGTGCAAGCTGGTGATAGCAGATTGGGCCTATCTGCACTATACATTTAAATCAGTACCATACCACATTAAATGTGTCGTTGAAGAGGGGATTATTGGTTTGTTTGCTTTTTCTTATTTTTATTATCTATTTTGTGCTTTTAATATTGTGCTTTTATATTGTGAACTGCCTTGAAATCTATGGGTTATAGGGTGGTATACAAACAACAACAAGAGGAAGAAGAAGAGGAAGAAGAAGGCTTCTCTCCCAAAGAATCCTGGGAATTGTCATTCCTTCAGAGTGCTGAGCCTACTAGACCCCAATTCTCCTCACAAGGCCAAAATTACATGTTTACTTAACAAACACACATTTCCCAAAACTTTTCTGCAGGACAAGGAGATGCTATTTGCAGGAGATAATAGGCAGGTGGGATGTGATAGTTAATCTTTCCATCACCCGCTACTTATTTCCCAAAATCTGTTTTCTCACAGCCAGACTGATTTCCAGAGATGTTAGCAAAACTTTCATTGCTGGGGCTTGGAAATGTAAGTCTCTGAAGTTTCCTCTCCCCTCCTTGAAGGATGACCCCTGAAATATTCTGAACCTCAGATTTCAATATGAGCAAGGGGAAAGCTCTCCTTCAATTGCTACCCACTCCCCTAGTCCCCAACCCCACACCCCACATTGCAGTAGTCCCTGGGGGAAATGAACTTTCTTCATGTTATGTGTGATGGTGAGGAACAGAGACTCAAGGAAGTAACAGGGTTGGGTACAATCAAAGTTCTCATGGGCTGGAAAACATGCACAACTATGTCCTAATTTTTGGGAGGCGTTTGGGCTTACTTCTGAGCAAATCCAGTTCAAGCAGGGGAGCATTCAGCCATCCCTACTTATTTCCAGTCTAAGAGCACAGCTGTGTGAAGGGGACTGAGAATAATATAGCCTGTGGGATGGGCTGTGTCAGGTGGGGAGGGCCCTCCTTTACACACAGACACCATCCTCTGCAAAGCCCTTGCAAATGGCCTTCGCATTAGCCTCCCCTGCCAAAAACTGGCTTGAAAACTCTGCCTCTGCATCATCATAATGTCCCCGTCCTACCTGACACTGCCCTCTTTGGGGGGAAAGAAAAGGATTCCCATTAAGTTGCAGGAAATCCATGTGCAATACTGGTGAGTGGATAAATAAATAACTATAGAACGCCTTTTAAAAAAATGGAAGTAAATAATATTTTAGGATGCCTCATTCGAAGGCAGCTTTCAGATGGCTGAGCAAAACAGGAATCATGGGGAACATCAAGATATAATTACTTGCTTTATAGAGAAATCTACCATGAAGAGACGAGCGTGTCTCCTCCCTCGCCCCACCCCCCTCCTCCCCTCTCCCAACACGAATGACAGCGCGGAAGAAGTGTGCGGTGCACAGCCAAGCACAGAGAGACGTCCCTGCATGAATCATTAGCGGCCTTCGTTTGGTGGAAGAGCCATTAGTAGCTCTGTGAATCTGAACCAAACAATTGTCAGCTGTCATCCTCCCTTTAACAAGGCAATTAAAAATTCACATTGCGCCAAGTGGAGATGGGAGGTCAAAGCAAGGCTTGGGGGAATTTGAAGCTTGGTTTTCCTTATAACTCAGAAATCCGGGGTAATTGGATCAAGCCTGTGACGGTGTGCTCAGAGCAAGTATTTAAAAAATAAAATAAAAATCAGGCTTGAGAGTTCCTACGTGCACCTCGGAAGAGCTCTGACGGATCAGCCCAATGGCTTCTCTAATCCAGCGTCCTGTTCTCACAGTGATCAACCAGATCCCTCTGGGGAATCCTGCAAGCAGGGATTCCCAGCGATTGGCCTTGCAGCAACATCGAGTTCTGAACATCTACTGATGTTATGTTGGATCTTTTGGGATGTAATCCACTGGGAGCAGTCAAGTACAACATTCCTTGCTTTGCTAGAGTGGTCATGCAGGGGATGTTGGTCCAGCCAGTCGAAACTTCCTGTTCCTCCTGACCTGGAGCATCCTTCCTTGCATGTGACTAGTAGGTGAGCGTGACCTTTCCAGACCTGGTAAAAGGACAAGGCATGCTGCCTCTCTCTCTTTTCCATCTTCCTTTCGTCCTGTGAACTGCTGGACGGCTAGCCTGCAGTCACTAGGTAAATCTTCCTTGTGGGGTAAACCTGTTTGTATATGTTTAAGCCTGCCTTCAGGGATCACACTGTGCTCTGCCTGATCATCAGTAAACCGTCTCTTATTGCTTATGAATAAGACTGAGGTGTCTTTATTCTTTTAGGGAGGATTCAAGGGGTCTTACCAGGAAACTATTAGAAGACATTTCAATCTGGACAAGTCAGATTGAATTGTGTATTGCCTTAAGAAACTCACATGAGTTTGCAACTAGTTTTCTGCTGTGTAAAGGGGAATACACTCTGCTAAGTAAAGGAACTTGCTAGCACATGTTAGGAAGGATATTAATAAACAATATATCCTCTCCTGCCACCCTGAACATTCCCACAGATCTCATCCTATCCCCAAAGGTCCTTCATCACACATAGTGATCTCTGGATTGTCCTAGAATGAAAAGAGTCAACATACGGTTGGCACATTTTATAAGAACCCAAGAAGACAACCATCTTGCCCAGCATTAAGTTCTCAACAGTGGCCAAATAGATGGTTGTAGGAAGCCCACAATCGGGACCTGAGTGCAGCAGTGCTCACCTCACATGTATTCTCCATTAACTGGTGTTCAGAAGCACACCACCTTTCATATTAGAGGTAGTATGTAGCCATGATGACTAATAACCACTGATAACACTATTCTGCATGCATTTGTCTAGCCCCATTGAATGCCATCCCATTTGCTAGCCATCACTACCCCTTGCAGCAGCAAAATCAACACTTTATCACATACACAGCCCAACAAGACAACAACGACAGCATACAAATCAATCTGGGTAACCTGATTCAAAAATACACACACTCACATCCCGCTCACACACAAAGACAAATCTCACTACAGCCAACCAAAGACAACCAACCACACCCTAAGCCACACCCAACCTCTCTCACCAGCAAGGAAATACAACAAGAGAATAGTAAGAGAATCCATACAAGTGACACTAACACAAAACCCCACACATACACTAAGTAGAAGAATGGAAGCATTTCCACCCAACCCCACCCCACTCACCATTCCCTCTGCCCCTCTTTCCCTCATAACCTAACACTAATGTCTCACAACAAAATGAAACTGATCTGTAGAACATGCAGCTTGAAAAAAGGGACAATGCACATATTTTTGTAAACTAAGAAATCTTTAATAATAAAAAGTTATTTATTTTTTGAAAAACTATGCACCGTGTGAAGAAACTACCTTCTTTTGTTTCTCCTGTACTCTAAATATTCAGCCTGATTGGGTGTTTTCTCCTTATGAGAGAGGGAGGGGAATAAAAACCCATGTGTAATACATTTTCCTTATACAGCTGTGTCCCCTCTTCTTTGTCTTTATCTCCTAAACTAATTGCTTCCCCAAAATGCTGTAAAGCTTTCCTCTGTTGTAAAGATGCTCTGTCCCCTTGATGAATCTGGTAGCCGTTTTCTGAACCTTTCCCAGCTCTGCAATATCCTTTTAGAGGTGTGGCAACCAGAACTGTACACCGTATTCCAAGTGTGGTCTCACCATAGATTTGCAAAATGGCATTTTGATATTGCCAGTTTTATTTTCAATCCTTTTCTTAATGTTCCCTAGCATGGAATTTGCCTTTTTTTCACTGAGCTGTCTACTTTGATCAGAATGGTTTGTCTCCTGGTCGGCCACTGCCAGCTCAGATCCCATGAACATACACGTGAAATTCAGATTTTACACTTTTACAGTTGCCTCACTGGGACTGTATTTGCCAGTTCACTGCCCATTTCCCTGGTTTGCAAAGTCCCTTCTGGAGCTCCTCACAATCATTTCATTTCATGTATTAAACTTATTAGTTGCTTGTTGCCCAAAGGTCTCCAAACGACTTGCAGCAAGAGAGAGAGAGAGAGAGAGAGAGAGAGAGAGAGAGAGAGAGAATTCAATCCCTTTTTTGCTTTTACCACCCTGAACAATTGGGGTGAAATGTTCTTTCTGAAACTTCATCTTTGTATCTTTAAGTACTAAAACCTTTCAGGATGCTATTTTCTGTGACCTGTACCTAATCCTATGTCTTCATGTCAGGGCCAGACCATGGGATGCAGACTGAGGTAAGTCACTCCAGGAGCCATGATCAGGAATGAAGAACAAGTGAGAACTGAAGACCAAGCCCAGGACTACAAATGAGTAACCATGAAGAAATGCACCATTGTTCAGGAAGACCATATGGTTCAAACAAGGCTTGGTGTGAAACACAGGGAAGCTGCCTACCAGCTCCATCTGGTGCATCAGCTGAGACCCTACCTGCCTACCCACTGTCTCACCAGAGCAGTACATGCTCTGGTAATCTCTCGCTTGGACTACTGCAATGAGCTCTACATGAAGCTACCTTTGAAGGTGACTAGGAAACTACAACAAATCCACACTGCAGCTTCCAGACTGGTGACTGGGAACGGCTGCTGGGACCATAAAGGATCTACACTGGCTCCCGGTATGTTTCTGAGCACAGTTCAAAGTGTTGGTGCTGACCTTTAAAGCCCTAAACGGCCTTGGCCCAGTATACCTGAAGGAGCGTCTCCACCCCCATCATTCAGCCTGGACACTGAGGTCCAGCTCCGAAGGCCTTCTGGTGGTTCCCTCACTGCGAGAAGTGAAGCTACAGGGAACCAGGCAGAGGGACTTCTTGGAAGTGAAGATGCCCCATCAGATGTCAAGGAAATGAGTAACAATATAACTTTTAGAAGACAACTGAAGGCATAGTGAAGTTTAATGTTTTGTTATGCTTTTATGTATGTTGGAAACCGCCCAGAGTGGCTGGGGCAACCATCACCATCACCACCATCATCATCATTGAACATGAAGCCTTTAATTGAATCAAGAGATTTGGGGAACTTGGCTCAAGCCGGCTGGGGTGTACCTGGCAAGGTGTGTCCTCAAGAGGGCCTTCAGGGCCAGAATGAGATGGTTGGAGGGCTGCATATGGGAGAGTAGCATATGGTACTGGGCAACAGAGCATCCGTCCAATACACTGTAAGAGTTCTTTTCAAACTCTTTTTGCAAACTGCTTGCTTAAATCTTTGAACTCTCATCCACATCTTCTTATAGCCCCTGTCCACAGTGGCGTAGCGTGGGTTGTCAGCACCCGGGGCAAGGCAAGTAATTTGCGCCCCCTAACCCGTGGATTTGCGCCCCCTAACCCGTGGATTTGCGCCCCCAAACCCTAACCCCCAGATGTTGCGCCCGGTGCGACCGGCCCCCCCTGCACCCCCCACGCTACGCCACTGCCTGTCCAGATCTTTTGTCCATTTATCTATATCGACAAGGAGGGGTGTTTTTTTTCCTCTGGCAAGGGCAATCAGACTATTATTACAGAGAGAAACAGGGTCTCTCCATCCTCCTGCGTATGTGTGTTGAACAGAGATAGCCAGCCCCTTCGCAAGGGAGCTGACAGGGCCCTGCGCCTCTGCATTCTCGGCTCTCATCTTCTTCAAAAAAAGGCAGTGCTTTGAAGATGTTTATCAAAAAGGATCATTAAGATGAAATGCGGGACTAAAATAAGGAGCGGAAGCCTTTATGTCTGGGACAACAAGAAGGTCCCCTGATGGTGCAGAAAGCCAAGCCAGATGTAACCATTGGGGAGACGTGGCTTTAAAAAAACCCCACAAAAATATCCAACCTTTTTCAGACATAAAAGAGTATTTTTATATCTTAATGATCACTGGGATTTATCCCTAGAGCGATAGTTTTCTGGCTTCTTGCCACCTGCAGCAATCTCTTTTGGGTTCTGGTGGGTTTAAGTTGATAATTGGTCCATGTAATGCCCTTGACCTGTGACCCTATAGGATATGAGCAGCAATCGGATGCCCCAAATAAGTCATTCTCTCTTTCATCCTGCAGCCATTCTAGCCAAGGTCATGAGATTCGGTCCCATTCATTTTGACAGCAGAGTGCTGTTGTGCTTACGTCCAGTTTTCAGGGTTCTCTCAGTCACTGTGAGAACAGGATTGGCCTTATCTTAGCAGGGTTGTCTTCTATAGTGGTACCTCTCGTTACAAACTTAATTCATTCCGGAGGTCCATCCTTAACCTGAAACTGTTCTTAACTAGAGGCGTGCTTTTGCTAATGGGGCCTCTTGCTGCTGCTGTGCTGCCGGCACACAATTTCCGTTCTCATGCTGGGGCAAAGTTCGCAACTCGAGGTAACTCTTCCAGGTTAGCGGAGTTTGTAACCTGAAGCGTTTGTAACCTGAGGCTTCTGTAACTCGAGGTACCACTGTATTCGTATGACATAAGAAAGTTGTCCCTATGTGCACACATTGTTGAAATGACACTTCTAATCAGCTTGGTCTCCTTCTGAGTGG
Source organism: Podarcis gaigeae (assembly GCF_964106915.1). Lineage (NCBI taxonomy): Eukaryota > Metazoa > Chordata > Lepidosauria > Squamata > Lacertidae > Podarcis > Podarcis gaigeae. The sequence goes on along the minus strand of NC_139686.1, from coordinate 10,530,042 downwards.
GAAATTTTCAAGTTTAAATGCTTGTCATCTGATAGTTTTGCTGCTGACAAGTACAGTGGTACCTCAGGTTATAGACGCTTCAGGTTACAGACGCTTCAGGTTACAGACGCTTCAGGTTACAGACTCCGCTAACCCAGAAATAGTACCTTGGGTTAAGAACTTTGCTTTAGGATGAGAACAGAAATTGTGCTCTGGTGGCACGGCAGCACCGGGATGCCCCATTAGCTAAAGTGGTGCTTCAGGTTAAGAACAGTTTCAGCTTAAGAACGAACCTCCGGAATGAATTAAGTTCTTAACCTGAGGTACCACTGTATTGGAGACAAAGTTTTGCATATGGACTTTTGGACGCAAGCTGTGTACAGATGTGTGTTCCATGTCTATAATAAGTAACTTAAAAAAACCTACAACACTTATTATCACATTTGGATTTCACCTTTCTTCCAAGGAGCTGAAGACAGCATACAAAGTTCAGCCCCTCCCCATTTATTCCCCACAACAACCCTGTGATATAGATTAGGGTGACAGACAGTGATTGGCCCAGAGACACCCAGTTAGCTTCATGGCTGAGTGAGGATTTGAACCCTGGTTTCCCAAATCCTAGTTGCCACCCAAACTACCACATCACACTGGCTTTCTTAAATCGCAACTACCCCAACTTTGTTGGAATTTATCTGTCTCGACTTTGGCCCTGTACTTGAGAGTGGACGCCAGGCCTAGACCATCCAGCTCCTACAGAAGGAATAAGCCTCCGCCAAAGAAGAAGAAGATTGGCAAAATAAAATCTTGAACTATGCAGGACAAATCAGATAACCTGAAAACCAAGAAAGAAAGAGATTGAATTTTAAAAGGGGGCAATTTTTCAATGCATATCCTTTAAGCTTTGTGTATAGCTTTGTGATGGAGGTTGAATCCTGACAGGACAGAAGTACTGTTTTTGGGGGACAGAAGGCGGGCAGGTGTGGAGGATTCCCTGGTCCTAAATGGGGTAATTGTGCCCCTGAAGGACCAGGTGCACAGCCTGGGAGTCATTTTGGACTCACAGCTGTCTGTGGACGCGCAGGACAAATCTGTGTCCAGGACAGCTGTTTACCAGCTGCATCTGGTACGTAGGCTGAGACCCTATCTGCCTGCAGACTGCCTCGCCAGAGTGGTGCATGCTCTGGTTATCTCCCGTTTGGACTACTGCAAAGCACTCTATGTGGGGCTACCTTTGAAGGTGACCCGGAAACTACAACTAATCCAGAATGCGGCAGCTAGACTGGTGACTGGGAACGGCCGCTGAGACCATATAACACCGGTCTTGAAAGACCTACATTGGCTCCCAGTACGTTTCCGAGCACAATTCAAAGTGTTGGTGCTGACCTTTAAAGCCCTAAAGCCTTGGTCCAGTATATCTGAAGGCACCCGCCATGTGAAACGTCCTCCTACCAGGTGCCAAAGACAACAACAATTACCAGACTTTTAAAAGACATCTGAAGGCAGCCCTATTTAGGGAAGCTTTTAATGTTTGATGTATTACAGTATTTTTATATTATTATTTTTTGGAAGCCGCCCAGAGTGGCTGGGGAAGCCCAGCCAGATGGGCGGGGTATAAATAAATAAATAAATAAATAAATAAATTATTATTATTATTATTATTATTATTATTATTATTATTATTATTGACTTTTACATTAGTATAACTTTTAAAAGTCACTTGTATTAAGATGAAGAAGGTTTAAAATTGGCTTATTAAGAATATAAGGTTTTATGGCCGTGCATGAATAAGTACTAAACAATGAAACCAAGAGGGGGTGTGGAGGGAAGCCAAGCAAGATTATGGTTTAAAAATTTACTCATGATGTTTTCTTTTTCTTTTTATCATGTATTGTTGTTAACTTTTATTCCTTTTTGCTATTTTTGGAAAATCAATAAAATGTTATAAAAAATGGAATCTATCTGTCTCAAGAGACAATGGAGCACATTTCCGGGGGTGAAGTCAAACTGCTGCATTAGTAGCACTGAAATGAACTCCCTGGGGTGCAAGCCCTGGGCACTGCGTCTGGGGGTCCTGGGCTGCCTGGACAACAACCTGCCTCCTTGGCCTTGCTGATGTGATCTGAAAGAAAGGAAAGCAATACATTTGGCACCAGCCCAGCTTAGCTACAGGAGTTGCTGGAAGGAGGCGTACAAGTAATAATAATAATAATAATAATAATAATAATAATAATAATTTATTCTTTATACCCCACCCATCTGGTTGGGTTTCTCCAGCCACTCTGGGCAGCTTCCAACAAAACACTAAAATACAGTAATGCCTCAAACATTAAAAGCTTCCCTAAACAGGGCTGCCTTCAGATGTCATCTAAAAGTGTGGTAGTTGTTGTTCTCTTTCACATCTGGTGGGAGGGCATTCCACAGGGTGGGTGCCACTACCGAGAAGGCCCTCTGCCTGGTTCCCTGTAACTTGGCTTCTCACAGTGAGGGAACTGCCAGTAGGCCCTCGGCGCTGGACCTAAGTGTCTGGGCAGAACAATGGGGGTGGAGACGCTCCTTCAGATATACTGGACCGAGGCAGCCATCAGACCATTTTAGGAAATCCACTCCACAGTCTGTGATACTATAATCAATGACACAATTCTGCACCCAGGCAATCCAAAAGCTGTTCTAAGAACACTTCCGGGTCGGCGCCATCGCCGAATGGCGGGCTCCCTCCGAGCTCCGGAGGGAGCCGGCTTGGCAGGGGCTGGGTCCTACCGCACTGGCGATGCGGGGACCCTCAAAAACCACGGCCAGAGGAGGCCGTGGACATGGAGACTCGGCTGGCACCGTTAGCGCTCTCCCGACTCGTGAAGGAGCCTTTTTAAAGGCTACGGATCGGGTGCCGGGGAGAAGCGTGGTGCTTTGAGTTCTCTGCTATCCCTGCCGAGCGCAGTCGCATGCCATCCGGCGGAGAGCGCTGACTTCTTCTATTGAAAATTCGGCTCTAAAGAAGAACCCGTGAGTAATTGGAATATGGACTAAAAAAAGGGGATAAATTTTTAAAATTCGGAGCGAACGGGGGAGGCGGAAAAAAGGAAGTCAGCCCACCCCTAAATTGTAGAAGAGCCAAAACAAAGGACTGGACAACTAAGATCGAGTGTAACCTTATCTTGCCGAATCAGCAACTTCGCGAGGGAAAATTATAAGATTGAGCTGGAGGAGAAAAGTGGAAGTTTTAAAAAAGCAACCCCCCCCCCCCCGGAATCCCTGGAGCGATTCGTGAAACTGCCTGGAGAAAAGCGATGGAGGTTTTGACAGCTGTCAAAGAGCTGTCAAAAAGGAAGATTAAAATAGAGACTTTGTTATGAGGACTTTGCCGGTTATATTTGTTATAAATTGAATATAAACTGTTTTAAATATCGGTCAACAAGCTACTTGGTCTGGTGGATGTGATTCTGGAAGGGAACTTTGTTACTGCAATCCACCTAGAGGATCCGAGGGATATTGCATGTGTTTTTCACAGGAAACTTGAACAGTTGAATGGAACTTTTAATCTCCTGGGAAACTGCAGGAATGGAACATTATTTTGTCTACAGAGGTCTACACACTACAGGAAACAATGGAACTATTTGTTGGAAAATGAAAGGAACATGATGCAATGCTTTGCTCCATGAATAACAAGCCTCTGCAGAGACACTAGAAACTTTTGGAAAAAGAACATTTCTGTGGGAGAACAGAGAAATAAAAAGGAGGAGAATGATTGACAAGAACAAGGAAATAACAAGAACTGGACAGAACTGGGGGAACATTTGGGATATTCAGGTTTGACAAGCTTATGGATACAAAATTGGAGTTTTTACTCCTGGATATAAAAACCTGGATAGAAGAAATGGGCCCTTATTTGATAGACTCCTTCTATGACTGGACATCCGTAATTAAAGACTGGCAAAGAACCTGAGGGACATAGTGTAATGTGGGAACTCCAGGAAGATATTAGAAGTGGAGGGATAGGTGAAACGCAAAGGGGAAAGAGGGGAGGGAAAATTGGAATCCAAAGGCGGTAAAATTACTATTCATATTTATCTTATTTCCATCTGTACTATGCTTGAAAGGGGGAAACTCGTGGAAGGGAATAGATCGATCTTAGGGGGTGGGAATTTGGATAAATTGGGTTATTGATGAAGAGTGTAATTTGGGGATAAGAACTTGTTGAATTTAATTGCTTATTTGGAAGATTTGGAACACAAGAGGGGGTAGGGAGGGGAAGTCCTAGTTATTGGCAATAGTTTGGATTTAATTTGTTTTGATTTGTTTTAATTTGGAAAACCTTAATAAAAATTATTATAAAAAAAAAAGCTGTTCTAAGAAAACCTGGCTGTAGACAACTGAGTAAGATTTGCAAAGCGAGTCTTATTTGGACCAGGGAAGACTACTTCCATCAGATCCCCTGTTTCAGAGGTACTTGATGGGAGCTGTTTCCTGAAGGCAGCTGCTGCCTAGAAAAAAACAAGGAGAATGGCAGGGAATGGTAGCCAAATAATCCCAGCTTCATATGGTCACCGTATAATTTCTTTTCCTATCCAATACAGTATTTTGTAAGCTGCTTTTGAAAGACTTTGGAGGCTGTGAAGCAAAATGTAAGTATTCTCACTAGGGACGCAGGTGGCGCTGTGGTCTAAACCACAGAGCCTAGGGCTTGCTGATCGGAAGGTCGGCGATTCAAATCTCTGCGACAGGGTGAGCTCCTGTTGTTCGGTCGCAGCTCCTGTCAACCTAGCAGTTCGAAAGCACAACAAAGTGCAAGTAGATAAATAGGTACCACTCCAGTGGGAAGGTTTCTCCAGAAGTGGCTTAGTCATGCTGGCCACATGACCTGGAAAAACTATCTATGGACAAATGCCGGCTCCCTTGGCCTATAAATCTAGATGAGGACCGCAACCCCAGAGTTGTTCATGACTGGACTTAACTGTCAGGGGTCCTTTACCTCTACCTTTAAGTATTCTCACTACCTAAACAGCAATTCTACATTGTTACTGTTTCCCATTATTTTCTCATGATCTACCAGTCATTTTGAGGACCTGTCCAGAGTGCTGAAGCCCTGCCCCCAGCGATTGAAAATCTTCTTTTAGTCAATATGCTAGCGGTTGATATTCAGCAGTTGCCTTTCAAGCCTGTCTTTGCAGCCATGAATTTTGCAAAGTTGTTTTTTAATAATTAAATAAATAAAGCTGTAATTTAAGGTTGAATCCTGTGCCCTGCCATGCACCGACACTGATGCAATATATGCGCAGCATTAGTGACAGCCTCTTTCAGACAGAGAGGGTGTATTAAATCGGAATAATGAAAGTAAGCCCAGATCTCCATTTTTGATAGCACAGACCAGGGCAATGGTCCAAAGGGTGACATTCATTCCCTTCTGCACAAGCTTTTGAGGGCCACATGCCAATGGTAGGCAGAACCAGAGTCAAACATGGGTGGATCAATGAATGAGTGCTAATTTTACCTTTGCACTATAGAACTGACTTCTACATACTTTTGATCTTCCATTCACGTAAGACATCATCAACTCTGGTTCAAGGACTCATTCCAGCCAGGCAAAAAAAAAAAAAAAAAAAGGTTGGAGACGGGTGTTTAAATTTAAATAAATAAATAAACTTTATTCGCATTAGCCAATGGCCATAGTAACATAAAACAAGCAATATATACAAATAAAAAGACAGTAATGGGTAAAAAGGGCAATCATATGACCAAGATTATCGTTCAGATAGTGGCCCTTAATCTCATTGCACCCTCGATAAACCTAGCAATCTTAGCTGTTGTCTGATCATTTTGATCTGATAAAAGAAAGAACCATGTGGCCTCAGAACGGTGGCCTGGGATGGTAAGTAAGAGTGGGGTGATGATCTCATTCCTCAGATCTTTATAAAGGGGACAGGATAGAAGAACACGAGCCACTGTTTCCAGATTGCCATCTCCACAGGGACAGAGTCATTTCTCAGTTGGAATCTTTTGGTATCGGAGACAGGTGTTGGGAGGACCACCTTCAGTCCCTGGGCCTGAGATTCCCATCCCCAAGCTAAGGGGCGGCCGCCAAGACCACATAACACCAGTCTTGAAAGACCTACATTGGCTCCCAGTACGTTTCCGAGCACAATTCAAAGTGCTGGTGTTGACCTTTAAAGCCCTAAACGGCCTCGGCCCAGTATACCTGAAGGAGCGTCTCCACCCCCATCGTTCTGCCCGGACGCTGAGGTCCAGCTCCGAGGGTCTTCTGGCAGTTCCCTCATTGCGAGAAGGAAAGCTACAGGGAACCAGGCAGAGGGCCTTCTCGGTAGTGGCGCCTGCCCTGTGGAACGCCCTCCCATCAGATGTCAAAGTGATAAATAACTACCTGACATTCAGAAGACATCTTAAGGCAGCCCTGTTATTATTATTATTATTATTATTATTATTAGGGCCTAGACTGGACTATGTGTTTGGGGACCGGGGCAAAGAAGGGCTTTGAGCAGGGTCAATTCCAGTGTAGTCCCCTTGCAGCGAGGTGCCCACCTCAGGTCGGCTTGCAAGGATTTCGGCACACCTGCCCAATGAGCATGTGCCTTTCTGCCATCACATACAATCCCATTGAACAGATGATGGAGTCTAGTAATGAAACCAGATTTGCGCCATTTTGTCCTATCCACAGCTGTCAGATGATGTAATCGGAGGTGCATTTTGCGAGTCATGCCACAGAGTAAATGTAGCTGGCATATGCTTTTGTAGTATTGCTTTGCTGCTGTTGTTTTTCCTCTAACAAGTACAAAGACCTCCCTCCCTCCCCCCTCTCTCTCAAAAGAAAGGAAAAAAGGAAAAAAGGGGGGGGGGAGAATCTCTGCATTTGTTTCTGCCTGAAAAGAAAATTGCCGGTGTATTTGCGTGTCGGTGTCTAGTTAGGGAGTGACAGCTGCAGCAGCTGCCCCTTGTGAGCGGTTGCATTGTGCATTGTTTTCCTGAACTCCACCAAATGTGTTCCACCCGAAATTGCCGGGTGCAGAAGATCAAACCAATGAAGAACTACACAGCCCTGCTGCTGGTATTCCAATGGGAATGTTCCTCGGGTGCCCTTCTCCCTCACTCACTGAGGCTAATGTTGGTCTGTGCACAGGACATGGGGTTTTTTGGGTGGGTGCTCTGAAGGCAGATGAAGCCTTGGGGATGTTGAGACTTTGAGTACATGCAGCTTTTGGAGTGTACAATTAGTGTGTTGGCTACAAGCCAGGTTAAACAGAGTACGTGAGAAATTCTGGAAATTCAGGAAAGCTTAGCAACAGGTGGTGATTGGCTAAGTTCTTCCTTATAAGCAGTATGACACCATGGTTTGTTGTTGGAGTGTTGAATTTGGAATAGGAGTTTGAACCTTGTCTGTGTATATATAGTAACTTCTACAAAGCTATGCTTTATTCTGCTGTATATAATAAAACTAAGGACGCGGGTGGTGCTGTGGGTTAAAACACAGAGCCTAGGACTTGCCGATCAGAAGGTCGGCAGTTCGAATCCCCGTAACGGGGTGAGCTCCCGTTGCTCAGTCCCTGCTCCTGCCAACCTAGCAGTTTGAAAGCACGTCAAAGTGCAAGTAGATAAATAGGTACCGCTCCGGCAGGAAGGTAAACGGCATTTCCGTGCTCTGCACTGGTTCGCCAGAAGTGGCTGAGTCATGCTGGCCACATGACCCAGAAGCTGTATGCCAGCTCCCTCGGCCAATAAAGCAAGATGAGCACCGCAACCCCAGAGTCGGCCACGACTGGACCTAATGGTCAGGGGTCCCTTTACCTTTACCTTATATAATAAAACTAAACAAAAATCAAGTTACTAGTCAGCAAGTTCTGCTCCTGTTCGTCATCTTGGAATTCACTGATTTGGCAGCTGGTAGCAAGAGCTATGGTTAAGATCCATCAACAGGGGACGAGCTTGTTTTCTCCTCCTCTGGAGGGTAGGACTCAAACCAATGGCTTCAAGTTACAAGAAAGGTTGATTCTGACCAAACCCCAGGAAGAACTTTCCGGCAGCAGGAGCTGTTCGACTCCCTTGGAAGGTTGCAGACTCTCTCCTTCATTGGAGGTTTTTTAAGCAGATGTTGGATGGTCATCTGACATGGAGGCTTTAGCTGAGATTCCTGCATTGCAGGGGGTTGGATTAGATGACCCTCGAGGTCCCTTTCAACTCTGCAATTCCGTGATTCTAGAAAATTAAACATAATGCTCTATATATCCTCACCTGAACACTTGGATCTGCAGCGCTGGCACTTTTAGAAGTGTAGCATAATCTTTGATCTGCGTTTGCAAGGAATGGAGTCTTCAGTGTGGCAGCTCCTACAGTTCGGAACTCCCTGCTCATTGACATGAGGCAGGCACATTCACTGTATTATTTCTGGAACCTGTTTAAAATATATTTTTTAAATTTATTTCAGAAAGCCTACTTAGACATGTACTGTACATCTGACAGGCATCTTAATACGTAACTGTATCTTCTAATTTATCTTTTTTATAAACTTGCTTTTTTTAAAGTCTAATTTAACTCAATCTATGCTTTATGGCTTAGATAAACCGCTTAGAGGTTAAGTGGTATACATATACATATATAAACAGATGTCTGGTATTTATATTAGTGCTGGGAAAGACTGTGTGGAATTGCTGGCAGTCGGATAAGACCAGGGCTGTGGTTCCGTATTTATTTCGTTTATTCCATTCCTTCCTTCTCAAGAAGCCTGGGGTGGCAGACAGCGAGGTGGTAAAACAATGCAATTAAAAACAAAACAAAAACATATTTCAAACATTAAAAACATATACGGCGGCTTTGTAATATTTATTGGGTGTGAAACATGAAATCAAAACAGCGTGAATGGCTTCGGATCTAATTTGAATGATAAAGGTGTGCATATTCATATTGGAATATTTTCACTATGTTGGGTGTCTTGCAGAGGAATCCTATATTTCCGACGCCACCAATGGTTTAGCAGCCCTGCTGTTTGCAGAAGCATCAGTAGCAGTGGAAGGCGATGGGGCAGCCAGATCAGACCCTATCGTGGGTCTTCTCAGCCCTGCTCCTTCAACACCCTTGTAACACCCTTTTGGGGGACTTTCTACTGGATACTGTGATCTAAACCACTGAGCCTCTTGAGCTTGCCCATCAGAAAGCCGGTGGTTCGAATCCCCATGATGGAGTGAGCTCCTGTTGCTCTGCCCCAGCTCCTGCCAACCTAGCAGTTTGAAAGCACACCGCTGCAAGTAGATAAAGGAGTAAGTAGATAAAGTAGATAAAGCAAGCAGATAAAGAAGTATACCTGAAGGAGTGTGTCCACCCCCATCGTTCTGCCCGGACACTGTGGTCCAGCTCTGAGGGCCTTCTGGTGGTTCCCTCACTGCGAGAAGCAAAGTTACAGGGAACCAGGCAGAGGGCCTTCTCGGTAGTGGCACCTGCCCTGTGGAACACCCTCCCATCAGATGACAAGGAAATAAACAACTATCTGACTTTTAGAAGACATCTGAAGGCAGCCCTGTTTAGGGAAGTTTTTAATGTTTGAAGTTTTATTCTGCTTTTAGTGTTCTGTTGGAAGCGGCCCAGAGTGGCTGGGGAAACCCAGCCAGATAGGCAGGGTATAAATAAAAAATTATTATTATTATAAATACGTACCGCTGTGCCGGGAAGGTAAATGGGGTTTCCATGTGCTCTGGCTTCCGTCACGGTGTTTCATTGTGTCAAAAGTGATATAGTCATGCTGGCCACATGACCCAGAAAGCTGTCTGTGGACAAACACTGGCTCCCTTGGCCTGAAAGCGAGATGAGCACCTTTGACTGAACTTAACCGTCCAGGGGTCCACGTGATGGGGTGAGCTCCTGCTGCTCTGTCCCAGCTCCTGCCAACCGAGCAGTTCGAAAGCACGCTAGTGCAAGTAGATAAATAGGTACCGCTGTGGCAGGAAGGTAAACGGCGTTTCCGTGCACTCTGGTTTCCATCATGGCGTCCCGTTGCACCAGAAGTGGTTTAGTCAGGCTGACCACATGATCTGGAAAGCTGTCTGTGGACAAACTCCGGCTCCCTCGGCCTGAAAGCGGGATGATACAACTGGACACCAAATGGAGATTAGAAGACACTCAGAGCAGGAGTGCTGTTTCCCAAAAATATTTTATAAAGGGCAGGAATTACCAGGGTGGGTGGTGCCCACAGACAACATGCTTCCACGGTGTTTTTCAACACTGGAGCAAAGTTTTTCATTGAATCATAGAATCTTTGAGCTGGAAGGGACCACGGACCATCTAGTCCAACCCTATGCAATGCAGAAGTCCCAGCTAAAGCTGCCATCCAACCTCTGCTTAAAAACCTCCAAGGAAGAAGAGTCCACCACCTCTAATGGGAGTCTGTTCTTTCAAATATCAAGAGCACTCTCAGGGATTTTTGGCTGGGGATTCCCCCAGTCCTACCACAAGATTGAACTTGGGACCTTCTGCATTCAAAGCAGATGTTCTACCACCGAGCTATGGCCATTACCTACAGATGAACTGGTGTATTCTACAACCTTGGAGATTGCAGAACCCATCATTAGAAAGTTGACTGTCCACCCTATGGCTCATGGTCACCCACTTCCCCCCACAACTGCCTGCAGTTCACAGAATCATAGAATTGTAAATTTGAAGGAACCCAGAGAGTCATTTAGTCCAACCCCCTGCAATGCAGGTGTTAAATTGTGGGTGAACACATCAGATGACACAGCGATTCTCCAAGCAGCTCTTGTTAATTCACAGGTCAGAACAGAACTGAACTGAAGGGTTCAGCCAGCCTGCTTATATAGAGCTCCAGTACAACGTAACTGTAACAACTTTCTCTAACTATCCAATCACTGAACGTCACTTTCAGTCCCTTATATGCATATGTAGACCTGAACTATCTACAGTATCCCCCTGCTGGCCCAGGGTAAGAACTTCAGTACATAACACCCCTCCCCACCGAGATAAGGTGTAAATTACAATCGTAATGGTTTTCTTATATACAGCACTACACGTAATGGTTCAATTAGGCACAAAAGCATATCGGTTACATTTCACATACTTCCATTAGACTAACAGGGTTACATGTCCAACAACATAGTCCTTTAAATAAGTTGGGTGCTTGGAAACTCTGCCAGACCGCCAGGGACCAGTACCCAGGTCTGGGGGGCCACCTGATTCTTGCTGAGGCTGTGGTGTGACCCTAGGTGGCATTGAAACCAAGTCCTCTGGATTCGCTGCTGTGGGTGGAACATCTGCAAGTGGAGTTGGCAGAATGTCAGGCATGGCCCGAGTCCCCCTGCTGGCCCAGGGTGAGAACTTCAGTACATAACAGCAGGAATCCTGCCCACAGTTATCCCTGAGTGGGCTTGAACCAGCAGCTTTCTGGTTAACTGCAGTTGTTGCTTTTGAGTAGGCTATGGTCTACCATTACGCAGCCCCAGTTCTGTTGACATTTCTTGAGAAGGAAACGCTTATATTGAGTGCCTAGCCTGGGTCTCCCTCAAAAGCATTTTCATCCTCTAGCGATCTGGTATGTTTCAGAACCCAGAGAAATGTAAGCTGAAATGAGCCTATTCAATTTTCTCGAAAGACCCAGAGAATACAATGCGGGAGACAGATTTTTCCTGTCGCTTACCAAATGTTTGAAGTGAAAATGGCTGCTTTTTTTCCAACGCCGGGGAACTTGTGGGAAATGACCTGTACCGGGGATAAGTTGACAGGCACAGTGGGGGATTTCATTACACCTTCGGATTTGATGGCACAACCAGCTCTCTGTAACCTCTGGCTAGTGCTCGGAATTGAATCTGTAAATGTTAATCAATATTTCAGGCCTATTAAATAAAGAAAGGCATTGTGGAAATCAAAGCGCTAATGGCTGGCGTGGCGCTAGGCAAAGGCTTCCAGCCTGTCAGAAATCTTGTCAGGAGCAAAAGAGCAAATATTTTAATAAAACAATTATCTCTACAATATCGGACCTGTTATGCTGCTGGTACGGTGGAGGTGATTTAATTCCTGTGACGGTGTGCAAGGTGGGAAAGAGCTGTAGCTCAGCGGTAGGGCGTCTGCTCAGCATGTGGAAGATCTCAAGTTCAATCCTTGACATCTGTGGGAAAGGCTGAAACACCTGAGAGATGCTGGCAGTCAGTGTGGACAGTATTGGACTAGAGGAACCAATGTCTGACTCAGCACAATAGGACCGCGAGGCCTTGTTGATCTTTCCATCTCAGTTTTGGAACCCTTTTTTCAGACTCGGAATGTGGGGTGTCAAAAATGGACCCAAATATAAAAATGATGTATAGATGGTACATTACACCTGTAAAAATGGTAAGAATGTATAGAACAGGCTCTAAAAATGCTGGAAGTTAAAGAAAAAGATGGCAAGTCTTTTTCATATGTGGTGGAATTGTAAAATAATTAAGAATTATTGGGAAATGATATACAGTGGTACCTCTGGATGCGAACGGGATCCGTTCCGGAGCCCCATTCGCATCCTGAAGCGAACGCAAGCCATGACTGTGCGTCTGTGCATGTTGCGATTCGCCACTTCTGCGCATGCGTGTGACGTCATTTTGAGCGTCTGCGCATGAGCAAGCGGCAAAACCTGGAAGTAACGCATTCCGTTACTTCTGGGTCGCCGCGGAGCACAACCTGAAAATGCTCAACCCGAAGCTACTTCAACCCGAAGTATGACCAAACATTGTTCCAGGATACTAGTTGAATGATGGTAAGTGCAGAAAAACCCTGAGGGTTTTTGTGTGGCTGGAATGTTGTCCTTGAACCCTGGCAATTTTTGCACATCTGGATGTAGGATGGGTTATTTATTTATTAAATATATACCCCCACACCTTCCCCCAAAGGAGCCCAGGCTGGCAAACATGTCAATGTCAAAACAATGCAGTTAAAAATTCTTTAAAACAACAACACACAGTTAAATACAACCTTAAAATAAATCCCTTAAAATGCTCCTAAAAGCAATTGCCTACATTCAACCAGTTTCAAGGCTGCCAGGGATAGGAATTTCAAGCATCAAATGCCAGATAGTGTGTGAATTTGTGTAGAAACTAGCCTGCTTAATAATAATAATAATAATAATAATAATAATAATAATAATAATTTTATTTCTTAGACTACCCATCTGGCTGGGTTTCCCCAGCCACTCTGGGCAGCTTACAGCATAACGGTAATTTGAATTTTTGCCCCGCCCACTTTTGCCTCTGGTCACGCCCACCAGGGGAATGTGACTCATGGAAAGTTATCCAGAACCAATCGCAGCTCTTGGACTGAGAAAGGCTCGAAGTGACGGAAAACAGCCACCATCATTTATGTGACAGGTATAAGTTTAAAAAGAAAAGAAAAAAGATTCCCACCCTTATATTTGTACATTTTGTGATTGCATCCTCGAAGAATTTCCATTATTAGTTTGTGTGCCATGAATACGGAAGGTTGTTATTATTATTATGCTAATTATTATTATTTTCGCTTTAAGTACTAACAGCTGAAAAGCTCTTCGTTCAGCTCTCGTTCGCACTTCCCGCTGTGCAAAACTAGGTGGGAACTTTCGCTGTCACAAATTTATTCTTGAAATTCCCAGAGGGGCTGGGAAGCTACAGAAATGTCTTGAAGGTGTCATCCCAAATGAATAATCTTCACCAAGGGATGCAACAGAGAGTTGCATAAAACACACACACACAGAGAGAGAGAGAGAGAGAGAGAGAGAGAGAGAGAGAAAGAGAGAGAGAGAGAGAGAGAGAGAGAGAGAGAGAGAGAGAGATGAGATGGAAGGAAAATGAAAAAGCTTCAGTAAAAAAGCACAATGTAAAGATAAAAGATAGCTCTATAAGGAATTTGGAAGGTTAATCAGAATGCAGAACTGCAGGGGGAATGTCCATGGATATTCTCTCTTGTTGTAGGCAACATGTCTCTGAATACCAGTTGCTGGAAACTACAAGCAGAGACCATCACATTGCACTCAGGCCATGCCTATGAGCTTCTCAAAGGCATCTTGCTGGCCCATACTCCCCAACATTTCTCTGATGAAAATAGGGACATCCAGTGTGGTGTAGTGGTTAAGAGTGGTCAACTCGTAATCTGGTGAACCGGGTTCGCTTCCTCGCTCCTCCACATGCAGCTGCTGGGTGACCTTGGGCTAGTCACACTTCTCTGGAGTCTCTCAGCCCCACTCACCTCACAGAGTGTTTGTTGTGGGGGAGGAAGGGAAAGGAGAATGTTAGCCGCTTTGAGACTCATTAGGGTAGTGATAAAGTGGGATATCAAATCCAAACTCCTCCTCCTCCTCCTCCTCCTCTCCTCCTCCTCCTCCTCCTCTCCTCTCCTCCTCCTCCTCCTCCTCCTCCTCCTCCTCCTCCTCCTTCTTAACATTACAAAGCCTCCATGTACAGGGCTGCCTTCAGATATCTTCTAGAGGTTGGATAGTTACTTATCACTTTGGCTCGGGGGTTACATAACTCCATACCCTCCAACAATTCTCCCATAAAAACAGGGGCGTCCTAAGGAAAAGCAGGACATTCTGGGATCAAATCAGAAACTGAGATGACTTCTGTAAATCCAGTTCTGTCCCAGGAAAGTTGGAGCACTTGGAGGGTCTATGGTGGTGCAATACCACCTGAAGGTTACCACTGTTGGAGGCAACAATGCTTCTGGATCACAGTTGCTGGAAACCACAGGTGAGAAGAAGATGGTCCTTGTTCTCGACTCCTGCTGGCTGTTTTCACACCTGGTTGGCCACCTTGAGAACGGGACGCAGGTCTAGACGGACCATTCTTATGTCCTTGTGTTGGTTACAAAAAAATGACCTAAGCAAACACATCAGAGCACATAACCATCTCATTTCACAGTGTTTAATGTTTTCGTTTTAATCTGCAATTAAAGCTTAGATTGATTAATCTGCCAATTAAATCTTGCCTCTTGAATCTGAATCCATTTTGACGGGCGACTAACTCGGGGTGCGTTGTTGTCTTTCCCCTGGGGGCCGATTCACCCAGAACAATCGATACTTCATGTTCTCTTGTCTACCCACGGCCATGTTTCCCATTACAGGAGAGGAGGGGGAAGCAGATCCCCATTTGTTCCTGACAGCTTGCATGTGGCTTAACATTTAGACAATTCATGTGCAGACATTAATTAGCTGGGGTGAGATGAGGAACAAATGGTGGGAACTCTACACTTCTCACCTCGGAAGCCTAACAGAATGGGCAAGGCGCTCTTGCGAGGCCCAGCCAAAGAAATCCACCAAGTTGGAACAGCAGGATGCATTTCGGATAGTCAAACTGTCAACAGCCTCCAACGAAATAGTTTTGAGAGCAAGTTGCAGCTGACACTTTGTAAAAATAAAATTTAAAAAAAAACAACAAACCACGATGTGCTAAAAATGCAGGAGAAAGTGGATTATGGTGTCCCTGACTTGGAAAGTTTTGACAGAGGCTGGTGTGTGAAGGCATCGTAGTGTTGATCAAACTGATAGAAGGAGTCATTGACTGAATTTCTAGCGCAATCTTATAATTTAGGAACCACAAAATGCACCACCTTAGGGTTTAAATAATGGCTATATAAACTAAGGCCCTGGGCTGGATCTGGCCCAATCGCCTTCTAAATCCAGCCTGCGGACAGTCCAGGAATCAGCAATCTGCATGTTTTTACATGAGTAGAATGTATCCTTTTATTTAAAATGTATCTCTGGGTTATTTGTGGGGCATAGGAATTTGTTCATTCCCCCCCCCCCTTCAAAATATAGTCCGGACAGTGGACCGGCCCCCTGCTGAAAAAGTTTGCTGACCCCTGGAAAGGAATGAAATCACTTGGACTTATATGAGGGGTACTTGCACACCATATGCTCTGTAGGCAAAACGTCAGAAAAAAACTGAGCAGGGTCACCCCAATATTACTATTGTTCATTATTATTTATTAAATTTGCATACCGCCCTATAGCTAGTCTCAGGGCGGTTCACAATATAAAAACATAAAATACATGATAGATCTGAAAACAAGAACAACCCAATAACCTTCTCTCTCCCCAACACATTTTATTTTATTTTTTGTAAAGTTTTTTATTTGATTTTTCAAATATAAATTTATAACAAAACCAAATACATTTCCATATACAGAGATTCCTCTGAATCTCATGACGCCCCCATCCCCTCAGTGGGTCCTAATGTCAATGTTTTCAACTGCATAGCGCGTTCTCCTTCATGGAGAGCACGTGTTGCGGTGGGGGCCACCAGGACACTCCAAAGTTGGGGGCGGGCTAACTGATCGATGGCCACTGATGCGATTGGGACTTCCCTTGTTGTTGGGAAGAAATTAATGTTGCCATTTATTGATTGACAGCCAGAAATGCTTGGCCTTCAGAGGAACTTGCCCCCATACACTGAGCAGATCCTGCAGGATTTGGCCCACCTGCTACAGATTGGATGTGCTGAAAAAACTATCAGAATTCAGTCCGCTGCAATGTCTGTTATAGTGAAGCTTAATTTTCAGAGACCCTTGAAAAAGGTTTGTCGTGCACAGGGCCTTGGACGGTTGGAATAGGCTCCAACTTCATAGGATGGCGCACCTCTTCCAATTGGGCCAAGTGGCCAGGACGCTCACGATCCAACCGATGGCCATTTCCTTTTTCTGCAAAGCCTTTTTTAAAAAAATAAAAAATAAAGACCCTTGCGCCAAATTTGTGGTGTGCAAGGCTGGGGTAGGCTGGGCACTCTATCCCCTGTGGTAAGGAAGCCTATAACTTTTGATTTGCTGACCAGCATGCGCTTAAAGTTGAGGAGCATTTGCTGGTTCAAATATGTAGCACGGCTTTTTTCAGCTGCCTTTTCTTTAGCCTTTTTGGCGCCCTCAGGGTAGGTGAGGTGGTATTGGAGTTCACCTGCAGCAGAGAGTCAAGGGGACTGCTTTTGCAGGACGTAACTTTATCCCCTTTGGAGGTGGTCCTGTTTATCTGGAATTCGAAGACAGACCAGTTAGGCAGGGGTGCCACTCTTAGGCTGCCTGCCACTGGGAATAAGGGTCCTTGCCCGGTTGAGGATACCTCCAGGTATTTGGATCTCAGGCCACAGGGGGAGGGTCCATTCCTTATTCTTGAGGATGGCACCCCATTGGCTGGCATCAATTTGCTAAGATGATGTGGAAAGCGATTGCAGCTTGTGGTTTGAAAGCAGCAGGTTACGCCCCTCATTCTTTCCGCAATGGTGCTGCCACTACAGCAGCTCATTTGAGACTGTCTGTAGAAAGAATTAAGAACTTGGGCCTTTGGAAGTCCAATGCATTTTGTGGATATGTGCATAGACATTGCTGATCACCCATACTTAATTTTGCTTGTCTTCTCTTAGGTGTGGCTGCATTGTGGGCCACAGCATTGACTACTGGGCCGGTATCAGAGCAAGGGAGTCTAGACTTGGACTCAGTCTTGGCCTTCCTCAACACACGCAAGTGTCTTGGCTGTCCAGGCGTGGAATGCTGTGGGCCGAATTGCTTCCCCTTGTTTGGAAGCATGTGAGGTTGGAGGGGCCCCCTACAGCTATCGTGCTGCAGTTAGGAGGAAATGATTTGCCTGCCACGGACTGTTGTTCTTTACGTTTTACAGTTCAAAAGGACCTGGCTGAATTGGCAGAGTTTTTACTGGGTGTGAAAGTTTTTTGGTCCCAGTTGCTGCAGAGGCGCACCTGGCGTGGCAGTCACTGTCCAGCTGCCACTGAAGGAGCCAGAAAGCGCGTTAATAAGGTGGCAATGAAAACAGTCATTGCTCATGGTGGTTCCGTGATTGCGCACCCCAATATCACCTTCAAGGAGGCCGTCCTTTTCAGGGACGATGGTGTGCATCTTTCCCCGTTGGGAAATGACACAAGGTTAAATTCTGTTGTGTTGGAAGGTGGGGTTGCAGCTGTGAGTGCTTGGCGGCGAGCTTGAGTGCTCGGTGGCGGTTAGGCATTGGTTTATGGTTTGGTTGGTTGAGGGGCATGGATTGGCTGTGCCTGCCCCTCTAATGCTGCTGCTGCAGCAAGGGATTCCGTTAAAGGAATTGGGGGCTAACTATTGCTTGTCCACTCTGTCAAGGGGGCTTGGGCCATAGCAATGAGCTCCTGGTTGCATTTGGGGTGAGGGCAGGTTCCCTGCTCCGCGTAACCCCCAAGTGTATTCCCCCATTATGACTTTCGCATCGTGCGGAATGTCAGTCTGTCCCCCATGGTGGGGGCAGATAGTCGCAACCAATGCCTGGTTGCGTTTGGGGTGAGGGCAGGTTCCCTGCTCCGCATAACCCCCAAGTGTATTCCCCCATTCTGACTTTCGCATCGTGCGGAATGTCAGTCTGTCCCCCATGGTGGGGGCAGATAGTCGCAACCAATGCCTAAGCAGCCACTCACAAATTTGTATTTTAATAAAGTTGTGGCCAAAATTATGCCAAAAACCTTAAACAAAAATTCTGTGTGATGTGTGAGTTATTGGAGTGGACCTGGGGACCTCGACACGCAAACAATTATTGTATTCTATGTTTTATATCTATCCATATTCTCCACCGTATTTGTTACACCACAAGAATGAATAATAATAATAAATTTTATTTATGTCCCGCCCTCCCCAGCCATAACTGGGCTCAGGGAGGCTAACATCAAAATATAAATACATTAAAACATAAAATTCAGCAATTGACTGAAATACAGCTTAAAACTGGATTAAAATAAAATAAGATCAGAAGGCAACTGTCAAATTATGACTGTAGGGGTTGGGAACCTTAGGTACTCACCAGGCTCAGCTACAAGTGTTATAATAATCCTGCTAATGTTTTCCTCTGTTTTACAGTGGTCTGCTAAATAACTCCCCAACACATTTGAAAACGGCATTGGGTGTCAATCAGCCAAAGTTCTGGTTAAAGAGGAACCTTTTTGCCTGGTGCCTAAAGGTATATAATACATTTTTGCACTTGAGGTGAATCCTAAAATGGTGCCCCTCACCCTCGCTTGGGAAGAAAGGTTGAGTGAAGATCTCCATCTAGAAGAAGAAAGAGAGACATCTGGATCTGCTGACCCCAGGGATTGTGCCACCTTAGGTGACCTATTGGGTGGGCTGGTCCTGGGGCTGAGAGGATATGAAACCCTGGAGAGCTGCTGCCAGTCAGTATAATAATAATAATAATTTATTATTTATACCCTGCCCATCTGACTGGGTTTCCCCAGCCACTCTGGGCGGCTTCCAACTGAATATTGAAAACAATACAGTGTCAAACATGAAAAACTTCCCTAAACAGGGCCACCTTCAGTTGTCTTTTAAAAGTAAAATAGTAGTTTATTGTCTTGACATCTGCTGGGAGGGTGTTCCACAGGGCAGGCGCCACCACCGAGAAGGCCCTCTGCCTGGTTCCCTGTAACCTCACTTCTCACAGTGAGGGAACCGCCAGAAGGCCCTCGGAGCTGGACCTCAATGTCCGGGCTGGATGATAGGGGTGGAGATGCTCCTTCAGGTATACTGGACCGAGGCCATTTAGGGCTTTAAAAGTCAGCACCAACACTTTGAATTGTGCTCGGAAATGTACTGGGAGCCAATGAAGATCTTTCAGGACCGGTGTTATATGGTCTCGGCGGCTGCTCCCAGTCACCAGTCTAGCTGCCGCATTCTGGATTAGTTGTAGTTTCCGGGTCACCTTCAAAGGTAGCCCCATGTAGAGTGCATTGCAGTAGTCCAAGTGGGAGATAACTAGAGCATGCATGCATATAGACCAGACATGACCAGACCATGATCGACAGGTATGTCTCCAGGGTGCTCCAGATCGATCGTGGGATTAAATAATGTGGGCAATGAATGTCCCCGCCCTTTGTCCCCGGTGGTAGGTCCCATAGCAATCCTCCCCCCAAAAAGCTCAAAAACTCTAGGCAATGTTCCCCCAAAAAGCTTGACAAGTCTTGGCAATGACAATGGGTAGATCACTCCCAGTTCTTTTATACTAGGAGTAGATTGCAGTCTATTGGTGTGTAGACACTACAATGCTACCTCGGGTTAAGTACTTAATTCATTCCGGAGGTCTGTTCTTAACCTGAAGCTGTTCTTAACCTGAAGCACCACTTTAGCTAACGGGGCCTCCTGCTGCCGCCATGCCTCCAGAGCACGATTTCTGTACTTATCCTGAAGCAAAGTTCTTAACCCGAGGTACTATTTCTGGGTTAGCGGAGTCTGTAACCTGAAGTGTATGTAACCTGAGGTACCGCTGTACTGAGCTTGATGGGCCAATGTAAAAGGCAGCTATGTTCCTAAGATGTCATATTTATTTCTTTATTTATTTTACTATTAGTCGAGGAGAAGGACTTCTGCCTATTACCAAGGGCAAGCTAAGTAACTTCTTGATCCTATTTCTGATTGCAAAATTATGTAAGCTTAGGGTTGCCATGGCAATTTGGGGGGCTAAGTCCAGATTATTAATGCCTCAACATAAAACTCCAGATCCTCCTCTCCATTCCCAACCCCTAAAAAAAAAAGGAAAAATAAATCAAGTGTCATATATTTAGGAAGTCTCTCATGAATCATCTTATGGCTATCCTTCTCGTCTGTCTCCAGTAAAACATTGAGCTATTAAGGATAAGCACATTCCCCAGGGAAGCTCATGAAATAATGATTGAAATATCAAGAGAAGAAATAACCTTCATTGTATTATATGGCGTTTCCCCCCTCTGAAAGGAAAAGAAAGAAAGAAAGCTTCCATCTGCAAAACATTATCTAGCGCGAGAGAGAGGATCAAGTGAGAGGCCTCTGACTTTAGCATTGATGTGAAAGTAACAAAGGTCCGTGGATGATGACTTCAGCTGAAATCCCATTTACTCCCATAACCGAAGTCATACTTCATCTCCACCCTGCTCAATCTTCTTCCCAAATTGGAGCAGGAGTGGAATATTCAAAGGAATATTATAAGTGAGATATTAAGAACCAAAATGGTGTTGTTTTCAAAATTTAGAAATTAGCTTGAAACTTACATTCCTTTAAAATTTATTTAACATGATTTATACACTGCCTGTCTTTCTTTTTATTTTAATGATCTGAACAGGCTACATAAAACAACGTGAAACAGTTATTGAAAATGACGATAAAATCAACCGACTTCAAAAACAAGCAGGCACCATAAAATTGCCCAACTGTAGATAAAGTCAAAACAAATGCACATGGTAAAATTAGATGTTTTTCCTAGGCTTGCCTAAACAAAACAAGGCAAAAGTTTTTCTCAGGTGTAAAAAATAATATAGCGAGCTTGCCTGCCTAATATCAAGGCAGGGAGTTCTGGTGGTCCAGGCAGTGGTGTGTATATAACATTTCAAACAAAGCATTTCAATTTTCACCAATCGATGTATATGATTTCATGTTTCATGTCTTACACATGCACAATGTTGTTGTTGTTCAGTTGTTTAGTCATGTCCGACTCTTTGTGACCCCATGGACCAGAGCACGCCAGGCACTCCTGTTTCCACTGCCTCCTGCAGTTTGGTCAAACTCATGCTGGTAGCTTCGAGAACACTGTCCAACCATCTCGTCCTCTGTCGTCCCCTTCTCCTTGTGCCCTCCATCTTTCCCAACATCAGGGTCTTTTCCAGGGAGTCTTCTCTTCTCATGAGGCGGCCAAATATCTGTCCTTCCAGTGAATACTCAGGGCTGATTTCCTTCAGAATGGATAGGTTTGATCTTCTTGCAGTCCATGGGACTCTCAAGAGTCTCCTCCAGCACCATAATTCAAAAGCATCAATTCTTCGGCAATCAGCCTTCTTTATGGTCCAGCTCTCACTTCCATACACATGCGCAATAAGCACTAGCAATTTTCCCACCATGTTCTGTTACATTGTGTTAGTGTGCATGTTGGGAACCTGTGTTATGTGTAGCCATTTGCGCCGTGTAGCAACTTGTGTTCTAGCTTTGAGCTGTATCTTTGTGACTCACATATTAGCTGTATTCCTGCCCCAATTGGGGGGGGGGTGGCAACTTGCAAAATCACCAGTTTCATAAAGCAACAGGTTACCATAACTTCCCTATTAGAAGCACACTCAAGGATTTCCAGGGGCACACATTATCACATTTATTTTGGCCCTTTGGGCCAGCACCACACTATCTATTTTCTATACACAGCCATTTTCCACAACACAGCCATTTTGTGTTACGCCACGATGTCAGATAACCTGCGTGGCATTACGCCCATAGCTGTCAAGTGTTCCTTATTTGAAGGGACAGTCCCTTATTCCAGCGCCATGTCCTGCTGCTGTCCATTATTGATGGATGTCCCTTAAATGTCCCTTAAATGGTGTCCCTTAAATTTCAAAGGAAGCAGCTCCTCTCCCTCCCTCCCTGCCGGCCAGGGAGGAGGGAGGCTCCAACTGTGTTGCTTGGCTGTGTTGCTCACCCAATAAGAAGTCTATGAACGACTGGGGGGTGGAGCTTGCATGCCTTGTGTGTGGCTAGTTAATGCAAGCTGAGGGGTTTTTTGAATGCTGGATGCCATTTTGTTGCACGTGCTGCTGCAAACTTTGCAGTGCAAAGCCAGGCCGGGGAGCCATCTTAAGTTGAGGCTGCATAGGCCTCGTGGTGCATGTGATTCAGATTCTATTCAGTTGAACCTCTGATTACAAAGTTGGTTGGACAGTGTTCTCGAAGCTACCAGCATGAGTTTGACCAGACTGCAGGAGGACAGGAAGACTGGTGTGCCTGGAACAGGTGAGGCTGCAGGTCCCTTATTTTGGCTGCTGGTCCCTTATTTGCAAGGCTGCTGGTCCCTTTTTTTCAAATCTGTAAGTTGACAGCTATGATTACGCCACACCACTATGCCAGCCGTATCGGTGTTAGCAGTGGCAGCCACAGTCCAAGCTGATGCAGAGCTGAGGGAATGAAGAACAGGACAGGAGAGTTTTGTTGTAAAAGAGCTGAAATCTGAAATATGAAAAGCGTTGCCCTGCCTTCAGAACGAAGAGCAGAGAAAACGAAACAAAAAAACACCTCCATAAACATTCGGTGTGAAAGAATGGGAGGCATATACAACAGTCAAATCTGCAATCACTAAATTTAACCCGAGGAGCACTTCTAAATCAATGAAATTGCAGGTTTCTATTTATCTCTCCTCTCCTTTTATGCTGCCAGCCGAACCTTTAACTCGCATTGTCTCCATCTTCCTCAAAACATGCAGAAATAATTCTCAGCAATCGTTTCGGGGTGGCGTAAGACTCGTAACACCAGCAAATGTTTGTCATTCTCTGTAGAAGAGGCATTTTGTTGTTAGCACAAAAGCAAGGACACTGTTCAAATGGAAGGAGGCTCGAAAATAACTGTGTTTAGCTGAAGGCCCAATCAGGCTTTATTTTGAATTCCTTCTTCTTCTTCTAAAAGCAAATAGGTTCATATACGGCAAGGAGGGTGGAAAAAATGTATCAAAGTGCTATTAGAAAAATAATGCATCTCGCTTTCTTTGAGGGAGAAACCTGCATTTCCCCCCCCCCCCTTCACATTCTGAAATACAGCAACTAAATCACGGTGAGTTGTCTCTGTCTCTTATTCTTAGAACAAAGCAGCCTAGGCATTATTTCCTTTTTTTGTCTTCTGCTCAGAGTCTAAATCTTTAGGGTAGCGGCAGAGACTCAGTCTATGTGGAATGAGGACACATCCACACAGGTCCGGATTTAGGTTTTTGAGACCCTAAGCTACTGAAGGTAATGGGGCCCTTTATATGTACAGCTGTCCTTTGTCAACAACAAATTGTTGCTGTTTTTTGTGTTGAATATATGCTATATGGTAATTTGTGGACCTCATAGGTATCTAAAGCCCTTTGCACATGTTGCCACGCAACCAGTCCATGCAGAATGTAGGCACCCTATTTATAGAAATGAGCAAACCAGTGATATTTTAGGGAGCAGGCTAGCAGGCGGGGCCCATTACTTACATCATAGGCACCTACACAACACAAAACACTGTTGCTGTATGTAGGCTTTATTTTATTTGTTTTTTATCTTATTTTTTGGAAATGTACCTCCAGGTTTTTTTTCCCTTTAATTTTTTGGGGGGCCCTAAGCTACAGCTTGTTTAGCTTATACGTAAATCCAGCACTGTTTAACATCTTGAAATCGGCCCGATTGTAAAAAAAGGAGCCTGTATGGAAGGGCTGGTAATGTGCACATTTATTAAAATATGCACACATTTACTAAAAATGTTAAAACCAAATATCAGTTAGCAAACCGATTAAGCAGTTAAATTGCAGATGATTAATACCTTTAACATTTCGCAGTCAGTTGGCAGCTTTATTAAATGAACAAAGGCGGGGGGGGGGGAGAGAAAAAAAAAAGAAATGAAAAACACGGGAGAATGAAGTTTGGGGATCTTTTATATGCCTCTCTGTAACTAGTTCACATTTTATTGTTTTAACTGAGCGGGGGGGGGGGGGGGAGGCTTTATTTATATGTAATAGCACAGCCAGATTGCAAACAGATGTGGGCCAAAAGTGACTCTCTTCTAAAATTAATTTGCCTTCTCCCTCCTTCTGAGAACGAAGTGTACAAATCAAGTTCCTACTATGACACTTGCCCCCCAATGGGCTCATATGCAGGCATGCCAAATGTGCTGTAGACAGAAATATGGGCATCTCTTCTTTGGATAGATCTGTTCCTGACAGGCTCATCTCCTAAAACACAACCAACGACTCTTGTATGGAAGTAAGGAAGAGATAGTCAGTCAGGCTAATGGCGGTACAGGCTCGGCAGGAACCACACAAGATCCAGAAGCCAATATTGCTAGGTACACAAGAAAGGTGAGAAGTTCATAACTGGACCAAAGCTGTGAAGTTGTCCTGCCAGGCTTTTAAAATTGAGGTGGGGTGAACTTGCTCACGGGACTCTGATCCCACCTGTTAGACTAACCAATAATGTTTGGCTACGGGATTGAGGATAATGAACTTTGCTCTGGTCAACAGTAAGAGAGAAGGTGACCTAGGATAAGGGTGAAGGTGACGTTGCTGATTCGTGTCTTCTTTCTTCTTTGGAGATCGCTTGTAGCCAAGTAAGATTGTCTTCCATAAACACGGTTTTAACAATGAGTCCATAAGTGACTGTGGAGGCCAATTCTGGATCCACACGTCCTTCCACAGTGGGGACATTGGTTTCCCGGGGGGGGGGCAGAGTTGATCACAGTGTGGATTTGCCAAGCATGCCTTCCTCTTAGCACCTTTCTCCCTTGCGTCCTGAGTTCGAGTGTTTTCAAAGCCCGTGACACCTTTGGTAAAGGCTGTTCTCCAATTGGAGTGCTCACAGGCCAGTGCTTCCCAGTTATCAGTGCTTATATGTACTACATTTTTTTTTAGATTTGCCTTGAGACAGTCTTTAAACCTCTTTTGTTGACCACCAGCATTATGCTTTCCATTTTTAAGTTCGGAATAGAGTAGCTGCTTTGGAAGACGATCATCAGGCATCTGCACAACATGACCTGTCCAACGAAGTTGATGCTGAAGAATCATTGCTTCAACACTGGTGATCTTTGCTTCTTCCAGTACACTGGCATTAGTTCACCTGTCTTCCCAAGTGATGTGTAAAAATTTTTGGAGACACCACATGAACAAAAATGTAGAAAAAGGTAGTGTTCTGGTTCTCAGCAACAAGTCTGTATTCTGACACTCTGCTTTGTCACCCTTTCCTGTTCAGCAGGCTGGTTCAAGTGGGAAAGACATCGGGAAATGATCCATAATGAAATTTTTTTTGGGGGTGTTTAAAAGTACTCCCCCTCAAAAAACAACAACCAGAGTCCTCTCTGTTGGGGATAATTCAAACTGAAACCCCCAGGTGTTGAAAAAGGTTATTTATGTATGCTACTACTGTGGCCCATGTTTTGTTCTTCAAAAATGGAAAACGAGCGAGGTCACAACCAAAGAAGAATGGCAACTTAAGTTGACAGAATATGCACAACTCGCAGACTTAACATATAGAATGATAGAACAAGAAGAACATACATTTAAAGAAGTTTGGAAAACGCTTAATGAATATATGGGAGATACTTGTGTGCAGCTGAAAACGCTGGCAACATTAAGATTAAGAAAACTTGCAAACAAATTTTGAAGGATACAAAAATGGAATACCAAATGGTATAGTTTTAATAAAATATGCAGGGGTTTATGATATGTAAAATGAACCCTGGAAGGAGAAGAAGGGAAGTCACTGATATCTTGAGGGTGTAAAATGAATATTTAAAATGGTAAAACAGAAAATTTAATAAAAAATATATGTAAAAAAAAAAATTAAAAAGAGGTGAAGACATCCACAGTTCAGCCACCGAAGAGAGGAAATGGCTCAGGAAGAGCACCAAAGGCGCTGTCACCATTGCCCCCCAGTATTTGCCATGTGAGGCAGTTGCTCCACTCTGCCTTATGTTAGGGCCTGTCTCGGTTCTGACTTATACCTGTGGACCTTGGTTCCTGTTTGTCCTGAGGTTCTGATTTACTCCACAATGTCCAGCTTCTGGCTCATCTCTGGCTCCTGTTCCTAGCCCAGCTCTGACGGAGCCACAAGCAGAGCTCTTAATTCTTCATGTGAAGAGTTTTATATCATATCTGGACCTCTCTATACAGCAGAGGTTACGAAGCTTTCTGCAGCCACATTTGAACTCTTGAAAGAGTGCCTTCGGTGCCAGTCGCAGAATGGCTGCCCCAGAGGCATGGTATTATACAAAATGGCGGCCAGATCTGGAAAGGCAGAATAAAAGATAGGGCCATAAGGTGGTGTGGGATTTATCTGGACATTTCCCCTGTTCAGGACAGAAAGGAGGGTGGTCATCCAGTCTTGGCACCCAATGAAATGTGGCTATGTTAAGAAAAAGATGTTGAAATATACATTTTTTAAAAAAACCAGAAGCATTTTTACTTGGTATTATAAGTGAGGACATTAATAGACAGGACATTAAATTGTTTTTATATGCAACAACAACGGCAAGAGTATTGTTGGCCCAGAAATGGAAGCAAGAAGAATTACCGATGAAAGAAGAATGGCAGACGAAACTAATGGATAATGCAGAACTGGATAAGATGACAGGAAGGATTTGAAACCTGTGGGACCAGAGATTCACAGAAGATTGGAAGAAATATACAAACTAATTGAAGAGCAACTGTAATCAACAAATTACGCTAGTAGGACTACAAGACGTTTTGTAAGGAGGAATATATGAAATATTGCAAAGAAGAGACAGCAGAGAGACATTAGTTATGATACTTAAATGTAAGAGTGAAAGTAAGAAATGTAAATTAAGTGGAAAAGATTGCAAAATTTTCAGATGTGATTGATGGATGTCAAAAAAATGTATAAGATATAAAAGTATATAAGATATAAAAATATATAAGATATAAAAGTATGTGTAATAATTGTTGAAAATGATATGTTAAAAACATATGGACCAGAGTACCCCCATGGACCAGAGTACGCCAGGCACTCCTGTCTTCCACTGCCTCCCACAGTTTGGTCAAACTCATGCTGGTAGAGAACACTGTTCAACCATCTTGTCCTCTGTCGTCCCCTTCTCCTTGTGCCTTCAATCTTTCCCAACATCAGGGTCTTTTCCAGGGAGTCTTCTCTTCTCATGAGGTGGCCAAAGTCTTGGAGTCTCAGCTTCACGATCTGTCCTCCCAGTGAGCACTCAGGGCTGATTTCCTTCAGAATGGATAGGCTTGATCTTCTTGCAGTCCATTGGACTCTCAAGAGTCTCCTCCAGCACCAGAATTCAAAAGCATCCATTCTTTGGCGATCAGCCTTCTTTATGGTCCAGCTCTCACTTCCATACATCACTACTGGGAAAACCATAGCTTTTACTATATGGACCTTTGTTGGCAAGATGTCTCTACTTTTTAAGATGCTGTCTAGGTTTGTCATTGCTTTTCTTCCAAGAAGCAGGTGCCTTTTAATTTTGTGACTGCTGTCGCCATCTGCAGTGATATACATAATATATATATATATATATATATATGCAGGTTTTGGTGTCCTCGGGTGTCTTCCCGTGTAAAAGTTGGGGTGTCTAGGCGACGTTTCGACGAGGTCTCACTCGTCATCTTCAGGCTGGTGCTTTCGGCTTCTTGTTACTGGAACAGTATATATATATATATATATAGGGCCATGTTAAAGGACCATGTTGAATGCAGGAGAGGCTGAGCCAGTGCAAACACGAGCTGAGCAGGAAGAGCAAACGGTCTCTTGTGTACTGTGGATTTATGTGGCACTATTTATGGAGACCTTTCACGGGCATCTTCAGAGGTATTGCCAGGCACATTGGTGCCCATGGTTGGTGTGTTGGGGATCCCTGCTCTACAAGTAATCAAGCAGAGAGGAATTAAGCGATGTATGCAAACCTGTGAACTATGTGGTTTTTAGGAGGGTGTCTCTAGCCCTCCTGGAATGGAAGTGGGAAGGAAAAGCTGTGGGTGTTCAAGAGATGAGTTCTGTTTTCCCGGCTTGAAGAACGACAAAAGTTTCATTCTGACAAGCTAAGTGATTAGAGCAGGGGGTGGGCAGGAAGGTTTACTTTCTTGTTGTTATTTGCTTTTAATGAAGTGATGACTGTGAGCCAAACTCATTATTTCTGGATCTCTCAGCTGCTTGAAGAGAAGAAGCAGAGAAGCTTTAAAAAAATAAAATATGAGAAAGGAATCTCGTTCCACTCTTTCTGCTTTCAGGAAAATGAGCACACACCTGGGGAAAGCAATTGCTCCCTCCCTCTAGCTTTCTCTCCCCCCACTCCTCATTCCTTAACTTTTTCTGTCTGTCCCTGGAACACAGCCAGAAGCATCATTATGAAATCTGAGCGGTGAGCTGGAAGATTATTCAGCATGCTGGCATCCTTCTTGAATTGTATTCCCATGACTTGTGTAGCCAAGAGAACACACAGTGCTTTCAGAACACAGCAGAACATCTCAGGCCAGTTGGGAGCATGTTTGGCCCCATATTGTAGTTGGAGTCAATAAGGTGTTTGGCGGTGTGGCTTCAAGATATTCTGGATTCACCATCTCCTGAAATTGGAAGTGTCTCAAGCCATCTGATAATTTTTTGTGAAGAAATGCTGTGCAGCTTATCAGAAATCTCTCTCTCATAAGAGCATCCCGAAGAATCCTTGTGAATTTTTCGAAATTGCATTATACTGGGAAAATTGCTTTGCATAAATATGTCTATTGGGCAGAGTGGCAGAAAACAATTGGGCCCATTAATTTGCTGATCAATTCTCATGAAGACATTAAAAAAAACCCAAAACCTACAAAGAGATGTGGAAATGTGAAGAAATTTATTTAGTATGAGAAACTGACAGAAACTAAAATACTGAAGATGAATTATGGAAAAAAAAATATTAAAGATAAAATACAAAAAAATAAATAAAGATAAAATGCAGAAAGAAAGGAAGGAAGGAAGGAAGGAAGGAAGGAAGGAAGGAAGGAAGGAAGAAAGAAACCCAAAGAACAGCTCACTGCTCCTGAAATGGAATATGCTGTCTTCAACCATGAGAGTAGCTGACAGAAACAATGCATCCTTGGAGCCGTTTGTCCCATAACCCAGAATGAGTTGGGAGGTTGAGATCACAGTGACACCACGAGGCACATGTATGTTGAAGCAGATTGCAGGACCCCAAGTAACCTGGGAAGGGCACTCCTGATGTGCCATAGGTCCTCTTAAAAAATAATAATCAATTTTTAAATTTTAAATTTAAATATGTTTCAAACAAACAAACAAGAAACAAATCAGAGCTTTGGTGCCAAATGCATCTGTCAATCATTTTTGCATTTGCTCCCAGGGACTCTCAGTCATTACTGAGCATTTTAGTTCAATGAAGCTGGCCACCGTGCTGTTGTTTTTTGAGAGGGAGGGGAGTATGGCTGCCAGCAGGCGTGTAAACCAAGCTTTGGTTGGAGCCTGTCATTTTCAGATAGAGTTCCTTGAATAGTCACTCTTACATATTTGAAGCACAATTAATTCTAATTGTGGCCCAGTGAAGAAATCTGTCTATCGAGAGACTGAAATTTGTATAAGTCTAATCTCCACTTTTAGTCAAATAACATTTCTCCTTTTCTTCAGCAAGCTTAGGTCATAGTTAGACAATATCATAAGCCCGGAAGGGGTGATATTTATCTGCCAACGTATAAAATAAACCGAATGGAACCTCATTTGTAATCACAATCTTATCTTAGCTGTGATTCCCTTTATCAGCCGGCACTGGGAGGACTTTATTCCATTATTTCCATGCAATAATGACAAAGAAACTAAATTGTTTGCATTCACAATAATGAAACCAATTTGAAAACCTTGCATGTAAAAAAAATAAAATAAAAACCCAAACTCCCTGTTATTCCAGACATGATTACCTGGAGCTGTTGATAGCATTTGTCAAAAATTGCTTCTTTTACAATAAAGCATGTCTCCACCAATGCTGGTTCTGTTTCCCCCCCACCTTAAGCCTCCTTCACTTCCCCAAAAGAAAAAAAAAATATTGTTATTTGCTAGGTTCCTCCTCATTTAGGAAATATCACGTCCTAGAAAAGTAGCAAATGTTAATATGAAAGGACAGAATAGCTCTACTTTATCACCACTCTTGGCTTTTAGATCAGTTCTGCGGTTCTTGCAGTTGTTAGTCCTCGGAGAAAAATGCTAATTTGAACGGTTGAAATTGACACAGGTTACAGAATAAAGGGTAATTAGTACGAGAACTTCCACAAAGCATTTTTAGCACCATTAATCAACACCCGCCGAGATGTACACTTTTCTTACTCGGAAGTGTTGTTCGAACTGCATCGAAGATTGGGGGAACGACGCACGCACACAATGAAAGCTTAAAATATTCCATTCCCTTTAAGTAATGCAAAATGTAGAATTTGTCCTGAAAATACAGCTGGAAATATTCTGCACTGCAAGTGCCTAATGTGCAGTTAGAGACAGACTTATATTGCCCTAGAGAATTATTAAAAGCACATAAAAGTGTTATTCGGAGGAAAGCGCCTTTTCTGATAGCAGCGATCCTACTGGTTTCATCTAAAGTGCTGGCATGTCATTAAAATGCATTAGACATGTTCTGGTTTTCCATAGTGCTTAATCCAAGGGAAGAAGAAGAAAAAACGATCCTTTTAATATTAAGAGAAATACTCGACTTGATGCTGCATTTTCACCAGGAGGAGGAGAATAACAATAACAATAATAATAATAATAATAGCTCAGTAGGAAATTGGCAGCCAGTGCAGAGGTTTTAACAATGGCATCCCATGTTTTCATTCAGATGCCGAGATGCCAGGTGATTCACCCCAATGTAAGGCCAACAGTCTATCCAGGTGAGTCTGTAAGTTGGAGAAGTGGGGTGGTTGGAGAGGCCAGTACACTGTAAACACACTGCTCAGATCTCCCCGTTGCCTTGGACCTCCTTCTCTTCCTCCTGTTAACCCAACAGTGGTCTACCTGCCACCGAACCTGGTGAGAAACTTATGGCTAATAAGGCCACTGGGAAGGGTTGGTGGATGGAAGACTATGCCTCTTCTACATACTATGTCCGCGCGGGTTCTCTCAATAGATTTGCAATCTTAATCATTGTAGGCTTAAATTCTGGTTAAACCTCAGTTTTTAGATAGTATGGATTTTTAGATAGTATGGATTTTTAGATAGTATGGATTTAAGATAGTATGGAAGACACTCACTCCATTCCACCTCAAATCATCACAATTTCTGTTCAGTTCGCTAGTGTTGACTGTCAAAACAGAGCTATAACATATAATGGATTTTATGGGCAATCTTCATTGCACAGACCAGATTTTTGTGGCATGTCCAATGCTCATTGGCTGCAAGGTCTACTGTGTGCTGGGAACATGTTGAGATGAATGTTTCCTACGTGGATTGCCAAAG
Organism: Podarcis gaigeae; assembly: GCF_964106915.1. Taxonomy (NCBI): domain Eukaryota; kingdom Metazoa; phylum Chordata; class Lepidosauria; order Squamata; family Lacertidae; genus Podarcis; species Podarcis gaigeae. The sequence continues at coordinate 10,498,198 of NC_139686.1, read as the reverse complement.
CAGGACATTTGATAAAGTCGACAGATGACAGAGATTAAAATGTCAAGGATGATGCAAAATTTAGGACCCCATAGTAAATGATACTGGGGCGTTCTGGAATCTGTTGACGTGTGGTGGAGCCAAGCACAACACATCAGTGGCTAGCTTGATGTCAGCACTGCTCAAAGTCAGAGCAGAAACCTCCACTTAGCATGGTGAGGTCTGGCAACTAAGCCTGATTTCAAGGACTCAATCCAGAAATCTTATGGCTGGAGGCTGGACTTAGTCTAGTGAACTACCATTGACTGAGGGTGTGTATGGTGCTGGAGGAGACTCTTGAGAGTCCCATGGACTACAAGAAGATCTAACCTATCAATTCTTAAGGAAATCAGCCCTGAGTGCTCACTGGAAGGACAGATCCTGAAGCTGAGGCTCCAATACTTTGGCCACCTCATGAGAAGAGAAGATTCCCTGGAAAAGACCCTGATGTTGGGAAAGATGGAGGGCACAAGGAGAAGGGGACGACAGAGGACGAGATGATTGGACAGTGTTCTCGAAGATACCAGCATGAGTTTGACCAAACTGCGGGAGGCAGTGGAAGACAGGAGTGCCTGGCTGCTCTGGTCCATGGGGTCACGAAGAGCTGGACACGACTAAACAACAACAACAGAGTCCTTTTGAGACAGAGAAGTCATAGGAGTTGTGTGGGTCTCTGCAGGTAGCATGAAGCTTCTGGATTGGCTAAGCATGTGTTCCTTAACTGCAGCATCATTTAGGTGGTCAGTGGCGTGTCTGTGAGGAATGGTGGGACCAGCAGTTGCGAATGGCAGGGGCAACAGCTGCTCCATTTTTCTGAGGACCTGCTGAGTGGAATGGCCCAGATATGATGGGGAGAGGAGGCAGCTGAAAGGAATGGAGAGGATGAGCAGCAGAGTTAGTGGAGGGTGGAATTACAAAGTTGTATCTTGCTTCACGTAAAAACCACACGACACCCAGCACAACTCATTACAATTGCTAAAACAAGCAGAGAAATCATTAACATGTTCACAGAGACCCTCAGGAAATTTTCAAGGGGCATGTGGTGGTGTTGGGGAGTTTTGGTACTAATGTCTCAAATGTGAATGGGGACCGTGTGGGCCTGAAGATGTTGCTGGATTACAACTCTCATCAGCCCTGACCATTGGCCACTCTGGCTGAAGTCCAGTTGGAGTCCATCACCATCTGCAGGGCGACAGGTTGCCTATCCCTGTTCTAGAAGCCTGCCCTTCCATCTTTACTTAATTAACAGATAGTATCATTCACGTACACCTGAATTAGGTGGCGCTGTGGGTTAAACCACAGAGCCTAGGACTTGCCGATCAGAAGGTCAGCGGTTCAAATCCCTGTGACAGGGTGAGCTCCCATTGCTTGGTCCCTGCTCCTGCCAACCTAGCAGTTCAAAAGCATGTCCAAGTGCAAGTAGATAAATAGGTACCACTCCAGCGGGAAGGTAAACAGCGTTTTCGTGCGTTGCTCTGGTTTGCCAGAAGCGGCTTAGTCATGCTGGCCACATGACCCGGAAGCTGTACACCGGCTCCCTCGGCCAATAAAGTGAGATGAGTGCCGCAACCCCAGAGTCGGCCACGACTGGACCTAATGCTCAGGGGCCCCTTTACCTTTACCTATCATTCACGTACAGCACCCCAGTCTCCAGCTTCAAAGGCAATGCACTGACTCCAGGGACTATCTAGGAGGTCTAGATGTTGGCATGACTGTCCACCACGTTGATACAGTGGTTCCTCGGGTTACATACGCTTCAGGTTACATATGTTTCAGGTTACAGACTTCGCTAACCCAGAAATAGTGTTTCAGGTTAAGAACTTTGCTTCAGGATGAGAACAGAAATTGTGCTCTGGTGGCGCGGCAGCAGCAGGAGGCCCCATTAGCTAAAGTGGTGCTTCAGGTTAAGAACAGTTTCAGGTTAAGTACGGACCTCCAGAACGAATTAAGTACTTAACCCGAGGTACCACTGTATTGGTCTCCATTGTGGAACTTAGTAACATGAGTTCAGATCTATTCCAGCTCTGAATAAGGAAATCTGGACCTATTGAGAACCTTTCAATCATTGAATTCCACAATTTAGCCCTTAGCTATACTGAGGTGCTGTTGTTACTTTGCCTGAATCAGTCTCCTCGAGATTGTTCAGCCTAACAATCTTACTTTTAAAAGCACTACATCATTGACACTGTTGGGGGAGATACATTAACTGTGAGATCAAACAAAGTGAAGATCTGAACAGTTTGGATTTTTCTTTCCACCAGCCCCAGTCTATAAATTAGACCCTACCCTGAATGAGGGAAGCCATTATCTGCTAAAAACACATAGTTCTAGGCATTCCTGGGCTGTAGCACAATATTTATTGTTTCCCATTGGATGGTTGATAAGAAGCAGCTATTTTTAAATATCTGCTACAGCCAAACAGCATGCTCAAAGGAGAAACATTATTTTTGGTCTATGAATCACACACATGGAACTAGGTAGAATCTGGATGCATCAAACTCTCCAAAACAACATGATAGGACATCTGGCTCACAACTGTCATAAGCAAAGATTGCAAACATATTTACTTAGTGGTGGGTCACAATGAACTACATAGAGCATGCATCATTAGATATTTGACTGCAGCATAGTCTGTTCTTCTCAGGGTGGGGACAGCATTTTTGGATCCTAAACAAATTGCGCAAAGCCCCATGGAATTGAAATGAAGATGAGCAGATGTGCCTGAGCGATGCACTCATTGCTAGAATACACCATTTCAGACCACAGAGGTGGGATCCAAGACTGGCTAAATTTAAAAGGTCCCTACTCAAACAAACGAGGATGCTGTAAGCTAGCCTTTTCCGCAAATACATGAGCTTTGCAGATGTAGAAAGTATTTTTCTGTGGTGTTACATTCGCACATTTGTTGAACTCCTGCAGTCTGAAATGGTACAGTGGATCGTGGGTATTTATCCTTCAAGCCTTGAAGTTGCTTTAGCAGCTATATGTAACATTTCTTTAGATTTTATATTGAGTTTGATTCAACAGATATGTTCTTGATATATTGGACTCCAGAGTGCCTTTATAGGAAGGAATTGGCTAGTTCTGATAGATGCTGGTGATGTAACACTGAAAAGGTCTCTTTGCGGGGTGTGATGTGGGTGTGTCCTAGGCTTCTTCTCTTTGGTCAGAAACAGTTGGTTTTGGGACAATCCTTGACATTTGTAGATGTTCACACACTTTAAATGCTACTCCTGTGATGCGGAGACCAGCAGATGGACTAGAAAAGTGGTTGCAGCAAAAAGTGGTTGTAAACAGACTTTCTATTTCCATGAACCTCTCCAAGACCATCTTCAATTGTCCTTCATGTTTTAAACTAAATTTAATAATGAATGATACTAGAAAAGATTTAAGGTAGTATAGAATAGCTAGTGGAGAAAGAGTTTTGGAAGTAACCTCAAGAACCGTAGTTCTTACCATGCCTGCTTTTGCGCTGTGGCTATGCTTAAGTTCATATTTCATTCAGACCCAATTTTGGATGAAACCCCCAGAGAGTGGACCATGATGCAATATAGATCTTGACTCCGAAGAGGCTCAGTTTCCCTGGGATTGGACTTTGTGTAGTAGAGGGGAGTGGTTGATGAATCCCAAAGCACATCTTGACCAATTGTGATGGCCTGGGAATCGGATTCGGAGGCTGAACCTGAGGAATCCCAGCCTGCACAGGATTCCCCGCCTCCAGAACCAGCTGAGCCTGAAGGGTCCTCACCTGTGCTAGATCCTCAGGTGCCTGCAGCTGAGTCTGCTCTGGCTCCTGAGGGGATGGAGGACCCATTGCCTGCAGGTGCTCCACTCTCAGCCCTGTCAGAGGAAGCGGAGATTGCCTCTGGGTCTGGTAACCCTCCAGCCTCTCCTGAGCGGCAGAGGCTCAGGGCAGAGAGGTGGAGGGAACTAAGTTCCCGCAGGAGGAGTGCTCGCCTCCAGGCCAGGAGAGACGAGTCACCTGAGGATCGGGTCCGCTCTATGCCTCGGGGGAGATAAAACCCAGCCAGCCCCAGTCCCAAGTTGCAGGAGCAACATCGTTGGTTGTCGGTTTCAGCCTGATCCCTGACCTGCTACCCTGCGTTCCTGACCTCACCCAACGCCCTGTCCTGCACCCAGCTTCGACTTCTACAGACTGCCTTCATATTGCACCATCGACCTCGGAAAGGACTCAGACCTTGCCTCTCGGTTAGCCCCCGGGACCAGCATACCAATCCAGCACTGTGAAGGGATTCTTCCAGACACTGCCAGTCTCTGCTCGACTTGGCTCACACAGCTGAGGATCAGGAGCTGGAAGCGTTGGTTGACAAAGGACATCCTTCAAGAGATAAAAGGGTGTTCTCTCTGGGTCCTAGAATAGAATAGAATTTATTATTTATACCCTGCCCATCTGGGGAGCCACTGCAGAGAAGGCTCCATTCTTGTGTTGCCACCCTCCAGACCTCTCTGGAGGCACATGAAGAAGGGGCTCAGAATATGAATTCAGGGTCCAGGTAGGTTCATATGGAAAGAGGCGGTCCTTGAGATGTTGCGGTTCTGAGCCATTTAAGACTTTATAGGTCAAAACCAAAACTTTGAAATTGGGCCTGGGGTGAACTGAGTGCTATGAGTACAAATAGACCACCTGAGGTTCTGATACACTGGGCAAGCCCATGGACCGTCTGCTTGGCCACTGTGAGAACAGGATGCTGGACTAAATGGTCCATTAGCCTGATCCAGCAGCCTCTTCTTATGTTCTTATGTCAGAAAATGTTTTCAGCAGGGGGCTGCTCCACTGTCCCTCAGACCTTGTTGGGGGGGCAGACTATATTTTGGAGGGGGGAAATGAACAAATTCCTATGCCCCACAAATAACCCAGAGATGCATTTTAAATAAAATGACACATTCTATGCATGTAAAAACACACTGATTCCTGGACTGTCCACGGGCCGGATTTAGAAGGCTATTGGACCGGATCCGGCCCCTGGGCCTTAGTTTGCCTACCCATGTTCTTTTAAATATATATATATTTTTAGCAACTAATCCACACCTAATGACCCACCTAAGTGGTACTCAGGATATCACTCAAGAAATCACTCAAGGTATCTCTCAAGTAATTAAGGAACAAAAGAAGAAAAGGCACACTAGCCTGGGAACTTCCTCTCTGCCCAGAACACTGGAGGCTAGACACCACACCCCCTCTACAGTATTTATAGGAACTCAAACATTGAGATCCCGCTCTGTTCCAGTAACAAGAAGCCGAAAGCACCAGCCTGAAGATGACGAGTGAGACCTCGTCGAAACGTCGCCTAGACACCCCAACTTTTACACGGGAAGACACCCGAGGACACCAAAACCTGCATTCCTGTACCCGTGAAAATCTACGAAAGCATATATATATATATATATATATATATATTTACAAAACACAAACAGTGAAACCCCCCCAGGCGGCTGATACATTGAGTATACATATTCAATAATATACATATTCAATAATAACATATTCAAAGCAACCATATGTACACTTCTATATACCTTAACACTCCTCCCTCCACAAGGGTTATTTAACTTTTAACTTTTTAATTGCCCCAAATTGTTTAAACCTACTCAAATAATTCAAAATCTTCTCAAACCAATCCTCTTCTTTCTCACTGACCTTAAACACTTTCATTCTATGTATCTTCACATGTACCTACCCACGTTCTAATGAATTTGTGTTTTTCACTGATGCCCTAGATATTTGTGAAACGCCTTCCTGAGAAATGGCACCAGATTGGTCAAATCATTTTTTGCTTTCCTCAGAGCTCACAGGATGTTTCGCTATAGGCAAGACTTTTCAGCCACTTTGGTGTGGGCACCTCGACACCCAGTATCTGTCTTTAATAGAATACAAACTTCTACCACTGAACGTGCAGTCGCCTCCTTGCTTTGTAGTTTACAGCCTATAAAACTTCCTGACAAATCAATATGTGCTTCCTGAATTATTTAGATCATTATGCTTTGCAAGTCTACCTTGCTCTTAACAGAGAACTTTTCCGAGGGGCTAATTTGCTATTCGTGCCCAATAGCATCTTGTAAAAAGTTCCACCTCTGCGTAAAGGTTAACAGGCTGGCTCGCTAGAAGCTTCTTCGGTAATGATGCCAGGCTCAGATTTTTTTATTTTTTTTTTGTAATTGTGTGCTAACATAAACAAATGCTGAAACATATGGGAAAGGAATATAAGTTGCTACATGTGCTAAAAGCCATATAGGATAATAATATGAGGTTGCAGTGTAACAGCCAGCCTTGGTTGCAACAGAACTCTCTACACCAGAAACGGAAAGTGTTGTAATACTAATATTATCCATAGGGGATCATACTGTGCAACACAGAAGAAGTTAAGAAACTAAAATGCAGCTACTGAACCCGTGAAATGTGCTACCCTGAAATGGACAAATTAAATACCACCGCTCTGGGGAATATTTTTCCGATGCATGCAATATATCTGTGGGGAATAACATGAAGCAAAAATACCCTTAGAAAATGAGTACACGAAAACACACACTTGTGCATAAAACCAGCCTTCCAAAACAGTGCAGCAAGTTCCAGTGGGGTCTTGGTCTTCACACCGATCAGCTTATTGGCGCTGACAGCAAGCCCAGCTTGCAAAAAGAACAACCAGGGCTTCTCTTTTTTTAGCTCCCGGTTCTTCCTTTGGCATCTGTGCCCCTACCTGCCTTCACAATGACATCAGGTGTTGGGGAGATGGGCATGGTTTCAGGGAAATGTCCTTGCAAACAGGGGTCTTTGCTGGACCTATTCAAGCTTATTTGCAGTGCCAGGTTTATGTGTAAGCTAAACACGCTATAGCTTAGGGTTCCACTCTCTTGGGCCCCCAAAAAAAATTAAAGAAAAAACAAACCCTGGATGTACATTTCCAAAATATAAAATAAAGCAAATAAAATAAAACCTTTTACTCACGGCAGGGGTGCCCTCTATCCCCCCTATTGTTTATTTCAGTTCTGGAGGTGCTATTGAACATGATTAGAAAGGACCGGTTGGTACAGGGAATTGAGGTTGGAGTGAAACAATATAAATTGAAAGCATTTGCAGATAACCTAGTATTAACATTACAGGAGCCAGTCTCTAGTACTAAAAGAGTGTTAGAATTAATTTCTGACTTTGGTCGGGTGGCGGGATTTAAGCTGAACAAGCAAAAAACTAAGGTTTTAGCAAAAAATTTGACAACTACAGAAACAGATGAGTTCCTGAAAGAGACAGAACTAAATGTGGTTAAAAAAGTAAAATACCTAGGGGTGTATCTGACCTCCAAAAATTTGAATTTGTTTAAAGACAACTACGAGAAATGTTGGTCAGAAATCAAAAGAGATTTGGAAACATGGTCAAGATTGAAACTTTCCTTGTTGGGCCGAATAGCAGCTAAAAGATGAATGTATTGCCAAAAATGTTATTTTTGTTTCAGGCCCTACAGATCGTGGACAAGGTGGAATGTTTTGGAAAGTGGCAGAAGGATATTTCTAAGTTTGTTTGGCAGGGCAAAAAGCCCCAAATAAAGTTTAAAATATTAACTGATGCGAAAGAAAGAGGGGGATTTGCCCTGCCAGACTTGAGGTTATATTATGAATCTGCAGCCTTCTGCTGGTTGAAAGATTGGATCTTACTGGAAAACACTGATGTCCTAGATCTGGAAGGGTTTGACAATGCTTTTGGGTGGCATGCATATTTGTGGTATGACAAGGTTAAAGTGCACAAATTGTTTAAAAACCACATTGTTAGGAGAGCAATTTTGATGGTCTGGACAAAATATAAAGACTTATTGGAGAGTAAGACTCCGAGGTGGCTCTCACCAGTGGAGGCCAAGGCACGTAAGAGACTTAACATGGAGGCCAATTGGCCTAAATATGGGGAAATAATTGAAAAAATTGGAGACAATTGGAGGTTGCAGAGCTTGGAAAAATTAAAAAACAAGGTGCAAGATTGGTTGCACTATGCACAAATTCAAGAGGTTTTTAAAGTGGACAAGAAGGTTGGATTCCAGGTGGAAAAATCGAAACTAGAGACAGAACTGCTAGAGCCAAAAAGTAAACTACTTTCGAGAATGTATAACTTGCTGCTTAAATGGAATACTCAGGATGAGACAGTCAAATCCGCTATGATAAAATGGGCGCAGGATTTGGGGCATAACATTAGGTTTGAAGACTGGGAAAGGTTATGGAACACCGGAATGAAATTTACGGCATGTAGTGCCTTGAAGGAAAACATTATGAAAATGATATACCGGTGGTACATGACCCCAGTCAAGCTTGCTAAGATATATCACCTGTCTGACAATAAATGTTGGAAATGTAATGAGGCGGAAGGGACATTCTTTCATCTCTGGTGGACCTGCCCGAAAGTGAAGGCCTTTTGGGAGATGATTCATAATGAACTAAAAAAGGTACTTAGATTTACCTTACCTAAGAAACCGGAGGCCTTTCTCCTGGGCATGGTGGACCAGAGAGTGCTTAAGAAAGATAGAACTTTTTTTATGTACGCCACTACAGCAGCAAGGATCCTGATTGCAAAGCATTGGAAGACACAAGATCTACCCACGCTGGAGGAATGGCACACGCAGTTGATGGACTATATGGAACTGGCCGAAATGACTGGCAGAATCCGAGACTTGGGAGAAGAAACAATCGAGGAGGACTGGAAAAAATTTAAGGACTATTTGAAAAAACATTATAAGCTGTACGAATGTTAAAAGATGCACCTTTTAGGAAATTCTAGCTTCAGCAATGATAAATTAATGAAATGGAAATTAAGGCACAAGAAGTCAGAGGTAGAATAATGAAATAACTTTATTGTGTTTAAATGAAAATGTACATGATTTGGGGTATAACACATTTGAAATTAGGTAACATGATAAAATGAAGGATACAATAAGTATTGAAACAAGGTAACAAATTGCTGATGTTCTGTATTACAGATAATGCAGGGTTGGGAGGATGTGGGGAAGTCCATTAGATTTGATGGAAAAAAGAACACGGAAATCTGTAACTTTTTTATTTTATTCCTATAATCTGTTTTCTATTCTTTTTTCTGTACTTCATAAACTCAATAAAAAATATTATAAAAAAAATAAAACCTTTTACAGCAACTGTGTTTTGTGTTGTGTAGGCTCCTATGATGTAAGTAATGGGTCCCGCCTGCTAGCTTGCTCCCTAGAAAATCACTTGTTTGCTCATTTCTATATATAGGGTGCCTACATTCTGCATAGGGATGTGGTTGGCACTGTGGGTTAAACCACAGAGCCTAGGGCTTGCTGATCAGAATCTCCATGATGGGGTGGGCTCCCGTTGCTCGGTCCCAGCTCTTTTTTTTAAAAAGATTTTTATTAAAGTTTCAAAAGTTATATAAAAACAAAACAAAACAATAATAGAAACAGACAAAAATAAAAAACAAGTATAATTTCAATCCCTTTTTTTCTTATAACTTACTTCCCCGACTTCCTCATACCTCCCCTCTCTGTATTCCAATTTCTAATTTATTAATTCAGCAAATCCTTTCCCTTGTTTTTCATTTAATTTTTAACCTTTCTTTTCATTTTACTTATCCATTACCGCTGGAAACCACGTAATTTCTAAACCAACGTCATTCTAACATTCATTAATTTTACAATGTTTCTTAAGATAGTCCTTAAATTTCTTCCAATCTTCTTCCACTGTCTCTCTCCCCTGGTCTCGGATTCTGCCAGTCATTTCTGCCAGTCCCATATAATCTATCACCTTCATCTGCCAATCTTCCAAGGTGGGTAGATCTTGTGTCTTCCAATACTTTGCAATGAGTATTGTGGCAACATGTGCAAATGGCTTGAGATACCTATGAGGTCCATAAATTACCATATAGCACATGGGTAGGCAAACTAAGGCCCGGGGGCCAGATCCGGCCCAATCGCCTTCTAAATCCGGCCCATGGACGGTCCGGGAATCAACGTCTTTTTACATAAGTAAAATGTGCCCTTTTTAAAAAATGCATCTCTGGGTTATTTGTGGGGCATAGGAATTCATTCATTTCCCCTCCTCCAGAATATAGTTCTGCCCCCCATAAAAAGTGGACTGGCCCCCTGCTGAAAAAGTTTGCTGACCCCTGATATAGCATATATTCAACACAAAAAAACAGCGGCAATTTGTTGTTGACAAAGGGCAGCTAGACATCTAAATGGCCCCATTACTTTCAGTTGCTTAGGGCCTCATCAAACCTAAATCCGGCCCTGCTTATGGGTCACAGGTTTTCCACCACCCCTGAGCTATTTTGGAGGAGGACAGTTGATTCCACCAATCCCCCAGTTCTGAATCAAACCAAAAGGAGTGCAGCGACCCAAAGCTGTCAATTTCAAAGAGTCAATCCAGGGAACAATTTCTCAGAAGTTCAGACATGGCTCCTTGTCTCCGGGAAGAACAGATAGGTGGATAACTCAGTTATCCTCCGCCATATGTTCCGCCTGATGCGAAAGTCAAATCCGAGGCCTTTTCTAAATTCCTCCCTCCCTGGAGGAGGGACCTTATTTAGAGCTTCTCTATTCTGCCACCCAAAAGCTTTCGCGCCGGGCTCAGATTCCAGAAACCGCCGTGATTGCTTGAAAATTGATTTGATGTCTCTTGCCCACCCCTCCCTTGGGCCCCTCAAGACATTTTAATACGAGCCATGACATTATGACGGATGAATGTTGGCATTTTCTTGTAGCCGCGTTACTCCCATGTGGAAAATAACAGCTTGTTCACAGCCCAAGTTGTAGCCAGATTTAGGATATACAGTAAAGCTGAAGCTTCAGTCTCCAGTCTCCAGCCTTAACCCGCCCCCCCCACTCCACTTCCATGTACAGTATCCCTCTCAAACTGCTCCATTTCATATGTCAAGCTGCTTTGGCGGCACCAGGTCCTGTCGCCTTAATCCTTACCAATTGCACAAAGCCAGTTCAAAGCGAGCTCCCCCAAATCTCTTGGCAGCTTGAAACACACAAGGAAGTAATTTACAGATAATTACTCGAACAAGGGGGAGTAAGGGAAAAGGGAGGAAAAAACCCTCCAACATTTGAAATGCCTTGCCAATTGCTATGCTATTATCATCTGTCATTTTTTGACAACGTCAAGAAGATCTTTGTGTTCTATAATGTTCATTAAAGGCAGAGGCAACAGGAGACAATGGCAAAATGGCTGACTTAGCTTTGTCTGATGTGGCAACATGACGTTTGACAAGCATTTGTGGAAGGGATGGGCCTAGCGGGAATGCCACCCAGACGATCCTTGCAATGCACTCCTTCTTTCCTAAATATCTGTATGTTGCTATTGTGGGAAGTTGCAGTGAAATATAACTAACAAGCTTAGGGCTAGTTTGTGCATGAAAGGGTTAAGACCACAGAATTGTATTCCTGGACTCTGCTAAGTCAAGCCGCCTTAACTCTGGTGAAGAAGGAAGTGAAGCTTCCTTTGCTCATTCTCAGTTCAACATATGAAGCAGACCAGGCAACATGTCTGGGCTCAACCACTTCAAGCCCAGATTGCATTCTCAGTAGTATTTTTCTGTATTTTGTAACCTCAGAATTTTCTAACTGTGTTTTTCTCATTGCTGCATGGAATAACACATGAATCTGACCTTTGAAGTTTGTAAGTACAGTAAAGCATTTAAGCTTACTAACTGTGTAGTCTGTTCATTGAACGAGGGCTAGGAACAGAGGAAGTGCTATCAGGAGACTAAATGGGATATTGAAAAAGGTTTAAGTGCCTATATTCCAAACACTTCACTGTTGCTGCATATTTTGTGATTTGAAACTTCTCCTGGGGCTCTCTTACTGAATAATATGCTTAGCCCCATGCTTTGGATCTAGAAATCCAGCCAATTCTTTTATTAACTAACCTGACATGGGTTAGAAGCACAATTATACCTCTGGGTGTTATAATGAAGAGTTCATAAAACACACAAAGGGAAGCTGCCTTTTGCCATGTCTGACCATTGGTCCATCTAGCTCAACACTATCTGCATTGACTAGAAGAAGAGTTTTGCTAGAGTTTCATATGGGGGACATTCCCAACTCTATCTGGAGATTCTGGGAATTGAACATTGGAACTTCTGCATGCAGAGAAGATGCTCTTCGTTCAGGGATGTGTGTGCTGAGTGTGAAAAGCAGGGATGAATGTATTAGCCCACTTTCCCTCTCCATTATTACCTCTGTTATTGCCTTCAAACATGTGGAACACAAAAGTCTGAAGCAGTAAGCCTTCCGTATTCATGGATGCTCCCCATGCATGTTGTTGTTTAGTCGTTTAGTCATGTCCGACTGTTCGTGACTCCATGGACCAGAGCACACCAGGCACTCCTGTCTTCAACTGCCTCCCACAGTTTGGTCAGACTCATGTTTGTAGCTTCGAGAACACTGTCCAACCATCTCGTCATCTGTCGTCCCCTTCTCCTTGTGCCCTCCATCTTTCCCAACATCAGGGTCTTTTCCAGGGAGTCTTCTCTTCTCATGAGGTGGCCAAAGTATTGGAGCCTCAGCTTCAGGATCTGTCCTTCCAGTGAGCACTCAGGGCTGATTTCCTTTGGAATGGAGAGGTTTGATCTTCTTGTAGTCCATGGGACTCTCAAGAGTCTTCTCCAGCACCATAATTCAAAAGCATCAATTCTTCGGCGATCAGCCTTCTTTATGGTCCAGCTCTCACTTCCATACATCACTACTGGGAAAACCAGAGCTTTAACTATATGGACCTCTGTCCTCCTTTATGGATCACTGCCTTGCCGTGGCGAAGGGGCTTGAACAACTCAGAGAAGCTATCAGCTATGCCGTGCAGGGCCACCCAAGATGAACAGGTCATAGTGGAGAGTTTTGGCCAAACGTGATCTACCTGGAGCAGGAACCGGCAAGCCGCTCCAGTATCCCTGCCAAAAAAACTCCATGGACAAAGACAACAGCCATGCATATTAGGACTTTGGAAAACCAGAGTTCCAAAATGTGTGGGGAGCCTCCAAAAGTGTGGGAGTCTTCCCACTGCAAATGGGGGCAGGGGGTAGATATAGAACACTTATCCTTATTACCCCCAAACATGTTTCCTGATTTAATCACAGCACAAGAAAAGGAGTATGGTGGATGGAAGTAGCTCCATGGATGTTACTACTGACCAACAGTATGTGGACTTGCTAGCAAACTTACCCAGAGCTTTGTTGTTGTTTAGTCGATTAGTCGTATCTGACTCTTCGTGACCTCATGGACCAGAGCAGGCCAGGAGCTAGTAGACTGTCATAGGCAGCTGAAGCCCAACTCAAAGGAAATGCAAATTTTTAAAAATCCTCCACATTTCAATCTGAGCTGAAGAAGAATACCCGGCTTCACACCCACGTGCTCCCTAAAAATGGAGAACCATCACCTACAGATTTCACGTTTACAAAAAGCTATCCCCAGTGCTTTCCCCCCTAGAAAAATAGGTGCCACTAAGTTGTTATGGTATGTGCTGCACTTTTTAACAACAACAACAAAAGAGGTGCCTGTACCGCGTAACATTGAGTGCCCCCTGGGGAAAAAAGCACTGGTTATCCCCACCCCATGTAAGCAAATGGAGTGAAGCAGGTGCTTGCAGCTTACATGGAGTAGAACTTTTGCAAGGGCCAAGCTACAGGCAGCAGGAAAAGGCCACCTCCAGTTCTGTACTGGGGGAGGGACAGCCGGGTACGTTTGCCCTGGGCCCTGGAGGGCTACGCTGCCTGGGGGAGGGTACCAGGGGTCTGCCAAACTTATACAGTCATGCCAAGATCAAGGCTCCCGCCCTGGGGCCTCGGACAAGCTCTGCATAGGCCTGGGTCTTTGTCAAGGAAGGAGTGAGTTGTTCCCTTCCCCATCCTCCAGGCCATAGCTCATTGACTTTGTATCTTCTTCTTTGCATGGAGAAGGCCCCAGGTTCAAACCTTGACATCTCCAGGCTTGGAATGTTCTCTGTCTGAAATCCTGGAGACCTGCTGCCAGTCAGCGTAGAGTAGGGTTACCAGATGTCCCCGATTCCCAGGGACAGTCCCCAGATTTGCAAATCTGTCCCCGGACAAATTCTGTCCCTGGAATGTCCCCAGATTTGCAAATCTGTCCCTGGGAAACGTGGCAGCAGCAGCCTCAGCAGCCCAGAGCCAGCCTGGTAGCGCAGTTGGCTCTGGCTGGCTTCAGGAGCTGCTCGCTGCTGGCACCACTGCCGAGGGGGAACCAGGGATGTCCGGCATTACAGATCTCCTTCCCCCTTCCCACTTTGTTTTGACAGATCAGGGGAGGCTCGGGAGTCGTGGGTGGGCAGCCATTGCCCAGGAGGGGTACAAAGCATGCGGTTTCTCTGCCAGGCAAGGTGCAAAGGTCTTCTTTCGCACCCTGTGAAAAAAATGCGTAGTGAAAAAAAAACTGGGCAATGGCCGCCCGCCCGCGACTCCCAAGCCTCCCCCGATCAGTCGAAACAAAGGGGGAAGGGGGCAGGAGATCAGGGGAGGCTTGGGAGTCACGGGCAGGCAGCACGCCATTGCCCAGTTTTAAAAAAAAACTCTGCGCATTTATGTTTCACAGGGTGTGGAAGAAGGGCTTTGCACCTTTATACAATATGCATGTGTGCTTGGGCCCAGGGTCTTTTGCCTCACCATCCCCACTACTGACTCCCTGTTGCTACTCAGCTTCAGAAAAAAAAGTGCCCCTGGATTCATTGGAAAAAATCTGGTAACCATAGTGTAGAGAAGATCCAGAAGATCCAGAAGATCTGACGTGATGTAAGGCAGCTTCCTATGTTCCTATACCCTTCATGGTCATTAGTTTCTAGAGGATGGAAGAATGGATCAGAAAATGTAGCAATTTCCCGCCCCCTGAAGGACCAAGGTGGTTTTAAGCTAATACAACTGGAGTATTGGGAAGTTTGCTTGTCTCCAGCAACATTCAAAATGGTGGGCTGAGCTTCTTGTGAAGGATTTGAACCATCCATATGCCACAAATCTTTTTGGAAGTGGTCTGGACCAGTCGTCGATTTGCGTCTCCCAAGACAGAGTATTTCTGTTCTGTGAGTCACGAAAGATTTCAGGAGCAATATTCCATTATCTATCCTTTCTTTTCTCTCTCTCTTTTTTGGTAACCATCTCCTTCCAGTTCCTTCTGACAATGTGATAAAGTCTCGCAGCTGAACGCAACATTAATTACATTTCAAAGCAAACCTTTTTATTCATTTGGAGACAATCTGTGAAACAGAAATTTGTGACTGAAGCTCCTGCCAAACCAATTACAGGAAAATAACTCAAATATGTCTTGACAGATTGCAGTTTCCCCTCCCTGCCAGACCTGCTAAAGTTAGCCATCCTTTGGACTGCACAAGCAGTATTCATCTCCAGAACAGACACAGAGTTTAAATAGGTGATCTTTTTAGTTGATAGGCGTGAAGGAACATAGGTAACTGCCTCAGGATGAGTGAACCATTGGGATGGTATCCAGATAAACAGTTCCATTAGTACAATGACTTTTCCTCACCATCTCATTTCCCTGCATATCTGTGCATCTTGCAAATCCACTGGGGGAAAGGACTGTGGGACAGATTTAGAGGTCATGCAGGGGTCACGCAGGGACACAAGAGGGCAAGGAAGATCCATCGCACAGCTAAAAGTCGTTGTGCAAGCAGAACTGCTTAGCTGGGTACCTCCCATGGTCCAGCTAGCTCAGTATTGTTTGCAGAGATTGGCAACAACTTTCCAGGCTATCAGGTGGAAATCTTTTCCCAGCCCAATCTGGAGATACCAGCAATGGAAACTTGGACCTCCTCCATGGGCCTTGGGAATGCCTGATCTGCATATCCAAGATGAATGCTAATCTATAATGTTGTTGTTGTTTAGTCGTTTAGTCGTGTCCGACTCTTCGTGACCCCATGGAAGAGAGCACGCCAGGCACTCCTGTCTTCCACTGCCTCCCACAGTTTGGTCAAACTCATGCTGCTAGCTTCGAGAACACTGTCCAACCATCTCGTCCTCTGTCGTCCCCTTCTCCTTGTGCCCTCCATCTTTCCCAGCATCAGGGTCTTTTCCAGGGAGTCTTCTCTTCTCATGAGGTGGCCAAAGTATTGGAGCCTCAGCTTTACGATCTGTCCTTCCAGTGAGCACTCAGGGCTGATTTCCTTAAGAATGGATATGGCAAGAATAAATATTGGCCTGTAATGTTACAGACCTACAATTTAACCCGTCCTGGGAGCCAATGGCTGAAGGGTGGGTAATAAATTAAACCAATAATAGTAATAATAACAATAACAATTATTGTGGTTTAGCTGTGTCCAACTTGTCATGACCCCATGGACCAGAGCATGCCAGGCACTCCTGTCTTCCAATGCCTCCCGCAGTTTGGTCAAACTCATGCTGGTAGCTTCGAGAACACTGTCCAACCATATTGTCCTCTGTCGTCCCCTTCTCCCTGTGCCCTCCATCTTTCCCAGCATCAGGGTCTTTCCCAGGGAGTCTTCTCTTCTCATGAGGTGGCCAAAGTATTGGAGCCTCAGCTTCAGGATCTGTCCTTCCAGTGAGCACTCAGGGCTGATTTCCTTCAGAATGGATAGGTTTGATCTTCTTGCAGGAGCTTCCCCACCTGGTGTATATAGCATAGCCCCCCATCCAAGGACTCCTTGTTGTTGTTTATTTGTGTGTAGTTGTTTAGTTGTGTCTGACTCTTTGTGACCCCATGGACCAGAGCACGCCAGGCACCCCTGTCCTCCACCGCCTCCTGCAGCTTGGTCAAACTCCTGCTGGGAGCTTTGAGAACACTGTCCAACCATCTCGTCCTCTGTCCTTCCCTTCTCCTTGTGCCCTCCATCTTTCCCAACATCAGGGTCTTTTCCAGGGAGTCTTCTCTTCTCATGAGGTGGCCAAAATATTGGAGCCTCAGCTTCAGGATCTGTCCTTCCAGTGAGCACTCAGGGCTGATTTCCTTCAGAATGGATAGGTTTGATCTTCTTGCAGTCCATGGAACTCTCAAGAGTCTCCTCCAGCACCATAATTCAAAAGCATCAATTCTTTGGCGATCAGCTCTCACTGGTCCACTAGTTATTTTTCACTTCCTGAATGTTCTAAGGCCATCAGCTCAAAATAAATAGATAAATAAAAACTCATTTTAAAATGCACTTTTTGATAGAACGTGCATTTGGAAAACATGTTAAATGTGGGTTTTTTATAAGTATAAGGGAAAGAAATCTGCAGGTTAATGCAGTAATGGGACAAAACTGAATTATGAGGGAGCATATACGAAAGTGGCATGGTAACTATACTGATTTATCCACAAGCCTACATTGATGTATCCAGTTAAGCAGCATCCCTTGGGGATGCTTGAAACTTTTTCCATTCAGAAGCAAACAGAGTGGATGGGGGATTGTGCCACCAGTCTGTCCTCAGCCAGCCCCCAACTGCTTCCCATGGTAGCCCATGGGGTGGTCCTGGATGTCAGCTTCTTCCTCCTGTTCCCCCCCCCCCACTGCGAGGGATTTAATTTGATTGAACATCAAACACCCTGCAAATATTTCATTGCTTGATGATGCACTTAACAAACTACATGGCCAACCAAAGTGGAATGCTGAAGTCCCATTCATTTCCATAGGAGAGATTAAGGCTGCAATCCTATGACACTTTCCTGAGATTAAAGAGTGCCTTTGGGCCTAACTTCTGGACAAATGTGGAATCACAGAGCTGGAAGAGATCTCAAATGTCGTTCAGAGCATGCACAGGACTGCAATATTAATGACACACTTAAGTCTCTCCTATTGAAATGCAATGGGATTTTAAAAATGTTTAATTTTGGCTTGATCACACCCAGAATTTCTGCTTTGGATTCTTAACTAATGGAGTTAAGTCTACTATGTCCATAGTAGGAGGGGTGAAATATACTCGAGAGTCGAGAGTAGATTTCATGCTCTTTATTCAGCTCATAGTGGTGAGGAGGAATGGAAGTTTCCCCAGAATGTCTGGTACATTATTACAAAATGGATCCCACATGATTGGCTAATTCCAGAATTCTCCTGTAGGCCAATCAGGTTGCGGATTCACTTCCACCTGGAGCTGGATTGGGTGGCTCCTGTGGACCAATCAGACTGCTGCATTCTGAATCCTATTTGTTCTAGGACCAATCAGACTGCTGCATTTTGGATCCTATTCAAGTCAGTACATAACAGGGGGAAAGAATAATAATTTAATTGTAGACTTTAATTTTTTACTGAAAGGCCCCAAGCTATCATGTTGGCCACAGAGTAGAAGAACTGGTTCATTTTGCCTTTGGGCATCTGAATTATTCTAATCTGAGGCCTTTGCTTCACAGAGGGTGTCCCTCCCTCATTTCCTTTTCTCCTGGTGAATGAGTTGAGGCTATAATGCTGGCCATTGAAGCCAAAGTTTGTGGGCTATTTTTGCTTTTGGTTTTTTGACATTCAAGGTTGCCCTAACCTTACATTTCAACTTTGCAGATAGCTTGTGGGGAAAGGAGGTCGCCTCTTAATCTTAGCTAACATTAACAATGCACATGAGGAGGCGGTTAGGATGTTCTCAGGACATGACGGCAAAAGAAATGGAATTTAATTTATTTTAAAGAAGCGTAAGCCAAAAGGAATCTGGATACACTCTCTCTCTCTCTCTCTCTCTCTCTCTCTCTCTCTCCTTAAAAAAAAATCAAGTTAGGGCAGAAACATTTGACCCTTTGACAGCTCCAAAGGCAAATTGACAGCACAGCTCATGCTAGGAATCTGTGCTTGCCATGAACCTAGCAACGCTGCGCTGCAAACTTCTCGCTTTTGGAAGCCAGCATCTGCGTCTCGAGCTTGCCAAGCCGAACCTCTGAATGATGACCCGGCTATTGGCTCCGATGAGAAAACATATTGAGAGGGAGTGGAGGAAACCGAGTTGCGCTCCAGCATAGAGGAGAGGCAGAGCCAAGAAAGCATCACGCTGATGTATAGGAACCAATTACCTTTGTAATTGCATTTTGCCGATAAAAGACAACATTGTGTCCAGAACCTTGTAAGATGCACCGGATGCCATGGCAGGTTATGGGTGTATTTAATGTAAAGACACACAGAAACCCACTTGTTGGAGGAGAGAAATGGCTATATTAGAACCAAAGGGATGGGCAAGATCATGGCAAGGGGGTGTTGTTGTTTAGTCGTTTAGTCATGTCCGACTCTGCGTGACCCCATGGACCAGAGCACGCCAGGCACTCCTGTCTTCCACTGCCTCCCGCAGTTTGGTCAGACTCATGTTTGTAGCTTTGAGAACAATGTCCAACCATCTCGTCCTCTGCCATCCCCTTCTCCTTGTGCCCTCCATCTTTCCCAACATCAGGGTCTTTTCCAGGGAGTCTTCTCTTCTCATGAGGTGGCCAAAGTATTGGAGCCTCAGCTTCAGGATCTGTCCTTCCAGTGAGCACTCAGGGCTGATTTCCTTAAGAATGGATATGTTTGATCTTCTTGCAGTCCATGGGACTCTCAAGAGTCTCCTCCAGCACCATAAACCCACACATTTTAACCTTGGCCCTGAGCTGTTCCCAATTCCCGCCAAAAGTGACAGGAAGCAGTGAGGGACTCGAACTTGCATCAAATAATAATAAAATAATAATTTTTAAAAAATTATTATTATACCCCACCCTTCCCGGTTCAAAAACCGAGCTCAGGACGGCTAACAACAAATTTAAAACACTTAATTGTAAAAGCAGCATAAAATACCGTATAAAAACATGAATAACAATAAAATTCAAAGCTCAAAAATCAATTCAAGGGAAATCCATCTAATAAGCATTAGATAATTACCAGGGCTAGCTGGCTGAATTTGTCCTACTTGGGCCAGCGAGGAGGGCAGGGGAGAATTTGCTGTGGGGTCTCAGAGTGGGTAATCTTCATAAAAGGGGAGGGGGAGGGAAGAGAAGGGAAATAAAAGATCAGGATGAATTCAAATTAAAGGCCAGGCGGAATAGCTCTGCCTTACAGGCCTGAAGGAAGGAGGTTAAATCCTGAAGGGCCCTAGTCTCATGGGACAGAGCATTCCACCAGGTTGGAGCCATCACTGAAAAGACCCTGGCCCTGGTGGAGGATAGTATGACTTCCTTAGGGCCCGGGACCTCTAAACTATGGTTATTCATGGACCTTAAGGTCCTCTGCAGGGGTTTCCAGGTAAACCCCGCCCCACATAATCCATCACATGATGCAGTGCACGCACACCATTTGAATGGCAATGTCCATCAACTTTGCGGGTGCCAGCCCCCTCAAATATTTTATTGGGGCAGATGAAGACCCCCCCTCGGCCCCTAGGAATTGGCTTCTATGGAAGCAGCAGGGATTCCTGGCCTTCCAAGGTGCAGGTTTGATGAGCTTCAGTTCAAGGGAGAAGAAAAATTAGGTGGGAGTATTGCTTGCAGTTGATAGAAAAAGCATTGCATTTAAAAGAGTGGAGGGCTTTTGTGGACTATTTTTTTTAAAAAAATACTAAAGTCAAATGAAATCGAGGGCAGGAAGAAAGACGTTAAGATAATGGTAAATAGAGAAATAGAGAAACTTTTTGTAATAGGTAAAGATATAATGCAGTAGAAAAGGTTTGAGTAAAACACTGTGGAGGAGGGGGTCGGAAGTCAATTTATGAAACAATGTAATGGTTTGATATGAAGATTGTTGTGAAAATGTTTGAAAAATGTAATAAAGAATTATGTGGCAAAAAAAGGCAATGCGGCAGCTAGACTGGTGCCTGGGGGCAACTGCCGAGACCACATAACACCGGTCTTGAAAGACCTACATTGGCTCCCAGTACGTCTCCACCCCATCGTTCTGCCCGGATGCTGAGGTGCAGCTCTGAGGGTCTTCTGGTGGTTCCCTCACTGTGAGAAGCAAAGCTACAGGGAACCAAGAAGAGGGTCCTCTTGGTAGTGATGCCCACCCTGTGGAATGCCCTCCCATCAGATGTCAAGGAAATAAACAACTATCTGACTTTTAGAAGACATCTGAAGGCATGTTACTTTTCTAAGCTAGGTCTGCTTTCTGGGATCCGATTGTGAACAGAATGTGAGTAAACTCTTTTTATACTTTTATAGAAGACTGTGGCGTGTCTTATCTTTTGTGAAGGAATAAGGGGGAAATACCAGAACAGTTATTATAGAGGCTTTAGCGAGCCTGAGCAAACGCATTCGCTGCAAGTTTAAAAAGGGGAATGTTACTCTGCTAAATTGTGAACTTGTTTACACAAGTAAGAAAGGCTATAATCAAACAATATATCCTCTCCTGCATCTCTGAACATTCCCACAATTTGTAGAATGCTCTCCCCATGGGCTGTGTTAGTCTCCCTCATTATTAACTTTTAGGATAATCTTTCGTTTCAAATCCCTGTTTATCCAGGTATTTGATGGCTGAAAGACCTGTCCCTGGCAACTCTGAAATCATGAGTTTTGAGATTAAGTTACTGCTTTTGGAAGTTCTTAACTGTTCTTGGAATGTGGTTTTTAACTGTTTTTAGAAGTTTACATTGTCTTGGTTTAGTACTATCATTTTTGCTCTCCTTTGGAGGAAGGTGCAGGATAAAGCATAATAAATAAGCTTGCATCCAAAGCTCTATATGACTCCGTTCCACACACAGAGTACTCCCCCAACACTGAAGACCACAGGGTTTCTCTTATTTGCATTGACCTCCACATAGGAGCTACATGAATGACACAACAGATATGAGTACTTGATAAATGGATGCGATGTTGTCCTTGTAGCCAGTTGAAGCTTCCACTGTGGTTGAGCACTAGCAGTGACACATGAGGAAGGGAAGAGCTATCTATAGAGAAGAGAGAGTGTGCTCTTAGGAAGTGACCAGAGACTGAATTCAATTTCCAGGAGCTTCCCAACCTGGTGTATATAGCACAGCCCCCCATCCAAGGACTCCTTGTTGTTGTTTAGTTATCTTTAGTTGTTTAGTTGTGTCCGACTTTTCGTGACCCCCTGGACCAGAGCACGCCAGGCACCCCTGTCCTCCAGGGCCTCCCGCAGCTTGGTCAAACTCATGCTGGTAGCCTCGAGAACACCGTCCAACCATCTCGTCCTCTATCGTCCCCTTCTCCTTGTGCCCTCCATCTTTCCCAACATCAGGGTCTTTTCCAGGGAGTCTTCTCTTCTCATGAGGTGGTCAAAGTATTGGAGCCTCAGTTTCAGGATCTGTCCTTCCAGTGAGCACTCAGGGTTGATTTCCTTAAGAATGGATAGGTTTGATCTTCTTGCAGTTTATGGGACTCCCAAGAGTCTCCTCCAGCACCATAATTCAAAAGCATCAATTCTTCGGCGATCAGCCTTCTTTATGGTCCAGCTCTCACTTCTATACATCACTACTGGGAAAACCATAGCTTAAACTATACGGACCTTTGTTGGCAAGGTGATGTCTCTGCTTTTTAAGATGCTGTCTAGGTTTGTCATTGCTTTTCTCCCAAGAGGCAGGCGTCTTTAATTTCGTGACTGCTGTCAGCATCTGCAGTGATCATGGAGCCCAAGAAAGTAAAATCTCTCACTGCCTCCATTTCTTCCCCTTCTTACCTTTCAGCATAGATATGAAACTGCTTTGTTCATAGAATCACCGCATTTGGAAGATACCTTAAAATTGATCTTCCAATTCAGAAAGTACACTGCTACAGTATCACTTGTAAGCGTCAACCTAGCCTCAGGAGGAGAGACCACAACCTCCTGAGTCAGTTCCAAGCCAGATCTTGTGATCGCTGCACATCCTTTCCCATACTCTTTGCATTTACATCACATCCTGGTCACTGTCTCTTCGAGCTCCTGCCGTCGGGACAGAGATACAGGACGATGATGACAAGAACGAGCCGTCTCAAGAACAGCTTCTTCTCCAGAGCGATCTCGGCCCTGAATGGGAAACCTGGACTTTGAAGTCATCTAATCTTCCTTGCTGTATTATATTATATTGTTTTAATTAGTGTTTTTATAGTTGTTCTGATTTTAAGTGGAGTGCCCTATCTGGGTGGATGGAGCAGCCAAGTAATTTTGTTGTCCCTGAGAGGAGGCAATGACAATAAAGATATTATTATTATTATTATTATTATTATTATTATTATTATTATTACACCCTGCTCCATCCGTTTGTCAGTCTAGCCCACCCTTGTCTACTTCCATTAGCAACCTTTGCAAAACTGTCATCTGAGATCCTTCATCCGGCAATGCTAAGGAATGTTGGAACCACAAAGTCGAAACCCCCATGTAAATGAGGTTGTGTGCTGCCTTCTGGGTTTCTCTGTTTACATGTTTACATCAAGGAAGATGACACTGAACTTTAAAAAGCTACTAACGTGATCCTATACATGTTTATTCAGAGCTACATCCAACTGGATTCATGTAAATTTTCTCCCAGGAGTGTATAGGATTGCAGCCTAAGAGACTTGGAGTAACAGGCAATTCCTAAACGCTAGCAGAATTACATATGCATCTTGCAATTACTCCAAATGCACTCAAATATCTACCCTTAACCATTTGGTTTAATATAAAATAATAAAAACAGTCAGGCTTCAAGGCTCAAAAATTTACTTGAGTGACAGCTTTCAGATGCAATGGGTTTGTACAGACTAATCTGTTTTAATTTATTTTCTCTCTCTTTGAAATGATCATTATAGGGGGAAAATCAGACTGAATGGGTTATGCGCTTAAAAGCACCCCATTTCCAACACAAAGCATAACACTCTAGGAATCTCCAGACTCACTGATTAAAAGGATAACAAAAAACAGAGGGGGGCATCATTAAAATAATTGGACTCCTCAGAAGGCTTTAATTCTGTCATCTTTTGAAAATGACTTCTCTTAAAAACACACAACCTCAAAGTTATTCATCATTGTGTTTCCCTTTCACCAAGGACAGTGGTGAAAGCTAAATAATAACAGAGCTTTCATAGCTGGTTTTCTATGCTGTAAAGGTATTTCAGTGCTTTTACAAAGAATAATAAATCAGACCACTGGGAGAACAAATTCAGAATCCGATGTGTGTGGACTACAACTCCCATCAACCCCAATCACATGGCCAATGGTGATGGATTATGGGTGTTGTAGTCCACAAAATCTGGATTACACCATGTTGGCAATCCCTGAAATATCCAAAAAGCATTTAACCCTATTGCCCTCATTTTGCCTAATCCTCCTCTTGATCTCTCCCTCCCAGCACATATTGCAAAGTAGACAGGCAGACAAATATATTTAATATAAAGAAAAGACAAGCAAGAAGTGACGTGATGGAAATGTTTTCTTTTGCTCTGAAGGGTAGGACTCAAACCTTGAATGGACCGCTTATAAACACCATCTCCAACTCCTCAAAAGATTCCATCAGCGGTGTCTCTGAAAAAATTCACCTGGGAAGACAGGTGAACTAATATCAGTGTACTGGAAGAAGCAAAGATCACCAGTATCAAAGCAATGATTCTTCAACTTCAACTTGGATTGGTCATGTTGTGTGGATGCCTGATTATCGTCTTCCAAAGCAACTACTCTACTCCAAAATGGAAAGCGTAATGCTGGTGGTCAACAAAAGAGGTTCAAAGACTCTCTCAAGGCAAATCTTTAAAAATGTAGTATAAACACCAACAACTGGGAAACACTGGTCTGCCAGCACTCCAATTGGAGAACAGTCTTTACCAAAGGTGTCTTGGGCTTTGAAGATGCTCGAACTCAGGATGAAAGGGAGAAACGTGCTAAGAGGAAGGCGCGCTTGGCAAACCCTCACCATAATCAACTTCTGCCCGTAAACCTATGTGCCCATTGTAGAAGGATGTGTGGATCCAGAACTGGCCTCTACAGTCACTTACAGACTCACTTTTAAAACCGTGTTTATGGAAGACAATCTTACTCAGCTACGAATGATTGCCAAAGAAGAAGATGACCCAGGACACACACATTAATTAAGGTGGTTTCTGAAGCTCTGTTGCTGATTCCACTTGCCTTTCACCAGCATGGAATATATTCTGTACAGAGTCCAAATCTACTAAAGAAACTTCCTAAAGCAAGAGTGGACTCAATAACACCGGGGACTAAAGTTACCACTTGAATTTTCCATGAAGTTCAGTTCCATGGCAAATCTGGAAACTCCTGCTTGAGAAAAATACCTGAAATATTTCAAGGGAAAGCAAATGTTCCCACAGAGAAATTCTCCAAAGGACTCCATGCATCCATAAATTAGGGACAAAGAAATCACCACAGAAGAATTTAGAAACAGGCAGGCGTGTCTGGATCCATTCTCCGTGTTCAAATTTCTCAATGGGAGAACGGAATTAGACTGTTGATGTGGCTCCTCCAATAGTTTGTTTCAGGAAAATGATCAATACCCATTTATCTCGGATGAGACCCACTCATCTGACATTACCCAACTGCAGTTGATTTCATTGAGGAGAAATGGATAATCTTTCTGAGCTTCTTTAATATCTATTAAGGCCCAGAAACATATGCCAACAGTCCTTTAATTGGCATAGACCTAGAAACCATCCTTCAGTGACCTGGTTGTTGAAAAATGGCTGTTCCTTGTGGATAGGTTTCTTAGGAAAAAAAGTCCCTCTTCATACACGCAAACACACATGAGAGATTTATTCCCAAGCATTTTGATGTGCATCTGTGTGGTTCATACTGCTGTCACTGAGCTCAGTTTTTGAGGAATTTCTGTATACAAGGTGAAGGTGATGACCCTAGATCCTATGGAATGGAATGGACTAAAACTTTGGTCAAGAAACTGCGGCTCTAACACACCCGTGGAATACTATCAGTTAAGCTCTCATTCAAGTCCTCTGTGTTGGAGAGGATGTCAACAGTTAGGTTCATATTTCCAATTGGGAATGCAAGCTGTGCAATTATTCTGGAAAATCATATTTGAAGAAGTTTCTTCTATTACAGAACAGGTGATACATCTACATTTGAACGTCTATCTTGTAGTCTTGTTTGGATATCTTTCAGGACATATGGAATGCTTACATATGTTTCAATTACAATTGGTGGGTTATTCTTATTGCTAATCGCTTTTCTTTGCGATGTATCTGCAATTAAATGAAAGAAGGGAACTCCCAGATATTCTCTGTTCTGTGTTTTTGCCTTTTAAAACAAAACAAAACTTGCCATTGCATTTGGTTTGGCTCGAGTGACCTTTGGCTTCCTCTCCTCTTTGCTATTGACTCCATCTCCCCGGAGTCTCCTATCAAATATACTTCTACCACGAGCCTTACAAGGGACAGCTGCGCTGACACACAGCTCTTACCACCTGCTGAGGAAGCAGCTCTGGCTTTACATGAAATGAAACAAACAGAGCAGACCACGAGAACAGAACAGAAAGTTACACTGAATGCAGAGAAGGCTGTCCACCGATCCAGCATTTTAAGCTGCTTTGTGAGTAAGAATGTAAGAAGGAATTGGAGCCTGCTGGGATTAACTGGGTCAATTCCCTATGCAGAGTGAGCAGTGTTTGGCGAGTGAATCTTGGTTCCAGAGTAGACTTCCCTGGTTGCAATAATGTACACAGAGATATGCTTGCAGGTGGCGCTGTGGTCAAAACCACTGAGCCTCTTGGGCTTGCCAATCAGAAGGTCGGCAGTTCGAATCCCTGCGATGGGGTGCACTCCCGTTGCTTGGTTTCAGCTCCTTCCAACCTAGCAGTTCGAAAGCATGCCAAAAAGTGCAAGTAGATAAATAGGCACTGCTCCAGCAGGAAGGTAAATGGCGTTTCCGTGCGCTGCTCTGGTTTCGGTGTTCCGTTGCACCAGAAGAGGCTTAGTCATGCTGGCCACATAACCCAGAAAAACTGTCTGAGGACAAACATCGGCTCCTTCAGCCAGTAAAGTGAGATAAGCGCCGCAACCCTAGAGTTGTCTGAGACTGGACTTGTCAGGGATCCTTTACCTTTACAAGAAAGCAATTAAGAAATGCATAACTTTTTTAAAAAATAATTTTTATTAACCAGCCAATCAAATCAAATCAAATCAAATCAAATCACATCACATAAATTCCGAATTACAAAGCCGAATTTTAAATTTTGTTGAGGGAACCCATATTTCAAGATCTGAAGGGGGATTCTGATCTTCTTGCCACTGTGTTAATGTCCAAATCAGTCCAAACAAAGTTCATAATTCTATCCAGGTTTATCTTGCTGTTTCACATCACATCTTGTTCATATATTTTCTCTTCTGATAGTCTCCTTAAGCCGATAAACACCAATAATAATCCTGTGTGAATTTTTCCGTTCTTCCAATCCTCAAATTGAGGTGGTTTCCATATATCATCGCCTTCATAGATAACAGCGCTCTTTCCATCATTAATTACAGAACTGTCGTTCTTAAGTCCCACTGAGGAGTTTCACCCACAATAAAAAAAAAGCTCTAATTCTCTATTTCTCCTCTCAGACTTAAGTCCTCCGACAGAACTTCCCAATATGGCGACGGAATTTTTAACTGCGTCATTCCAAAGCCCTTATACAGGGCAGAGTGCTTTTAAAATGTTTTAAAATTTTTATTTTGAATTTTTTGTATGTGGGGGGGTGGGGTGGGGTGGATGTTTATTGGGCCTGGGAATTTGATTTTATGTTTTTGTAATTTTTGTAATTTTTATTGTTTTTTGTTTGTACTGTTTTATTTGTGTTGTTTTTTTTGTTTTTTGTTTTTGTTTTTAAGGGGTTATTTTGCTCTTAAGGGGAGGGGTCAGGGCTGCCGGGGAATGGGCCCCAGCCCACAAAATGGCTGGGATATGTTTCACAGGGGGGAATGCACTGGGACAACCGATCTCAGTGATCATGGGTAGGAGGAGGAGTTACGCTAAGACCAGACCATGTCATTACAGAGGAGGCAGGTTTAGTCGTTGTCTGAGGACTATCCCTGCCTCCGGGTCTGGTCCTGACCGGATGAATACTAGAATCAGCAAGGGATACCCACATGACCTGAAAGTGTTGCTGTGCAATGCCAGGTCAATGATTCATAAGACCACTGCCATCCATGACTTGATCATGGATGGAGGACTTGACCTGGCATGTGTAACAGAGACTTGGTTGGATGAAGCAGATGGGCGTGTCCTTGCCACTGCTTGTCCACCAGGTTTCTCTTACGCACAGCAACCCAGGTCATGTGGGCGGGGAGGGGGGGGTTGCAGTGATTTTTAGGAAGTCATTAGTTTGCACCAGGCGTCCTATTGGGAAGACCCAGTTTTCTGAGTGCATGTTCTGGAAGTTGGGCAATAGGGGCAGTACAGGATTCCTTTTGGTGTACCGACCTTCCCGCTACACCATGGATTCCCTGCCCGAGCTGCTTCAGGTCGTGGCGGATGTTCTCCTGGAGACACCTAGCTTGGTTGTCCTAGGGGATTTTAACATCCATGCCGACACGACCTTACAAGGGGCCGCTCGGGACTTCGTGGAAAGCATGGCCTCCATGGGGCTGTCCCTGAATAAGTCTGGCCCAACCCATAGCCGCGGACATGCCTTGGACCTGGTGTTTACCTCTACGGATGTTGGTGATCTGACACTAAGTAAAAGTGAAACGAAAGAAGTGCCATGGTCAGACCACTTCCTGGTGCAACTGGACTTCTCTGCGACCCATCCCCTCTGCAGGGAGGTGGGACCGATTCGGATGGTCCGCCCCCGCCACTTAATGGATCCAAATGGTTTCCAGAGAGTGGTAGGGGATGCTTTATCCCATGTTGATGGCCTTTCAGCCGATTCCCTGGTGGCCCGCTGGAATGTGGAGTTAACCAGGGCTATTGACTGTTTGGCTCCAAAGCGCCCTCTCCGATTGCATGGAGCCCAGAGAGCCCCGTGGTTTTCCACGGATCTGAGGGCAATGAAACAATCGTTGAGACGGCTAGAGCGCCGGTGGCGGATAACTCATTCTGAATCTGACTGGACACAGGTTAGAGCTCAACGTCGAGCCTACCAAGTGGCGATAGCGATGGCGAAGAAGACTTTCTTCACCGCCTCTATTGCATCTGCAGAAAACAGCAGCAGGAGACTCTTTCAGGTGGTTCACAATTTAGCGGAACCACCTGTAACATCGGGGCCCAGTACAGGCCACATGTTTTCCTGCAATGATTTTGCAAAGTTTTTTGCAGATAAAATCGCTCAGATTCGGGAAGAAGTAGACTCCACCGTGGGAGCAGGGCCGGGGCGGGAGAGTGCTAGAGTCCTGTCTGGTCAAGTTGTGTGGGATCAATTCCAATCTGTTACCTCCGAGGATATGTGTTGGTGATGAGTAGCATCCCGTGCACAGCGGAAGGATGAGGAGTACGTGCCACATACTCTATATTGCTTTATTTACACTTCAAAGCTGGTATGTTACAGAAAAACATCTTTCCTCTGCCGGAGCAGAGAAAGCATCCTTTCTCCTCTAAAGCACGGAGAGAACAACACACTGAACTGCAAAGAACAGTGAAAAACAGGAAACCAGTGTACGTCACATCCAGTCTCCTTTCCCGTGAGAAAACCCAACAGCATTTGACTGTGGAATGTAAACATTGTCTTGTGACAAGCATTTCGCTGCTCAGTGAAGGAAGCAGAAACCAACATCCTCCCCCTTTCTGTGAACATCACTGGGCAGCGTGTTCGTACAATATCAGTACAAACCCAACTTCTGCACATAGGTACAGTGTTGATCCCTTGATACAATCTTGGACAATACATCAGCAGGAATTTCATTACCTGGCATATAGGACACCGTTACGAGTCCCTTCTGAATACGTTCCCTAGCATGTTGCAACTTCAATTGCAAGTGCTTCGTGCTTTGCTTACAACCTTCAGAATTCAGCAAAGCCAAACATGCTTTGTTGTCCTGGTAAACCTGGATTGGACATTTGACAGGAATTTTCATGTCTTTGCACAATTGTAACAACCATTCACAATCCTTAAGTGAATAAGACAGTGCATTAAGTTCAGCTTCACAAGTACTTAAGCTAACTGTTGTTTGCTTCTTGCATGACCAATCAAATAGACCCTGATTGTACTTATAGCAAACTCCAGACGTACTTTTCCTGTCTGTAGTGTCACTTCCAAAACTTGCATCTGCAAATATCTCAAGACCGCCAGACTTCTGATTGTTAAATCTCAGTCTGTAATGCATAGTGCCTTTCAAATACCGCGCTATGCGTTTCAGAGCTTTCCAATCCTTAACAGTAGGATTGTTGACTTGTCTGCTTAGCAAATTACAGCTAACAGCAATGCCTGGTCTTGAACATCTGGCAATGAAGTTTAGCTTGCCTAGCACACTTCTGTACAGTGTAGTGTCAGAAAATGCTTCTTCAGTGTCATCTACCTGATAACCTGTTATCATCGGTGTGTCCACAGGGTTAGCATCCATCAGGTTTAGTTTGCTTAACACATCAGCAATTTTCCGTGACTGGTGTACTAGAATGTTACCATCTTGATCTCTCTCTATTTCCAGAGATAGGTAGTTGTTTACCTCACCAAGATCTTTCATGTCAAAGTGCTCTTTCAGTTGAGCTAGGGTTTTATTGTACATTGTGACATCTTCCCAAAAGAATAAAAGATCATCAACATAAAACAAACAATACAGTTTCTTTTGCCCCTCCTCTTTGACAAATACACATGGATCAGCTTTCCCTTGCTTAAAACCTAGAGAAAACAATACTTCAGTGAGTTTTGTGTGCCAACACCGTGCACTTTGTTTGAGACCATAAAGGGACTTCTTCAGAGCACAAACAAATCCCTGTTTTACCTGTACGCCATCAGGTGGAAGCATATAAAGTGATTCATCTAGAGATCCGTACAGAAAAGCTGTATTCACATCATGGTGACTAATGTGTAGATTCTCTTCTGCAGCTAGCTTGAGCATAAGCCTAATGCTCTCATACCTCACGGTGGGTGAGTAGGTCTCATGATAGTCTTCACCTGGTACCTGTGCAAAACCTCTGGCTACCAATCTGGCTTTGTGTCTGACTATCTTGCCATTTTGATCAGTCTTCGCTTTGAAGACCCATTTGCTTCCAAGCAGTTTCATTCCTGGAACTACTGGAACAAGGTCCCATGTTTTGTTCCTTTCCAAGGAATCAAGCTCAGCCTTCATGGCATTTAACCATGGCTCAGCTTCCTTTGAATCCAAATCCTGGATTTCTTGGAAACTTGAAGGTTCAAACACCTTCTTGGAGCTTTTAACAGCTGTTACTGCTATCTTAGCAAACTCATCAGCAAATCTCTTTGGAGGTCTGCCTTTTGTGGCTCTCTGTGACCTACTAATTAGTCTTAAGTCTTCAATACTATCCTCTTCCTTCTTAGGAGAGAAGTGACCTATTGTGAACAACGGTTCCTCCAACTCTTGATCAGAGCTTTCAGAGGGTCGCATAGAGGCTTTCGCACTCTTGAAATCCTCTGAATCACCCGATTCAGTTTCAGACTCAGAATCAGAACCTTCATCAGTGGGTGTGGGTTGTTGTGGTTGCTTTTGATTATCCTCAGTCTCATCACTGTCATCAGGATAACATTGGAAAATTCCCACATTCTCCCCCCACTTGGCATTGTACTCAACACTTCTTGTGAGCTTAATTGCCTTAGAGTCAGTCATCATTATTCTGTAAGACCCTTTCTGATAACCTAGAAAGATACCATGCAATCCACGCTTGTCTAACTTGGAGCTTTGTGGTGAGTGAACCCACATGTCAGAACCAAAAATTTTCATGTGTTTGATGTATGGCTTCTTGCCAAACATCTTCTCATAGGGGGTACAACCAATCGCTGAAGATAACCTGCGATTATAACTGTAAACAAAACACGAGAGAGCTTCGGCCCAATAACTCTCTGGAAGATTGGCATCATGCAGCAAGGTTTTTAACCCTTGAAGCAATGTCTGATTTGCCCTCTCGCAAAGTCCATTCTGCCATGGCGAGCGAGGACTAGACAAATCGTGTTGAATTCCTTTCTCAGTCAGAAAAGCTTCAAACTGCTGAGAAGTGAATTCTCCCCCGCGATCAGTGAAAAGAATTTTTATCTTCTTACCATGCACATTTTCCAACCAAGCACAGAATTCCTTGAACCTAGGAAAAGCCTCTGATTTCTGCTTGAGATTGTACACATAAATATACCTGGAAAATGCATCAATGAGAACCATGAAGTACCTGTTTCCACCCAAAGAGGGCGCTAGTGGTCCAACCAAATCAGCATGAACAACCTGGTATGGTTCTGTAGCTTGCCTACTAGACACCTTACCTTTCGCAGAGATTTTTACCTTGTTTGCTGCGCATGCCTTGCACTTCATGTGGTACCTGCAGGGTTTAATAGTCATACCTTCAACCAAGGCAGGCATTTTAGATACTGCCTCAAAATGCAAATGACCAAATTTTCGATGAAAATCGTGAATACATTCTGCATGCAAACTTTTGTTAGAACCTGCAATGCAACAAGTGTCATCCTGCACAACATCATCAAAATACAAAACATACAAACGATCAACATATTCAGCATGCAATACATAATCATTTTTCTTTGTGATGATGCACCTTTTGTTCTTAAAGGAAACGTCAATTTTCCGCTCATTCAGCTGTCCAACGCTGAGCAGATTATGCTTGGCATCTGGCACATAAAGCACATCCTGTATCGATAAGTCCAAACTGTGAAGAACAACAGTTCCGTAGCCTTTACTGGGGATTGTGTGGTCATCTGCCTGGTGAATCGCACCTTCCTGCGGTGTAAAAGACACGAACAGTCGCTTATCGTTGCACATGTGATGGGTCGCCGCTGAATCAACAACGAAGAAAGATCTAGACGTCTTCTGGACCTCTGCAACCTTTGGAGTGAAGCGTGAGACCATTGCCTTGTGCTGCGTTGTCCTGGACACCGGACCTTTGCCTTTGCCTCGGCCTTTTCCACGCGATGAGCTTTCGCTGCGCTGCTCTGTCTTGGCCCTGGGATATCTGCATTCCCTCTTCATATGGCCTAGACGTCCACACGAGTAGCATTTCACTGCCTTCAAAGCTTTGGCGCCATCTGGTGGTTCCACTGCACTATGGGATGACGTCTGTGAAGTCTCCCCCTTGCCCATGCAGCTAGCACCCTGGCGGTCTGCTCCATTCTGAATCATGGCAGTATCACTGGCTACTGTGAGTTGAGCATTTGGCTGATTGGAATCAAATTCCCCACTTGCCTCATCCAGCCTTCTGCAGCTAGCCATCATGACTATGGCATTAGCCTTCTGCGTCATCTCTGCTGCTTTAAATCAGGCTGCTTCATACAAGCTGTGTCTGTGCTGCTTCATTCCAAAAGCAAGTTCAAAACAGCCTCTGCCTGTGAGCCTGTGCCACTCTGCTTAACTGCAGCTGCTGCAAAACCTCATTCCAAAGGCAAGTTCAAAAGTGCTTTCTCTCTGCTGCCTTAAATCCATGCTGCGTCACTTCTGCAGCTGCTTTATTCCAAAAACACTTTTAAAAGTTACTTTCGATTTCCCCAGCATAGGAACTTGTTCCTTTGAGCCCGGCAAAACGGCCTTAAAAGTTCAAAGTCCAGCCATAAAGCCATTAATTAGAAGTTGGCAGGCTGCCCGGAGCAGTAGCACATACCTCATCAATCATCTTGACGCGCAGAGCAGATACCGTTTCGATCTGTCCCTCTGCATTCCGATCCTTTGCCGGCACTCCGATTCGACTTCTGGAGCCCATAACCATGTATTGGTGATGAGTAGCATCCCGTGCACAGCGGAAGGATGAGGAGTACGTGCCACATACTCTATATTGCTTTATTTACACTTCAAAGCTGGTATGTTACAGAAAAACATCTTTCCTCTGCCGGAGCAGAGAAAGCATCCTTTCTCCTCTAAAGCACGGAGAGAACAACACACTGAACTGCAAAGAACAGTGAAAAACAGGAAACCAGTGTACGTCACATCCAGTCTCCTTTCCCGTGAGAAAACCCAACAGCATTTGACTGTGGAATGTAAACATTGTCTTGTGACAAGCATTTCGCTGCTCAGTGAAGGAAGCAGAAACCAACATTGGACAGGCTGCTTGGACGAGTGAAGCCAACCACCTGTCTCCTGGATCCTTGCCCATCCTGGCTTATAAAAGCTAGCCGGGAAGGACTGGGCGATGGGCTTCGTGGGGTGGTGAATGCTTCCCTCCGTGAGGGAGCCTTCCCAGACCCGCTGAAAGAGGCGGTTATTAAACCACTTCTTAAAAAACCATCTTTAGATGCGGCCACGATGGCCAATTATCACCCAGTCTCAAACCTTCCATTCTTGGGCAAGGTGATTGAGCGAGTGGTTGCTGAACAACTCCAGGCACGCCTGGAAGAAGCGGACCATTTGGATCCCTTCTAGTCGGGATTCAGGCCTCATCATGGGACTGAAACTGCCTTGGTCGCACTGGTTGATGATCTCCGGCGGGCTAGGGACAAAGGTGAGAGCTGTTTCCTAGTTCTGCTGGATCTCTCAGCGGCGTTTGATACCATCGACCATGACATCCTTCTGGACCGTCTTGAGGGGCTGGGAGCTGGGGGCACTGTCATACAGTGGTTCCGCTCCTTCCTCCTGGGCCGTGTTCAGAAAGTGGTGGTGGGGGATGAGTGTTCAGACCCCTGGGCTCTCACTTGTGGGGTGCCTCAGGGTTCTGTCCTCTCCCCCATGCTTTTTAACATCTACATGCAGCCGCTGGGAGGGATCATCAGGAGGTTTGGGCTGGGTGTTCATCAGTATGCAGATGATACCCAGCTCTACCTCTCTTTTAAATCAGAACCAGTGAAGGCGGTGAAGGTCCTGTGTGAGTGTCTGGAAGCGGTTGGAGGATGGATGGCGGCTAACAGATTGAGGTTGAATCCTGACAAGACAGAAGTACTGTTTTGGGGGGACAGGAGGCGGGCAGGTGTGGAGGATTCCCTGGTCCTGAATGGGGTAACTGTGCCCCTGAAGGACCAGGTGCGCAGCCTGGGAGTCATTTTGGACTCACAGCTGTCCATGGAGGCACAGGTCAAATCTGTATCCAGGGCAGCTGTTTACCAGCTCCATCTGGTACGTAGGCTGAGACCCTATCTGCCTGCAGACTGTCTCGCCAGAGTGGTACATGCTCTGGTTATCTCCCGCTTGGACTACTGCAATGCGCTCTACGTGGGGCTACCTTTGAAGGTGACCTGGAAACTACAACTAATCCAGAATGCGGCAGCTAGACTGGTGACTGGGAGGGGCCGCCGAGACCATATAACACCGGTCTTGAAAGACCTACATTGGCTCCCAATACGTTTCCGAGCACAATTCAAAGTGTTGGTGCTGACCTTTAAAGCCCTAAATGGCCTCGGTCCAGTATATCTGAAGGAGCGTCTCCTCCCCCATCGTTCTGCCCGGACACTGAGGTCCAGCTCCGATGGCCTTCTGGCGGTTCCCTCACTGCGAGAGGCCAAGTTACAGGGAACCAGGCAGAGGGCCTTCTCGGTAGTGGCGCCCGCCCTGTGGAATGCCCTCCCATCAGATGTCAAAGCGATAAACAACTACCTGACATTCAGAAGACATCTGAAGGCAGCCCTGTTCAGGGAAGTTTTTAATATGTGACATTTTAGTGTATTTTTCATCTCTGTTGGAAGCCGCCCAGAGTGACTGGGGAAACCCAGCCAGATGGGCGGGGTACAAATAATAAATTATTATTATTATTATTATTATTATTATTATTATTATTATTATTATTCCACGCTCTTCTTAAAACATGCTTTGGTTCAAAAGTTTATCTCCACACAGCCTTAAATCCACAGCTTAAGTCCTTAAAACGACATTTCTGACTTGTGAGGGGGGGGGGATTCTTGTTTAATCACATAAGGGAAAGAAAGGAAAGTTTTTTCCCCCTCCCCCATCAGTCCCTTTGCCATACCGAGTCTTGGCGTATCTTCTCATGATTTATACTTGTTCCTCCGACTCGTCTTGTTTTATCAGAGATCTCTTCTGTTAGCAGTCTTTACTCCCCCTTCTTCCTTGAAACATGTGCATTCGCTTCATCCAAATTGTTTCTTTTGAAGTTCTTGCAGCTAGTGGGACGGCGTCCAGGAGCGCCGAAATCCCACAGGAGGGCATTGTGCCTAGTGCCCCCATCCCCACAAATTCGGGGGTGGTATAGGGCACAGCAGGCAAGGGCAGTCCCCCACCACAATCCTGGGGGGGAGGGTAGGGAGGCTATTTACTCCCATCACAGCCTCCAATTTACCTAGTGGGTCGGAGAGATGTTATTGTCAGCCATCTTCTGATGCGCCCCTAGTGGTCCCTAAGAAGAAATGCATAACTTGGCTAGAAAAGCTTCTCATCTAACTAGTCTGGAAACAAAGCAGTCATGCTTGTTCCTATGTTCTCTCAAACAATAGCTCCAAGATGACATCTCATCTTGATGTCAGTGGGCATCTTCGGGGTAGTTGGTTTGTTACATCCAAGGTTCCTGAAGCTCCTTAATCTCCGAGCCCTGGCATTGTTTGCTATCCATGACCTTTCCTTTTTTTTTAGGCATGTGCTACATTCTGCCATTTGGAAAGTTCATTTTTGATCTTTACCATCCTCCTAGCTGCATGATAACCCAAACCTGGCAAGAACCTCGTGCTCATTATTCTGCTAATTCACCCAGATTTACCCACTCGCTGCCTTGCAGTATTTACATTCTGGCACTAAGAAGGGAAATGACCTCTTACTGCTTACCACAGCTGCCAAGAGGTGGACACTGGTGGCTTCTCAGAAACGTAGAGAGATGAAATTGGTTCTCCCAGGGATTGCTGGCACTATGAATTCTTTATATTGAACAGTTGGCCTGCAGTAACCCAGAGGATATTAGATTTCTTCAGAACAAAACAGGCAATGCTGAAAATGTCCTTAAACAGTTCTGTTCCGACAGCTGCCCTCCCTCCCTCCTGAAGGGATTGCCGCCCTTTTTAAGGACAAAATTTCCTCTCCTAGATGAGCAACTTTTAACCTTTGTCTCCAATCTCCCGTGGCCTGTTGCTGTCAATAGAAATTGACAATACAAGAAGGCAGGGAATGAGTAGCGAAGTTAAGAGAGGTTCTAAAAGGGGTGATGCCGAGAAGGGGAATCCTGCAGCCCAAATAATGGAAAGTTGCTTTAGCATCTATAGGTGATGTTTCTTTAGATTTGAGATTGGTTCAACAAAATTTGATGTTCCAGGTGTGCTGGAGTCCACAGCGTTTTTCAAGGAAGGAACTGGCTTGTTTGGATAGATGCTGGTGACAGGTAAAAGGTAAAGGTAAAGGACCCCTGGACGGTTAAGTCTAGTCAAAGGTGACTATGGGGTGTGGCACTCATCTTGCTTTCAGGCCGAGGGAGCTGGCGTTTATCCAGGTCATGTGGCCAGCATGACTAAACCACTTCTGGCACAACAGGACACTGTAACGGAAGCCAGAGTGCACGAAAATGCCGTTTACCTTCCCGCCGCAGTCATACCTATTTATCTACTTGCACTAGTGTGCTTTGGAACTGCTAGGTTGGCGGGAGCTGGGACAGAGCAATGGGAGCTCACCTGTTGTGGGGATTCGAACCGCTGACCTTCCGATGGGCAAGCCCAAGAGGCTCAGTGGTTTGTACCACAGCACCACCCATGACTGGGGCACAATCCAAGGGAACATGGAAACTTGTACTGACATACTTCAGTGTGGTCTTGATCACATTGTGTAGATATAACACCTGAAAAGGAACATAGAAAGCTCTCTTACTCCAAGTTGGACAACTGGTCCATCTAACTCAGTATTGTCCACACTGACTGGAAGCAGGTCTGCAGAGTTTCAGGCAGGGGACATTTCCATCTCTACCTGGAAATGCTGGGGGTGGAAACTGGGAGCTTTCCCCTGCAAAGATGATGCTCTACCCCTGAGCTATGACTGCTCTCAACAAGCCTAGATTTATTGCGTGGTGAGTTTCCCCCCATGGAAATAATGACACATGACACAATTATTAAGGTTAATGGGCTAAATAAGGCCACAACTTTTATTGATTACATGT
Organism: Podarcis gaigeae; assembly: GCF_964106915.1. Taxonomy (NCBI): domain Eukaryota; kingdom Metazoa; phylum Chordata; class Lepidosauria; order Squamata; family Lacertidae; genus Podarcis; species Podarcis gaigeae. The sequence goes on along the minus strand of NC_139686.1, from coordinate 10,460,236 downwards.
GATAAGCGGTATTGGCTTAGGCATTGGTCCTAACCGACTATATCCAACTTAAGCCCATCCGCTAGAAGTCCATGAAGGTTTAACCACCGGTAGGGGGAGTCCTGCTGATGCACATCAACAAGGAACTCCCCCGGGGTCACCGCTAGGGGGTGTACCTTAGGCCCTCACCTTCTTAGGCTTTGGACAGGGCCACGCCCCCAGAATCCTTTATTGGACTACCCTTCAATATGTGGGGCAGGTGATGGCGCCACCTCCCCTCTTCCATCTACAGAGCAATACCAGTGCCTAACCGCCAATACCAAGAAAGTTGTGATGATTTGCTACGAGGTAGGCGAAAACCAAGTGGCTGGTGCCAATTTGCCAAGTGGAAAAATTCCTACCAGGCCCCTCAACGACGACCAACCAAGGTCCATAGTAAGGTCAAGGAACGAAAACCTTATAGGCCGGGAGGGTGGGAAAAGCAGGAACAGCTGGTAAGCGGCAAAGAGGGAGATCCCTGGCCACGTCCTGCTTTAAATAAGGCAGGCCACACCCCCAGAGCCAGCCGATTGGCTGGCCAGGAGGTGACGTGGCCGGGAATCCCCCCAATTGTGCGGGGGCTGGGTTCCAGCTACTGTGTGCATGGTGGGGCTGTGAAGCCTGCAACTCCACCTCCTCCGAAGGGCGGAAGTGGCTTTAGTGTGTTGGAGGAGTTGAGAGAACAGTTACCCTGGTAAGCACCTTAACTTATCCAATAAGCATGTGCAGCAGAAGTGAAACATTCCAGGTAGAAAAGACAAAGGCCATTGTAGCACACAATCTGATTGCATCTTCAGAGGCTCTTTCATGCCTTCAGCCGGAGGCACCATGTTCAGTCTTGTGGATGGGGGAGAAGTACCTTCCATTCATTCAAGGAAGTCGAACAGCATTCACAACTTGGCAGTGCCTCTCTGATGCATGCATACATCCATAGCTGAGGCTTCAGTAAAGTCCCAGGCACACTCAACTGACAGTACCAAAAATGGAAATGTTTGTTATTTTCCCATCACAAAAACAGGGAGTCACGCCATGCTTGTAAAGTCAAACAAAGGAAAAGTTCAGATGGCACCGAGATCGTCAAGATGGAAATAAACAACAGCGGCCGAGGAGAAAAACAAAGAAGCTGTACTTACAGAGTTAGAAATTACACCCCTCTTAAAAATGCAAACAAAATGGAACAAAATGCAAAATAATGGAAGGCAGAGGGAGAGACAATGCTATAGGCGACATTCACAACATATGATTAAAGCATGGCTTCCTCCAAAGAGTTCTGGGAGCTGTAGTTTGTTAAGGGTGCTGAGAGTGATCAGGTGACCCTTATTCCCCTCCCAGAGCTGGTTTAAAGGTAAAGGGACCCCTGACCGTTAGGTCCAGTCGCAGATGACTCTGCGGTTGCGGCGCTCATCTTGCTTTATTGGCCGAGGAAGCCAGTATACAGCTTCCAGATCATGTGGCCAGTATGACTAAGCCACTTCTGGCGAACCAGAGCAGCACATGGAAATGCCGTTTACCTTCCCACCAGAGCGGTACCTGTTTATCTACTTGCACTTGATGTGCTTTTGAACTCCTAGGTGGGCAGGAGCAGGGACCGAACAACGGGAGCTCACTCCGTTGTGGGGTTTCAAACCGCTGACCTTCTGATCGGCAAGCCCTAGGCTCTGTGGTTTAGACCACAGCACCACCCACGTCCCTATAGAGCTGGTTTAACCATTAATAAATCATCAGATCGAACTCAGAAAAGCAGCTCTGGGAGAGGCACTGAGAGTCACCTAATAACTCTCAAGAGCCTTAATGTACTATAGCTCCCAGAACTCCCAGAAGAGCCATGACTATTTGTGGGAAGCCATGACTCTGAGCAGGAGAAAGCTGGATACATTCCAATAATTTCATCATACATCTGCTTTGGAATGGCTATATATAGGGGTTGAACAAACTCTCATCTGCACTATCTAATTCCCTTTGGCTTTCCTGATGCAATTTGCAGCAGAAAAAACTGAAAGTTGCTGACAAAAGAGATGTACCTCCAACTCAGGGTACATTGTTAACATCACAGACTGACTTGGGCTTGTAAAAAACCCAATGATGAGGCAGACTGATTCTCCTTGCACTCCCACTGTATATGTCTGACACATATCCCAGTCACTCTATCCAAAATATAGGTGGATAAGAACATTATACGCATGAACACAGTGGGCAAACTCTAGCCCTCCAGATGTTCTTTGACTACAACTCCAATCGTAATGCATTCCTAATTCTTTCCTAACATAGGAATGCTGGCTATGCCTGATGGACGTTGGACTCCGTACTTTATTTCTTTGATTATTGCATTTATATCCCACTATTTTCTCCCACAAGCACGAGGTGGTGTACATGGTTCTCATTTAATCCTCACAACAACCTTGTGAGGCAGGTTAGGCTGCCCCAAGGTCGCCCAAGGAGCTTCATGCCCAAGTGGGGATTCAAACTCACGTCTCCCAAGCCTGATATTCTAACCATTACACTAAGCTAGCTCTCGACATCAGGGTTTCCCAAACTTGAGTCTCCAGCTGTTTTTGGACTACAACTCCCATCGTCCCTAGGTAGCAGCACCAGTGGTCAGGGATGGTGGGAATTGTAGTTGTTGCATTAACCCCACCCCACCCCAATCATTCAGTTTATCTGTACCGTTCCACTTTTATTTTACACCATGAAGGAAGGACCAACAAAGGGGGGAGACTTGACACAAGGCAGACATAATCCCCCAAGTGTACCAACATGTCTGCAGTGAGCCCTACCCAGTTGGCATGCCAACCTTGATGGGTCCTAGACAGAAGATTGTTACACTCACAAAGGACCTGCATATGGAAGTGGATTCAGTACGGACTGAAACAAAGGACAGTGACCAGCCCTTCCCTCTGGGGGCAGGAAACAGTGAACTCCTCTTTGTCCTCAGGAATGTAATCATGGGGAGGGGGAAAGGAGGAACCGGAGAGGTGACAAGACACTCAGGTTACTACCACAACTCCTCCCTGAACCCTTCCTCTTTGTGATGTGTCAGTGATGTAGTCAGGATGTAGTTATGATGTAGTCTTAGGGGTGTAGCATGGGGGATTAGTAGCTAATAAAAGTTGGGGTCTTCTTTTGTTCAGGGCTTCCATCTTGCTTCATCCTGTAGTGAGTTGGAGTCCTGTCGTGACAGTCTCAATGAAGACCAAGCCTACTGGCTGCTGTTTCGCTCCAGTTGTCCTGGTTGGTGTCTTTGCTTTTTGTCCAAGGGAGCCCTCGGATTTCTCTCTTAACATAGTCCAAAAACAGCTGGAGAAACCCAAGTTTGGGAAGCCATGCTCTACACGAATTCTATACAGGAAGTTCTGAGGCGTCTGCACAAGCAGCAAATTGCAGCTAGCTGAATGGAACCAGGAAAGTAAGATTTGACTCTATCAGCATCCATTTCGGATTCACCAGTGGTCTGCCTCCAGCTTCTTCTGCTGTGTGACAGGCATGATCAAACAGCCTGAAAGCGTGGAAAACAATCCTCAGACACTCCTGTGCTCCATGGCATGAGAGCGAAAAGCTTGTTGGAACGCAACAGGAAGCCGGCCTATGTTGTCGGCTGCTCTTGAATGAGGCAGCTTGATTTCTGATCTGGACAGTTGAGTTGGGAATTGTATCTGTGATAATAATGGGATCAGTCAGGGGGAAGCTATTTTTAAAAGACATGCCTGCGGGCCAGAGGGTAACCCCCAAGGGAGAAAAATAATCCAAACTGCCTTCGTTCGTTTATGCTCTCGCAGCCGCATTGTGGCCAGCCACTCTTGGCTGGCAGACGTCAATGGAGGTGTGGGAACGAGCAAAAGCAGGGAAGACTAGCTGAAGGAGAGGTGGGGAAGAAGAGGCAGCTTGGCAGACAGGTTTAGAGGTCAGCAGGTGTGTGCCAATTGGCTTGATATGGCAATAATGAGCAATTCCAGAGGAGGGGGGGGAGAAATCCTGCAATCAAGCAGCCTATATATTTCACGAAATAAGTAAGTAAAAGAAAGGCGTTTCCCCTTTATTTGGTAAAGGACCCCTGGACGGTTAAGTCCAGTCAAAGGCAACTATGGGGCTGTGGTGCTCATCTCGCTTTCAGGCCGAAGAGTGGGTAGCGCTGTGGTCTAAACCACTGAGCCTCTTGGGCTTGCTGATCAGAAGGCTGGTGGTTCAAATCTGTGCGATGGGGTGAGCTCCCGTTGCTCTGTCCTAGCTTCTGCCAACCTAGCAGTTCTAAAGCACACCAGTGCAAGTAGAAAAATAGGTACTGCTATTGGAGGGAAGGTAAATGGCGTTTCCATGCATTTTGGTTTCCGTCACGGTGTCACGTTGCACCAGAAGCAGTTTAGTCATGCTGGCCACATGACCTAGAAAGCTTTCTGTCGACAAACGCCGGCTCCCTTGGACTGAAAGCCAGATAAGCACCACAACCCCATAGTCGTTCTTTACCTTTACCCTTTATTTGATAGTATCTTGGGCACGTGGCTGTTTGTCAGCAGCCCAGAATGGAAGGACTCTTCCTGTTTTGGGGATGAAGGACCACAGCTTAGTGGTAGAGAAGGTCCCAGGTTATGTCCACGGCCCACTGCTTGTTTGTGGCCCCCAGAACACTGCCCAGAAGTGCATGTGGCCCCTGAAAAATGTTCCCTTGGCTTGCCATCAGCAAAGCTCACTTTCTTTCTCCTCCTTGGTGCATAGAGAGGGGCTTATTCATGAGCAGTCACCATTGTGATCCATGGTGCCTCCCTTATCCCTCATGCAGAATGAGGAGAGCTGCTGAGCAGTGCTGAGGAGAGGAGGACAGTGGTCCCAGGGAAGGCCAGGGCAGGCAGGAGTAAAGGCCCAGTTCCCAGGATGATGTAACATACCTTCTTCCCAGAAAATGAAGCATCATAGCGCTGTGAGGGAAAGGGCAGGGTGTTCTTCTAACAACTCTCATCACCCTTAATAAACTACAGTCCCCAGCATTCTTTTTGGGGAATATATGACTGTTTAAAGAAGTAATCCTTTGAATGTATAGCAAAGATGAGGACTGAGCCTAAATCACCTTCTGACCAATTTCCAGAAATTCATCCCCAGTGACCACTATCCTAATACAGTCATACCTTGGAAGTCAAACAGCTTAGTTCTTGAACGTTTTGGCTCCCAAACTGTTCCAGTTTGCAAACTATTTTTGGAAGCCGAATGTCTGGTGGGGCTTCAGGGGCTTCCAATTGGCTGTAGGAGCTTCCTGCAGCCCATCAGAAGACGCATTTTGGTTTTTGAACGTTTTCGAAGTCGAATGGACTTCTGGAATGGATTCTGTTTGACTTCCAAGGTACAACTGTAACAAAAAAACAAAACACAAAAAAACTATTCAAAATAACAGTTGTCACAACCCACTAAGGAAGATGATAACACAATACAGTTCAAAACAGTAACAATTAATTAATTGCACATTTATTCAGCCTGCAATTAAAATTAATTGGTTTGATGAATTCAACAAAACTGATGAACTTGAGCCAAAGTCTGATAGTCTCGTTAACATCTCCAGGGCCCCCTGTTACCCACACCCCTCTAGGTAATCACACTGGTCTAAATGTGTACTTTATGGCTACAATACCCGCACGACTTTGTCTCCTTGTTTCTTCCCCCTCTCTCCCACTCCATCCCTTTCTGCTTTGTGGAACATATACCTTCGTGAAGAGCTGTGGGAAATTCAAGAGTTTGCTCGCTTTTTTGTGCTATCCAAAAGTGTTGGTTTTGGATCCCTTTACACCCTTTTATGAACCAACACAGTTGCCTTTGCTTTTAACATGCCTTTAAAAAAGATAAGTTTCTCGGAAACTGCATCTGTGGCTGCATGCCAGCAGGATTGTTTTGTGTAGCGTAAAGGAAAATAATCTGCATTTTTATAAAGGAAGAAAAGAAGAAGTCATTTATTGGATTGAAGAAGCAGGCAAACGAGAGGTCACTAGATTTGGCACTTTTTTTTAAACTCAAAGTTATTTAAGACATGGTTGAAAGAACACACTTCTGTACAATGCCTACAAGATGATGTTACAAGCTCCCCGACCCCTCGTTGCCAACGCCATCCTACTCTTTGCGAAAGAGAAGAAAACAAGCAAAGAACAAAACAAAAACAAAAGGTCAACCCCTTATTCATCTCCACAACTCATTAGAGATGAGATGAACATTTCCAAACCATTTAGCAATGGAGAACAAATTGCTCATTAGTCTCAAACACAGCCATCCATGAGGGCTAGTGTATTCAAAAGTCATAATGACCGACATGATAAATGACCCTATCTTGACAGGGGGAACATTGCACTTTGGCTACCCCTTTTCAACAGACCAATCCCCACCAAGGTGACACCGGGCGAGGGGGAGGCAGAAGTTCCATTCATGAGCATTCTTGCTCATGAGTAGAGTATTGTAACGTTGATTATATTCCTTTGACTCTTGTGCCCTTATGGTGAATTGGTAAGCTTCCATTTTTCTCAGTTTCTCATTTTTCCAATCTTCAGATCAGTTCTCCAGGTTTCCACATTGGCCTGATTCAACTGGGCTCTACTTATGTCCTTAAGAAGGTCCAGTCACCTGGCTCTGTGTTGCTGGCATGGAAGTCCCGGCTTTGACCTTTGTAAACTGTAATGAGGGCAATTGAAAGACCTTCCTGATGCTTTTCTGTATCAGCTGAGACCGAAGCAGGGGGTCCATGCGTGGTCTCAAGGCACTGAAAAGAGAAAGAAGGGGAGAGGAAAGGATCGGCACCCAGCAGTCCATAAACCTGGTGAAGAAATATGTACTGGAGGGCAGCTCGGAAGGGTTGAGTGTCATGAGAGAGGCACGAACATCTTCTTTTTAAATCTAAGGGTTTATCCACACTTAAATTTTGCCCTGTTCTTTCCAGGTCTGTGCTTTAAATCTCAATCTTTGAGTGTGTGTGTGGGGGGGGTGGCTTTCCCTGCTGAAACCTGCTCTTTTAGGCCAGGAAGGTTTGAGGCCTAGTTCTCCAACTGTCACTCCTCAGACCACTTCTCCAACTGTCACTCCTCAGACCACTTCTCCAACTGTCACTCCTCAGACCAGGCAAGGAAGGCTGAAGTGGCTGAAACTTGGATTTGAGGCCTAGCCCTCCAACTATTTCTCCCCAGGACAGGCCAAGAAGCATTGAAGAGGCTTAATTACTGACCTTCACACAACCCGAGGCCTTTATTGAGAATGCCTGCCAGAAGGAGAAAACGAGGTGCAAAGAGCCAGAAGAGCATAATTGGGACTCACAATTCCTCTAAAACAAAGAATCGGCAGATAGCCAATGCCATCTTCCCTGACTCAGAAACAGAGCAGGTTGAGGAAGCTGAGAAAACGGAGCAAATAGAACAAACACCGAATAACAACGTTGGGGGAACCTCACCCCCCCCCTTTAAGGAAGATGATAATGACCCGACCCTCCTCCTGCCAGAAAAAGCTAATCCGTCCAAGAGGGCAAGAGCAGGAGCAGGAGGGATTCCTCCTACTCCTAATGCTGACCCACCCATGCCTCTAGAACAAGATATTAGAGAAGCCTGCTTTCAACCGATTCCGGATACGTACCCCTACCAAGAGATTTGCATGTTGTCTGCAGAAACTATGGTTCTGGTTCTCCAAAGACTGAATGAAATCCTCAGCAAAATAGTTAACATTGAGAAACAATTGGATACTAGTTCCTCCGCTTTAAATGCCCAAGGGCTTAAAAGGATGATAAGAAATGACTTTGTTAACAACTCACCAACTCCAACTATGGATGAAGTGAGGTCCTGTCAAGTCTTGCAAACGAACCAGATAATGCTTGAGATTCACCGATACGCTCATAGGTGGATGAACCGCAGACAAATTACTATGTCCTTGTCTCAGCTCCTGAATTACCATTACCGAAATGTAGATCTAGAAAATTTCCACTTCCTGCCTACCTTGAGAAACATCACGTGCCTATTTATGACCTTTAGGTCATCAACCCTCCCATCTTGACTCATGGAGATAAAGGATACTCTATGGTGGTTCCATTCTCTCTGCCCAATGAGGGTATTTAAAGACGAAACAAGGAGGCAATTGGTCCCTTGCATAGAGTCAAAGCTAATGCGGATAAGGGAAACCAAGTTCAACACTAGAAACACTAATTGCCCGAAGGAAGAAAAGAATTCTGTAAGCCTAGAATTACAAGACCTGAAGAAGAGCTAATGAGTATAAAGACTTAGATTTCTACCCAAAATATAAGGACAGTAGAGCCTAGAGCACAATATTTAAAGACGTCCAACAGCTCTTTATCCCATAGAAAGACATCAGTGCAACTCCCTGTTCCCTTTTCAAACGACACCGAATTAGATGAGGAATTTGGCGCCTCCGACATTTCTATGGCAACAACACCTAAAGAACTCTATGTTGCTGACAATCTGGAGATATCCAGCACCCAATCTACATCTGGACCTTTGCCTAATGTTCCAAAAACTTATCAGAATGATCAACCTTCTCTACTGTACTCCTGGCGAGACAGGATGGACAGATCTTCTGAATTCGAAGCTGGCTCTTTGTTGGCCAGTGATCCACATTTTATAGCACATACCTCAAGATCCATAAATAGCAACACCCTAGTGGTCCCGGGTCCTAAGGAAGTTAGATTAGCTTCAACCAGAGCCAGGGCCTTTTCAACTCTTGCTCCGGCTTGGTGGAACGCTCTGTCTCATGAGACCAGGGCCCTGCAGGATCTGATTTCTTTCCGCAGGGCCTGTAAGACAGAGTGGTTCCACCTGGCCTTTGGCTTGGAGCCAATTTGATTCCCTCCCTCTCTTTCTTTTTTCTTTTCCTTTCTCCTCCTGCGATAAGGCTACATTTTAGTATTTGAATGTTTCAATATTCTAATGTTGTATTTTAATTTTGTTTTTAAGTTGTAATCATTCAACTTGTTTTTATTATTGCTTGTAAGCCGCTCTGAGCCCAGCCTTGGCTGGGGAGGGCGGGGTATAAATAAAAATTATTATTATTATTATTATTAATCAATGAAGAGATCATTGCCGGCATGAATGAATGAAGGAATGAAGACGGCATAGTCGGACATCCCTGCATGCTGGGCTGTTCCTTCCTCTCCCAAACTCACCGTGCTAGGAACTGGGTCCTGGGTCTCCATCAGCCCACTTTGCCTTCCGAAAAGTTTCCTTTTCTCCACTTCCCCATTTCTGTGATCCCAAAGGCTCCCCCTGTAAATATTCAAAAGCAATTACTGCCTTGGAGAACCATAAATAAGGTCTATGTCTTGACAGTTTTATACCTGCAGTTTCAGGAGGGGAGGCAGATGAGTGATTTCATTCAATGACAAATGGGTTTGATTGGACAAGTGTTGTGGTTCATTAACCTTATGATAAGTTTGGGTTCTCTGCTTAAAAATAAAAAGCTTGCTGCTGAATATAGATAGGCCAGTGGGTCACACAGCAAAGGAGAAACAAATATCCATGTTTTCTTCAGTGTGGAGGAATTCTATTCTACGGATGGCTTTCAAACTTAACAAGTGACAGCCTTTTTCTCATATGTATTTCATATTCTAGTTTTTGGATGAGACATGTCAGATGAACTGAATGCTAAGAAGACAAACCTTCTTCCTTAGTTCTGTTATGGACAAGGAGCTGGAGAGAGAAGCCATAGACCCTTTAGGTTTTAATGAGCAGTTATCTGTCATTATCCCCTCCAAATACCTTTAAAAAGGAAATCCAGAGTTTTCTTGCTGTAGAATGAATGATTTGAGCAATGAAATCATTGACTTATCAGAGGCCCTGACCTCTGCCCCACCATCACATGATCTCAAAGAGGTGAGTTCAAGAAACATTGTCAAAATGGTGGTGTGCTATTTCTTCCCTGTGGAGATCTGCTAATTTCCTGTTTTGAGGCATCTCTTAGTAATGGATTGTATGTCCAGGTTGGTTCTTTCCACAGCCTGGTGCACCTAAAGCACTCTTTGGAGAGTGGTCTAGATGAAGCAACAGTGTGGCCCAATATAAGGCAGTTGCTACCTGTTCCTGTCTATAGGAAGCAAAGTCACACATGGGAAGAAATGGGAATCATGAAGGTTCTGTGGCCTGTATCGAAGGAGGATCAGGGAGAGGATTAGGGCTCAATGTCTTTCCATGCAGAAGGTCCAAAGTTCAATCCCTGGAAATTAAAAAGGTAACCCCTTACACAAACTCAGTAGTAGAGCATCTGCTTTGCATTCAGAAGGTCCCAGGTTCAGTCCCAGCCCTGGTCAGCAATAATAATAATAATAATAATAATAATAATAATAATAATAATTTATTATTTATACCCCACCCATCTGGCTGGGCTTCCCCAGCCACTCTGGGCGGCTTCCAAAAAAATATTAAAATACTATAATATATCAAACATTAAAAGCTTCCCTAAACAGGGCTGCCTTCAGATGTCTTCTAAAAGTCTGGTAGTTGTTGTTCTCTTTGACAGTAGCTAAACAGCATCAACAATACTGGGCTACATGCCATTCAAGACATCTAGCTGCTGGAGATATAATAGGGACAACACTTCCTTAAAACCTATGTTCCTACAATGTCCTATATTGGTAAATTTTTGGCAGAGGGTAATAGAAATGATCAATATGATTGTTTGGAGAAAAAAAATTAAATTTGCTGAGGAATATATTCTTTTGACCGATATATCCAACTCATGGAACCTCACAAAGGGACAATATGAATGGACTTTCTGCACCCTTACTACAGCAAAAAGACTGCTATTGATGCACTGGAAAAATAACAATGTGTACATTGGTGAAAACAATTTGCAAAGATGTATTACAGCAGGAAAAATCGATTCGCAAATATGTGTACATTGGGCAAAATCGCATACAGACATCTATTTGGACACAATGACTCTACAATGCTGATGAAGTTTTCACGAGGACATTTTTATTTCTATTTAAATGCAAACGGGTGTGGAAATGTTGGAAACTGAGCATCATATCTGAGAAATTAAGACAAACAAAAATAAACATATTTGGTCAAGATCTTCAGTTACAACAAGAAACGCATGTCTATGTTTGCAAAATGCGAAGTTTGCTAGTAATAAGGGTCTTTGGGGTTAAAATTCATTTCATATTCACATTAGACAAAACAGAAGAATATGGTTCCTCACTGTAAAAAGCTTCCTTTTTCTGATCAGGATGTTAACCTTGAATTTGCTGAAGGAAGGGAGAATGTCATGCAACCAATAAGTGGCAAAACTCCTATAATACCTTCTTATAACAGAAGTAGGATTCTACATACTTTACTGACAGATTAAACTTTAAGCTTTTAGTGAAAGCTTGTGCTATTGCACTAATATTTAAGACAGGTACAGTGATAAATAGTGTTATGAATACACAGAAATCTCGTGGTAAGTCTGGAACAGCTGTCGGTAGAGATAGATTGAGTAATAACTCTGTTCTGGAAAATATCAGTAGGAAATGAATGGTGATTTATTAACTCCAATGAATATATACTGTTTAGAGAATGCAGCCAATGGAGGTAAATGTTGTATGGAAAAAGGCAAAGCTGTAAAAATGAATGTTTGGGGGAGCAGGGGAGGGAATTAAAATTACATGCAAAAATAAAATTACATTTGTGACAGCAGAATAAAATATAGTCTTAAGAGTGAGCGAGGCAAAGTGAAGCTTTGCGAAAAGTCCAACATATCTGTGAAATGGAAAGACGTTCATAATAGCAATAATAGTCATATTTATGCAGCACATTTCATGTGTATATTTCATTTCACATGCCTTATCTGACTCATTTTAACAACAACCATCTAAGTTAGGCCAATCTCATTACCCTCAAATTGCAAATAGGGGAATTACGACTGAGAGGACAGTAGTTGGCCAACGAACAGGAAGGGAGTTTGAGGCTGATTTGAAGCTGGGATCCTGGAAATGTTGGGAGGCAGGACTCAATGAGAGCCAGTGTGGTGTAGTGGTTAAGAGCGGTAGTCTCATAATCTGGTGAACCAGGTTCGCGTCTCCGCTCCTCCACATGCAGCTGCTGGGTGACCTTGGGCCAGTCACACTTCTTTGTTTTTTTTAAAAAAAATATTTATTAAGATTTCCAAATTAATACAAAGACAAAAAAAGACACAAAAGATAACAAAAATACAAAAATATAAAATTAAGGGAAAAAACGATTAAAACAAATACAATTTCCATTACTTATTTCCATTACCTTGTTTCCCAGACCTCCTCTCACCTCCCCCTTTTGTATTCTATTTCAAATTGTTAACTCAGCAAATCCTTATTATAACTTATTATAACTTATTATAGCTTATTTCTCAACCTTTACATTACAGCTGATAACCACTTATTTTCTGTCCAACATCATTTTAATATCCATTAATTTTACACTGCCTCTGCAGATAATCTTTAAATTTCTTCCAGTCTTCTTCCGCCGACTCTTTTCCCTAGTCTCGGATTCTGCCAGTCATTTCTGCCAGTCCCATATAGTCTATCACCTTCATCTGCCATTCTTCCAGAGTGGGTAGATCTTGTGACTTCCAGTACTTTGCAATGAGTATTCTTGCTGCTGTTGTAGCATACATAAAGAAAGTTCTATCCTTCTTTGACACCAATTGGCCGACCATGCCCAGGAGAAAGGCCTCTGGTTTCTTAAGGAAGGTATATTTAAATACCTTTTTCAGTTCATTATAGATCATTTCCCAGAAAGCCTTAATCTTTGGGCACGTCCACCAAAGGTGAAAGAATGTACCTTCAGTCTCTTTACATTTCCAACATTTATTATCGGGCAAATGATAAATTTTTGCAAGCTTGACTGAGGTTATGTACCACCTGTATATCATTTTCATAATATTCTCTCTCAAGGCATTACATGCCGTAAATTTCATACCGGTGGTCCACAACTGTTCCCAGTCAGCAAACATAATGTTATGACCAACATCTTGTGCCCATTTAATCATAGCAGACTTCACCGTTTCATCTTGGGTATTTCATTTCAGCAGCAAGTTATACATCCTTGACAAATTCTTAGTTTTGGGATCTAACAATTCTGTTTCCAATTTTGATTTTTCCATCTGGAAGCCAATTTTCCTATCCAGTTTAAAAGCCTCCATTATCTGATGGTAATGAAGCCAGTCTCACACTTTATCTTTTAATTTCTCAAAACTCTGCAATTTCAGTATGTCACCTTCTTGCTCCAAAATTTCCCAATATTTCAGCCATTTGGACTCCATATTGAGCTTTTTCTGAGCTTTTGCTTCCATTGGTGACAACCACCTTGGGGTTTTATTTTCCCAGTCACACTTCTTTGAAGTCTCTCAGCCCCACTCACCCCACAGAGTGTTTGTTGTGGAGGAGGAAGAGAAAGGAGAATGTTAGCCGCTTTGAGACTCCTTAAAGGGAGTGAAAGGCGGGATATCAAATCCAAACTCTTCTTCTTCTTCTTCAATAGTAAATTTAAGTTCAGTATTAAATTTGTTTGTGAAAAGATTCCAGCTGTACTGAAAAAACACAGATCAGAATAAAATAGAATGGCAAATGAACTAGGGGTGGATCTAGACACTGGGTGAAGATAAAAACAATATAAATAACCCAGAAATTAGATCGTTATAACAAAAGGAAAAAAATCTCTATGGGAAATTGTGATTTAAAATTCCCTGCTCTCTGGCGCCATCTGGTGTTGGACTTGGTAGCACATTCAAATCGCTGTTTCTTTACTAATGTAGCTGAGTCCTAGGCCTCTTCGATTTCAACCTTGATTCTCTCACATATACACACATTGTCTCCCTATACATTAGTTCTCAGCTGAGCTCCTACATGCACAGCAGGCAAGGCAAGGCAAGGCAAGGCAAGGCAAGGCAAGGCAAGGCAAGGCAAGGCAAGGCAAGGCAAGGCAAGGCAAGGCAAGGCAAGGCAAGGCAAGGCAAGGCATACAGTTCTTGGGTCCTAGACATAGGGTCAGCCCTACCATTAGTCAGAGTGAGGTAATCACCCTGGATGAGATACTAAGGGGCACAGCCAATAGCCAGGGGTGGTAGAAGCTGGAGTCCAGCAGCATCTGGAGGATACAGATTCCCCATCCCTGACCTAGCCACAATGGTAAAATTATAAAAGCACAGCACTGGAAGCTGAGCAACTTCATCCTTCACAACTACCCTGCCCTTTACATATGACAACACAGTTTGTTTCAGTGCTGCGTGTTTTGCAGTGTGATCTGCCAGCAAAGAGCCTTCGGAAATCTTAACTGGCACAAAACCTGAATTGCAAAAGTAGCCTCAAGTATTTCTGTCTTTACTCCACCCAAGGTATAGGATCACATCAACTCGTTTCAAAACATGATGTGCTGAGAAAATATCTCAGTGTCTGCCAGGGCTCCTTGCCATGTTATTAGATTCTGCATAAAGTCAATAAGACCCAAAAGCTGAGAGAGAGAGAGAGAGAGAGAGAGAGAGAGAGAGAGAGAGAGAGAGAGAAATGATGGACATATTTAGGACATATTTGAAAAATGCCTTCAGCGACTAGGCCCACATTAAGGAAGGAATAACCTGAGAAAGCAATACAGAACAGCTCACTGAAATACAATATAGAATATAGTGAAAATAAATGTCTCTGCTGTTACACTGATGTCTGTGCCAGTGCTTTTATTGTGCAGGCTGGTGGTCCTTGGTACAGAACGGTTGGTCCAGGCACTGGTGGAGGAAGGGGTGGGCGGTGGTGGTGGACTGCCCCAGGTGCCATCAATGATGAGGGTGACAAAATGCAACTTGACGCTGCCTGTGGAATCAAGCAGGGTTGAGTTGCATCCCTTCCCAGGCTCTCCCTGCCCATTCCATCCATGTCCCGCTCTTGGGGGGACCCTGCCATGCCTCGTGAGCAGCAGCACAGCTTTGAGCACGGCTGCACACACACACTGAGGGGGGTGACATTCGGTGCGCTGCCCACCCGTGACTCCCAAGCCTCCCCTGAGCCATAGGGGGAAGGTGGGGAGCTGCGCCGGTGGCCTTCCCCCCTTTCCCCTTTGTTTTGACAGGGGGGGCTTGGGAGTCGCGGGTGGGCGGCACGCCATTGCCCCCCACACTCCTGGGCTGCTGGGAGAGGGCAGGGTGTGACTTTCTTTGACGGGGGTAGAGGGGGGAAGGGGGCTTTCAATGTGAGGGGGTGAGAAAAAAAATCTGGATGGGTACCACCTGACCTTAAAAAATCACCAGAATCCAGAATTTCAGGAAACATGAAACCAACTGTTGTTTCCAAGTGTTCCATCTTCCCATTTCACCGTATTTCCACTCTACATGCAGGCATCATATCTGGCTATTTTAAATGCTTCAGGCAACGCTTAATGACCCCGATTAAAGCCAGTTTAGGAAGCAATAATTAATTATCTGCCTAACAAATCAAAGCCTTGGCAAATCAGGACGGAAAATGCATTTGTACATTACCCGCTTGAAAAATAGCACAGGGGATCGGATAATGGCCGGTCGTTGCAAAGCAAATGGGCTATGAGCTGCCGACTGCAATGAAGTTAACTGGTGATATATATATATCTCAACTGTATGGCTTCAGACTGTTTCCTGCGGGTTGGGGAAATAAAAGGGCGGGGGGGGGGAGATTAGCATAAATAGGGTTCCTGGAAATTATAATTACCTTGTAGCCTACTTCGGTAAAATGATTTGTCCCCTTGTGCCGCGCAATGCCAGGAGTGATTTGTCAGTCATGCTTGAATTGCATTGAATGTCTTAAGTGGACAGGACAACGTTTGGGAAGACCACGGTGGCTAGTTTAGACTGGGGGCAGAACCCACCATCGAGAAATTATTTCTGGATTTACACGAAGGCGGAAGAGGGGAGAGGAGCATACTATACGAGAAGGCAGTTTCCAACATTGCATTTTTCAACAATGGTAGAAGTTTGAGTAAAGCAGGGATTGAGGGACACAGAGCAGCTGTGAGGATATGGGGAGTTTTGATGGAGCTGGGGGGTGGGTTGGGGTAAGTTATAAAGGAAGGAAGGGGGGTTGGCAAGTCACGCAAGTAGGAACAGCAGCGCCTAGCAGTAAACATAAATACATTCATACCTTGGAAGCTGAATAGCCTAGTTCTCGAACGTTTTGGCTCCCGAACGATCAAAACCCGGAAGTGACTGTTCTGGTTTTCGAACATTATTTTGGAAGCTGAACATCTGACGGGGTTCCACTTCCGAGGAGCTTCCTGCAGCCAATTAGAAGCCACATTTTTTTCTTCGCTTCCACCAACCCGTTTCTCCTCATGGGTAATCACGGAGTACAAACAGTTGTTAACATTAACAAATAATCAAGTTTATTCATAGACATGAACAAGCTTATGGTTTCAGTTAATTTTCCTTGGCAGTTTCTTAATCTTAGTTCTGTAACTGTTCTATGTGTTCCTAACAACTTCAAACTGACTATTCCAACTATCTGACTCCACCTAACAATTCCTCTCACTCCCTCACTTCACAACTCCACCAACCCACAGACTAAACCTCCCACTTCCTTCTTAGCAGTTTCTTAGCAGTAGAATGGACTTCCGAAATGGATTCCATTTGACTTCCGAGGTACGACTGTACATGATAAAATAGAAACAGTGTCAACAAATGAAACTTTAAAACGCCACAGTGATAAAACACACAGACCAAGCGGAGGAGGCACAGAAGTTTAAATGCAGGCATGACTTGGGCAAAGGGCAGTAGATAGAACATTACATTAAATAAATAAATCAAATTCTCGTTCCAAGAGCAAAAGCAGTCCAGGGCAGAGTGGAACGTGCATCTCCTTCGGTGTTAATGGGCTTGCTCACTCCTCCCAGCTTGCTGAGCATCAAAACAAACTGTAGATGCCCCAATTTATACTGTAAACGTCTTTTTTAAAAAAAAAATAATAAAAATCTGAAAAGGATGATTTCTTTCCCGACACTCCTCCCCCCCCTCACCCCATTGGAATAAAGCCCTTTGAAACCAATTAATAGTTGACCTACATAGTAATGCACTTATTTCCTTGTCCCTACCCTGTCTCATACCATACCAGGGATTTTTGCACTGGCAGAAAATGAATGAGTGTGATCATTGAAGCTTGCATTAAGAGCTTCAGGTTTAACATGGCACTGTCTTTTGTAACAGCTTTAAAACAACCCCTCCTGGCAACGTTTCCAAGTATATAAGCTTGCAGAACAAGAATTACAGAGATTAGCCTACAACCAGCCCCCATATGCTTGCTGGTCACATAATTATTGCTCGGTGAGTAATACAATTCAGCATATATATATATATATGGTTTTCAGCTAAGGATGGGGGAATATTCAATTCACATTTAAAGGCAAAGTTACCCATTTCCCACTTTCTGAAGCAGTGCACATACTGAAGCACAGATACCCTTTGAAATGTGCATTTCTCCGAATTTTGCAATGCAGTTCTCCAGCCAAGTAATGTGTGCAAAATGCATTTACTAGGATAAATTCATGCATACCTTTGTGAAATTAACACCAAAAAAACTGCATTAGATATGGGGAAATCACTCGCAAAAATGATTATATTTGTCAAAACTGAATAGGGGAAAAAAATGTGTATATTGGGAGAAATTCACGCAAAAGTGTTGAGAAATTTTCACGAGGCTTTAAAAAAAAGCTACATCACAAATTGCAATGGAAATGTGAAGAATCCTCCATTCCTAACTTTAAACATTCCTCCATCCCTAACTTTAAACATTTCCATATGTTGCCAAAGAAAAGGTAGTCACACCATCATGACTCAACATTTATGTTCCCTTAGAAAAGGGGTTGATTGTTAGACCACTCTAGAAATGTAGCTCTGGAGGAGAGGTATCCTAAAAATTCTCAGCATCCTTAACTAGCATTCCCAGGATTCTTTGCGGGAAGCCATGACTGTTGGAAGTGGTACAACACCACTTTAAATGCATAGTGCAGATGGGGTCATTGATACAAACAATAAGAAGCAGAATATATATATTTTGGGGGGAGAGGGGTTACTGCTCTAGCGCTCAAATTTGACACAAAAAAGCCCTTGGAGGTTCAGATGCGCTGCTCATGCTGGTTCATGAAAATAAATCATGGAGAAGAGGACTGTTGATGGCTACTAACAATGGTGGAGGCTGTGATCTCCTCCATGGTTGGAAGCAATAATGCTTCTGAAACTTCTTTGGCAATCATTGGTAGCTGAGTAAGATTATCTTCCATGAGTATGGACTTAACAGTGTGTCCCTAAGTGACTGTGGAGGCCACAGTGGGGACATAGGTTTCCAGGTGGGAGTTGATCACAGTGAGGTTTCCAGGTGGGAGTTGATCACAGTGAGGTTTTGCCAAGTGTGCCTTCCTCTTAGATTGTTCAGAGATCCTCCATGGGCCGGGCTGGCACAGCGTGACACCGGAAATCATGTCTGCGCATGTCCGCGGTGCTGAAAATGGCTTCTGCGCAGAAGTGATTTCTGGAGTCTGGGCATGTGCAGAAGGAATTTCCAGAGCCACAGACATGTACAGAAGCGATTTCTGGCATCTGGGTATGCACAGGAATGATTTCCAGAGCCGTGGAAGAGAGTCCCTGCACCTTGTTGCGCCCGTTTAGCGCAGCACGTGGGGACTCGCCGAGTGGGTGGCTTGGTTCGGGGGCAGCTCATAGGCCGGTTAAGCGACCCTCATGGGTTGCTTCTGGCCTATGGGCCTTAGATTGCCAACCTCTGGGCTAGAGAGACCCCAAGGGCCACAGTTGAGGTACAGGATCTGAGGCTCCAAACTGCTAGTACATTAGAGGTTACCCAGGCTTTGCAGTGGTCATCTGCCAAGTGTGTTCCTCTGAAGCCCATTTTCTTTTCCAATAATATTTCATGCCAAGTGAGTGCAGCTGTATTAACAATTAAATTACATGCTGCTTCCTCACCCAGCCTGCCTTCCTACATACAATCTTGGACAGGAATACAGAATTGCCTTTCTTATTTATATCCCCTTCCACCCCACCCTCCCAAAGCTTCAGATGTAATTTTTGGATGAGCGCATTCTGATCTTATTTTCACATTGCACCGCCCTGAAACTCATTTACCCTTCCTAATATTCTCGGCGAATTATTCTTTTGACATTTGCACGTTACGAGAAATGAATACTCATTGTCAACAAGTCTGCCTGACTCGGTGGCGGTTTCAGAGCCGCCATTCCCAATTAACACCTTCCCCATGCAGGGCAGTTATTAATATTAAAGGGAAAAAGAAAGGCAGCTCACATTTTCATTAGGACTTCACAAAACCTGATTGCGCACAGGGGTGTATCGGCCGACATTTCCGGCTTGATTAAAGCATGCTGTACCTTTTCAACAAATGTGCCAGCTCACACTGTCAAGTTTCTCACACGAAAATTCCGTTGATGTGAAGACGAAATAGTGCAGAGAAAGAGCAGCGCATATTGGAATGTCCACTTGAAGAGCTCGCAGCCATTTCCAGGTCTTCAGTTCCACTTTTTGCAAGCATCTAAGAACATCAGAAAGATGCAAGAGCATAGGACGAGCCCTTTGGGATCTAGGCCGAGAAACCATCTAGCCCAGCAACCAACCTATTTTCACAATGCCAAACCAGGCATGAGAAAATAGCATTCAGTTTATGTCATCATTTGACAAGCTCTTAAAACATTGGCAGTCCATATAGGTTCCTTTCTCTTTGGAGATTGTATTCTGTAATATATATATATTTAGAAAGAAAAGAATTGGGGAGCGTTCCAAGACAGGCCCTTTTGAGTTGTCTCCCCCTCTGTCACAACTTTGCAATGCTCTCTTTAGGGAGGCCTACCTGGGAGTTGAGGTGGGACGCGGATGGCGCTGTGGGTTAAACCACAGAGCCTAGGACTTGCCGATCAGAAGGTTGGCGGTTCGTATCCCCGCAACGGGGTGAGCTCCCATTGTTCAGTCCCAGCTCCTGCCAACCTAGCAGTTCGAAAACATGTCAAAGTGCAAGTAGATAAATAGGTACCACTCTGGTGGGAAGGTAAACAGCATTTCCGTGCGCTGCTCTGGTTCGCCAGAAGCGGCTTAGTCATGCTGGCCACATGACCCGGAAGCTGTACGCCGGCTCCCTCAGCCAATAAAGTGAGATGAGTGCCACAACCCCAGAGTCAGCCACAACTGGACCTAATGGTCAGGGGTCCCTTTACCTTTACCTGGGGGTCGAAGTAGATTACTCTAGGGGTCCCTTCCATCTACAGTTTCTATGAACCAATCCGGACCCTGTAATCCATCTGAGGCCCTTCTTTGTGTGCCTACTTTCTGAGAAGGCGGCAACACAAGAACAGGTCTGTGCCATGCTCTTCCCAGGGAGGCTCGCCTGGTGCCTTTCTTACATGTGCTTAGGTGACAGGTGAAAACACCCCTCTTTTCCCAGGCCTTTGCCTAATGAAACAATCGGTGGCTTTTCAAAAATGTGTTTGTGGGAGGGGGCTGCGTTTGTCTTATTATATCGCGTATTATGTCTTCTTGTTTTGTGTTTTTATGTTGTGAACTCCCTCTGATCTTCAGATGAAGGGTGCTATAACAGTTGTTTGATGATGTTTATGATTAGGATATCCCCAGCACTATCACAGCCTAGTTAAAAGGTAAAGGCTTCCTGGATGGTTAAAGGTAAAGGTTAAGGTACCCCTGGCCGTTAGGTCCAGTCGCGGATGACTCTGGGGTTGTGGCGCTTATCTCACCCTATAGACCGAGGGAGCCAGTGTTTGTCCACAGACAGCTTCCAGGTCACGTGGCCAGCATGACTAAGCCACTTCTGGTGAACCAGAGCAGCACACGGAAATGCCGTTTACCTTCCTGCCGGAGCAGTACCTATTTATCTACTTGCACTTTGACGTGCTTTCAAACTACTAGGTAGGCAGGAAATGGGACTGACTGAACAACAGGAGCTCACCCCATCACGGGGATTCGAACCGCCAACGTTCTGATCGGCAAGCCCTAGGCTCTGTGGTTTAGACCACAGCGCCACCTGCGTCCCCCCGGATGGTTAAGTTCAGTCAAAGGTGACTATGGGGTTGTAAGGTTAGGCAGTTAGGCATTGGCTTATGTGAATGGGGGAGGGGAGGTCGGCCATCGCCTGCCCCTCCAGTTTCAAGGGTATTCTGTTAAAGGAAGCCAGGGCCTGGTTCCTGTCCGAAGTCCGCTTGAGGGTGAGGGCCATGCCGGGCCCCTGGGAACACCAGGGGAGATGCAGGCGGGTTACCCCAAAGCAGTTTCTCTTTGGTAGTTTACCCTTACAGACTTCCTGCAAAGGGGGCAGGAGTCTTGCCAATGCCTAAGCCAATACCGCTCTCAATCCTGTAATCAATAAACTTGTGGCCAAATTTGGCCCCCAAACCTTAAACAAAATATCTGTGTCTGTGTGAATTTATTTACCCTAATGGGGGTCGGCTTGAGGGTCTTGCCACGCAATAAGAGTTGAAGAACTGCCAGGACTCTGAGAACTCTGTGCAAGTTGACTTAGAACTTGTGTGTGGACTTTGTCAAGCAAGGACTTTGACGTACAGACACCCCTCTGGGTCCAGAGAGAGAAAGGGATTTGTGTAACCTGTAAATAGTGTGAAAACATATAGAGTGTGTGTTTTGTGTGTGCCCAATAAAACAACTCTGCCTGAAACAACAACTGTTTTGTGTTGGTGAGTCTAGCCACTTTACTGAAGCTTCCAGGGTGTGCACACAGAGAGCAATAGTTATAGGCGAAGAAGATAAACACCCACACGCAATGGTCCATTCCTTCTAGGAATCAGGGCCTTCAGTGTGGTGGCACCTACCTTTTAGAATTCCTTCCCATTAAATATGGTGCGTGCTCTGGTTATCTCCTGCTTGGACTACTGCAATGCGCTCTATGTGGGGCTACCTTTGGAGGTGACCTGGAAACTACAACTAATCCAGAATGCAGCAGCTAGACTGGTGACTGGGAGCGGCTGCCAAGACCACATAACACTAGTCTTGAAAGACCTACATTGGCTCCCAGTACGTTTATGGGCACAATTCAAAGTGTTGGTGCTGACCTTTCAAGCCCTAAATGGCCTCGGTCCAGTATATCTGAAGGAGCGTCTGCATCCCCATCGTTCAGCCCAGACACTGAGGTCTGGCTCTGAGGGCCTTCTGGCGGTTCCCTCACTGTGAGAAGCCAAGTTACAGGGAACCAGGCAGAGGGCCTTCTCGGTAGTAGCACCTACCCTGTGGAACGCCCTCCCACCAGATGTCAAAGAGAACAACAACTACCAGACTTTTAGAAGACATCTGAAGGCAGTCCTGTTTAGGGAAGCTTTTAACGTTTGATGCATTACTGTATTTTAATATTTTGTTGAAAGCTGCCCAGAGTGGCTGGGGAAGCCCAGCCAGATGGGCAGGATATAAATAATAAATTATTATTGCATTATTATTATTGGACAAGCATTATCTCTGTTGCTCTGTGGGTACCTGGGGAAGAGCTGCTTCTTTCAACAAGCCTTTTGACTGGAGATCTTTCCCAGGCTGCATCTGTACTGAAATTGCTATTAGATGTTCCCAGTCTTTTATCATTTGGGCCTCTTTGGAAGGGAGGATGGGAATAATAATAATAATAATAATAATAATAATAATAATAATAATAAATAATAATATGTTGTTGTTGTTGTTGTTGTTTAGTCATTTAGTCATGTCCGACTCTTCGTGACCCCATGGACCAGAGAACGCCAGGCACCTCTGTCCTCCACTGCCTCCCGCAGTTTGGTCAAACTCATGCTGGTAACCTCCTAAACACTATCCAGCCATCTCGTCCTCTGTCACCCCCTTCTCCTTGTGCCCTCCATCTTTCTCAACATCAGAGTCTTTTCCAGGGAGTCTTCTCTTCTCATGAGGTGGCCAAAGTACTGGAGCCTCAGCTTCACGATCTGTCCTTCCAGTGAGCACTCAGGGCTGATTTCCTTCAGAATGGAGAGGTTTGATCTTCTTGCAGTCCATGGGACTCTCAATAGTCTCCTCCAGCACCACAGTTCAAAAGCATCAATTCTTCGGCGATCAGCCTTCTTTATGGTCCAGCTCTCACTTCCATACATCACTACTGGGAAAATCATAGCTTTAACTATACTATACGAACCTTTGTTGGCAAGGTGATGTCTCTACTTCTCAAGATGCTGTCTAGGCCTGTCATTGCCCTTCTCCCAAGAAGCAGGCGTCTTTTAATTTCGTGACTGCTGTCACCATCTGCAGTGATCATGGAGCCCAAGAAAGTAAAATCTCTCACTGCCTCCATTTCTTCCCCTGCTATTTGCCAGGAGGTGATGGGACCAGTGGCCATGATCTTCGGTTTTTTTTATGTTATAATAATAATAATATACCGCCCTCATTTTCCTATTACTTCTGATTCAATTATTAACAAGTCAAGGGTAGGAAGAAGTTTGAAATACTTGTATGCCAAGAACAGAATGCTTCATCAGAATTAACCCATAGAATCCCCACTCAGCCATTGAACCCACTAGGCAACCTTGGGTCTATCAATGCCTCTCAGCCTAACCTACCTCACAGGGTTGTTGTGAAGGATGAAATGGGAGGGAGGAGAACCAAGTATCTCACCGTGAGCTCCTTGGAAGAAAAGGTGGTGTATAATTGTGATAAATAAACAAACAGAAAGAACCACGTTGCGTTCTTTTACATTATTACACAGCAACGTCCAGAGAAATTGAGAAAATTGCTCTGCTTCGCACGAGTTATTTTTTCCCTCTGTCACTTTATTATTTCAAAGGTGAGTTTTGCTAATATCTCAGACAAACAACCACAACCACAGCAACCTGCCATCCTGTGGTCTGGCAGTTGTCATGGCAACTCCCCCCTCCTCCTCCTCTTCTCCCTCCCCCTCCCACTCAACACTTTATAAAATTTTATTTAATAACAGTGTGAACTGGATTTCAAAGCTGTAAGGAAACGTAACCTACTGGGGAGTAAATTACAGGACACCGCATTCCCCCACACTTCCTGCGTTCCGTAGCGTTTAGCTCCTTTGCGAGAACATGCGCTTTAACATAAAAGCAGCAATCTGCACTCGCGTTGCCCATTCTGCCCCCTGCTGCAACGCACCCCCCTGTGCAATACAACAGGTACATGTGGCAGGCAGTTAGGGAAAAGTAAAAGGATGGGGATGGAGGGTTCTGGAACACCTCCCTTTCATGGATGGAACACTGGGGGGGGGGGACCCCAATTGCCCTCGGCATGCATAATGCTCTTGTATTAAATTACCCTGTTTGTTTGCAACCTCCCCCAAATCAGTCTCATTCATGCAATCACCTAACGCAAACTCATAGATGGAAAGGAAGTGAGTAGGATGGTAAAAAAATAAATAATTGTAGAAACCTACCTGCCCGCCCTTTGCAAAGGGCAGATTAGAGCCTCAAGCGGAGACCTCATTTCAAGGTGTTTTTAAAAATCATTATTCTGTTCAATAAGATAAGGTAAAGGTAAAGGTACCCCTGCCCGTACGGGCCAGTCTTGCCAGACTCTGGGGTTGTGCGCCCATCTCACTCAAGAGGCCAGGGGCCAGCGTTGTCCGGAGACACTTCCGGGTCACGTGGCCAGCGTAACAAAGCTGCATCTGGCGAGCCAGAGCCGCACACAGAAACGCCGTTTACCTTCCCGCTGGTAAGCGGTCCCTATTTATCTACTTGCACCCGGAGGTGCTTTCGAACTGCTAGGTTGGCAGGTGCTGGGACCGAGCAGCGGGAGCGCACCCCGCCGCGGGGATTCGAACCGCCGACCTTTCGATCGGCAAGCCCTAGGCACTGAGGCTTTTACCCACAGTGCCACCCGCGTCCCTGTTCAATAAGATAAAACAGTGCAATTGCTCATAGAAAAAAAAGGACAATAAGATCGGAGCAGTTCCTGTCACACATTGTATGGATTGGCTTGAACCGCTTTATTGCAAATCGTAGATTTTGCTACAGTGCCTAAATAATAATAATAATAATAATAATAATAATAATAATAATAATAATATTTTATTTATATCCCGCCCTCCCCAGCCGAAGCTGGGCTCAGAGCAGCCAACAACAATAAAAACAACACAGTTCGCATAAAATCACAATCAATTAATTGAAATGCATTCTAAAATCAATTCATTCTAAAATCAATTCAAAATCAAATTAATAGCAACCATTGGGCTAGAGTTCTGTGAGGATTACCAAAGGAGGGGGTCAGACTGTGCCTTGGCCAAAGGCCTGGTGGAACAGCTCTGTCTTGCAGGCCCTGTCCCTGTGGAAAGATGTCAAGTCCCGCAGGGCCCTAGTCTCTTGTGACAGAGTGTTCCACTAGATCGGGGCCACGGCAGAAAAAGCCCTGGCTCTGGTCGAGGCCAGCCTAACCTCCCTGTGGCCCGGGATCTCCAAGATATTTTATTTGAGAGCCAGTGTGGTGTAGTGGTTAAGAGCGGTAGACTCGTAATCTGGTGAACCGGGTTCGCTTCCCTGCTCCTCCACATGCAGCTGCTGGGTGACCTTGGGCCAGCCACACTTCTCTGAAGTCTCTCAGAACCACTCACCTCACAGAGTGTTTGTTGTGGGGGAGGAAGGGAAAGGAGAATGTTAGCCACTTTGAGACTCAGGTAGTGATAAAGTGGGATATCAAATCCAAACTCTTCTTCTTCTTCTTCCGTGGGACATACCAGGAGAGGCGGTCCCGTAGGTACGAGGGTCCTAGGCCGTACAGGGCTTTAAAGGTTAAACCCAGCACCTTGAACCTAAATAAGTGTTGCCACTGAATTACCTCCAGGGCAAAAGTTTGAGGTTTCTCTAAGGTGGAAATAGTGTTTTCAAATGGTTGGCAGAATCTGTCCCACAGGCATTTGAGATGAGTTGTGGTGGGGTAAGTGTGCAAACGGTTCCAGTGTATGCAGCCTTTGTAGTTCTCATGCAAGCTGATTTTCCTCGCAGCCACACTGCCTCATGGGGTTGATAGTCTTTGAGGCTCAGTTCCTCTGCAAGGTTCCACGAGGCAGTGCAGCTGTGATTGAAGCACGCAGGACCAAAACAATGTGTGTGCAACCACACCAAGAAAGACACTTGCAGCAAATGGGAAAAGAAGAACTGTCGTCTTCTAGAGACCCTGGGAACTGCATGCCTGGTCCCATTATCTCCACAGGTTGGATTTTGCAATACTGTACATTTTCAGTGTGCATTTTTTTTTTTTTTTTTGCACAGAAATACATATTTTATATAGAAGATTCTTATGGAATGCACCTTTGCACACCGCTTTGAGGTGTGTGTTTTTTACACTCAAGCAGTGAACAAAATTTATGAAGTAAAAAGTGAAGGCTCTGAAAAGCACTGAAAGGTATGTGTTTTACATTAAAAGTGCATTTGTTCTGTAAAAGGTGCCTTCTTAATGTGTACAACAGGACGCAACGGGCCTATGACAAAATGTCACAGGAATGAGAAATCTGGAGGAACCATTAGTGGGTGCAACAGGAACAGAACACAACTGTAAACTGTGGGGATTCATAGTTCAGTTACTTTTATGCCTCTTGTTTGTTATTATGTAAATTTTGCTTACTTTAAAATCTCAAAAAACCCACCACCCACATTCCTAATGAAAGTGCCAAGTGGCTTTGGTCAGTAGAAAGAGCGATGGTCTGCTATGAACACAGGAGCTTGCACAAGCCCACAAGCAGGACCTGAGTGGAACAGCACTCTTCACACCTACAGTTTCCAGCAACTTGTATTCAGAAGCACCCTGCCTCCAAAAGTGGTGGGAGAACATAGCCAATGTGTCTAGCAGTCATCGGTGGCTGGGTCCTCCATGCCTTTGTCTGATTTTCTTTTAAAGCCATCCATGATGATGGTCATCATAGAGAGCCAGTGTGGTGTAGTGGTTAACAGCGGTAGTCTTGTAATCTGGTGAACTGGGTTTGCATCTCTGCTCCTCCACATGCAGCTGTTGGGTGACCTTGGGCTAGTCACACTTCTTGAAGTCTCTCAGCCTCACTTCCCTCAGAGTGTTTCTTGTGGGGGAGGAAGGGAAAAGAGATTGTGAGCCGCTTTGAGACTCCCTAGGGTAGTGATAAAGTGGGATATCAAATCCAAACTAGTCCTCCTCCTCCTCCTCCTCCTCCTCCTCCTCCTCCTCTTCTTCTTCTTCTTCTTCTTCTTCTTCTTCACTACATCTTGTGGTTACGCATTCCAAAGCTCAGCCATGTGCTGTGTGCAGAAGTCTTTCGTTTTGTCTGTCCTGAATCTCCCAACATACTATTTCTGTCAGTTTGCATTTCTTAATACAGTGGTACCTCAGGTTAAGGACTTAATTCATTCCGGAGGTCCGTTCTTAACCTGTAACTGTTCTTAACCTGAAGCACCACTTTAGCTAATGGGGCCTCCTGCTGCCGCTGCACCGCCAGAGCACGATTTCTGTTCTCATCCTGAAGCAAAGTTCTTAACCCAATGTACTATTTTTCTGGGTTAGCAGAGTCTGTAACCTGAAGCGTATGTAACGTGAAGTACCACTGTACAGAAAGTATTGATCTGATGTAGCTTTCCTATTCTACTTGGTTCGAGTGGGTTATGGAAAGTTTTCTTTCTATGTGAAAGCTGAGTAAGCTGAGTAAGGCTGGTTTAAACTGGTTCTGTTATCTTTCTGTCAAGGTCATGCTGACTATAATAATAAGACCAAGAGGAGTCTGAGTCTTACTCACTTTCTCTTTCTGTCTCTTTGTTCTGGTGTTCTGTCCTGTATGCTATATTGATATGGTTTAATCTTATTATAAGTCAAAGCTAAGGTTAAGGTTAAGTCTGCTACAACTGGATTTCTTATGGACAGTGCAAATCCTGAGTATATTGGATTTGTGACCATTTATGCTCACTTGCCCTCAGTAGCAGCAAAGCTCTGCTGGATGAAGTACAATTGCCTCTGCTCTATTTTGGGGAACTCAGCATTGTGTTTAAGTTTTTTCCTCCTTTGAAGAGGCTAGCATGACAGTTTCATTGGATTTCATTCTAATATGATGAGGGATTTCCCACCCTCTATCCACTTTCTACATGTGATGCATCATTTTATAAATTTTTATCATCTGTCCTCTTGCTCATCCTATCTCTCAATTAAGAAGCCCCAGACATGGTAACTTTTCTTCATAGGGAAGTTGCTCCAGAGCCTTGATCCCTTTGGCTCAGCTTTTCCAGAACCTTCTCCAGCTCTACAATGTTCTTTTTAGGTGAGGTGACGAGGACTGTATATAGTATTCACAATATCCAGTTCACATTAGCAGCCTGGTCTGAAACAGCTCCATACGGAGAGAGTTTAAAAGAAGAAGAAGAATCTGTAGTACAATGGTACCTTGGTACTTGTACAACTTGGAACCGACACACTGCAAACCCAGAAGTAAGTGTTCCAGTTTGCAACCTTTTTTCGGAAGCTGAATGTGCTCTGTTTTGGGTGTTGCACTTCCGTTTTGAGCGCCACACTTCCATTTTGAGTGTTACGCTGAGGTCTGTCTGTCTTTGCTATTTATTTTGAATTTTTGTTTTTGCGGCTTTTTTGTTTTGTTTTTGTGACTGTGTGGAACCCAGTTCAGCTACTTATTAGAATAGAATCATAGAATCATAGAGTTGGAAGAGACCACAAGGGCCATCGAGTCCAACCCCCTGCCAAGCAGGAAACACCATCAGAGCACTCCTGAAATATGGTTGTCAAGCCTCTGCTTACAGACCTCCAAAGAAGGAGACTCCACCACACTCCTTGGCAGCAAATTCCACTGTCGAACAGCTCTTACTGTCAGGAAGTTCTTCCTAATGTTTAGGTGGAATCTTCTTTCTTGTAGTTTGGATCCATTGCTCCATGTCCGCTTCTCTGGAGCAGCAGAAAACAACCTTTCTCCCTCCTCTATGTGACATCCTTTTATATATTTGAACATGGCTATCATATCACCCCTTAACCTCCTCTTCTCCAGGCTAAACATGCCCAGCTCCCTTAGCCGTTCCTCATAAGGCATTGTTTCCAGGCCTTTGACCATTTTGGTTGCCCTCTTCTGGACACGTTCCAGTTTGTCAGTGTGCTTCTTGAACTGTGGTGCCCAGAACTGGACACAGTACTCCAGGTGAGGTCTGACCAGAGCAGAATACAGTGGCACTATTACTTCCCTTAATCTAGATGCTATACTCCTACTGATGCAGCCCAGAATTGCTTTGGCTTTTTTAGCTGCCGCATCACACTGTTGGCTCATGTCAAGTTTGTGGTCAACCAAGACTCCTAGATCCTTTTCACATGTACTGCTCTCAAGCCAGGTATCACCCATCTTGTATTTGTGCCTCTCATTTTTTTTGCCCAAGTGCAATACTTTACATTTCTCCCTGTTAAAATTCATCTTGTTTGTTTTGGCCCAGTTCTTTAATCTGTCAAGGTCATGTTGAAGTGTGATCCTGTCCTCTGGGGTGTTAGCCACCCCTCCCAGTTTGGTGTCATCTGCAAATTTGTTCAGGATGCCCTTGAGTCCATCATCCAAGTCGTTGATAAAGATGTTGAATAAGACCGGGCCCAAGGCAGAACCCTGTGGCACCCCACTAGTCACTCTTCTAGTGATTGATTGATTGTGTGTCTGCAGTACATTTTTTATTGCTTTCATTTTATGGATCAATGGTCTCATTAGATAGTAAAATTCATGTTAAATTGCTGTTTTTAAAAGTCTCGAAAGGATTAATCCATTTTGCATTACTTTCTATGGGAAAGAGCACCTTGGTTTTGG
This sequence comes from Podarcis gaigeae, assembly GCF_964106915.1. NCBI lineage: Eukaryota > Metazoa > Chordata > Lepidosauria > Squamata > Lacertidae > Podarcis > Podarcis gaigeae. The sequence continues at coordinate 10,430,511 of NC_139686.1, read as the reverse complement.
AACGCTTTGGTTCTGGAATGGACTTCCGTAACGGATTAAGTTTGACAGCCAAGGTACCACTGTATATGACTGCCCTTATTCACATTCTGCCTAATTGCAATTGAAATAGTGTCAGCTGAAATAGACAGAGAAGACCCTTTGCCTGCTTCATCCCATTTGTCTACATCCTTTCTCTCAAGACAAGCATTAAATCGATGGAAAGTGCAAGCAGGAGAATCCAGTCTCAGTAGACAAGCTGGGGCAGGTCCCACAGCATGGAATACTTCAGAGGAGGTAGAAGGAAGAAAGGAGTTGGGGAATAATGAAATACATTTGCACTGCCATGAGCTGCGAGATGCCGGCATTTACCACCCTAGACTGCTCTGCCTACAATCCCATTATCAGCGCTATTAATGGAGTTTGTCACATTTTCTTTTTTTGAAGTCTTGAGGCTCAGTCATGCATGCAAACAGCAGGTATAAGTTTGGTGATAATAGCCGAAGAGGCAATGCAAGCATGTTTATGATCTGTAGAACATATGCACACAATTGGGAAATGGAGATTTGGTTTAGATAGAAGAAGCACAGAGCAGCTATCCTACCCCCCCTGCTGCCCCCACCCCCTGAAGATCATTGTGGTGTGGGGGAGAGTCTCTCCTGCAAGTTCCAAACATCTCAGAAGACCCTCTGCAGTAACTCACAGTGGGGCTTTTAGTGGGGCTGACGCTGTTCTTTGGAACAGCATTCCTGTTGAGATGCAACAGGTGACCACCATCTTCACTTTCCAGAAACAGCTGACGGCATTTTTGTTTCAGCAGCCTTTCCCAGCTGAATAAGAGGATCTTTACCACAAGTGTTGTAAGCTTGTTGGGGTTTTAGTCTTGTTTTAAATACATTTTTAAATGTGTGTTTTTAAATGTGTGTAAATTACCTTGAGATGGTGGTTTGGAAGGTGATTAATAAATTGATGGTAATAATTGTTGTAATAAACAGTTACCAACTCACACCTGTGTGCATGAAAGATTTTACCTGAGCTCAGGTTGCCAGTGGGTGTGGCTCAGCCAACTCTCAGCAGCCTCTGCCCCGCCTGTCTTATTGCAGATATTAATATTGTGCAGCATGAAGCAACTGGTTACATAAAAGCTGACTCCTTTTGGAATAAAACATTGTCCAGACCCATAAGTATTTGATTCAAAGCTGTACTTGCAGAACTTTCTTCAAAACAGAAAAAACAAACAAACAGTAAATGATACATCCAAACAGTTGTACAATATATTGTGCATGTCCAGCACAAGCTCAGCATCTTAAAAATAACTTTAAACAGGACTGATATCAAAATTCTGTCTATCCCCCATTCTAGCCTGTAAAATCCTGCGGCTTCTGGATAGTTTCATTACCACATCTTACTCCTACTCTAACTGGGAACAAAAGACCAAAGACCAGCTCCCCAAGAAGATGGTTTGCAATTCAATAACCTCCCATGTGATTTAAAGTTAAACGCTCCCTTAGCTTCAGTGGAACATTTCAGTTAAACCCTTTCAGCAATACACACAAGCATTCTCCAGTCCTAGTAATACCTTTGGTATTTGGGCACTGTGGAAGTGGAGTGGAGGCCACCATTTTTAAAGAAAGCTGTGGATAATCTTTTTTTGGGAGGAGCCCCTAAATATATTTTTTTTTCTGTGGCCGGGGGTAGGAAGGGGTTGAGGAAAGAAAAGAAAAACCTCAGGGGAAAAAAATCTCAGGAGTAAATGTCTTTTGAGACATTTTGATGGAGCTCTAGCACAGTGTTTCCCAACCTTGTGCCTCCAGATGTTTTTGGCCTACAACTCCCATCATCCCTAGCTAGCAAGACCAGTGGTCAGGGATGATGGGAGTTGTAGGCCAAAAACATCTGGAGGCACAAGGTTGGGAAACACTGCTCTAGCATTGAGACAAACCTGTGCCACCCCCACAGTCCGAAATGGTTCGATCCAGAGTGCTATTGTCGCCATCTACCCTTTTCATTCTGCAGAATGCCAATATCAACTCAAGCTCTTTTTGGCGGAAGGTTTCCTTTCATGAGCTTCCTGGTTTCAGTCTGTTTCCCCTTGCTTGGTATTTTTGCTAAATTAAGGATAAGGTGCACGTTTGCTTTGGAAACAAACAATTAGCTCTTTCCCCACTTATTAAGAGAGGATTACAACTCTTCAGTAACACTATAGAGCCACTTTCTACAGGCAATTGTTTAGCTCTTTAGACAAGAAACTAGAACTTTATATAATTTATACCCCTTTTTAAAAAATCACCACCACACCAGCGCATCTTACACAAAATCATCGTGCTGCAAAGCAGAGAAACAGAGAGAGTAGCGAAGTAGGAATCTTCTACCGCTTCTGCTGACAGATCCTCCTTCAGCTGTCACCAAGCTATCTGAACTATTTCCATCTCATCTGCCTGTTAGAAGAACTGTAACTTTAATCACTCCTGTAATGAGCTTGCTTTCCTCTCTCTTCCCTCCTCATCCCTTTTTCCTTGCATGTCATGACTCCCCACCACCACCCACAAGCTGAAGGGCAAGGACTGACTTTGCCACCAATATTTGTAAGTTGATGATAGAGTCTTCTTCTTCTTCTTCTTCTTCTTCTTCTTCTTCTTCTTCTTGCTAAAGAGTAGGGTAAAAAAATGATTTAAATAAATTAATGAGTGGTGGGTAAGCAGAGGGGTAAAATTTCCATAATTAAAATAACTTAAGCATATATATTGATATAAACCAGTTAAGTTGAGTTTAGACTTTGGAGAAAAATATTATTATTATTATTATTATTATTATTATTGCTGCAGTTGATTTATCAATTGCCTTCTAAAGCACCATCTCAAGGCAATTTACACATAAAACAGTTAAAAACACAAAAGACAACAGCTACATTTTAAACAAGACTAAAACCCTAACAAATGGACACACATGGGACTCAGCTACACTAGTCAAATGCATCATTATAATTGCATTATAAACATGTGACACTGGATGGCGCTGTAGAGCAGTAATCTGCTACCAATGGGATTTTCATTAAAGAGCTCTTATGACGCTTCTTCCTGTCGTGTTTCTTTTATCTGTATAGATCCAGACCCATTTATCTATCTGGGAATGCCTGTCAGAACAATAGTGTTTTCAGAAACAAGTGATGCAGTTGAACAGCTGAGGTGCCCTGGATGAAGCCCAACAAACAACCTGGTGTTCAAATGCAGCAAGGCAGAGACACTCTTAATCTCAAAGTCATAGGTTCGAGTCCCACGTTGGGCAAAGGATTCCTGCATTTCAGGCGATTGGCCTAGATGACCCTCATGGTCCCTCATGCGGACTGCCTCGCCAGAGTGGTGCATGCTCTAGTTATCTCTCGCTTGGACTACTGCAATGCACTCTCCATGGGGCTACCTTTGAAGGTGACCTGGAAACTACAACTAATCCAGAATGTGGCAGCTAGATTGGTGACTGGGAGCGGCCGCCGAGACCATATAACACCAGTCTTGAAAGACCTACATTGGCTCCCAGTACGTTTCCGAGCACAATTCAAAGTGTTGGTGCTGACCTTGAAAGCCCTAAATGGCCTCGGTCCAGTATATCTGAAGCAGCGTCTCTACCCCATCGTTCAGTCCGGACACTGAGGTCTGGCTCTGAGGGCCTTCTGATGGTTCCCTCACTGTGAGAAGCCAAGTTACAGGGAACCAGGCAGAGGGCCTTCTTGGTAGTGGCACCCGCCCTGTGGAATGCCCTCCCACCAGATGTCAAAGAGAACAACAACTACCAGACTTTTAGAAGACATCTGAAGGCAGCCCTGTTTAGGGAAGCTTTTAATGTTTGGTGTATTACAGTATTTTAATATATATATTTTTTGGAAGCCACCCAGAGTGGCTGGAGAAGCCCAGCCAGATGGGTGGGGTATAATTAATAAATTATTATTATTATTATTATTATTATTATTATTATTATTATTATTATTATTATTTGGCTCAGAAGGGGATGTGTTTGGACCTCCCCTAGTCATTATCCAGCTGCCACCTTCGAATTTTGCTGGAGGCAGTTTTTATGTGACAGTTGTATGTGAATATTCCCAAATGTGCGCCTGCTTCAGACGGTGGCAGTGACTGTGGTTGAGTCCGTGGAGCAGAAAATGAAGCTAGTCTGTAAATGTACATGTGTGCTGAAGAGAAAGAGAGAGAGAAAGAGAGAGAAAATCATTTGATGAGGCATTCTCATGCTCAGGCAGATCAGTCAGGTTATAATTAGCTCTAATTGGTATTCCCACAAGCTGTAATGCTCTTTATATTTCAGCCAAGTGACAATCAAATGAGAGAAAAAGTTGAAAGGGGGGGGGGGGTAGTGAGAAAATGTTTCCTGCCTTTGAAAGCAGAGAGATCTGCAAAGAGGAGGGGGCTTATAGTTTGCCTTGGGATGGGAAGGAGAGGAGAGAGAAATACCATGATAAGACTGTGGTTTGGAATAATTGCTGCAGACTTCTGCAGATGATACCCAAGAGTGGTTTCTGCCTTCAGTTTTAAAGTGTTTTGTGCACTGGAAGAGCATAACATGTTCTAGCCTTCTCCACACACATATAGGATATGTTAGTATTCTCCCTGATAATGACACAGAACTATACTAAAAGCATTTAGCAAATGGTAGAGGGTCTTGAGTTGGCCAACGGATGCACATCAGAGCACAATGAGAATGCAGTTTCTAGTCTGCATTTGATTCCTAGGCTGAAGCTAGATGTTCAAAGTGTCAACATGCAGAGCGGTTGGTGGGCCAGCTGGCAAGCCCAGCTCAGACGTCTCCTTCCGTTGGTCCATGCTCCGACGTAAATCAGCGACCCGAACTTCAAAAGCCAGGGCACACAATCAGCAGAGTGTACTGCGCACACAGAAGTAGGCGTGAGGCGTAAGTCATGCTACAGCTACAGATTTATTAAACGTAAATCAGAACAAAGAAACATGTTGTCTCTCTCTCATGTCATCTCGGAGAGAACAGCCAAAGCACAAATGGAAGTTCCCAGCATACTGTGCTGGAATGTAAACAGACATGTGACATGCAACAATTCCACATGTCTGTTCCTTAAGGTGGAATAGAAATGTCAACACCAAGAGTCCTACAGCTGCTACCAAAAGGAGAAACTTGCAGCCAGTGGTGTACAGCATGGGTTGTGAGTACCTGGGGCTGCACATAGGGGGTGGGTCACTGGTTGGGAAATGGACAGAGTATGCATGCACATTCAACTGGCTAACGGCGACTGCATCACCCAAGAGATCGTAGCCACAAAGATAAGAAGAGTTGTTCCGTTATCTGGAGACGTCGCTTTCTGGTTTGCATGGAGAAGCCGTTTTCAATGGAGCCCTGTGTCCGAAGTACACAGCTGTCTTGAGGCAGCACTAGGTGTTTAAATACTGTGCCCCTAACAATTTTGCACCTGGGTCACCCACCTCTGTAGTCCCCTGTGCTATACCACTGCCTACAGCTCATCTGCAACAGCTAATCTAAAATGTCTTCTCTTTCTTTGGCGATCCCTCGTATCCGAGTAAGATTGTCTTCCATAAACACGGTCTTAACAGTGAGTCTGTAAGTGACTGTGGAGGCCAATTCTGGATCCACAGGTCTTTCCACAGTGGGGACATAGGTTTCCGGTTGGGAGTTGATCACAGTGAACATTTGCCAAGCATGCCTTCCTCTTAACCTGTTTCTCCCTTGCATCCTGAGTTTGAGCATCTTTAAAACCCATGACACCTTTGGTAAAGGCTGTTCTACAATTGGAGCACTTGCAGGCCACTGTTTCCCAGTTGTCAGCATTTATACTGCATTTTTTAAAGATTTGCCTTGAGAGAGTCTTTAAACCTCTTTAGTAGCCCACCAGCATTACACTTTCCATTTTTATGTTCAGAATAGAGGAGTTGCTTTGGAAGACAATAATCAGGCATCTGCACAACATGACCAGTCCAATGTTGAAGAAATGTAGGATGTGACAGTCACAAGCCCTTGAGCCTTGCCTCACTTTCTATTCCCTTCACTCCACCTGATGATGGTGGTAGGAACAGAAACTGGGGAAACTTTTTATAAGGCAGGGAAGGCCACACATGGGTCTAATTCCACCTTGCAGTTGGCCTTCAAGGCAATTTCTGCCATCCACAACTATTGCTATGTATGGTGTCAGGTGTGGAACAGGTAAATTATATTGTTGTGAACCACCCTGAGATCTATGGACATAGGGCAGTATTCAAATCTTAACAACAACACAGCTGAAAGACCTCTTGCGGGCAATTGTCTGATTTTGCAGGGAATCGCCCAGTAAAACCCCGTTCAGAGTGCCATGCAAAGGGCTCTGCAAGGCCTGATCGTCAGCTGGCTGTCATGTCTTGCGAAGCACACCATGAGACCGAGCAACACTGCAAGGTCTGCAAGCTCTGCCTCACTTACCAGGGCCTTGGGACGGTCACACGAAGCCTCCATGTGATTTCACAGAGCTCTCTTGAGATGCTGCTGGGCCACCGTGAGATTTTGCTCGAACCCAGAATCTGCCACAAGGCTCTGGTAGTGGAAGCAGGGAGTGCACCAGTAGAGGTTCCCCTTGGATTCTGTCACCTGAGGCATCTGCCTCAGTTTACCTCATGGACTGGCCGGCCCTGAAACCAGGTAAGACCTTCTCAGGGAAATGGTACAAATCGCAACACAGCTGAATATTGCATACCGGAAAACTTAGTATTCTCATTCACCATCGTTAATGTAAATGTCTTCTACGTGATCAAAAATAACAGGAATCTTGGCTAGCGTGAGGCACGTTCTTCCTTCTTTTATTTGGGAGAAGTATAATTTAGAGCTTTAAACATCAAACATCCTGAAGCGATTTCTGTCTTAATTACTGCACTGCTATAAACGCACGCATGGGATATTTTACAAGGAAACAGGGATGTCCCAATATATGTTTAAAGAATATCAACACTCTCTTTTCCTGCATTCTACAAGATCGAAATCTGCTTAACAGGGAGCAATCCCAGAGAAGCGGTGAAGTGTGAATATTTATTTATTCACTGTGCTAATGTCTCGCCTACTGTTCTTTTGATAAACTGAAACAGGGTTTCGTTTGCGATAAGGCGCTGAGCCCCAGATCCTGCTTTTGGCACCGGTCTCCAGCCCCAGGAAACGAAAGCAAAGTGAAAGAACAGAGCAGTTCCTTTCGCATGTCTTGGAAAAGAAGCAGGGAAATTACTCAGGGTCCAAATGAGGAGCCACAGTCATTTATTTACATTGGCTTGTCTACATTTCATGCTGAAGACAGGAAGAGGCTCTCTCTCTATCCATGTAGGTGTGCTTGTGAAAGAGTGCACTTGTCGATTTGTACATAGAATCATAAGATTGTAAAGTTGGAAGGGACCCTGAAGATCATTTAGTCCAACCCCGTGCAACGCAGGAATATGGAACTGTTCAATATGGGGATCGAACCTGAAACCTTGGCGTTATCAGCACCCCACTCTATCCAGCTGAGCTATCCAGGTCTAGCCTTAACTATTGGTGTACCCAGATGCACAGACTTTACACTCATCGAACACCTGAATAACTGTGTACAGTTCAGCTTTTTTTTGTCATTGGACATTAGACTGTACAGTTATCAGATGTAATGTGTGAACATTCCTATTTTATAGCAAATCTATACAACTCTCCATAGACACTTTAAGGCAGCCCTGTACCGGGAAGCTTTTAATGTGTAATGATTCATTGTGTTCCTTATATTCTGTTGGAAGCTGCCCAGAGTTGAAACCCAGTCAGATGGGTGGAGTACAAGTAATAAATTCTTATTGTTATATTTGAATAACTGTAGGGGTGTCTAGCTCTACTATTTGTATATACACAGGTACACAAGATTGTACACCTATTGAATGTTATGTTTGAACACCCCTTTTTGAACTATGTACTTACTCTCCAGAAAGCTCATAGCTCAGCACCAGAACATGTGCTTGGGATGCAAAACATTCTGGTTCAAAATGACACTTTTCTGGAACCCTGGAGAGCTGCAGCCAGCCGGGACCAGCCCTATCATTGGGCATAATGAGGAGACCATCTCTGGCAGGATATGAGCACAACATTCTCTTGCTTGTGTTTCCCAGCAATTGTGCCAGTGTCCACTCTCAACGGGCACAGAGGTGGACTTAGGGCAGTGTGACAGGTTCCGCTGCACAGGGCACTGAGCTTAGGGGGTGCCCCAGGCCATGGGCTGGGACATCTCAACTATGACAGCCACCACTGAGCAGAGGACACCATCCCATCACTAATGCTGAAATAAAATTTGACTGTTGATCTGCTCAGCTTCTGTAGGTGAAATAAGTGTTGAAGCAATGATTCTTCCACATCAACTTTGTTGGACTGGTCATGTTGTGCAGATACCTGATTGTCGTCTTCCAAAGCAACTCCTCCATTCTGAACTTAAAAATGGAAAGTGTAATGCTGGTGGTCAACAAAAGAGGTTTAAAGACTCTCTAAAGGCAAATCTAAAAAAACGTACTACAGTATAAACACCAACAACTGGGAAACACTGGGCTGCAAGTGTTCCAGTTGGAGAACAGCCTTTACCAAAGGTGTCATGGGCTTTGAAGACACTCGAACTCTGGACGCAAGGGAGAAACGTGCGGAGAGGAAGGCACCCTTGGCAAACCCTCACAGTGATCAACCAATGTCCCCACTGTGGAAGGACGTGTGGATCCAGAATTAGCCTCCACAGTCACTTACGGACTCACTGTTAAGACCATGTTTATGAAAGACAATCTTACTCGGCTACAAGTGATCACAGAAGAAGAAGAAGAAGAAGGCCTGATGGTCTGACCGAATATTGAGCAGTTTGCTCTCTTTGAATCCTCCACGTGCCTCAGCATCTTCATAAGAGCAGCACATCGCATTACCAGCAACCTTCATTAATTCAGGGGAGATGCCAAAACAGAGTCTCTCTCTCTCTCCCCACCTCTACATTAGTTTGTGCTATAACCTCGTGTCAATTTGAGCTCCGGCTATGTATTGCAAGGGGCTTCTGATCTTATCTGGGGCCCACTTAAAAGCAGAAGGCAAGCTCCAACCTAGCAGATTGCTTGTTAAATGGCATCTGCCAGCGGGAAACCCACCAGTCTTCTTTGGGCTATAAAGGCTGCCTCTGGGCTTCCATGTAATGAGGTGCCATTTCTGAGGATTCTGGGTTCCTGAAGCAGTCTCGAAGTTTGTTCGCCTTTTTCTTGGAGGGAGGGCACACATTCTTTTTTATTAAAAACAAAAATAAAAAACTAGAGACGTTTTGACAGCAAGTAAACTAAGCAGCAGACAGGACACCAAATTAGCAAGGCAGAAAAGGAATGGGCTTGGTTAAGTAAAGTGCTGAACGGTATGGCAGCTAAACTCAAATACTAGCAAATAGATGGGGCATTTTTGTAGTTTTAAGTGTGTGGCTATTCCATTGGTATTAATTTCCTCCCCATTTCTGTGCATTATTGCAGAGTATTGTGAAAGAATGATGTCAATCAGCATTTGATGATCTCCTTCTACCGTCCACAATAGAAAGTGTCCTTTCATACTGCATCACGGTGTGGTACGCTGGTTTGACATCAACTGATAGGAAGTGCCTACAGAGGGTGGTGAATACAGGACAAGATATTATGGGCTGTCCCGTGAATCCTCTGGATGACATCGCAGAAGAACGTTGCCTCAGGAGAGTGAGGAAAATTCTCAGGGATGATTCACACCCTGGCCGGCACTTCCTTGATCTCCTGCCCTCAGGCAGAAGATATAGAAGCATGATTTGTCACACCAACAGGGTAAAGAACAGCTTCTATCCGTGAGCTGTTAGGCTGCTGAATGAAAAGATAACAACAGGGCAACTGACTTTCGGGTTTGGTGGGTGTGCGTCAGTAAACGAGGGGAATTAAGACTAAGAGAGCTGAGTGGGGGGGTGCTCGTGCAATCTCACTGTATAGAAGTTGTACAAGTGACAATAAAGTATTTCAGTTATTGGAGGAATTGCACTGTATTTGCCTTTTCCTGTGTGCTTACAGTTTCCATGCTGGTCTCTTTATTTACGTTGTTGTTCTGCTTACTTGAAGGAAGGAAGGAAGGAAGGAGATAAAATGAGCCCTGCCAGATTGGGCCACTGGTAATCTAGTGAGAAGCTGTTAACAGATCCCTCTCCCCCTCCCAGGGTTGCAATTCCCAGAATTCCCTGTGAAGATAGATTGATTGTGAAATCACACCAGGAATTGGAGCTCTGTGGTGTGTGTGTGTGTTCTGGTGTGTTTGTGTACTACACTAGTGTGTACTAGTGAGTACAGCTCTCAGCACCCTTGACAAACTCCAGCTCCCAGGATTCTTTGAGGGAGCCACGACTGGTTAAAGCATACCCCTCAATTGTTCTGTTTTCCGCGGGACATCCCGGACTCACAGAAGCCAAACCTGGCTTCTGTTTGGATCCTGAAATACCCCATTTTTGGGTCTGGTGTGGCACCTCGCTCCAGAGCGCCAGAGCAAAAGACTTTCACTCTGGAGCTTGTCAGCGGAGTTCTTATTTTTCTTATGGCAATGCACTTGTAATACTTTGAAGTCGGACCAACCTGCTCCTGATATTTCTGAGCCTGCCCATTCTGCATCAACATATTAGAATTCATAGTGCAGAGAATAACTCGGGGGGGGGGGGGCTGGACAATATATCGAAGGCTGAATTGTCATTATTAGAGCAAGAGAAAGCAACCCTTAATAACTGTGTTATCTGCCATCCGATCTTCAGAAGCAAAAAATAGATTCATTTGCTCAAAGGTCACAGGGTCAGGGAGAGAGAAGCGGGCGCAACAGAAAAGCAGATTGATCCCACGGATGAAACGGCACAACTGAGCTGAGAGGCGGCGGGACTAAATGGGGGAATTTCTAATCTAAACTCCCCATGAGAGAAAGGAGAGCTGCGGACCAGGAAGTTGGAGTGCCTGCAAGGAAAGTAACAAGGTAACATGACAGGTTTGCTGGAGATTTGGGGGAGAGGTGGAGAAAGAGTCTTTTTGCACAAAATTTGAGACTCTAGATCCCTGTCTGCTGACGGAGGGGGGGGGGGAGAGACATTATGGGTACTGGTGAGTACATCAAGCCCATGTCATAGTGGAGCAGGAACATGAGTGAGTGTAGTTTCAGGCCCTCCCCACCCCCAAGCAGGAACAGTGACATCATCTGCCAGAATGCTGGGTTAACTGATGAATTCACCTTGCTCTAGCAAGTGAATGAGGTGATGATGAGTCCCTTAAGTTTGTTTCACAGAGGAAGTCGAATGAGGGAGAAATACTCAAGCAGAGGCTAGATACTTCCCTCCCTTTCTTTTCTGGGGTTCCTGTTTCAGGCTAGCAGTTTAAATTACAGCACTTTCTTTGCAGGACTCTGACTTCATAGAATCACCCCTGCAACCTTGGCATTTATCTAACCAACTATGCTATGTAGATGTGTTTCCAGTGGGAACTAAAGGTTGGCTGCAATTTACCTAGAGACTGCCCTGTATTGGTAAATTTAAATAATTTTGAACTGAGCCCAGAAAGTAATTGTTAGCCAGTGCAGTCATGCCAGAATTGTTGTTATATGTCTGGAGCATCTGGTCTTGGTCAACAATCTGGCTTCAATGACATATTTGAGCCTGACAAAAATATTTGGGGGAGGGGGAACAAAGCAGGCCAAATAGCTGCTTGCAGTTTTGGACATTTCCTTGGAAGTGTGGGTATAGAGGCATTTGTTGAAGCGCTCCTGCACTTCAAAATGTTCCTCTAGAGTGCTGTGTCCCGCATTGGAGCAACTTAGGCCACATGAGGACATGGAGATCAGGCTTGCTAGCCAGTTAATGAATCCAAGGGACCTCAACTAAAATTAAGATGGATTGCTGCTGACATGAGCCTACCAGGTGGCCAGTGAGTGAAGATGTCCAAAAAACACACACTGAAGGAACTCCCTTGATAAAGAGATTGGGTTGTCCACATGTGTTGGCATAATAAATCCTTGTGCATCCATCTGGTGTGTGTGTGTGTGTGTGTGTGTGTGTGTGTGGCCTGATCTACAGCTTTTTTTTGTTGTTGTTGTTGTTTCCTTTTGTTCTATCTGCTGAAATGAAGAACTGGAGTTTTTTTTGGTGAAATGTCCATTTGCTCGTCTTGAATCCTGGTTTTCAAACATCAATTCAAGAATTGGAAAATATACATCGCTTGCTGCACTTCCAAGTTCCTTCAGTTCTTCTCAAGTTCGTGCAACAAACAGCAAAAACAAAACATATTGGCAAATATATTAGAGAAAATAACACAGGAACTCTTGTGCTGAGTTTGGTGATGAAATCTCAAGAGGGACTGAATCTATGCCATAAAAACATATATCTTGAGAGGCGGCCAAATATATGTAAAAAATGCATGCAGTCATTCCAAAGTCTCTCTTCACTCAGTCTGTAATCTTGATTCAAAATGGCGCCTGGCACCCAAACATCAAAGCAGGCACAACACCCCCCACCTCAGGAGCCCTTGCTCTAGGTTTGGTGGAAAATATCTCAAGAGGTGACCAACCCTATTTGTAAAATGGCCAAAGTCATGCCAAAGTCACTTTTCCGGTTCTCCATCATGATTCAAAATGGCCGCTGGCACCCAAACATCAACAAAGAGCATGGCCCCTAGCCTCGTGTCAAGTTTGGCAATGACGACTCAAGAGGTATATACAGTAGTCTCTTTCCAAATTATATACAGTCATACCTCTTGTTACGTTCATTCAGGTTACGTTCTTTCAGGATACATACCGTGGTGACCCGGAAGTAATGGAACGGGTTACTTGCGGCTTTTGCCGCTCGCACATGCGCAGACACTCAAAATGATGTCACACGCATGCACAGAAGCGGCAGATCATGATCTGTGCACGCGCAGACGCAGGTTGCATTCTGCTCAGGTTGCGAACAGGGCTCCGCAATGGATCCCGTTCGCAACCTGAGGCACCAGTGTAGTAGACTCTACTACTTTCACCTCATGGTCAGAATTTGAGCCAAGGTCCTAACTCCCCCTGGCACCCATCTCCTGTGGCACAAACACGGTATGATAACCAGCAGCCCTATGGCTTCTCGTCCATTTCCTCTTAGGGATGTGGCTCAAAACAAAACAAAAATATCTGAGGCAAAATATTATGTTACATTAGATTCGCTGGAGCTCTTTTTCCTCACGCGAAAAGGCTCCGTGTCTTTCGGAGGATGTTTGACGTGCAGGCACCCTACGTCTCAGACGCGCATAACAGAAAGTTAGAGCGCTCCCTTGCGCACCAAGGGGATACATTTTATAGCTGGCACGGTCCCCGGCGCTCCTCCTCACCTGCCTTTGAGATGGCGCCGGAAGAGTAAAACCGAAATAAATAGATAAAAACGATAAAAATGTTTTATTCACCAAAGGGGAAAATTCCATCCCAGACCAAAAGACAACTGAGTGTTTTATTTCCTGTCAGTTCTTAAGTCCCACGAGCATGGGGGAATGTCAAACTAGCGGCATTATCCCATAAAGCAACAAATAGAACCAAGCATTCGCAAAACAGTATTGATGCCAGAGAGGCGCCAGCCCCTGTTTAAAGTGCCATAAAGAGTCCTGATGGGGATTGTTAGTTTAGAACCGAGACAAGCCGGAGATGTGCAGCTATCTAAAATGTCTACCCCCTAATACTCTGGTTTCTGAATTCAGGAACTGCTGATCAGTTTTGCTGTGTGTGTGGCGCATAGGAATAGGTGAATCGGACTATTTTTGGTTCAGAACGTAGGAACATCAGAAGATCTCTTACACCGGGCCAAGGTGATGGTTCATCTAGCTCAGAATTGTCTACACTGGCTGGCAAAGTTTCTGACATGGGTCTATTCCAGCCCTGCCTGGAATTGCCAGGGACTGAACCTGGGACCTTGGCATGTCCTGCCACTGAGCTACCCATACTGTTTCTCTCGGTTTCTCATTTTTCTGATCTTAATTTCAGTTCCTCACACCTCTCCAGCAAGGTGCAAATTCTTTTAGCAAAATCCTTGAAAATTCATCAAGATTTATTGGTGAGAATTTCTCCAAATCGTGTCCTCCGAATCACGGAGAGCCACGTGTTGTGGTGAGATCATCAAACTGCCTTCTTGTTGCTGGAAGATCTCCGCACCTCATTGGTTGCCCCTTTGTTGCTGGGGATAATTTTCTGTCGGTTGGGGTTTGATTGGCAAAGCCACTTCGGAGCTGGAGAGGAGGTAGGGTTGCGGTCTTCACGCTCCCCCCCCCCCACGTGCGCAGGGGCTGACTCCCAGCCCCCGTGTGATTGAGGGAATCCCTGGCAGCGTCATCCCCTGGCCCGCTCTATTTAGGGCTGGTGTGGCTGGGGATCTCCCTCTTTCAGACGCTCCAGCTGCTCCGGTTTGCCACCCCCCTGCCCTTTAGGTCTGGCTTTCTGAAATTGCTATGGACCTTGGTTGGTTGCCATTGAGGGGCCTGGTAGGAATTTTTTTCAATTGGCAAATTGGTTCCAGCCACTTGGTTTTCACCTACCTCATAGCAAATCGTCACAACTTCCTCGGCATTGGTGGTTAGGCATTGATAAGGGTATTGTTATGTAGATGAGAAGGGGGAGGAAGCGCCATCACCTCCCCCACAGGTTGAAGGATAGTCCGGTAAAGGATTCCGGAGGCGTGGCCCTGTTCGAAGCCTATGGAGGTGTGGCCTAAGGCACGCCCCCTAGTGGTGACCCCGGGGGAGCTCCTAGTTGATGTACATCAGCAGGACTCCCCCTACTGGTGATTAACCCTTCCCGCTCTTCAAGCAAGCAGGCTGAAGCTGGATAGTCAGTAGGACCAATGCCTAAGTCAATACTGCTCATTACCTGTAACCAATAAAGTTGTGGCCATTTTTTGCCCTTTAACCTAAATACTGGTGTCATGTGTCTTTATTTCTGATGGGGGAAGGCGGGAATTCGCCGCGCAACTAAGGGGCTATTTAAGGCACGAGGCGAAGTACTTTCTCTTTCGCAACATGCAGCGGATCTCCTGCCCTCCCTCCCTATAATTTAAGGTTGTGTTTTTGACCTTGCTATGCTTGTCTAGGGGTCCTCTGTTCTTGGAGCAGGGGCCTGGTAGGAATCTTACCACTTGGCTGATTGACAGGTGCCATTTGTTTTTTGCCTACCGTGTAGCAAATCGTCACAACTTTGTAAGGTTGGCAGTTAGGCATTGGTTCATTCTTTGGTGTCAGGAATTATGGATTGGCTGTGCCTGCCCCTCATTTTTGCTGCTGCTGCTAGGGAATTCCATTAAATGAATCCAGGGGCTCAATTTGGTCTGTCTGATCCCCTCTCAGTGGTAGAGAGTTCCTGGGAGCATCTGGGAGTGAAGTAAGAGGTGGAAATCCGCCTCTGTGCTCCCCCAGTATGTTTTCCCTTACTGAGCTCTGGAGGTTCCCGTTGTCAGTCCTGTTCCTGCCGGTGCAGGTTCAGGTAGTCTGAACCAATGTCTAAGCATGCACTCACATGCTGTAATCAATAATGTTGTGGCCAAATTAATGCCAGAAATCTTAAACAAATAATCTGTGTCCTGTGTGATTTATTTTGGAGGTTTGGGGGTCTTCACATGCAAATAGCCATATATTTCAGAGCAGTTTTGACTTAACGGGCACATTTCTCCCCCCCCCCCCAAGTAATTTCCCCACGTAGAGCAAATATTTGCATGTTAGCTTCACTAAGATGCTCATTTTTAGAACACTTAACCACAGCGTGTCCGAATCTTTGAGTACATTACTTGACTAGAAAATTGCACTGCAAAATTCAGAGATGGACAGATTCTGAAAGGCAGCTGTGTTTTGAGTGGTGCATTGTTTCAAAAAGTGTGAATTAGCTGGGTTTGCCTTTAGAGCAGCCTTTCCCAGCCTGTGGGTCCCCAGATGTTGTTGAAATACAACTCCCATCACCCCTAGCTAGCAAGGCCAGAGCTCAGAGATGATGGGAGTTGTCGTCCAACAACATCTGGGGACCCACAGGTTGAGAACCACTGCTTTAGAGGCAAATGATTTCAAATTTCTCTTCCACCCGTATCCGTGGGACAGAGCTGAGGTTGTTTACCTGGGCAGGGGACAAAATAGCAGCAAGGTTGGAGCTACAGAGATGTCAGAGAAGCTGGACTGATGAAGACAGCCTAGATGTTGTGCCCATGTGGCCTCAAACCTGCCATGATACTTGTCCTAGTCCATCCAGTTCACCATCCATGATGCCACCCTTTAGAACAGCCTTTCTCAGCCTTGGGTCCCCCAACATTCTTTGAACTACAACTCTCATCATCCTTGACCACGAGCCATGCTGGCTAGGAATTATGGGAGTTGGAGCCCAACAACACCTGAGGGTGCGAGGTTCAGGAAGGCTGCTCTAGAGGGTGGTTCTGCAGATCTTGAATGAGCTAGGTAACTAAGACCATCAAGGAGGGCAATTAAGATGATCAAGGGTGTGGAAAGTAAGCCTTATGAGGAATGGTTGAAGTAGCTGGATATGTTTAGCGTGGAAAAGAGGAGCTATGATAGCCATCTTTAAATAGCTGAAGGGCTGTCACATGGAAGATGGAGCAAGCTTATTTTCTCCTGCTCTGGAGGGTAGGACATGAATCAGTGGCTTCAAGTTACAAGAGGGAAGAAGAAGAAGAAGAAGAAGAAGAAGAAGAAGAAGAAGAAGAAGAAGAAGAGGAGGAGGAGGAGGAGGAGGAGGAGTAGTAGTAGTAGTTTGGATTTGATATCCCGCTTTATCACTACCCGAAGGAGTCTCAAAGTGGCTAACATTCTCCTTTCCCTTCCTCCCCCACAACAAACACTCTGTGAGGTGAGTGGGGCTGAGAGACTTCAGAGAAGTGTGACTGGCCCAAGGTCACCCAGCAGCTGCATGTGGAGGAGTGGGGAAGCGAACCCAGTTCACCAGATTACGAGTCTATCGCTCTTAACCACTACACCACACTGGAAAGAACATTTCCAACTAAACATCAGGAAAAGCTTTTGGCAGTAAGAGCTGTTCAACAGTGAAATGGTCTCCCTCGGGATGTGGTGGACTTCCTTGAAGGTTTTTAAGCTGAGGTTGGGTGGCCCACCTGCCATGGATGCTTTAGCTGAGGTTTCTGCATTGCAGGGGCTTGGACTAGATGATCCTTAGGTGCCTTCCAACTCTATGTCATTCATTCATATATATATATATATATATATATATATATATATATATAAAATAACGACAAGTCATTTGCAATTTGGAGCAGGGAGTCAAGCCCCTTTCCTGCCCTCCCTAAATGCCACTGCTTTCACGAAGAGGTTTACACAGTGCGACTTAGATTTTAACAAGCAGAAGAAGCCAACAGCAAATCCTTCATACTTAAACCAGACATTTAATACCATGGGGAGCTCGAGAAAAGTGCCTAAATTGCCAAGCTATGAAGGAAATTACCAAGCCGAAGATTTAGAGGAATGGTTTCTGAAATCTAATGATGAACATGGCGCTGCAATTAAGCCAGCCACTGTATTTCTTTCTTTCCGCCGTTGTAAAGACGCACGGTTAAATTAACTACATGAATTGAGCGAGGGGTGGGGGGTGGGGGGAGATATATATTGTCTGAGGGCAGTTAAAACACTCCGATTGCTAAAAAAAAATTAACTTAATTATCTACGTATTATACTCCGAAGAAAATCATTAGCTTCCTGTTTCTGGGAAGCGTTGGTGGCGAACTTCCTCAGTTCGAGAAAAGAGCTCATGAAGAAAAATACATGAAATGGACTTTAATTGAAAGCTTTCTCTCTCTCTCCCCCCTCCCCCTCCCCCTCCCTCCCTCTCTCTCTCTCTGTCTGTGTGGACACAACACAAACTGAACCAGTTTGTCTGGTTCAGAATGCCTTGAAAAACCGAGATGTAAAAGTCTAAGAGGAAGAACAATTTATCCTAGGGTTGTCACCGACATTTTAAATGACAAAACGTTCAGGTGGGATTTTTGGATTGATGGGAAGGTTTGAAACATAGCTCGGATTTTTGTTCAGTGTACAGCTAAAACTGTAAGGAGTGAATAAGAAGGCAGATCAATACATTGAGTCTTCTGAAAGATGTGCATTATAGGTGGATACTGGGTGAGAAACCTCAACCCTGGGAGCTCTCTGCAGGCCACACATTCTGCTGGGTCAGTTTTGGAGCCCAGCTGTTTTTGCCAGGCTGAAATACATCCTTGAACCCTGATAATGCGTCTTGCTTGCTTTTCCAGAGAAGGTCAGGTAGAAATTAGCCTACTGTACAAAGGCAATCTGTATTTTAACTGTTGCTTTTAACTAATTCCCTTTCGTTCACTTGCATTTTATAGTGATTTTTTTAAAAAACTGGCAAGTTGTCTTGAATCTCAGCTTGGGCTAAAGGCAGGATATAAACAGTGGCATAGCGTGGGGGGTGCAGGGGGGCCCGGCCGCACCAGGCGCAACATCTGGGGGTTAGGGTTAGGGGGCGCAAATCCACGGGTTAGGGGGCGCAAATTACTTGCCTTGCCCCGGGTGCTGACAACCCACGCTACGCCACTGGATATTAATGCATTAAATAAATAAAAGGTAAATAAAGGAAATTAACATTTGCTGCTCTACCGGCGTTTGCTCTTGGGAGAGATGCCGCTGGTCAGTGCAGATGATCCTGAGCTAACGGGACTGATGGTCTGACTCAGTACAAGGGAGCTAAGTAGAGTCATTTTGGACTCGCAGTTGTCCATGGAGGCGCAGGTCAATTCTGTGTCCAGGGCAGCTGCTTACCAGCTCCATCTGGTACGCAGGCTGAGATCCTCCCTGCCCGCAGACTGTCTCGCCAGAGTGGTGCATGTTCTAGTTATCTCCCGCTTGGACTACTGCAATGCGCTCTACGTGGGGCTATCTTTGAAGGTGACCCGGAAACTACAACTAATCCAGAACGTGGCAGCCAGACTGGTGACTGGGAGGGGCCGCCAAGACCACATAACACCATTCTTGAAAGACCTACATTGGCTCCCAGTACGTTTCCAAGCACAATTCAAAGTGTTGGTGCTGACCTTTCAAGCCCTAAATAGCCTCAGTCTAGTATACCTGAAGGAGCGTCTCCACCCCCATTGTTCCGCCCGGACGCTGAGGTCCAGTGCCAAGGGCCTTCTGGCAGTTCCCTCATTGTGAGAAGCAAAGCTACAGGCAACCAGGCAGAGGGCCTTCTTGGTATCTCATTATACATGACAAAGCCATTTTTCACCTTCTCACCCCTTGCTTTTTCCTGTAAGACCTATTGCAGTCGTTAAGAGTCCTCAACAGGCTCATCACAGCTATCTGCCAATCACCCATTCCCACCACCCTTCTGAGTAATACCCCTCCCCACCTTCTCACTATATAGAAGGGTCTGGTAACTTCTGTTTCAGTGTATCTGAAGAAGTGTGCATGCACACGAAAGCTCATACCAAGAACTAACTTAGTTGGTCTTTAAGGTGCTACTGGAAGGAATTTTTTTTTGTTTTGACTATGGCAGACCAACACGGCTACCTATCTGTAACTGACATGCAGAAGACATCTTAAGGCAGCCTTGTTCAGGGAAGTTTTTAATGTGTGTCATTTTAGTGTATTTTTGGTCTCTGTGGAAACCCAGCCAGATGGGAGGGGTACAAATAAATTATTATTATTATTATTATTATTATTATTATTATTATTATTATTATTATCCCACGTGGCAGTGTGAGAAGGAGAGATGAGTCTGACAAGGGCCACGTTGACTAGCCTTCCAAGAACTGACTGTCCCTTCTATGTTTCTGATTATGTTCCATCTATCATAGTCTAAGTCATTGTTCTACCAAGCCCACCTGCCAAGCCTGCTTTGGCAAAAGAGTGATATATATACATGTACAGTCAAACCTCGGTTGTCAAACATAATCTGTTCCGTAAGCCCGTTCGTCTTCTGAAATGTTTGACAACTGAGGCACGGCTTCAGATTGGTTGCAAGAGCTTCTTGCACTCAAGTCAAAGCCGCGTCAGATGTTCAGTTTCCGAAAAAAACATTCAAAAACTGGAGCATTTACTTCCAGGTTTTTGGCATTCAGGAGCCAAAACGTTCAAAAACGGAGCCGTTCGAAAACCAAGGTTTGACTGTAGCAAATCAACACACCATTTTTGTGGGTCTTGATGTATATATAGATTATATCAGGGGTGCGCAGTAGGGAGATCAGGATCAAGCAGTAGATCTGGGCTTGATTTCCGGTAGATCAACAAGGATTTCAGACCCCCAAATTGTTTAGTAGCAAAATAATGTTCCAACATTTCTACTGTTGAAATGAAGAGGAAACAAGTTGAGGGGGCAGTGGCCTGTTTGCAGGCTTCCCATAGCCATTTTGTTGTCCACTCTGTGATCACCATGCTACATTAGATGGACCATTGGCTTGATCCTGCAAGCCTGCTCCAACAGGACTCTTCTTCTGTGTGTCTTCTGCACCCCACTCCATTTAGTAAATCTTGGGGTTCTAGTGAATGCAAAGTAAATCCCACAAGTCTGTCCAACCCTGTTAGCACACATCTGCTTCCTCCCAATACATATATGTGTGTGAGAGAGTTGTCCCAGCTACTCTGGGTGGCTTCTAACATATGTAAAAACATAATTAAACATTAAACATTAAAAAACTTCATTATACAGTGCTGCCTTCAGATGTCTTCTAAAGGGTGTAAAGTTACTTATCGTCTTCACTTGGGGGTGCATAACTCCAGACCCTCCAACATTTCTCTGATGAAAATAGGGACGTCTGAAGGAAATGCGGGATATTCCGGAATCAAATCGGAATCTGGGATGGATTCTGTAAATCCGGGACTGTCCCTGGAAAATAGGGACACTTGGAGGGTCTTAGATAGACAGACAGACAGACAGATAGATAGAAACTCAACACAGCGTTAGGCATACTTTCCTTAAGCTGAAGGGCTTAAGCCGGCTTAATTCTGTATTGGATTTAGGCCTGTGTATATATAACACAGCTCAAACTACCATTGCTTGAAAATTCCAGTGCCTCATTAACATTTATCTCAATGGTTTAACAAATTGATTTATTCCATCCCATAGCACTTGGCTTCCTCCATTGTTTTTGACGCCCCAGCTTGTAAATCCTCTCCCCTTGAACGGAGGTTTTCATAAAACGGCTCCCTCTATGCGGAGGGGGTTTAGGGAGCCATTCTTGGCTATTTAGGGACCTTTGTACTTCTGTATGTGCTCCTCATGCAACACATTCTTCAGACTGCAGAATGTTTATGAAATTGTGGAGTGTGTTGCCATGGCGAGGATTGTTCAGTAAGAAGTAAATTCACCGCACTTACACAAGTTCTGCGGTGTAAGTGTGGCAGAGGAAGGGGGGGGGAAATAATCATCGAACAATAAGATCTTTGCAGCTACTTAGGAACAATTTGGCCCATATTTTTGACAATAGAAAGCTCCTTTCCCCTCAACATCACAATTACCGCTGCTATTAGTGTCGTGAACTGAGCAGAAAGTACTGAGATGAGGTTTTTAGTTTTCTCTCAAAACATGAAGCAAAGAAACGCTTCCCATTCAGGAGTCCCCCACAAAGCGTTCCTTCAATACCTACGAATTGATTTCTGCTCGGTCTGCTTAAAATGCAGCGCGTGCAAAAACACAGAGAATATAAGGCATTAAGAATTTCCTCATGGGGATTTTGGTCCAAAGGAACCGTCTAGTCCACAATTGGAAACAGAAATAGAAGATGAATCTTGGAGTAAACTCTGTGGCAAGTTTTTTTCTGAAATGATCTCAGCCAGCATCAAGCAAAGAACATTGAAGATAATGCAGAAATGGTACTTAACCCCAGTTCAGCTTTCATAGGTGCATAAATATACTCCACCTATGTGCTGGCAAGTGTGTGGGGTACCTGTGGTGGAGATGCCTGAAATTTTTGGAAACCACTGGTTTAATGAAATGTAGTATATGGCATTTAAGACAGCATCTTAAAAAGCAGAGACATCACCTTGCCAACAAAGGTCCGTATAGTTAAAGCTATGGTTTTCCCAGTAGTGATGTATGGAAGTGAGAGCTGAACCATAAAGAAGGCTGATCGCCGAAGAATTGATGCTTTTGAATTCTGGTGCTGGAGGAGACCCTTGAGAGTCCCATGGACTGCAAGAAGATCAAACCTCTCCATTCTGAAGGAAATCAGCCCTGAGTGCTCACTGGAAGGACAGATCCTGAAGCTGAGGCTCCAATACTTTGGCCACGTCATGAGAAAAGAAGACTCCCTGGCACAAGGAGAAGGGAATGACAAAGGACGAGATGGTTGGACAGTGTTCTCAAAGCTACCAGCATGAGTTTGACCAAATTGCGGGAGGCAGTGGAAGACAGGAGTGCCTGGCGTGCTCTGGTCCATGGGGTCATGAAGAGTTGGACACGACTGGAGAAGTCTCTTGAGAGTCCCATGGACAGCAAGAAGAAAAAAACCTATCCATTCTTAAGGAAATCAGCCCTGAATGCTCACTGGAAGGACAGATCCTGAAGCTGAGGCTCAAATACTTTGGCCACCTCATGAGAAGAGAAGACTCCCTGGAAAAGACCCTGATGTTGGGAAAGATGGAGGGCACAAGGAGAAGGGGACGACAGAGGGTGAGATGGTTGGACAGTGTTCTCGAAGCTATTTACATGAGTTTGACCAAACTGCGGGAGGCAGTGGAAGACAGGAGTGCCTGGTGTGCTCTGGTCCATGGGGTCACAAAGAGTCAGACACGACTAAACGACTAAACAACAACAACAGAATATCACATCATCTCCAGGACTTGTGTTACTGAATCTGTATTTTTACATGGGAATCAGGACCTGAAGGACAATCCATTAATTGGGTCTCTCTTAGTGGCAGTATGGATTATATGAACTTGAATCTGTGGTATCAGAATCATTGTAGAAGAATTGAAGAGTTTGAAGAGACCCGGATCATCTAGTCCATCTCCCTTTAATGCAGGAATCTCAACACACATTTCCCCATCTAATTTGAAACCTTTGCAAATTGACCCACAAATTAAGACTGCCGAGATGAACAAAGGAGAAAGACACTTTTGCTGGAGAGTAGTAGAATTTTGTTCCATTCACAAATTCTCCAGAAAGCCAAATACCAGACCCAATAACTTGTGGAACACTTAATTTGTGGTCCATCTGTTTTTATAGATGCATGCTGTTATAAGTTGTGTTGTACAATTTTTCTTTGTGCATTTTTTTTTTGGGGGGGGGGGTCTCCAAGGAAATTTATAGAATAAACATTGTTCTAACAAATAAATGAAAAGAATTGCCTTGCAGGATTTGGGGTCTAAAGGAGGCATCTAGTCCACAAATCTGATTCCAACAGATACATCTAGAATCTCATAGCCAGGCACCTCCATCTATTTGTTCTCCGCATCTGGTGTTCAGAGATATACTTTCCCCAAACATGCAGGTTTCGTTTGGTAGGCATAGGCTGAGCAACTAATCCTGTCCCCCTTCAGTCTCATGGGCGACCAGTCTTAGCTTCTGCCCCATTCTGCCACTAAGCCCCATTCCGTCCAATTGTAATCATTTTGTGTGCTCTTTCATTGAGGATTTCAGTGTCTACTGCCCATGATGGCTATGTTCTACTTTTACTGTTGAAGGCTGCAAACCTCTGAATACCACTTCTTGGGAACTGCAAATCGAGATGACACTGTTGCACCCAGGTTCTGCTTCCAGGCTTCCCACCAACATCCAGTTGGCCCCTGTGAAAACAGAATGCTGGACTAGATGGGCCTTTGGCCTGATCCAGTAGGACTCTTATGCTCTCATGTTCTCTTTTTACATAAAGTGCACACTTTTGCATGCATTCACCAGTACAATGTGCATTTTCTGTGTCTTGAAAACACACCGCAAAAATTGAAAAAGTTCAGAATCTGTTTAGGTGTTGGGTTCCAATCCACAAGCAAGTTCAGGAGAGGTAGATCAGATCAGCCCACTGCTAACAAATGGACCATATAAATTTCCACTCCATCTCTTCCATTTAGCTGTCATGGCTGATAGCCCTGAGGTTAACGAGAGATGGCTATTCCAGTGCAGGACTGAATAATAAAGCGTATACAGTGGTACCTCAGGTTAAGAAATTAATTCGTTCTGGCGGTCTGTTCTTAACCTGAAACTGTTCTTAACCTGAAGCACCACTTTAGCTAATGGGGCCTCCCGCTGCTGCCACGCCACCGAATCACGATTTCTGTTCTCATCCTGAAGCAAAGTTCTTAACCCAAGGTACTATTTCTGGGTTAGCAGAGTGTGTAACCTGAAGCGTATGTAACCCGAGGTACCACTGTAGTTGGAGAGAGATCTTGTAGGCTATCTAACTCCATTCTAGAAACCCAGAGCTACAGCCTCCCTAACAAATGGCTATTGATTCCCCACTTGAAGACTTTCATGGAGGGAATAGTCTATTGCTCCCTTTTTCAGTCAATACAGTTCTCCTAATGTTTGGCCAAAATCTACCATCCTGTAACTTAAGCCTATTAGATATAATAGTCCTGCCCCCTTTCTAACTTGGGGCCAGGCATTGCTGAATATCTATGTAGCTTCTTGTGGGGTGTACCTCTGACCTGCAAGTTCTTAATCCCTGGGCTGACTCCATCCATCCATAATGGCCACTGGATCTAGGAAGGAACCTAAAAGAGCTTCCTGCTCCAGCTGAAACTTATTCAAGAAACACAGTATCCTAGGGAGATGGCATTTTCCTTATTCTTGATTATTATTTAGTCTTGATCCACCTGATTCATTGTCCTTGGTCCTGCTTTTTCCATTGGTCATGACCTCCACCTTTCCCCCATTCCTGGTTTATCCTGAAGTTTTGACTTAGACTCCATCTGCACTACAAATTTTAAAGCAGTATCATAGAACTTTAAACCTCGAAGAATCTTGGCACCCATAGTTTGTTAAGTGTAGTTTGTTCCGTTCAAGATGGTTTACTCTTAAGTAAGTGTGCAGGCATAGTTTCTCATGGAGACCAGTCTTAGCTTTATAATGTCATGTTTGTTGATGATAACCAAAGAATGTGTTTGTTTGGACTTCTTATATTAATGTCACAAGATGGTATTCAGACAGAGGAGGACCTCATATTGCAAACAATATCATCTCCTGCAGGATTACAGTTTTTCAAGTTCATCAAATTTTCATATGGGGCCTGCCCAATGCATTGAGAAGGATATGATTCTTCCAATTTAAAGTAATAACTGAATCTTCTGAAGTGCTCTGTGACACCGGGGAAGGGGGGGGCTATATCATTGCACATGGCTTCCTTAAACCTTTTGCAACAGCTCCCTCTATGTACCATGTACCATGCAATGGATTCTTAATATCCCCGAAACACAAAAATATATTGTTGGTGGAAGAGGAAATCAAGAAAAACTAAATTAAGGTGATACCAAGTATTCACCACTTTCTGATTGTGAGCCCAAAGTGGCAAATTCCACAGCACAAAATTCCCCCCCAAAAAGTTTCAATTGTATCATTAGTTGCCTTTTGAAAATCCAATTTCCCCCTGGTTGCTGCTTCTTCCACTTTTCTAAATAAATCACATGGGTTATGACACTCCTGCAGGAAAACATTTAAAGAAAGGAGAGAGAAATCATAGAATTGTAGAGTTGGAAGGGACCTCAAAGGTCATCTAGTCCAACCCCCTGCAATCCAGGAATCTCAGCTAAAGCATCCATGGCAGATGGCCAAGCAACCTCTCTAAAGAAGGAGAGTCTACAGGCTCCCAAGGGAGACCATTCCACAGTTGAACAGCTCTTACTGTTAGAATGTTCTTCCTGATGTTTAGGCGGAATCTTCTTTCTTGTAACTTGAAGCCATTGGTTTGAGTCCTACCCTCTGGAGCTGGAGGAAACAAGCTTGAGATATTTGAAGATGGCTATCATATCTCCTGCCAACAAAGGTCCGTATAGTTAAAGCTATGGTTTTCCCAGTAGTGATGTATGGAAGTGAGAGCTGGACCATAGAGAAGGCTGATCGCCGAAGAATGGATGCTTTTGAATTATGGTCTGGAGGAGACCATTGAGAGTCCCATGGACTGCAAGAAGATCAAACCTCTCCATTCTGAAGGAAATCAGCCCTGAGTGCTCACTGGAAGGACAGATCCTGAAGCTGAGACTCCAATACTTTGGCCACCTCATGAGAAGCCTCCCTGGAAAAGACTCTGATGTTGGGAAAGATGGAGGGCACAAGGAGAAGGGGACGACAGAGGATGAGGTGGTTGGATAGTGTTCTCAAAGCTACCAGCATGTGTTTGACCAAAGTGCAGGAGGCAGTGAAAGACAGGAGTGCCTGGCGTGCTCTGGTCCATGGGGTCACGAAGAGTCATAGAATCATAGAATCATAGAGTTGGAAGAGACCACAAGGGCCATCGAGTCCAACCCCCTGCCAAGCAGGAAACACCATCAGAGCACTCCTCACATATGGTTGTCAAGCCTCTGCTTAAAGAGTTGGACATGACTAAATGACTAAATGACTAAACAACAACAACAACAACAACAACAACAACAACAACATATCTCCTCTCAGTCTACTCTTTTCCAGGCTAAACATACCCAGCTCCTTCAACCATTCCTCATAAGGCTTGGTTTCCAGACTCTTGATTATCTCGGTCACAATCCTCTGCACATGTTTGACTTGTCAATAACCTTCGTAAATAGTGGCGCCCAGAACAACTGGACACAGTATTCCAGGTGTGGTCTGACCAAGGCAGAATAGAGTGGTACTATTACTTTTGTGTTACAGATATGTAGCCGTGTTGGTCTGCCATAGTCAAAACAAAAAAAATTC
The DNA here is from genome assembly GCF_964106915.1 of Podarcis gaigeae. Classification (NCBI taxonomy): domain Eukaryota; kingdom Metazoa; phylum Chordata; class Lepidosauria; order Squamata; family Lacertidae; genus Podarcis; species Podarcis gaigeae. The sequence continues at coordinate 10,403,700 of NC_139686.1, read as the reverse complement.
CTTCCAGTAGCACCTTAAAGACCAACTAAGTCAGTTCTTGGTATGAGCTTTCGTGTGCATGCGTGTATCTGAATAAGTATGCATGCACACGAAAGCTCATACCAAGAACTGACTTAGTTGGTCTTTAAGGTGCTACTGGAAGGAATTTTTTTTGTTTTGGCTATTACTTTTGTCAACCGCCCTGAGACCTCCGAATATGGGGCAATATATAAATTCAATAATAAAAATAAAAATACTTCCCTTGATCTGAACACTACACCTCTTTTGATGCAGAATAGAATAGAATTAGCTTTTTGTTGTTGCTGCATCACACTGTTTTGATGTGATGAGTTATAGGCCTGGTTTGGAATAAACTACCATATAGATAAGATGCAGGTACCATTTCATCTGGAGGTATGTTCTGAACAATATTGGAATTGGGTCATTAGTGCTGGTCTTTGGGTCTTTGGAAGTCCCATTACACACTGTTGAGAGCATGGTCTCTCTGTTATCAATTTGCTGCCCCTTCCTTTTTCAAAACAAGACTTTTAACAGGAGATTCTATATCTGCTCTGGGTTTGGAATTGTGTGTATATATTTCTGTCCGTGTTCACTTCTGGAGGTTTCAGAGGAAGCGATTCCCATATGAAATGAAAGAGACGGAAGCGAAGAACCCTCACCTACATTTATGGAGATCATCCGTTTGCGTCATTCAAGCTGCAAGCGACGCTTGGCTTTCTACAGGGCAAGGTGGCAGCTCCAAGTTCTTTAGCACGGCCTGAACATCTTCCCTCAGTGCCTGCCTCCTTCCACTCAGTTTCTCGCCCAGGAAACAGCCCCCCCTCACACTCCACCCCCTTCCCCGTCTTGATGCTCCTCTCCAAACCTGGCATCAAGGTCGTCCTTTTTTATTTGATAAATTAAAAAGCTTTCAGCCCAGCTCGCGTCAACTCTCTTTGGCGTTCAACTCTGCAGACGCGGCGCGTGAAGCACTGCAATCAAACTGACAACACAGCCAATCAAGGGCTGACCTGTAAGCAGTTGCCTAGGCAACGCACACCGCAGCCACACAAACAGACTCTAATAAAACAGATGAGGAATTTTGTGTGGTTTTTAATGCAGCAGTTTCAAGATTTGTTTTTCTCCTGTACTTTTATGCTTTCTGGTGTGTGTGTGTGTGTGTGTTCCACAACACCCCTGAAATAATATGCTTCCTGGACTCAAAATAGTAGTTTTCTGTCCCCCTCTAGTGGCCAGTAAGCGTGAGAACCAAAAGATGTCCTGCAGCCTTGGGCATTTGGTTCCCAAGATCTCTGACCCTACACCTCACATCATGTCACTTGATTCAGTGCCTGGAGCTGATAATTAAAAGAAAGCAACATTGCTTTTCAAATGCCCCAGCCCTAAGTTAGTTTGTGCTTTCCATTTCCCAGAAACGTATAGAATACAGAACCCAAATAGCCCCAGAAAGTAAATGAATGCATTCGGCTCCCCATCCCTCCAACTGAAACTTGCCCTCCCTGACGAATCAGCTTAGCTGATTAATATACCAAATTAAAGCAAGCAAAGTTTGCAGCACTATTAATTTTGTCGCCGCATCTCTTAAACGTTTCTGCCTATTAAAGTCAGTTTAGTGCCAGGGTACCAAACTGTGTTTGTTATAGTTCAAAACCAAGGGAAGTGAAAGCAGGGAATTGACAAGATGAAATGATCTGAAAACTCTCCCCCCCTTTCAACCCCCCCACACTGTATAAGTAGGCTTTTTAATATTTTTTTATTTGAAATAAAAATGCTTCAGTACCAGGAATTTTACACCATTACAATGAAAAACCTTTTAATTATGTTGTAAAGGTCTGGTATTCCAGTGAAATGTCATTTCAAAATAAACTTCTAACTGTTAATTATCAGTGATATTTAACTTGTGGGAAAATTAAATATCACCACATACCTCTGTGATCATTTTATTGCTTTTATAGACATTTCAATATTTTAATGGTTTCCAAGTAATGGTGGGGAAAGGGCCGCTATGAAAGAAGTCGGAGCAGAACTATCTAACCCGTCTTTTGGTCTCTTGCTACGAAGCAGGCTTTTGAAGAGGAAAAAAGAAGACAAAACCTCTATCTGGTGAGAGTATTCCAATGAGTTCTCTTTTTAAAAAAAAGAATTTTATTGAGTTTTCCAATAATTATATAAAAGCAAAATAAAACAATAAGACAAAAACAAAAACAAAAAAGAACAAGTATAATTTCATTCCCTTTTTTTCTTATACCTTACTTTCCCGACTTCCCCATACCTCCCCTCTCTGTATTCCAATTTCTATTATGTTAGTTCAGCAAATCCTTCCCCTTAATTTCATTTAAACTTTTAACCCTTCTTTTCTTGTTACTTATCCAATTCAGCTGAAAACCACGCAATTTCTAAGCCAACGCCATTCTAACACTCATTAATTTTGCAATATTTCTTAAGATAGTCCTTAAATTTCTTCCAATCTTCTTCCGCTGTCTCTCTCCCCTGGCCTCGGATTCTGCCCGTCATTTCTGCCAGTCCCATATAGTCTATCACCTTCATCTGCCATTCTTCCAAGGTGGGTAGATCTTGTGTCTTCCAATACTTTGCGATGAGTATTCTTGCTGCTGTTGTAGCATACATAAAGAATGTTCTATCCTTCTTTGGCACCGTTTGGCCGACAATACCCAGGAGAAAGGCCTCTGGTTTCTTCAGAAAGGTATATTTAAATACCTTTTGCAATTCATTATATATCCCAATGAGTTCTCTACTGTTAGTTCTGAGATACTTGGAAAATCTGTTGCCAAATAAGGAATCAGGAAATCCTTAGCAGAGGGAACAGATTAGGAGCATAGGATGCCAGTCTATAACTATTGTCTACACTGGCAGTGACATTCTATGGTTTCAGTCCATAGGTTCCCCTTATTCTACGTGGAGATGTAAAAAAGGTAAAGGTGAAGGACCCCTGGACAGTTAAATCCAGTCAAAGGCGACTATGGGGTTGCAGCGCTCATCCCGCTTTCAGGCCGAGGTAGCCGGCGTTTGTCCACAGACAGCTGTCAGAGTCATGTGGCCAGCATGACTAAACCGCTTCTGGCGCAATGGGACACTGTGATGGAAACCAGAGTGCATGGAAACACTGTTTACCTTCCCGCCGCAGCGGTACCTATTTATCTACTTGCACTTTGACATGCTTTCAAACTGCTAGGTTGGCAGGAGCAGGGACAGAGCAACGGGAGCTCACCCTGTTGCGGGGATTGAAACCGCCAACCTTCTGAGCGGCAAGTGGTTTAGACCACAGCGCTACCCGCATCCAGAGACTGGCTGGATGAGGAGAAGTGGTGCAATAAACAATGAATTGAAAAGGATGTTTAAAATAACTTTCATATATAAAAACAACAAAAACCAGAAGCTTTTCTTTTGGGAATTATGGGGACAGAACTACCTAAATTGTATAGAAACTTATTCATGTATGCTACTACAGCAGCAAGAATGCTACTTGTCCCAAAGTGGAACAAAGCAGAAGTCCCAGGAAAGGAAGAATGGATACAAAAACTTATGGAATATGCAAAACTTACCCAAAGAATAAAAAACCAAGATGACAAACTTTTTATAAAAGAATGGAAATGGTTTATTGGCTATTTACAGATAAATTGTAAACAGATAAAAAAATTTTTTAGCAGGATTATTGTAATAACCTGCAGTTTCATAGGAGTGTATATTTACAGTAGATAATTAAATGAGCAAGGTAAATTAATTTGGATATGCAGAAGATATTAAAAAATAAATTTAAGGGACCGCAGAATTCTATATGTTCCATGAATTTTAGCATTAAGAGAGAGGGAGAAATTCTTTACTCCTCCTGCTTCCTCCATGCCATGCATAATTATTTAGCTTGCCACCTCCATGGTCACAAATGGAAAATAAAATGACTGGGGCTGCCAGAAACAAAACAAGATATAAAATTATGATTTCCCTACAAGTGCACATCTCACTTCCCCTTGCTTTCTGCTTGCTTTGCTGGGGCCATCTATTTCCAGGTGAGATGGCTTTAAAAAGAAAGAAGTACAACAAGGCACATGTGGTGGGACTGTGAGAAGATACAAGATTTTTGGGGAGATGATATATAAGGATTTTAAGAAAATCTTTAAACTCTCATTCAAAAAAAAAAAAAAAAAAAAAGCTAGAACTCTTCCTGTTAGGTATTATGTCTAATGAAATTTCTAAAAATTGTAGAAGAATATGTATGTATGCAACAGGGGTGGTTAAAATCCTTATAGCAAAAAATTGGAAGGGAGAATTAATTCCTACAAAATTAAATTAATTCCTACAAAACTGGATGGGCAAGTAAAGATGACAGAGTTTTTAGGATTAGCTAAAAAGACGGGAAGAATAAGAGGAAATTCAAATCAAAGAGTAAATAAAGAATGGATAGTATTTAAAGAATATCTAAAAGAGGAATGTGGAAACTTGGAACTTTTGACAGGATTTGACGGAAATTGAGTAAATGTTGAAAAACATAGTCAGGAATGGAAATAGTAGAAAGTGTGAAATGGTAAATGACGTGTAAGAGGCACAGGGAGGTGAGTCGGAAGTCAAAGAAATATGTAAAGTCTTTTGTTAATTGTAGTGTAGCGATATTGTTATGGTTTTTCCAAGTGTTCCTAATTTGTTTTCTTCTGTGATGTCTTTGGTAACTGATAGTGTTTTCAATTTGTTTGTCTTCGTTTGTATGAGTGTTTGTTAAAAAGAAAAACCTGTATCAAAAATCAATTAAAAAAAGAAAAAGAAAGAAGTAATAGCAGATAGCGGACAGAGGGCTTAGGAAACATAGGGTGCAAGCAAAATGGAGGTGGAGCCTAGCACAAAATGGGTTGTGCCCACCTCAGTTCTGCTTCATCTAATTCCTTCAGGGATGCTCATACAGCCAGCCAGACTGGCATCAAATACTTAAAGGTAAAGGGACCCCTGACCATTAGGTCCAGTCATCTCGCTTTACTGGCCGAGGGAGCCAGCGTACAGCTTCCGGGTCATGTATCCAGTATGACCAAGCTGCTTCTGGTGAACCAGAGCAGCGCACGGAAATGCCAGTGCGGTACCTATTTATCTACTTGCACTTTGTGCTTTCGAACTGCTGGGTTGGCAGGAGCTGGAACCGAGCAAGGAGAGCTCACCTCATCGCAGGGATTCGAAGCGCCGACCTTCTGATTGGCAAGTCCTAGGCTCTGTGGTTTAATCCACAGCACCACCCTTATCAAATACATAGCCCATCCCTAATTGCTGTGGGTTTTATTGGCATGACAGAGATTGCAAATCACACCCTGAGTCGTGAATAACCTTTGCAGCACCAAGAATGCTGTTCACGCTTTAAATGGATAGCACAACTATCAGCTTAAAGACTAAGCCGCTTTAGTGCTGATTAACAGACACACACATATACTGGTATATATGCAATAGTGTTGTGCACAACACACACACACACATGTACATGCACATATACAAATACACACATATTTTTGGTATTGCATTTTGATTTATGCTCTTTTTCCCATGGTGACTGACAGGCCCTCTCATGGCAAACATATCTTATTAAAAACAATCCAGCCTGTTAAAAAAGAAGGAAAGAGATCGATACCTTAAAAATCTATTTTCTAAAGTACACTTTGAATGATCAAAGAGAAAACAATTTCTGGATTGGCAGCTATCGCAACACAAAGGAGGGGGGGAAATCAATTGCTCTCTCTCTCACACACACAGGCATACAGAAAGACGCAAGGCACACACACAGCATTTCACACACAATACACTGTTAGAAAAGTTCCATAATATTGATGCTTACATGTAGGCTTAAACTAGAACTTTGAAATGTTATCAAAAGAGCAATCAGATCCATGGGATTCATTCATAAAAGTAGTGTAAGCACAAAGGTTACTTTCTGAAGACAAAAGGCTCAAGGCTGCTGGAAGCTATATACACCATCCGTTCCAGCATTTCGCAGATGAACAGAGGAACACGTTTAGGAGTAGAAATAAGCAAGCAACTTTGTCATTATTTTTTGCTCACTCAGAAAATGAATCGAGTCCCTCGAGCTTTCCATTTGACTCTAAAAAATAACCTTCAAAGTCCTCACAAGAGTCCTGTTGGGTCAGGTCAAAGACCAAACTAGTCCGGCATCCTGCTCTCACAGAGGCCAACCCCTGGGGGCTCAGATGAGAGAAAGCAATGAAAGCTGGTCCCTTGGAGACAAGGGAGGTCCACGTGGCCTCTACTTCATCCCCAACTGACCTTGATATTTTCTGTTGGGGATCAGAGATCTCAAATGGTACCCACACCTGGAGTCTAAAGTGGTTCAGCCCTAAATTCTATCACAGTTTCCAGAATGGGCTAACAATCACTCCTCCTTCCCAGGGGACTTCTAGACAGCATCTTAAAAAGCAAAGACATCACCTTGCCAACAAAGGTCCATATAGTTAAAGCTATGGTTTTCCCAGTAGTGATGTATGGAAGTGAGAGCTGGACCATAAAGAAGGCTGATGGCTGAAGAATTGCTGCTTTTGAATTATGGTGCTGGAGGAGACTCTTGAGAGTCCCATGGACTGCAAGAAGATCAAACCAATCCATTCTGAAGGAAATCAGCCCTGAATGCTCACTGAAAGGACAGATCGTGAAGCTGAGGCTCCAATATTTTGGCCACCTCATGAGAAAAGAAGACTCCCTGGCACAAGGAGAAGGGAATGACAAAGGATGAGATGGTTGGACAGTGTTCTCGAAGCTACCAGCAGGAGGCAGTGGATGACAGGAGTGCCATATTGCTTTGTATGCTGTTGGTGGATTTTTGTCATGTAGTTCAGGAACATCTGAAGGGCCACCAGTTCTCTAATCTTCCTTTGATAGTTCTGTAAAGGTAAAGTAAAGGGACCCCTGACCATTTGGTCCAGTCGCGACTGACTCTGGGGTTGCGGTGCTCATCTCGTTTTATTGGCCGAGGGAGCCGGTGTACAGCTTCCGGGTCATGTAGCCAGCATGACTAAGCCGCTTCTGGCGAACCAGAGCAGCACACGGAAATGCTGTTTACCTTCCCGCCAGAGTGGTACCTATTTATCTACTTGCACTTTGGTGTGCTTTCGAACTGCTAGGTTGGCAGGAGCAGGGACCGAGCAACGGGAGCTCACCCTGTCGCGGGGATTCGAACCACCGACCTTTTGATCGGCAAGTCCTAGGCTCTGTGGTTTACCCCACAGCGCCACCCACGTCCCTGTACCCAAAAAGTTCTGTCCCCGAAAGCAAATCCAGCCTATGAAGTACTTCCCACCAAGGCCTCTCCATGCCAAAGAGTTCCTGCAGACTGTTTGCTGGAGAAGGATTTTGGCTTTCATATGATCGTAGTGCCCATTTGTGTTCTGTTTTCCAGTCCTTAATTTGACAGGGTACTCTGTTTTCAGTGCAGCATGCAAATCAGCTATAACGAGCACATGAAGGTTTAAAAGCAAGGGGGAGGGAGCATAAGAATTAGGCTTGTGGATTCTCCCCCTCCACCCCCTGCCATTGTTGCTTTTTAATGCCGAAGGTATTTCTGTTGTCTACGGACTGAGGCTGGCTGAATTAACTAATGATGAAGCTTTACTTCCATGATTAATGAACAAATTGCTATTTTCACAAGGGCTCATAAGGCAGTGTGTGGTGGTCCTCCCTAGTTATTTAGGAGGCCCTCACAACTTTCTTTGGGGACCTCATTATTTTATATATGGCTTCAAAAAGAAATAAAAAGGAGCCCTAAAGGACATTTATGTATACATAAAGCAGAATAAGTTATCCCCCTGAAGGTTGCAGAAGCTCTAGAGTAATAACCAACAGAAATTCATGTGGAATCCTTAATATTCCAGACCTGTAAAGGCATCGAGGCACCTTCCTTGAATATTAATGATGTACCAATATTAATTACACGTGGGTAATTCTATTCCTGCATTAAAATGTCAGGGCTTGAGGTATGAAACACAAGAAAAGTCCTGTTAGCTCAGGCCAAACACTAGTCTAGTCCAGCATCCAGTTTGCCACAGAGGCCTGCCGAGTGCCAATAAGAGGCTCACAAGCTGTTGGCCAACCTATTTATTTTTAATCATTTCAATGTGTTTCTTTCCTTTTTTTAAAGGAAAACAATATACAGAGATCTTCAGCTGATGAAAACTTGGGGGGTACATTTGCAAACTGCTGCTTTGGTGTAACATAGGAGGGAGAATTCACAGGGAATGCACAAACCGAATGTGGGGACATTTTTGGCAGGCAGATGGAAGCACTGTGTCACATGGTGCATTGTTAATCTGTGGAATTCACTGCCACAAGATATGGTGATGGTCACCAACCTTAAAAGGAGATTGGACAATTGTATGGAGAATACCATTGGCTACAAGTCATGATGGGTATAGTCTACTTCCAGTAACAAAGGAAGCATGCCTCTGAATATTAGTTGCTAGAAATCAACAGTGAGAGAGGGTTATCCTGCCCACATCCCCTCCCAGACCACACCCCTCTCCCCAAGCCACACCCCTCAAAACCCTCCATGTTTTTTTCCTGGTGGGAATGTGTCCTTAAGCTCACATAATGCCTCCTGGTTGGATGGATGAAGGGTAGAGTAGGGTGTGCGTGTATGTGTAGACTAGCCAACTGCACAAAGATCAATACTCCACCCAGTTTTGTTTCTGGCCCTGCCCATCACTGGCATGTGACCCCGGGATGGTTGCCCAGTGACAGGAGCGAGCCAGCAGTAATCACACCAAACACATTGGAGTTAAGGCTTTATTAGAAAAAGCTTGATCTGCACAGCAGTGTGAGGCCTAATGAGCATGGCAACTCAGGTCTTGCCCTCATGAAGGAGTTGCCAAGACTAAAGGTCCCTGCCTCTCCACAAATGGTTGTCTCTTCTGCTCCAGGGTGTTTTCCAAGCAATCAGAGACTATGCCTTCATACCTCTTGTTTGCTCTTCCCCCTTCATGCCTCTACTGCTACCAGGAGAACAAGGGAGAGGGGATCTTGTTGCAGCAGCAGCAGGAGACACCCGTGATTCTTTACAAGCCTGACCAATCTCTGCCTCTTGGTCTCCCTCCTCTCCTGCTTCAGCTTCTATCTCTGATTCTGGACTTCTGTCTGCAACATATTCTCCCAGCTCACTAAGCCCTGTTACCTCTTTAGCTTCCAACACCTCCTCTTTCCAGTCTTCTCCCTCTTCTCCCTCTGACCACTCAGCACCGTCCCACCACCAGTCTCTGGGCTCTGAGCCTTCCTTTGGGGGTTCTCCAGCTGGTTGCTTACACCATTCCTCTGCTTCCAACCAGTTCATGACACACAGATAACCTTGTGGCTGTCAGTTTCCCTATTCCTGCTTTCTAACATCTTCTCATTCCAGTGTTGCTGCCCCTTGGATTGATTCTTCCCATCTATTCCCAGTTACCCTGAATGTGAATGAATTTCAAGGGAATGGACTGACAGCAGCATTTGCAGCAACCAGTGTATAAATGGGAATCAGCTTGGTGGAATTTGGACTGAAGAGTCCTGTTACGGAAAGGGAAGAGCGGGTGTGTTGGCCACTGTCCTTCCAAAGGAAGATTTGTTGGGGGCTTCTTGGCAAGGGCACACATAGAAGATGTTGCAAATCAAACGGTTCTTAATTTGCATGGATAAAACAGGAAAGAGGGCTTTGGGGTTGAATTTATACATCAAATAAGGTTTGAATTGAAAGCATGAAGAGCTTCCATGGGCACCCATTTAAATTGTAATAATTTTAGCCAATGTGCAGCTGCAACTTGTGGACTCCTCTCTGACATTGTTGGTGGAATGTCCAAATTGCTAAGAGAAAAGTGGCACAAGCAAACAACCAGTCTCCTTCCTTTGTAATTGAACACCTGAAAACAGGGGACATCCAGCCCATCATTCAGCTGAATCTGATCAATCAAGCCAAATGCCCCTGGAAGCTTGTAAGGAGGATGTGAAAGTGATGGCCAAGTAGCCAACCCCGGTTTGTTTCTACCTGGGCCATTATTTGCTAGTTAATCTATGGCATTCATCATCATCATCATCAAACCTTTTATTGGCATCACATACAAACATCAAAAATAGATCGATACAGAATAACCACTTCCCCAGTGGCACTAAAAGAAAGGAGGCAGAGCAGTCTATCGTCACAATCTATGGCATTCACTCCTCCAGAATGTAGTGATGGCCACCAGCTTGGATGGCTTTAAAAGGGCATTAGACAAATTCATGGAGGACAAGTCTATCTGTAGCTACTAGCCACAATGGCTGTGTTCTACCTCCACCATCAGAAATAGCATGCCTCTGAATGCTGGTTGCTCAAAATCACAGGTGGGGAGACCACCCCTGCACCTTTGACATACCCATAGACATCTGGTTGACCACCATGAGAGCAGAGGGCTGGAATAGATGATGTGTTGGCCTGCGATTCAGACTTGGAGGCTGAACCTGAGGAATCCCAGCCTGCACAGGATTCCCTGCCTCCAGAACCAGCTGAGCCGGGGCTGGGGCATGAGCCTGAAGGGTCCTCACCTGAGTCTGCTCTGCATCCTGAGGTGAGGGAGGACCCATTGCCTGCAGGTGCTCCACTGTCAGCCCCGTCAGAGGAAGCAGAGGTTGCCGCTGGGTCCAGTAACCCTTCAGCCTCTTCTGGGCTGCAGAGGCTCAGGGCAGAGAGGTGGAGGGAACTAAGTTCCCGCAGGAGGAGTGCTCACCTCCAGGCCAGGAGAGGCGAGTCACCTGCCCTATGCCTTGGGGCAGATAAAAGCCAATCAGCCCCAATCCCAGGTTGCGGGAACAACTTTGTAGGTTGCCAGTTCCTACCTGAACTCTGTCCTGCATTCCTGACCTCACCTGACTCCCTGCCCTGCACCCAGCTCCAGCTTTTACGGACTGCCTCCATATTGCACCTTCAACCTCAGACTGGACTCGGACCTCGCCTCTCGGTTGACCCCCGGGACCAGCACAGATGACCTGATTCAGCATGGCTCTTCATGTGTTCTCAATCTTTGTGTTCACAGGAGCTCATCCCAACAGTGTAACTTTCAGCAAGTGTAGCCTTATTGTTGCCGAGGAGAACAAAATACCTCCAAATACTACTTGACAAGTAATGGGTGTCTCGTTAGCTATCACAGAGCAATCTTTCCATGGTAGCGAAAGGTGATGCCTGGGGCTTAGCTGCCCACGCCTCACCAAGAAGATGTTTGTGATATCTACGTGATGTTGTCGAGCAATTATAGATATATGTATTTAAAAAGCCATAATGATGTTAGGGTGAAGTAAGATCTGGGTAGAAAATACCAGCTCATTATGACAATCAATTTTATTCACCCACCTTGAATGCTACATTCAGATTTGATCACTTCATTTTCAGAAATGCAAGCATCAGGAATAGAAAAGGTCCTGTGAAGGGCACTAAAAAAAATGATTGCCGGCATGAGGTGGCTTCCATCAAGGAGAGATTAAATGCGCTATGATTGATTATTTAACTTGAAAAGAAGACTAACAAGAGAGATGATAGCAGAAGGTATATCCAGTAATTAATAGTGCAGGGAACATTATCTCCATACTTGGCTGTGCACTGTCTCTCAATCCTATTCTTGTTCTGAAATATATATACGAAAGCAAATATATATATATATATATATATATATATAAATATATATATATATAAATATATATATATATATATATATATACTAGAAGAAGGTGTAGGAAGAGAGGATGGGGTTATATTAGTGTGTGGCTTTTATATAACTCAGAGAATGTAAAAAACAAAAAACAGTGGGAGCCTCTAATGCTGCTGAAATGCTCATTGGTGGCTGGGATGTATGGAGGGAACACTTGGATGTGTTGAAGCTTAACCAGGGCAGGGGGGTGGACAATGGATCTATGCAAAGAGTAGGGACACGAGTGGCGCTGTGGTCTAAACCACTAAGCCTCTTGGGCTTGCCAATCAGAAGGTTGGCAGTTTGACGGGGGGAGCTCCCATTGCTCTGTCCCAGCTCCTGCCAACCTAGCAGTTCAAAAGCATGCCAGTGCAAGAAGATAAATATTGTACTTTTATGACCTTGAAAAGAAGACCTTTGGGTATAGGGCAGTATATAAATTCAATCAATCAATAGGTACCACTGTGGTGGGAAGTTAAACAGCATTTCAATGCACTCTGGCTTCTGTCATGGTCTCGCGTTGCACCAGGAATGGTTTAGTCATGCTGGCCACATGATCCAGAACCCAAAGTGTTTGTAACCCGAAGTGTTTGTAACCCAAGGTACCAGGCTCCCAGTACGTTTCCGAGCACAATTCAAAGTGTTGGTGTTAACTTTTAAATTCCTAAATGGCCTCGCCCAGTATACCTGAAGGAGCGTCTCCACCCCCATTGTTCTGCCCAGACACTGAGGTCCAGCTCTGAGGGCCTTCTGGTGGTTCCCTCACTGCGAGAAGCCAAGTTACAGAGAACCAGGCAGAGGGCCTTCTCGGTAGTGGCGCCTGCCCTGTGGAACACCCTCCCACCAGATGTCAAAGAGATAAACAACTACCTGACATTTAGAAGACATCTGAAGGCAGCCCTGTTCAAGGAAGTTTTTAATGTGTGACATTTTGATGTATTTTTAATCTTTGTTGGAAGCCGCCCAGAGTGGCTGGAGAATAATACATTATTATTATTATTATTATTATTATTATTATTATTATTATTATTATTATTACCACTGTATTGAGTTTACCAGACTATCCTTTTTAGGTGCAAAAGTGCAACACACTATTCTATGGTATGCTATTCCATATGGATTGATGTACATTTAGAAATCATTACTCTCGAGGCAAATCTTTAAAAAATGCAGTATAAGCACAGATAATCGGGAAATACTGGCCTGTGAGTGCTCCAAGAATAGCTTCTACCAAGGGTGTCATGGACTTTGAAGAAGCACAGACTCAGGACGAAAGGGAGAAAGAAACTAAGAGGAAAGCACATTTGGCAAATCCTCACCGTGATCAACTCCCACCCGGAAACCTATGTCCCCACTGTGGAAAGTTGTGTGGATCTAGAATTTCCACAGTCACTTATGGACACACTGTTAAGACCACATCCATGGAGACAATCTTACGCAGCTATGAGTGATCGCCCAAGAAGATTCCCTATGTATAGATGTACATTTAGAAATCATTACTGTAATTCAAATAGAAAGGCAATTCTTTTTAAAGGTAAAGGTAAAGGTACCCCTGCCCATACGGGCCAGTCTTGACAGACTCTGGGGTTGTGCGCCCATCTCACTCAAGAGGCCAGGGGCCTGTGCTGTCCGGAGACACTTCCGGGTCACTTGGCCAGCGTGACATCGCAGCTCTGGCAAGCCAGAGCCGCACACGGAAACGCCATTTACCTTCCCGCTGGTAAGCGGTCCCTATTTATCTACTTGCACCCGGAGGTGCTTTCGAACTGCTAGGTTGGCAGGCGCTGGGACCGAGCAGCGGGAGCGCACCCCGCTGCAGGGATTTGAACCGCCGACCTTTCGATCGGCAAGTCCTAGGCGCTGAGGCTTTAACCCACAGCGCCACCTGTGTCCCCTTCCAATTCTTTTTACCATGACAGCAAAGCTTTTGTCCAGGTGACCTGTATGTTTGCTTTATCTGCTGTCTGAGTGTTATCTGTTGATGGGCTACTTCATGAACCCTAGTCTCCCGTCCGATGGTTCTTTATTTTTAAACCAGACTTGGACTAGAAAACTCTTCATAGAGTGGACTCCTTTAAAGAGAGGAATGTTCTGCTCTAGTCAGAGTGGAATACCATCATTCAGCTCTAAAATATTTGGAACGCATATATTCGGTTTAGAACAGATGCAACCTTTCTAAGTCTCAACTTCCTGCAAGGAAAAAACACCTTCTACTTCTCATGCCTCATGATGAGAGAGTGGGGGGGGGGGGGAGAGAGAGAGAGAGAGAGAGGTAGCAATACTGGATGAGTACTAAAGTGTCAAACTGAGTTTTGCCCTTAACTGCTAAACTGGGTCATTTATCTGTGATATTAAATAGCGCTAAATGGAGCAGTCTGTAACACAAAATACATTTCTCAGAGCCACAGTGCAATGCTGTGTAGTGGCTGAGCCAAATCACTCTCTGCAATACCCTGAACCCCCTCGCGACATAATTGATGGTTGGCTTCAGAAAGAAACTGGAGTCCACTTGCTATCACTCGCCGGTGGACTATCACTCTTTGGGTGGCTACCATGTTAGGGCACCGGAGCGATTGCTTCTGCTTTTATTAAATAAAGCCTGCCTTTGATTTGGCTGGGAGTGAGTTATCTGTCTTTCCGCGGGAGACAGATGTTTCCCCTTTGACCAAATTTGATTGCTCCATTCAGCTACACATGTGCTTAATGTCGCAGGAGGGAGCAACAGTTTATATGGCATTGGGCAGACATAATCTGAAAAGGATGTGTGTTGCCCCAGAAGGAAAGATGCGTCAAATCAGATATGAGTGTGAGCATTCCGCAGTTCTCAGGATCTAAATTTCACCTCATTATTTTAGAACTCCAGACAACATGATGTCTCATTTCTGCAGAACCACTGCATGAGGAATTAGCTACATTACAAATATATGTAGTGAGAAAACACAGCAAAAAATAAGCAGAGAATTAAAACTGTATCAGTCTTCACCCACAAGCATCTGGTGAGTGCAATAAGAGGTGGAAGGGATGCTGAAACAGTCCCTTCCTCTTATATTTTTGGTTACAGAGTTTTTCTTCTCTACTGCTGCTTTAACAGCTTTAGGATAGAGGCCTCTTCTTCTCCCTGAAGGGATAATTGCCAGGAAGAGATGGTGTTGCTTTCAAATACCATGGACACATGTACATCATACCTTTAAAGCTCTTTGATGCTACTTGAACAGTCATGGTTTCCCCCAGAGAATTCTGGGAGCTCCAGTTGTAGGAGACCTCCATTTCCCTCACAGTGACAATGCTCGGAGTGGCTTAATAATCCCTCTCCTTCCAGGGAACTCTAGGAATTGTGTCTATGGGAACTGGCTCTGAGATTAGCATCATTGTGATTTAGGAGTGACTGGGAGAGGGAGTTGCATGGTGACTAGGAGACTCAGGATTCCTCCAAAGAATCCTGGGAACTGTAGTTTGTTAAGGATAATGAGAAATGTTAGAAGATGCCTATTCTCCTCATGGAGCTACAATCCCTGGAGTTCCCTAGGGAGAGAGGCTGACTGTTAAACCACTCCTGGAATTGTCACTCTGTGAGGGGAGTAGGAATATCTCAGCACACTTAACAAATTGTTGTTGTTCTTTAGTTGTTTAGTCGTGTCCGACTCTTCGTGACCCCCATGGACCAGAGCACGCCAGGCACTTCTGTCTTCCACTGCCTCCCGCAGTTTGGTCAGACTCATGTTCATCGCTTCAAGAACACTGTCCAACCATCTCATCCTCTGTTGTCCCCTTCTCCTTGTTCTCCAACATCAGGGTCTTTTCCAGGGAGTCTTCTCTTCTCATGAGGTGGCCAAAGTATTGGAGCCTCAACTTCAGAATCTGTCCTTCCAGTGAGCACTCAGGGCTGATTTCCTTCAGAATGGATAGGTTTGATCTTCTTGCAGTCCATGGGACTCTCAAGAGTTTCCTCCAGCACCATAGTTCAAAAGCATCAATTCTTCGGCGATCAGCCTTCTTTATGGTCCAGCTCTCACTTCCATACATCACTACTGAGAAAAGCATTAACAAATTAAAACTCCCATGAATCTTTAGGGAAGCTGTGACTACTTAATGTAGCATGATGGTGCTTGAAATATACAGCACAGATGGAGCCTTAGTGAGCATGATGAGGTCACAGTGCCATGGAGCTGATCAGGTTCAGTGATATGTGATGATGTCACTGAGAGTAAAGGAAGTCTGTTCAGAGTGAGGGCAATGATTGCAATATACATTACCCTCCCTCTTCAGTTGCCCCTTCGTGATGCAGCGCAGCCCACTCTGTACATAGCATTGCAATTTTGAACAGTGAACACTCTCCCCCCCAATAATTTTTATTAAATTTTTCCAAATATCTTAAACAAAATACAGCTTAACAATATTATTCCTTTTAAATCTATATCTTATCCGAGTTAACTTCCCTCCACCCCTCTTCTGGCTTCTCCACATTGCTCTTACTTAAGCATGATTACTATATATACATTTTATAAGTGTCTATAATTCCTTAATAAATTTTTGTATTATACTTTCGACATACATTCCTTATACAGCATTACATCTTGTGGTCTAACCAGATGTTTACAATAAACGCTATGAGTTTTATTTCAGTCCTGTGAGTGTCTTTATTCATGTACAGTTTTCTCTAAGTATACCATAAATTTGGACCATTCTTTTTGGAATTTCTCATCATCTTGCTGCCGGATTCTTCCAGTTAGCCTTGCTATTTCCGCATACTCCAATACTTTCTGTCGCCATTATTCAGTTGCTGGGATATCCTGTTGTTTCCATCTCTGTGAGAGGAGTAGCCTTCCTGCTGTTGTGGCATACAGGAAGAATTTCTGATCTTCCTTTTTAATAATAATAATAATAATAATAATAATAATAATAATAATAATAATTTATTATTTATTATTTATACCCCGCCCATCTGGCTGGGCCTCCCCAGCCACTCTGGGCGGCTTCCATAAAAAACAAAAATACAGTAAAATATCACACGTTAAAAACTTCCCTGAACAGGGCTGCCTTAAGATGTCTTCTGAATGTCAGGTAGTTGTTTATCGCTTTGACATCTGCTGGAAGGGCGTTCCACAGGGTGGGTGCCACTACCGAGAAGGCCCTCTGCCTGGTTCCCTGTAGTTTTGCTTCTCGCAATGAGGGAACCGCCAGAAGGCCCTCGGCGCTGGACCTCAGCGTCCGGGCAAAATGGTGGGGGTGGAGACGCTCCTTCAGGTATACTGGACCGACGCCGTTTAGGGCTTTAAAGGTCAGCACCAACACTTTGAATTGTGCTCGGAAACATACTGGGAGCCAATGTAGGTCTTTCAAGACCGGTGTTATATGGTCTCGGCGGCCGCTCCCAGTCACCAGTCTAGCTGCCGCATTCTGGATTAGTTGTAGTTTCCGAGTCACCTTCAAAGGTAGCCCCACGTAGAGTGCATTGCAGTAGTCCAAGCGGGAGATAACCAGAGCATGCACCACTCTGGCAAGACAGTCCGCAGGCAGATAGGGTCTCAGCCTACGTACCAGATGGAGCTGGTAAACAGCTGCCCTGGACACAGATTTGACCTGTGCCTCCATGGACAGCTGTGAGTCCAAAATAATTCCCAGGCTGCGCACCTGGTCCTTCAGGGGCACAGTTACCCCATTCAGGACCAGGGAATCCTCCACACCTGCCCGCCTCCTGTCCCCCAGAAACAGTACTTCTGTCTTGTCAGGATTCAACCTCAATCTGTTAGCCGCCATCCATCCTCCAACCGCCTCCAGACATTCACACAGGACCTTCACTGCCCTCACTGGTTCTGATTTAAAAGAGAGGTAGAGCTGGGTATCATCCACATACTAATGCCTCTGGTTTTTTATATGAACAGTGGACATTCTCACCCTCTTTCTGCCAAACTGCCCAAAATGGGGATTTTTTAAATATATTTTTTGATTTTTTTGTCACTGCTCACAAAACAAGCGACCCACAATTTGTTCATTTTAGATGCTTGGTGGAAATAAAACTCTCCTGAGCTTTGTCAAGCACTGCTTTTTTAAAAAATACAAAAATCAGATGTGTGGCAAGAAAAACTGATGCTGTATGCTGAAATGGCGAACCTAACTGGAAAATTAAGAGATAAAGACAATAGAGACTTGGGAACCATTTATGTTGCATTTACAGAAACATGGTAAAGAGGTGGACTTGCTAGCAGGGTTTGAGTAAACACTTACAATTAACAAAACAAAAACAGAAAGATGTAACAATTGAAAATAACAAAAATGATAAGAATGTCAAATATTCAACTTAAAGAATGCAATATTAAGGTGTAAAAACAAGCAAGAGAAGTTATTGTGCAACAAACGAGAAGAAGAAGTTGAGGGAAGTCGTGGGGGTGGGAGAGTTGGAGAACTGTGTTTCTTTTTTCTTTGAGATAATGCTATTGTGATGATTATAAAACTGTAAAACTTAATAAAAACTATTTAAACAACAACAACAACCAGATGTGCATATGTTGGATTCTGGCAGGGGACATACCCATATTAACCTCAATGGACTGGATGTCCAGAATTTATTCATTTATTTCATTTATGGTCCATCTTTCTAGCAAGGAACCCAAGGTAGCTCCCCATTTCATCATCGCAACAACCCTGTGAGTTTAATCTGAGAGTGTGTGACTGGCCTCAGGTCACCCAGTGAGTTTCACAGCTTAGTAGGGATTTGAACCCTGGTCTCCCACGTCTTAGTCCAACACTCTAACCACTGCACCACACTGTCCGTTCATAAGCAGTTGTCCTTTTGGGGAGGAACATCAGAGTGGCAGAAGGCTTAACGTGGCATCAGCTGAAATCCTACAAAACGTAGCCCTTCTCAATTAAAAAAGAAGTAAAGGCAGATTTATTTTTTCCTTATCCCTTGCTCATGCAGTTCTTATTATTGCCAAACAAGAAAGGGAGGTAGAGTCAAATTGGGGGGTTAAAGGAAGGGTGGCTGCAAACGACAAGCCTCAAAATACATTTGTTTAAAAAATCAAATTTTTTAGGCGAGGAACCGGAGGGAAATTGACATGAAGCCGATTATAGAGAAACTGGGAAAGTTCTTTTATTACAGCTACAAGAGATGAAATTGGGGAAATGGGGATGCATGCCTTACAAGATTCTAGTGTTTCCTTCAGTAAAGCAGAAAAGCTAGCGGTATTAAACCAATTAAGATTAGAATAAAACTGGAAGGCAAAAGGCAATGGTTTATTCCATGATCTCGCTTGCTCGCTGGCTCGCTCCCCACCTTGCAAGATGTGGGTGCGAAAAACTGCCGCCAAAAAGAAAGAAAGAAAAGAAACCCTTTAATACAATGTATTCCTCCCTAGCAAGACAATTAAAAGGGTAATATGTATTCAAAAAATTTTAAGAATTAAATCAGAAGCTAAATAGCATTTTCATTATCATTCACATTAAGCAGCTGATTATTATTTAAATTAGCCTGAATGCCATTTTCATCTGCTTTCTCTCCCCCCCCCTTCAACTACCTTATACTTCAAACCCCTTTTGATTGAATTCTGACATCTGAGAGAATACATTTCAAGACGCTGAACAAAGAGAGATAGCGTCATGATGAGCGAGACCAAAAAAACCCAGCTTGAGTATGCCAATAAGAGAGAGGGGTGGAGGGAGAGGGAAGGGGAGTAAGAAAATATATTTTAGCTCTCTAATGAACACAAGTCGAGGTACAGCACACACAGGGAAACCAAGGGCCGAATTCCATTCTGGACAACTTTCTGGGAGCTTAATGCCCTTAGAAGGCAGGGCTAGAGACAAAAGTAAGTAAGCAACTATAAATTTTTATTTGTGGTAGAGTAGGCTAGCTTCTGGGACGCGGGTGGTGCTGTGGGTTGAACCACAGAACCTAGGGCTTGCTGATCAGAAGGTCGGCAGTTTGAATCCCCGCGACAAGGTGAGCTCCCGTTGCTCGGTCCCTGCTCCTGCCAACCTAGCAGTTCGAAAGCACACCAGTGCAAGTAGATAAATAGGTACCGCTCCAGCGGGAAGGTAAACAGCATTTCCGTGTGCTGCTCTGGTTCGCCAGAAGTGGCTTAGTCATGCTGGCCACATGACCCAGAAGCTGTACGCCAGCTCCCTCGGCCAATAAAGGGAGATGAGCGCCGCAATCCTAGAGTCGGCCACGACTGAACCTAATGGTCAGGGGTCCCTTTACTTTACCTTTAGGCTAGCTTCTACGCACACATATGCAGGCAAACATCAGTAATGATCAGAGTTTAGGGACACGTTCCAGCTAGGCAAAAACACTTGATGATAGTGTGTGGTAATAATAATAATAATAATAATAATAATAATAATAATAATAATAATAATAATAATTTATTTATACCCCACCCACCTGGCTGGGTTTCCCCAGCCACTCTGGGGTGGCTCCCAATAGAACATTAAAAACACGATAAAACATCAAACATTAAAAACTTCCCTAAACAGGGTTGCCTTCAAATGTCTTCTAAACGTCAGATAGTTGTTTATTTGCGGGCCCCCCCAACCCCAGGCTACCCTCAATTAGAATAATGACTCAAGACAACGTGCTATGGGATTAAAATTGGCCACAACTTTATTAAGTTTCAGTTGTAGGGAGACTTTGGCTCAGGCATTGGGCGTTTATCCTTCCCAGGCCCCAGCTGGGGATCTGGGAGACATCAGGGTTATCCAGAATGTATGGGTTTGGGGCTGGCTCTGGAGAACATATGCTCAAGCAGAGAGCCCGCCCTCCAATGACAACCTCTCAGCGTATGGCCAATGCCTCCCCTTGAGACCCCTTTAAAGGGGAACACTGGGATCACCGCCACAAGGGGGATGTGGGTCACCGTTTCATGCTCCCCCCATTTAGGAAGATAGACTAAAGGATTCCACCCAAGGCCTGAAACCGCCAAAGTTGTGACGTTTTGCTACGGGAGAGGCAAAACTTGTCAATGCAGGAAAATTCCTTTGCGGCCCTTCAATAGCAACCATGACGTAGCAGTGCCTGCGTACCTGTGGAGAAGAGGTTAACCCGCAAAAGAAAACTTAACTGAGGGAGGGGAGGGTGGGGGAAGCTCTTGGGCCAACTGACGCTTCGCAGGTAAGATTCACCTTCTGTTGTGTGGGCAGGGCGGTCCCTCCCCCTACCTGGCCAATCCCCTGGCAATGCCTCCCCAGGCAGAATTGGGCGATTGGCTGAGGTAGGCAGAGACCTCCAGGAGCTGCACTGGGATCTGGGGGGCTGCGCGCGACCACACAAAAGGCGCCCCGCGTTTGATGTGCGGAGCGGTCATTCTTTGACATCTGAAACTTTTCACAGTCCCCTAGCAGCTATGGTGGCTCATCTTCTAGAAGCAATATATTTAGCAATGTTAGCTAAGGCCCCTGATGTTTATTTTGCTCTAGGATGCTTAGTTTGGTCAAAACAGAGCAGGCATGTCCAACACGTCGATCGCGATCTACTGGTTGAACGTGGGGCATCCATGGTTGATCCTGGTTGAAAGAAAGTTCAACAACTTTGGTCAATCCAATAATGTGTAGATCACTGCCACTTTTTAATAGTGTGAGTCGATCACAGTTTCTTGGAAGTTGGACATGCCTGTAATAGAGTATACACTTCCAGAGTGAATGCTAAATACCTTATCGTAAATGAGCCACCATAGTTGCTTGAGGGCCATGAAAATTGGTGTCCTGGGCTTTTTAGACTTGTCTACCCATGTACTATGGGACACAGGTGGCGCCGTAGGTTAAAGCACACAGTCTACTTGCCAATCAGAAGGTCGGCGGTTCAAATCCCTGCGACGGGGTGAGCTCCTGTTGCTCGGTCCCTGCTCCTGCCAACCTAGCAGTTCGAAAGCACACCAGCGCAAGTAGATAAATAGGTACCGCTCTGGCAGGAAGGTAAACGGCATTTCCGTGTGCTGCTCTGGTTCGCCAGAAGTGGCTTAGTCATGCTGGCCACATGCCCCAGAAGTTGTACGCCGGCTCCCTCGGCCAATAGAGCGAGATGAGCGCCGCAACCCCAGAGTCGGCCATGACTGGACCTAATGGTCAGGGGTCCCCTTACCTTTACCCATGTACTACCTGAAAGCAAAGGGGCACATTGGTTGTCAGAGGTGAAATACATTGTAATTCTTTTTAGCTCTCTTACACCACTAGATGGGCCTTTGGTCTGATCCAGCAGGCGCTTCTTAGGTTCTCAAGTTTCCGATTTAAATTGGTGCATTACTTTCAATGGTGAGAGCATCGATGTTCTCTTTAGGCATTGGTTGCTTGTTTCAGTCCAGGTGTTTTAAGGATGTGGCTTCATTTGAATACATTCCTATTAATGTAAGGACAACCCTTATTTGTTCGAAGAAAAATGTGATCACCTACAATATCGGTGCTGGAGTGGGTGGGGAGCAGGGGGAGGAGGAAGGGAATACTAGATGAACGCAATAGAGGAAAAAATTGTTGTATAGATTATTCAAACTTTGCTTAACAAGACAAACAAAACACGGAGCGTCTGAGTCCCATTTGCTCTTCATACTCTGGGAAAAAATAAACAATGTACCAAAATTGGCTAAAATTGAGCAGCTTGTAGTTAAGTTGCCATGGTTACGGGGCTCTCAGAGGCCTGGGAAAGACAGCTAGGGAAAGGGGCATATATAGATATGTACACAAGCCATTTTGGTTGTTGTGGATGTCTGTGTGCCTGCCTTGTCATTACAGGGCTTGTGGATATCTTGAGTTGCAAAAAGTGTTCCTTCTCCTTCATGAAGCTGAAACATGGAGACAAAGGGGCAGGTGGAAAGAGTCTGGAGTAACACACACACATAAACACAACACACCGTCCGTGGGCCAGATTTAGAAGGCGATTGGGCCGGATCCAGCCCCCAAGCCTTAGTTTGCCTACCCATGATCTAGACATCTGGGGAATTTTCCTTTTGTTTTCCCATACCTGAAGTATTTCTACCAAAAGACTAAAAACTAACAAGTTCCCCATGATGAGCGATGGATTCTTTAACCACTCTAGGAATTTACCTCCCATTATACCTTTATTGTTTCATCTGAGGGGCAGCTCTTAATGAGCTTTATCTTTCACTTACCAGTGAAATTCCAGTGGCAACTGGAATCAGCTCATATTGATCAGCTTCCCTGGATATGACATAGTTCCAGGATTTGGACCCTTAACTGTCCATGAGCTATCTACCTGCAGCCTTCCAGGTGGTGATAGACTCCAGCTCCCATCTAGTCCCACCTAGCATGGCCTATGGCCAGGAATGATGGGAGTTGTATTTCAGAAGCATCTAGAAGGCACCACAGTGGTTACCCCCTCTGTAGCCACAGATTTGCCCATGGAAAACTTAGATGGGTTGCAAAAAAATTTTCCATATGGAAACAGATTTTATTTACTATTGCTGCAATTATATTCCAATGTTCCCCATGTTATAAGTTCTCAAAAACAGAATAAATATTCATAAATGCACACATATCTAAATATATGAACCATGTTTCTGAAATAGTATGGGAGAGCAATCCTGAAGCCATTTTGACTCTCCCAGTGACCTCAAATATTCCTCTGCAGTAAGGGTGGCAAATAGGGAAAGCCTTCTCATTGTCTTTTTGCTTGCAAATCCTGTGTATGATTAGGGTGAGCCTGAGACCTGGACTCAGGAACTAAAGTATTAACCATCACAAAATAATGGCCAGGGTGCCCAGGTAATGCAATTAGTGACTAGAATCCTGACACACAGGATTCCTGTGGTAGTCTGCCTCCTCCTGTGATTTCTGCTGTAGACCTCCTCCTTCTGTGATGTATGTGTGATCTTTTGGGAGGTGGTCTTGGGCTATAGGGTAGGCATTTTCAAAAGTCTATATAAGGGCTTGTGCACCATTGTTCAGGGGTCTCCTCCTTCCTGCATGGGGTGAGTGGGGACCCTGTTGCAACAGTTCCTTGAATAAAGATCAGGCTTACTAGCCACTCTGCTTCTCAATATACTCTGGTTGGCCTCTGTTATTTTCTCTTACTCATAGGGAACCCACGTAGGGACTCTGGGTTATGCGCTCATAGGCTCGCTCTATAGGCTGAGGGAGCTGGTGTTTGTCTGCAGACAGCTTCCAGGTCATGTGGCCAGCATGACTGAGCCGCTTCTGGCATACCAGAGCAGTGCACGGAAACACTATTTACCTTCCCACTGGAGTGGTACCTATTTATCTACTTGCACTTTGATGTGCTTTTGAACTGCTAGGTTGGCAGGAGCAGGGACTGAGCAACGGGAACTCACCCCGTCGCGGGGATTTGAACCGTTGACCTTCTGATCAGCAGGCCCTAGGCTCTGTGATTTAGACCACAGTGCAACCTTTCTATAAGGGAAAGGGAACAGTTTTTTCTTGTAACACCCTAGAGACCAATGTTGCACCCATGAGGATTTTCTCCCCCCACCCACCCAATCTACATAGCAAGCCTGTAGGATAAGTTAGAGTGGGAGAGTCTGACCCGAGGTCAGGCAGTGAGTTTCAAGGCTAAACAGAGATTTGAACCCAGATAACCTTGGTCCAACTCTAAAGTTCACTTTAACCATAGGGCATCTCCAGTGGGAGGTAAATCCCAGTTTGATGTCCCTCAGGGTAGCTTATTTGCTCACTATTCTCCATTTAGCACAATCACTTTCGACCAATGCAGACTGGAACAACCCTCCAACTGAGATCAGTGGATAATTCTGCTCTCAAAGCCTGCAATCCTGCGCACAGTTTAAATGACTTAAATCCTGTTGAAGTGAAAGGGGATTTCAACTGCTTACCCATTAGCAGAACTGCAGCCAAAGCCAGGCAAATTTGGGCTTCCAGCTGGTGTTGAAAAGCAACTCCTTAGCACAATATCTGAAAGATAAATAAATAAGGAATCCAGCGAGGACAACAATAATTTAAAAATAATAATTTTAAAAGTTCATGTGTCACCTCCGCCCTGAAATGGGGCCAATTGCTTTGACGGGCTATAATTTCCTAGCAGCAGAGTTCACTCATTGAACAAAACCTGTTATTTCTAAGCGAATTAAGAGACATCATCAGATGACTTAACTGACTCTGAAATTGCAACGCGGGGAGGGGAGGAACTGGAAATGAAGTGCTAGGATACCAATTTAAAAGACTTCCACAACAATAGCGCAGGCAACCAGGGAACAAAGAGAGTCCACATGTCTGCTCCAAACTATCAATTAGGCGGAGGTGGTGGGAACACATGTTCATTAACATGTACAAATAAGGACGGAAGATTTCAACAGAACTCTGTGCAAGTTTTCTTTAAGTGCCTTTTAAAAAAAAAAAGCTTATGGCACTAATTGCTCTAGAAATTAAGTCCTTCTGTTAAGGGCGGGGGGGAAATATTTATTTATTTACTGTATTCAGATGCTGCTCTAGAACTTGAGTTCTCTGAGGGATTTATGGTGAAATAAAAACAATGGTGCCTGGAGGCTGTTGGAGGATGGATGGCGGCTAAGAGATTGAGATTGAATCCTGACAAGACTGAAGTGCTGTTTCTGGGGGACAGGGGGCGGAAAGGTGTGGGGGACTCCTTGGTCCTGAATGGGGTAACTGTGCCCCTGAAGGACCAGGTGCACAGCCTGGGAGTCATTTTGGACTCACAGCTGTCCATGGAGGCGCAGGTCAATTCTGTGTCCAGGGCGGCTGTCTACCAGCTCCATCTGGTACGCAGGATGAGACCCTACCTGCCTGCGGACTGTCTTGCCAGAGTGGTGCATGCTCTAGTTATCTCCCGTTTGGACTACTGCAATGCGCTCTACGTGGGGCTACCTTTGAAGGTGACCCGGAAACTGCAATTAATCCAGAATGCGGCAGCTAGACTGGTGACCGGAAGTGCCCGCTGGGACCACATAACACCGGTCCTGGGAGATCTGAATTGGCTCCCAGTATGTTTCCAAGCACAATTCAAAGTGTTGGTGCTGACCTTTAAAGTCCTAAATGGCCTCGGTCCAGTATACCTAAAGGAGTGTCTCCACCCCCATCGTTCAGCCCAGACACTGAGATCCAGCACCGAGGGCCTTCTGGCGGTTCCCTCATTGCGAGAAATGAGGTTACAGGGAACCAGAAAGAGGGCCTTCTCGGTCCCTATGGAACTCCCTCCCTTCAGATGTGAAGGAAATAAGCAGCTATCTTCTTTTTAAAAGACATCTGAAGCCAGCCCTGTTTAGGGAAGGTTTTAATATTTAATGCTGTATTGTTTTTAACACTTGATTGGAAGTCGCCCAGAGTGGCTGGGGAAACACAGCCAGATGGGCAGGGTATAAATAATAAATTATTATTATTATTATTATTATTATTATTATTATTATTATTATTATTATTATTATGGCATCACAAAGCAAGATGAGATGACTGTTAAGATTAAACAGGTTACTGCACCTGCTGAAATCCGTTTCTGTATGCAGAGCATGCAGCATTTAAGCAAGTGACTCTTGGGTAGACGTCCTTGCTACACACACAAAAATACTTGTAGGTAAGAAACTAATAAAGTTGTTTATTGTAGGAAAGACGTAACTTGGACAGAAAAGTTTCTGTTTCTTGCCCCCCCCCCAAAAAAAAGGTTTATTAAAAAACTTATTCAAAAGTTACAATACAGCTTTGTCCACTGCCATAATATCACAGAAGGGTCACTCCAATCCTCAATGTAGGACAGCAAACCTAGAATTGCTAAAGTGATACATCACTGTCCTTTTGGCTCACCGAATATCTTCAATAGGAGCCCAACTACCAATCTGATTGGCTAGACCAGGGGTCAGCAAACTTTTTCAGCAGGGGCCGGTCCACTGTCCCTCAAACCTTGTGGGGGCCAGACTATTATTTTTTTTTGGGGGGGGGGGAATGAACAAATTCCTATGCCCCACAAATAACCCAGAGATGCATTTTAAATAAAAGCACACATTCTACTCATGTAAAAACACGCTGATTCCCGGACTGTCCGTGGGCCGGATTGAGAAGGCAATTGGGCCGGATCCAGCCCCTGGGCCTTAGTTTGCCTACCCATGGACTAGACATTTTCAATCAACATATCCTATATAAACTAGTTTCTAGTTCTAGTCTCTAAACTAGTTCTAGTTTAGAGAAGAACAAGGCAGTTCTGCTGGCTCCTTTGTTTTCCTACCATGGAGGCAGAGGGTAGGCAGTAGACATGATATTATTTAAATTGATATCCTGCCCTTTCTCCCAAAGGTTCGTAGGACAGCAAACCTAGAAATGATAAAGTGAAAAAGGCGAAAGATTTATACGATCTGAAGAGAAACTAGAGTAAATTAAGTGGTTTTCAGCTGTAATGATTAAGAAAAAAAAGAAAGAAAAGAAAGAAAGGTTGAAAATTAAATGAAAATTAATGGCGAGGATTTGCTGAATTAATAATTAGAATTGGAATACAAAAAGGGGAGGTATGAGGAGGTCTGGGAAGTAAGTTATAAGAAAATAAGTGAATGAAATTTTATTTGTTTTTAAATTGTTTTTCAGTTTTGTATTTTTCTATTTTTGTTATTTTTTCTGTTTGTGTTTTGTCTTTATTATTGTTTTTTGTATAATCTTTGAAATTTTAATAAATATCTTTTTTTTAAAAAAAAAGAATTGATAAAGTGATACAATTAACAATGAATTAAAAAGATATTTAAAACAATCAAAAACTTATAAAACATGTAA
This sequence comes from Podarcis gaigeae, assembly GCF_964106915.1. Classification (NCBI taxonomy): domain Eukaryota; kingdom Metazoa; phylum Chordata; class Lepidosauria; order Squamata; family Lacertidae; genus Podarcis; species Podarcis gaigeae. The sequence goes on along the minus strand of NC_139686.1, from coordinate 10,376,335 downwards.
AACTATCACACGCTCTCAAAGCTAACCATTTCAAGGTTACCAGGAGCAGTTTATTTCAGCCATCAAAGGGCTGGCTAAACAGGCATGTTTTTGAAGTTTCTCCTGAAAATTAACAACGAGGGAGTGTCACCTCACCCGGAAAGTTATTTCACAAATAGGGAGCCACCACTGAAAAAACCATGCCATGGATCAGGGCTATTTGGGCAACACCCAGGGGCAGTACATGAATATAACCTCCCCTGCAAGAGATTCTTCACCCCCAATGTATAGGCTTGAATTCTCAATGTCAAAATGTCAAAAGATAAAAGAAACAAAAGGCTAATGAAATGTTAACTACACACAAAAAAACCCAACAAGTAGCCCAAAAAGTTGGGTGCTTGAGAGAGAACAGCAGCATATGGCATCATCAGCTGGTGGAAAGATGGGGATTTTTAATTTAGAAACTGCGACTGTTGAACAGCGTGAACAGCGTGACTGTTGAACAGTGACAGACTGTCCAAACTCCTGCTTGCAGTTTTGGAAAATGCAGATGCGTTTTGGCTCCTGTTCTGGGTGTTCCTATGCCACCTTCTGCAATCCCTTAAACTGGGAAACAGGGAGAATGCTGAATATTACCTAGCAATAACTCTTAAAGTATAAGTGAGTAAGAGATGTTGACAGAAACAGTGTGATTAATGCTAGGGAAAGGGAGGGGCCCTTGGTTCAAACAATAGAAAAGAATTACGAAATGTAAAAAGGAATAAATATGGCCAGTAAATTTCATACGTTGGATTTGCCCTGTGCAACTCCATTCCTCAAATTCCTCCCTTTTCTTGACATCGGTGTAGGGAGTCTTTGCCTCAATAGATGTTGTTGTTGTTGTTTAGTCATTTAGTCGTGTCCGACTCTTCATGACCCCATGGATCAAAGCATGCCAGGCACTCCTGTCTTCCACTGCCTCCCGCAGTTTGGTCAAACTAATGTTAGGAGCTTCAAGAACACTGTCCAACCATCCCATCCTCTGTCGTCCCCTTCTCCTTGTGCCCTCCATCTTTCCCAACATCAGGGTCTTTTCCAGGGAGTCTTCTCTTCTCATGAGGTGGCCAAAGTATTGGAGCCTCAGCTTCACGATCTGTCCTTCCAGTGAGCACTCAGGGCTGATTTCCTTGAGAATGGATAGGTTTGATCTTCTTGCAGTCCATGGGACGCTCAAGAGTCTCCTCCAGCACCATAATTCAAAAGCATCCATTCTTCGGCGATCAGTCTTCTTTATGGTCCAGCTCTCACTTCTATACATCACTACTGGGAAAACCATAGCTTTAACAATACGGACCTTTGTTGGCAAAGAGCATAGCTGTCAAGCATCCCTTATATGGCGGGGCAGTCCCTTATCCCAGTCCCTTATGTCTGCTTTTTAAGATGCTGTCTAGGTTTGTCATCTCTTTTCTCCCAAGAAGCAGGCTTCTTTTAATTTCATTACTACTGTCAGTAATTTGCCCATGGGGCAAATAGAATTTTGGGGAGGGGAAATTTAATTGGGTTAACAGAATAGGGGAAAACAAAAGTCCGTGCCTTGCCACATGAGAACCACAAGCCAGAGGCAGATGTGGCCAGAAGCAGAAGTAGGAGGAGCAACTCTTATCATCCTATTGGAGGGTGAGGCAGTTTCACAGTTCAAGGACACCTTTCAACCAGGCAAAATACTTAAGGAGAGCAGAGGGTCAATTGAGGGGTGTGGCCTGAGAAGAAGGTGTGTGGCCTCAGAGGGGACATTGGGGAGATTCCAGAAAGATGGATAGTGAGGCCTTTAGGCCATATTTGACCTCTGGGTCTGAGGTCCACCCAGGTGCACCAACTCTAGGGGGGCAAGGCGTCTTCAGCCCCCTCTATATTTGTTTGAAGGGGGCCCGGCCCCTCAATGCTGAGGGGGTCACAGAAGCCTGCACGGTGTCAGAAGATACTGTGGGGACTGGAACAGCCTAGCAGAAGCCAGCACCAGCTTGTGTGGTGTCGAGAGACGCATGTGACATCACACACATGCACCATGAGCCAGGCCCCCTCAAACTTGGGGGCAACCTGGCACCTCTGAATCCACCCCCCCCCCAGAGCCTTGCAGTTGCTATTGACCTGAAGTAGGGAACATGGGCTCCTACCCACCTCTGTGTTGGCCCTCTGTTGCCCTGTCCACTTCAGACTGCTGTGGAAGCAGAATCAGAGTGAAGACATGTGAGGAAATTTGCTTCAGAGACAGAAATAAGGATTTGCAGAGACCGTGCTGTCGACCAGCCAGGCCCATTTACTTTGATCTGTGACTACCGGGGTGAGGTTAGCAATCAGTCTAGTGGATGGACTTGGCGACTCTCGGAGATCGGTCAGAGCAAGGTAATAAAAGATGCTCTTCGTTTAGTGTCTGATCGCTAGATAAGATGGCTGTGCCCGATTGCGGAATGGATTGGGCTCATTAGGAAACATCCCACTTTTCTTCTTGTCTTCCGAAAGAGTAAGAATCTTTCATTCTCTTGCTGCACTCAGTGCCAGCGCTTGGGAGATAATCTGTCACTTCCATGCAATCCCTGCTTAAATTATCAAGACGCATGGAGACTTCCTTAAAGTCTCATTCTTCTTCTTCTTGCCGATACCAATAGCCTTGCTGGAGGTTTGCTTTCTCTCTCTCTCTCTCTCTCTCTCTCTCTCTCTCTCTCTTTTTAAAACTTTTTTTTTTTAAAAAAAATAAAGATAAAAAGCAGTATTTGTGGAGGAAACCCAACCTTATCACTCTAGCAGCTGTAAGTGTTGGGCACCATTATCAGTCATGTCTGCAAGGCAGGGCAATAATAACTGTCAAAACCAGCCTCATGTTTTCGGAGAGCTTTCCGACATGCCTGGAAACAATGGCGAGCCTCCACTGGCAGTTTGACAAGCCCTGTCCTTTAAGTTATGAGAAAATAATCAGAAGATCAATAGAGGAATGGAGGCTGCATCGGAATGACATTTTCATGTCAATCAGTCTGCAGCTTGCAGTTTTGCCGGGGAATCTCTCTCTCTCTTTTCCTTTCCCCAGCTACCCGTTGCTTGATTCATTCATTTGCAGAAGTAAACAAAGCCAAACAAATCGGGGAGGGGAGATAGTGAAGAGTTCGGCACACTTGCTCTGATTCTCCTGAAATGGAGTTTAATAGATTTGCTGCTGAAAGTTCACTGGAAGCAAAATTGGGAGTGCATTTTGAGGGCCCGTTCCTCAGACGACTCTTCAGTTGAAAGTCGAGAGAAATCAGAGGAGAGATGGGGAAAACTCTCAGAGTGAGGGGTACGGGTGTAATTTGGAAAAAATGGGTGAAATTGCACAAAGTGCTGGGTCCATGTCTTGAGCAGCCTACCCACGGCATCTAAATACTGTTTAGAGTTAGCATGCCAGCTGCACTTGGGTGGTTTAGATATAGTCCAAGGCTAAATGCCTGGAGCTAAAGATCTTCACTTTCTCTCTCTTTTTTTTTTTAAAAAAAGATATTTATTAAAGTTTTCAATATTAATACAATAAAAATCAAAAGGAAAAAGGAAAAATAACAAAAATACAAAAATAAAAATAATTAAAAACACACAAAGTTTCCATTACATATTTTCCATTAACTTATTTCCCAGACCTCCTCGTACCTCCCTTTTTTGTATTCCAATTCAGATTGTTAGTTCAGCAAATCCTTATCAATAAATTTTAACCTGCTTCTAGACCTTTTTTTTCCATATTCTCTTAAAGCATTACAGCTGGAAACCACTTAGTTTCTATCCGACATTGTTCTAACATCCAGATCTTCACTTTCTATAAGGCAGGGGTCAGCAACCTAAGGTTGTTTATCGGGCCCATGGACCCCTGCCGCCCTCTTGGGGACCCCTGCCATCCGCTCGGTCAGCTCCCGTGCACTGCGCTAAATCGGCAGCGAGCAGAGAAGGGCCTGCCTTCCGCAATGCTGGCTGGCTTCCCACTGGCTGCAGGAAGCTCCTTCCCATTGGCTGCAGGAAGAACTTTCTGACGGTAAGAGCTGTGATACAGCTGACAGCGGAATGGACTCCCTTGGATGGTGGTGGACTCCCCTTCATTGCAGGTTTTTAAACAGAGAATGGATGACCATCTGCCAAGAATTCTTTAACTGTGGTTCCTGAATTTCAGGTGACCCTTTGAATCCCTATCAACTCTACAATTATATGACCTGTCTCCTGAGGTGGTTGCCTCATTTGTAGGGCCAGTCCTGTAAGCTCAGATACTGGCCCATTATCCTGATCAGCTGGTGGAATTCATTAACCATTGGTCTAAGTGTGATTTTGTACTATGCTGCTGCAGATTTCACAGATGCGAACTGAGTGGGGAGCAGGGATAGAGGGAGTTCATGATCCACTGTTCTGGGGACAACCTGGTTCTGACTACAACATGCCAACTGCTCAATACATTGTGCCTTTTTCTTCTTCTTCTATTGACAGCTCACACAGGGAATGACATTTGGTCACAGCCCGGTGCCCAGTTTGTTTAGTATTGATCCATCAGCTGCTCCGGAGACTTTGTGACAGAAAAGTTTAGATGAAAATATTAGATTTCTTGTCATCCTGAGCAGTTCAAAAGGTGATGCTGTTGATTGCTCATCAAAGGTCTCAGGTAAGCTTTAATTATATGCCCAGGAACTCAGAAGCGGTGTTTTCCACAGGGCTTAGTTTCCCATCAATCTTATCAGACATCTAACTAGATGGGATTCCATCAGGAGTACAACGAATAAACTATACAAATAGATATCTATGCCCTGGTGGATAGCTATCTATTTTAACCACTCTTTTCAGGGAGACGGAGCATAGTTCAAATGGACAAGACATGCTTTGCATAGGGAATGCTGCAGATTCAATCTCTGGCATCTCCCCTCTGGGCTGCATTTTCTTCTGGGCTCCCTTGTAAGGCCCACATGCTGGTTTTGGGCAGGGCCAAAGGCACAAGTGGGCGGAGCAAGGAATGTAAATGTTACCTTTGTATGGTGGGCTGGCTTCTACACACACACACACACACGTGTTAAAGGCATCCTTGTAGCTTAAGGATACATTCAAACCAGGCAAAACACTTGGGGTATGAAGCACAGCCAGTGAGGGGAGCCAATGAGGGGTGTGGACTGGGGAGAGTTCTGAAGACTGGATAGAGACCTGGATGACCGCATTTCCTTTTTAATAACTAAGAGATCAACAGAAGGATTTGAAAGATAGCAAAGAGGAAGGGAAGATGACAAAGAATGTTGATGACTGCCATAAATTGAGCAAATGTAAATACACTTCAAAGGGGGAAAACAGGGGGACAGAAATCGGCAGCACAATTTGAGTTGGCGCAGGAGAAAAACAGATCTGGCAAAGGAATTGGTTGTGCAATTTGAGCCGCTGCCTTCACTAAAATACAGACTGATGTGTTCTTTTTGCAGCTGTCACAGGAATAGGTTCCACAAATATATATTTTTAAAAACCCTGAGAGCGTAATATCAGTTTGTTAATCTCCGCAGATGTTCACAATCAGGAGATTCTGCCTTTGTGCAAGTGAAAACTCAAGTTGTGCAAAATTTGAGTACTTGGGAGCAAGGAGCAATGGGTGGTCTTGGATTCTCTCTCTCTCTCTCTCTGGGTGTGTGTGTGTGTGTATCTCTTACAGGGTTAAAATTGTAAGTGAACCATTTGCACTGTCCTGAATTCCTCAGAGGAACGGCAAGATAAAACTGCAATAAACCAAATGGCAACAGAGCTTCAACCAATAGCAGTTGAGGCTAGCTTAGTAGCTGAGCACCACCGTCTCCTTTAAGAAAGAGTTGAATAACTTCATTAATAAGCCTTGTAAAAACTTGTTCCTTGCATAATGTTCAGCTGTCATACAGCATTGATTGCATGATATCACATATGTTTCTGTTGTCCTCGAGGACTTCATGTGTAGGTTGCAATGAACAAGATGAAAGGGGAAAAGAAACGCTTCTTATTTTTGATGGATGTATGGAACACCGGGGGATGAGAATTGCCTCAAACAGAGGTGGGAGCATATTTTTGCATATCAACAATTATGTCGTTTCATCTTCATGGGAACAGTGATGCCTTTTAAATAGGTGTATAGATAACTTTGACAAGCATTTCTGTTTCAGTGATTGGGGCCTAAGAAAACTCCCATAAAATCGTAGCAACTTGAGAGGGGGCACAAACGATACTTTGGCATCAGGGCATCACAACAGGGTCCCATAGGAGCAGTTGACAATTACTTTAAACAAAGACCAAGAAAAAATACAAATTGGGGGATTCCTGAGGGCCACAAAAAGCTTGTGGGGCCTAGATATGGCTGACAGGCTACAGGTTAGCCACCACTGGCCTAGTGGAGACTGGTTGGTTGATCCTTGGCAGAGTATTCACCCAGTGTTGGTACCAAAGCATAGGTGGAGTATCCTTGTAGCATATTTTTCAGTCTGCCAGGCTTGTGACTGACCAAGAAGATATGGTGCTGGCCCTTGGGTAATGAGAGCTTGGTCCAAGATGCTTCCTTCTTTGGGGCAAGAGTGTCCAAAGTCCTGATAGCAGGCATTCTCAGTCCTGATCATGGCTTGCATCCAGTGTTAGTCCTACTCAGAGTGGACCATTGAGGTTATTGTACATGACTGGGCATTATTGCAGTCAAGCCAACAATTCATGTTTTATCAGGTAGGCACATGAAGGGGCTGAGGATCACAGAGCTTTCCTGTAAAATTTGCTAGAGAGAACTCTGTGAGATCACTTCCTTTATCTGCCTTGGCAGGAAGCTGTAACATGACATACTTCCTTCCTGCCTGGGCACCTCTGTCTTTCTTCATCATGCCTCCAAGCTGACCACACCACAGCTCAGACCCTGTTTTGAACTTAGATTTGTACTTTTGTAACTTAGGTAGTAAGGGGCGCGGGTGGCGCTGTGGGTAAAACCTCAGTGCCTAGGACTTGCCGGTCGTATGGTCGGCGGTTCGAATCCCCGTGGCGGGGTGAGCTCCCATCTTTCGGTCCCAGCTCCTGCCCACCTAGCAGTTTGAAAGCACCCCTGAGTGCAAGTACTGCTTTATAGCGGGAAGGTAAATGGCGTTTCTGTGTGCTGTGCTGGTGCTGGCTCGCCAGAACAGTTTCGTCACACTGGCCACGTGACCCTGAAGTGTCTTCGGACAGCGCTGGCTCCTGGCCTCTTAAGTGAGATGAGCGCACAACCCTAGAGTCGGACACGACTGGCCCGTACGGGCAGGGGTACCTTTACCTTTACCTTTAACTTAGGTAGTAGTTATAAACCTGCCCTCATTTTGCTACTGTAAATGCTGTTTCTCAGACCAAACTGCAGGAGGCAGTGAAAGACAGGAGTGCCTGGCGTGCTCTGGTCCATGGGGTCACGAAGAGTCGGACATGACTGAATGACTAAACAACAACAAAATGCTGCTTCAAGACCTAGATTATGTAAGTAAATACTACTTTTGCTTCTTCACAAAACAATTCGTGATTGTTATTTTTAAGGGGGAGACAAGGGAAAATCCAGTCAGCCTTATCGCATCCTGGATTGTTGTTTCTAGAAGGTTCAATCAACCTTGCCTTAGCTGCCAAGTTTAAAGTTTCAAAGGATGGTACTAAACAATAAATCCTCTCTTGGTGCCTAAACCCATTCCTACATTATTAATCTGAATGAGTCTATTCTGAGGTGAACTTAGTTGGAGACAATCCCATGCTCTCAGGGAGCACAACTGCTTCCAAGAACACAGTTTGAAAACCACCTAATTAAGAGAACCTACTCATCCTGATTCTCCCCCCCTTCCCCGAATCTTAAGCCTCTAAAATAGGATAGTTTCATGTGTACCATATTGGCTTATTTCTTGCTCCTCCCTCTCCATGTTAATTTGTACTTCTGGTCTAAGTGCAGCTCTTCAGCAAAGTCCTTCAGGACCATTTTGTACTACACCTCTGTCTTCATTACTGTTGGCATCACCTTTCAACTTTCTACTAGCTGTGCATCTCATTAACATGCTGCTTACCTCCATTCACCCTGCTCATTACCAATGTGGTTATATAAGGCAGCTTTGAGCAATGACTCCCTGGAGATGCTTTCTAGAAGTCCCTGCAAGTTGACACTCCACTGCTGGATCCCAGAGGTACTGCTTTGGTTTTGTCAGAGCCATAAATAAGATGGCTTTCATTGTTATAGCTGCCTCTTTTGTGACATTCTGAGATTTTTAAAAGAAAACAGGTGCCTGGGTGGATGCGGTGACAATAAAGAGCTGAATATTTTCCCCTTGACAAGATGGAGAAGAGACAGCACAAATTCTTGCTATATAAAGGAGCCTCTATCAGCTTGCTGTGGATTTTATGGCTCAATCTGAGGTGCTGGTGAGGAGGATATATAAAGCTATAAAGTCTAGACCCATGACTCTTGGGAAAGATGCTGACTAATTTAATTGCATGTAAAGCCCATTGAAATCAATAGTACTTGGGTTAACTGGGACCCACTTTTTGCACTCATTTCAGTGGGACCTAAGTACTACTACTACTAGTAGCAGCAGTAGTAGTTTTATTTGTACCCAACCCATCTGACTGGGTTGCCCCAGCCACTCTGGGCAGCTTCCAACAGATATAAAAACATAATAATACATCAAACATATGTCTTCTAAAAGTTATATAGTTATTTATCTCCTTGACATCTGATGGGAGTGTGTTCCACAAGGGAGGTGCCATTACCAAGAAGACCCTGTGCCTGGTACCCTGTAACTTCACTTCTTGCTGCCAGAAGGCCCTCAGAGCTGGACCTCAGTGTCTGGGCTGAATGATGGGGGTGGAGATGCTCCTAAAGGTGTACAGGGCCAAGGACGTTTAGGTCTCTAAAGATCAGCACCACATTTTTTGTGCTCAGAAACATATTGGGAGCCAAGTACCAGCAATGGCCCTGTGGTGTTCCATTTTAGGATCTCAGGGGAGGTATGGTGATGTATGGGACAGAGGCCACCTTTGAGGAGCATGGTGACAGCAAGGCAAGTCTTGCACGCCAGTCAAATCCAGCAGGCACTGTCAGAATCTAAAAAGGATGGCAGGGCAAAAGCCAGTTTATCAGGACCTTGGAGAGCTCACAGCAGCTACCACTGTGATTTGATTCTATCTGGAAGAGTTGTTGCCTCAGCAGCATATGGAAACCTTTTGAGGTCTTATGGAAGTTGGCTGGTTGAACCTCTCATCACCCCTGCCGTCTCTGTGGGGTGGCTTAAAGAGTCATTCTGTAACCATTGGCACCTATGATATGGAGGCAGTGAGGGATGAAGGAGTCCCCAGAACTGGAGATGTCACACCCTCTAGCCTGATTGATCTGGAAGCTGGGGGTGATGGCTCACCAGCTCCTGCTGTCTCTCCCTCTCAGTCTGCTTGCAAGCCATATGGAGGACTATAAGCACAGAACATGACACTAACTTAGTCTTGATGAAACCCCATGTGCTCCACTATCACTTTTGAGATTGAAAAGAAATGGTCTCTTTCATTCTGTACATTCTCTGTAAGAGGCAATATTGGTAGGTGCTCCTCAGTGCTGGAGCTCTTTTTCTCTGGAGAATCACCAAAGTCCAGGGGAGCTAGGGATGTGGTGATAACTTCAAAAGGAAATTTGTGAAAGTCATTGAGGATGAAACTGTTGATAGATAGTGATCATGAAAGACTATATTCAACCCTTTAGGATGAAAAGAAGAATGCAATTGAATGCTAGTTGCTGGGAAACAACAGTGGGAGAATACTATTGCCCTGATGTGGGCTTCCTGGAGGCATCTAGCTAGTCCTAGTGGAAAACTGGATGCTGGAGTAGATGGACCTTCCCCATGTTCCAGCTGAAGTCTTCTTACGTTTGCATGTTCTTTTGATATGAAGGGATACTGCAGAACCAGATAGTTCCCAAGCTTTTGAGATGGAGCAGACCAAGATTAGTAAATAAAAGAAGATGAGCAGGGTGACATCTTTCTCCAAAGGCTGGGAACAATGTCAGAGACTCTGAAAATAATTACTTCTAATCCTAAATGCATTATAAAATCCTAATCCTAAATGAACTAAAATCCCAGGCAATATGTTAAAAGGTGCCTTACAGAAAGGTGCCTTACAGTATATTACCTGGTTCGATTTATTAAGTTGTCCAGCTCATAATGCTTAGCTTTGCCGAGCCAGAAGTGAAATATAAAGTGAAATTTTGCAAATGTGTGTTCAGTGCTCAGACTAATTTAGCTGCCCCTTTCCCTTAAAAAAAAACAAAACTCTTATGGTTAGCTGTGAATCTATGGGAAGTACAGAGTCAGCTGCTTTGCAAGTAGATGAGTATAAATCTTTAATGTTAATGTAATGAGATGAAACTCGCATGGATTGCTGTAAGCTATGAGTTCAGATCACCCCATTTAGCTGCCTTCTGTTTGGTGGGTATCTTCTCTTTATTTGGATTAATCTGTCCAAGGCTTCCCTCACCTTGTTTGTAGATCTGTTTGTTTTGACATAGGTGGGATATAGAATCATAGAATCATAGAATCATAGAGTTGGAAGAGACCACAAGGGCCATCGAGTCCAACCCCCTGCCAAGCAGGAAACACCATCACAGCACTCCTGACATATGGTTGTCAAGCCTCTGCTTAAAGACCTCCAAAGAAGGAGACTCCACCACACTCCTTGGCAGCAAATTCCACTGTCAAACAGCTCTTACTGTCAGGAAGTGCTTCCTAAGGTTTAGGTGGAATCTTCTTTCTTGTAGTTTGGATCCATTGCTCCGTGTCCGCTTCTCTGGAGCAGCAGAAAACAACCTTTCTCCCTCCTCTATGTGACATCCTTTTATATATTTGAACATGGCAATCATATCACCCCTTTACCTCCTCTTCTCCAGGCTAAACATGCCCAGCTCCCTTAGCCGTTCCTCATAAGGCATCGTTTCCAGGCCTTTGACCATTTTGGTTGCCTTCCTCTGGACACGTTCCAGTTTGTCAGTGTCCTTCTTGAACTGTGGTGCCCAGAACTGGACACAGTACTCCAGGTGAGGTCTGACCAGAGCAGAATACAGTGGCACTATTACTTCCCTTGATCTAGATGCTATACTCCTATTGATGCAGCCCAGAATTGCATTGGCTTTTTTATAGTGGCCTTGACATTCCAGACTGCCATACCTGATTCTTGGACCTAGAATTACCAGGGAAAATGGAACAAGGGGCATGCCCAGATCACAGTTGGTGGCAACATTGAAATTCTGTAATTGTGATTCCTGCATTGCAGGGGGTTGGATTATATGGCATTTGGGGTCATTTCCAACTCTACATTTTTATGGTTCTGTAATTCCAGGCTGGGAAACGTCTCTTGGGAACAGATGGGAAAGGTCTTCACACCACAATATGCAATGATGGCCAACACTTGGATGGCTCTAAAAGAGGATTAGAAAAATCCAGGGACGATAAGACTTTATCCTGCCAGCCATGTTAGTTATGTTCAACCTCCAGTGTCGAAGGCAGTGTGCTACTGAATACCAGATGCTAGGAATCACAGTGGGGAGAGAGATGTTGCACTCAAGTCCTGCTTGTGGGCTTCTGAGAGGCATCTGGTTGGCCATTGTGAAAACAGGATGCTGGACTAGATGGGCCTTTGATGTCATCCACCAGGTCTTCTCTCGTCCAGATTGTTGTGGAGGCGGGGGGGGGGGAGGGTAACAAAATCAATCCTCTTGGCAAACTGGGAATATCCCCTCACTCACCCAAGTTTAGGATATCCCACCATTCTTCAGCAGAGTTTCTTTGACTTTGAGAAAAAATAAGTGGCTCACGTGAATGTAAACTAAGTTTTAATAAAAAAAAAAAATTGTAACCAAATAACTATCAAGTACGGGAGCTCCCCCTCCCTCCTCTTCTGTTAGGAGCTGATCTCCCTGCGATTGCATTCCCGAATCTTCTGATCCAGACCAGCCCCTGACATCATCCCCCTCTCCAGAAATCTCCTCCTCTTCCTCTTTCTCTTTCTCTTCCTCCCTCCACCCTTCCAGTTTAAGTCTGTTGGGGTGGCTACTATGCATTTCTGGGGCATGAACATGCTCTGCATATTCCCACGACCTATCTTCAGGCCCAGATGAGTCCCTGGCAATAACATAATGAGAGAAACTAAACACAACAATAGAGTTAAGTCTGAGTTAAGTCTGAGGCAAGAGGCAAGAACTGACATCCCTTGGACTGCAAGAAGATCAAACCTATCCATTCTGAAGGAAATCAGCCCTAAGTGCTCACTGGAAGGACAGACCCTGAAGCTGAGGCTCCAATACTTTGGCCACCTCATGAGAAGAGAAGACTCCCTGGAAAAGACCCTGATGTTGGGAATGATTGAGGGCAGAAGGAGAAGGGGACTACAGAGGACAACGTTCTGGAAGCTACCAGCATGAGTTTGACCAAACTGCAGGAGGCAGTGGAAGACAGGAGTGCCTGGCGTGCTCTGGTCCATGGCGTCACGAAGAGTCGGATGCGACTGAATGACTAAACAACAACAACTGACATTCTTAACGGAACACACTGAAGCCCAGCCCACACACAAGCCCAGCCCACCAGTTACCAAACATTCTACTGATCAAATTAGGCTCCAGTGTTTTTCTTACACAGATCCCTCTGAGAAAAGTTGCTCATTCTGTTAAACTTTTTTTCCTGCTTCTCTTGAAATTATTCAGATGGTACAACTAAGCAAGAACCTCCAAAATTATCTCAATAACCTCCAAGTGTTTGTGCTGCCTCCTGTTTCGTTATAACTGTTGTCATGCATTTGGGAGCTTACTTATTATAGCCCTATGTGCCAAAATATGTTAAAACAGTTTTGTTTTGTTTTTTTTAAAAAAGGAATTTCACTTCAGGTCAAACTCTGCGGCAACTTGGAGATGTTGTGGTGTCCACCCCCTCCCCTCCTCCAGGAGATGTTGTTGCTGGGATGTTTCGCCCAAGCAGAAACTGACTGAATTGCATTCACACAGGTTCTATGGGACTCAGACAAGAAAGTAATTGGACTTTCATGGATTCTGGATATGTTGACCTAAATGGCAAGAACCGTATAGGTTATTCCACCAACCGCTGCCTGTGCGGTCCTCAAGTGCTCTCAGAGAGGTAGTTGAAAAGTCTTCAAATGTCCCCTGCCACATGTATATCCAAAACGTGGGGCAGGGATAGGAGACCTTTTTAATTCTGAGGGACACATCCTATTCTGAGCAACCTTCAGGAGGCCTCTTGCCAGTGGTGGGCAGAGCCATGAGCATAAGTGGGTGCAACAACTGATGCAAATTTTACCTGTATACAGTAGTCTAACTTCTACATACTTTATCCTCCATCCAGACAAGCAAGAGGCAATCTCCGATATTAAGGACATGGCCAGTGCTTCTCTTGTTCTCTTATGATGACACCCACCTGAGAGATGCTAGAAGTGGGTTCTGGTGAGTTCCAGCAAGTCCCAGCTGAATAGAAGGCCTGGACACAGCCCAACCAGACAAAAATGTGAATCAGGTTCATGGGTAAGTGTAGGAAGGGCAGAGTTCTGAGAGACAAATAGAGAGGTTTGAAGGGACACATTTGGCCTCTGTGCTTGAGGTTCCTTGCCCATGATGTAGGTGGAAGAGTATGTCTCTGCCTCCTGCTCCTGCTCAAAATAACTCATGCCCCATTGGCCCTGCATTTGACATCCACACATTCAGCACTGTACTGTGTACAGCAGTGTACAGCAGTGTACTGTCACCCCCAAGTAGGGGCTCCACACTAGTGACACACTAGGACCTATGAAGAAGCGGACCCCAAACAAATGAAGAGTATGGAGAACACCAAATCAGTACCCAAGCCTTCAGGATGCACAGAAATGGATAATAGAATTCTCTGACTGATCGCTAGCATCAGCAATCTACACGCAAGGCTGGAAAACATGGTCACTTGAATTACTCAGATTGGCAAGTGATTCGCTGTCCTTTCTCCTGGAATGGTTGAGACAAGGAAGTGGCATATTCCTGATGCCCCTCCACAAACCCATTAAAACAGAAGCTTGCTCCATAATCCTGAGACCTGGTGGGCAAGATTTATTTATTGTTTAATCTGGCTCAGAGATTCTTATAATAATAATAATTAAATAATAATAATAATAATAATAATAATAATAATAATAATAATAATAATAATGATGATGATGATGATGATGTCACCTAGAACTCATCTTTTGGCCGTGTTTCTGATTCATGTGCTATAGAATCCTTTCCAAAATGCTAGCAAAGCCAGCCTGTCTTTTGGCAGGTCTCCATCCACTGGTCTGTATTATTACATGCATTTAGAGCTGAATTACGCCAGCCGCACATGGTCCATTGAGCAAAAATGGGGAGGAAATGAATGTAGTCCATATTCCAATAATATGCTTAGCTTGATTCATGTCTTGTGGCCACTGCACAATGTCTGATGGGCTGGCTGTCATTTCTTGTAGCACAGCTTTAAATAGCTATCCTGCAACCATCATTCATCCTGATGTTTCCATGTACAAAGCTAAAATAGCGCAATAAGGCCTGGACTCAGATTTATGCCAAAGCTCTGAATTGGGGAGGGGGTTGCTTTTTCTAGAAAATAAGGGAACAGATGAACACCCTTCTGCACTTTTGAAGGGGAAGGGAATTTCTGGGACTTTTTAATGATGATGATGATGATGACGACGACGTGGAGTACTGAATTTAAGATAGGAAAAATGAAAAACATTGACAGATTTGCACATCTCCATCTATGTGATGGACAGAATCCAGATATGTTTGACTTCCACCTCAGTTTACCGCTTCATTCTGAACAGCTCTGCTGATTCCATCCCTTATTGATTTCATTGCATGGTGCTTGAGAGAAGAATCACACAGCAGAGGAATATATTGTGGTTTACTTTGGGTAGTTTGTTTGAGTTAATGGCTTGTCCCATGAGGAGTTCCAGTTCCAAGCTATGGAATAGGAGAGAGCCCAGACAAGCTCATGAACTGAACAATTTGACCTTTGAGCAGCTGCTACAAATGACCATGTATTGCGTTCAAAAAGAAAACATTTTGATTTATTGACTTACTGTTTGCTTGAAATACAAAACTGCCAAGGTGCTGGGGGAGACTATAATCTCAGGAGGTAGAGAATGTTTGGAAAGTGACGGTGGTACTTCTCTACAAGGAATGGGGTGTGTGAGAGAGATTCAGTTTGTTCCTAGGGGCAAATCTAGCTAATTCACACTTCTCAAAGCAGTATGTGAACAAAAACACAGCCGTCCTTCAAAATTCGCACTTCTCTGAATTTTGCAGTGCATTTCTCCAGCCAAATGATATGTGCAAAAATGCATATACTAGGGTAAAGTGTATATCAATCCCTCTGTAAGTGAAAATGCGTTATATCCAGGGAGATTGCTTTTCAAAAATATGCATATTAAGCCAAATTCCATACCAATATGTCTATATCAGGAGAAATTCATCTTGAATTTACTTGAGGACTTTTTAGAAAATCACAAACTGATATAGAAATGTTGAGAACTGAACTTAAGCTTGGGGGGGGGGGGAATGAAAAACAGTGAATTCAAAATCTTAACCAGCCCTGTTCTCCTAACCAGCTTGTTTGGACAAATTCATTGAAATAAGGCTATCAACGTCTACTGGGCATGATGACCATGATCTCCCTTCACTGTTGTAGGCAGTATACCTCTGAATACTAGTTGCTGGGACTCGCACATGAGTACAGACAGGGCCGGCCCATGCATGAGGCAAGGTGGGGTGGCCACCTCAAGCAGCAGGATCCACAGGGGCAGCAGATCTTGCCTACAAGGAGTGTTTCACCCACCACCGCTGCTGCAGTTGTAGTGATAACTGTGGTGTGCTCCTTGGAGACTGGATCTGCCATCTCCTTGGCACTCCACGCCTACAGCGGTCTCTTGGTGAACAGGAGGCACTACTGGTCTCCATCTCCAGATCTTTATTCATCCCTTCTACCCTGGCCAGAGGTGGGGAGCATTTTGTGATTCGCCTCAGGTGCCAAAATGTGTTGGGCTGGCCCTAGGTAGAGTGCTGTTCCACTCAGGTCCTGCTTGCAGGCTTCCTGTAGGCATCTTGGTTGGCCATTGTGAGGACAGGAAGCTGAACTGGATAAAGGTTTGAACGGATCCAGCAAGGCTGCTCTAACGTTCTTATGCCAACCCTTATCATACAAATGGGATCATCTTAATAGATGGTGCTGGTTGTGGGCAGGCCCTCAACCTGGTTCCCCCCACCCTGGTGTGGGCGGAGCTATCACCTTCACACAGGGGTGGCACCACAATCACCCAGGGCTATTGCCCAATCATGTCAAAGGGTGATAGTGGGGAAAAGTATAAAAGCAACAGCGCGACGTGTGCCAGGCTCCTGCTTCACACTGCTGAACACCCACCCACCCTTCCTTTAATTTAGATCCTTTGGCCTTGCTTTGGACTTTGGTTGGTTTCCCATCTTGAGTTGGGGGCCGGGTAGGAATTTTTTCATTTGGCAAATTGGCATGGGCCACTTGGTTTTTGCCTACCTCTTAGCAATCGTCACAACTTTCTAAGGTTTGGCGGTCAGGCATTGGCTTAAGGTGAATGGGGGAGGGCTGGTCAGCCATTGCCTGCCCCTTCAGTTTCAAGGGTTAAAGGAATCTGGGGCCTGGTTCCTGTCCAAAGTCCGCTGGAAGGGTGAGGGCCATGCCAGGCCTCTGGGAACACCAGGGGAGATGCAGGCGGGTTCCCCCGAAGCAATTTCCCTTTGGGTGGTTTACCCTTACAGACTTCCCACAAAGGGGACAGGAGTCAGATGTAGTCTTGCCAATGCCTAAGCCAATACCGCTCTCATTCCTGTAATCAATAAAGTTGAGGACCAAAAACCTTAAACAAAAAACTCATGCTGGTAGCTTCGAGAACACTGTCCAACCATCTTGTCCTCTGTCGTCCTCTTCTCCTTGTGCCCTCTATCATTCCCAACATCAGGGTCTTTTCCAGGGAGTCTTCTCTTCTCATGAGGTGGCCAAAGTATTGGAGCCTCAGCTTCAGGATCTGTCCTTCCAGTGAGCACTCAGGGCTGATTTCCTTCAGAATGGAGAGGTTTGATCTTCTTGCAGTCCATGGGACTCTCAAGAGTCTCCTCCAGCACCAGAATTCAAAAGCATCAATTCTTCGGCGATCAGCCTTCTTTATGGTCCAGCTTTCACTTCCATACATCACTACTGGGGAAACTATAGCTTTTACTATACGGACCTTTCTCAAAAGTTCTGGCAACATCTGAGCCAGATTTCCACTGAAGTCTTTTACCGAAGTCATCGCTGGCAGCTGTGGCAAGCATCCAGTGTGCACAAAACCTTCCCTGGGAGCAAAGGGAATGCTCCGTGTGTGAAATCCCATTGTGTGCAACAAACACTCTGCAGAACGCAAGGTTGGGCATACTCACTGGAGAGCTGCGGAAACGGAGTGTGGCTGATGTCCCCCTGAGGCTCTATTGTAGATCGTTTTTTGGTTGCTACTGAGATCTCCCAGGCTGCGTTTTTCCTGAGCCAGGATGCTAGCAAAACAAAACGCAGCCTTTCTGATGATGATAAAGCCACAGAGGGCTATCCTTTTCTTTTCTCAGAGAAAGGTAGCACCACTGTGTATTCAGCCGCTGTTGGATAGCTTGCAAGGTTGCACTGTTCTAGGCATATGCAGGGCTCTCTCTATCTGACAGGTTTGAAATGGAGCCGGTTTTCTCTTTCAGTAGCAGGGGAGAGCAATTGAAATGTACACTGGGATCTGCAATTTTTTTTTTTTAAAAGGCTGCTGATTTTGAATCAGAGAACACTTGGCTCACCATGTGTGCCTTATTAGCTTCAGGGACATTTTTTTAAAAAACAAAACAAAACCATGTTATTTCTCCCAAAGTGTAAAAGAATGTGGACAAAATCTAGGCTCCTTGCCTCTTTCCCCTGTTCTGCCCATATCACTACATTCAAATATGTTTGGGGGGTTCCAATTACTGGGCCCCAAAATAACGCAGCTGTCACTGTTTATGGCTGTATCCTAGAAGGGGGGCATCAGGATTCTGTATTTCTTTTGGTTGTGCTTGTTATGCCACTACACACACACACACACACACACACACACACACACAGTTACCTCACAGTGAGTAGTTGTGCTGGAGAAAACTAAGTGGAATCTCCCTGGACAATCTCTGACTAATTCAACAGCTACTCGTCAACACAGATTCCTAATTATAGTTCACTGAACAGCTCCTTTTGCACAAGGGATGAAGCAAGAACTGCATAGTTTTCATCTGAACAGTGATGGAAAACGATCATGAAAGCCAATTTGGAAGTCAACGGTTGTTTTGATTTAGAGAAATAGATTTCACAAGTTAGCCTGGCAAAGAAACTCTGTGTGGCCGTAAACGAACGAAAGTCCATTGTCCAGGTGGAATTTCCCTCGCCAGCTGCAGACTGAGTTAGGACTAAGCCCTAACACTCCACCCATGGTGAGAGTGTTTCATGAAAATTCACTTCCTGCAACACTCCCTCCCATTCTGGCAATAATTCCAGGGGTATCTGAAGAGGGCTGAAAATGCTCATTCAGAGTGATGGCAAGAAATAATACCCTCATTTGGCTTTGGCTTTTGGGTCTCATCATGTGAGCAAATCTGATTAGGGATAGACTGAGGAACCAAATTCCATTCTGTTTCAGTTTTGCTTGTGCTCAATCATAGGTCCCTTCCTTCCCATTTTGGATGGACATTTTATAAGAAAGCACAGGAAGTCTGCATTTAAATGGTACACATTATGTTACATAAAAGTTGCATTTTTCAGATACGATTCAAAGCATCCCCCCCCCCACAAGATATGCATTTTGGTATGCATTCCTTTAATGTAACATATATATTTTTGTGTGCATTTCCCGCACACTGAAACTACAACGCAAAATCCAGATAAAAGCATATTCTGTGTTGCATTCAAGTTCAGGAGCATCCGATCAGGTTGGTCCACTGCGAAAAGCAGGCCAAACAAATTCCTCTCCTATCCTAAAGTCTGGTTATGTGATGCTATCACTCTGGCTATATGATCCCTGACAAGCTGGAACCTATCAGTAATAAGATGCTGTCAGGGGTTCAGGAGCAGAGACACAGGAGGGGGAGCAAATGGAGAGTGAGGAGGAGGAATCCGAGTGGGGTGGAGGCAGTGACAGTGGCCAGAGTCATTCCACGAGCCTCTCCAGCGAATCGGAAGATTCACAGAAGGGAGCGCCGATGGCCAGGGCAAGGGGGGCTCCAGGGGGAAAACCCCAGGAGGAAGGGGCCAGCGGGGACTCCCTGAGCAGCAGTTGGAAATCAGGACCAGCTTCCCCACCAGAGCGCAGTAGGGAGGGGGAGTCCCAGGAATCGGGACCAGTGTTCTCACCACCAGCGAGAGGAGATGAGTCAGGTTTGACCACGCCCACATCGGAGAGCGGGGAAACGGTCAGGAGGAAGGTTACCGGCTGGGCGCGCGCGCCAAGTTCAAATGTACAGGCGAGCGGCACAGCAGGGAGCCCGGATAGGGAGCCAGGTCCTAAAGCCCGCCGGAAGGAAGGGCAAGACTCAGGGGGGTCAGCATCAGAAGAGTCCAGGAAGGAGGAAACCCCAGGGGGCAGAAGGACCCAGAGGAGGAAGCAACAGCGCAGGAGGTGGAGCCGGGCTAGGATCTTGAACTGATGCGGAAGGGATAGTGACTCAGAGGGGACTTCGCCGATCTAGAGTCTAGACGTAGGGCTGCGCGCTCTGGGGTTTGAAATGGAAACTAAACTTCAATAAAGACTTTTGTACATTACATCAACCGGGTGTTGGTCCTCTGTGAGCTGGGACCTAGAGGCAGTCCTGACAGATGCATTTATTTATTAAATGCACATAAGCAGCTACTTTGAGATACCAGGAATGAAAGAAGGGTACCTTGCAGAAGCATATGATTGCAACTCAATATTTCCTTCACCTACAAAAATCCAGCTTATTATTTAAAGTGGTGCAGTCGAAAATCAAATTTACCACCAACGCATCTGCCATTTATGAGAATTAGATCTCTGGGACGTGTGGCCCTTACATTAAACAGCTTGGAGTTAAATATAAGCACATATTTCCTCTTTTTTTACAATACTTTAATGGACATACAAATGAGATGATCCAGCCTGCTGAATGGTCCAAAAATGGCATTTGCTCCCCCCCCCCCCGGCACTGAAAGAGGCATTGATCAGCAAAGACTCCCTGGAGCCAAGCTTTCTCTCTCCATATTTCTGCTCCCTTCCTCACCCTCAGCTCATATGTTCTGCAAGGATTAAAAAGGAAGAAGGGAAATCACAATTTGATGAAAGCTCTCCAGGCCTGCAGAGTGTTTTCTCTTGGCAGCTCCAGACTTTCCTTTTGGTCGTGTTCTGACTGTGCTCATTTTGGCTGTCCTAGCCATCTTGAATAATCACTCCTCTTTGACTCCCTCCTCCTCCTCAGCTTCCTGTTTGTTCACAAAGATTGTGTACAAGGACTTTCTGATCTCATCTGGTTCCTATTTAAGCTCTTATGCAACACCACTCAAGCCTAGGAGCCTCTCGTGGGTTGAACACCCAGAGGAGTAAAATCATTCCAAAGAAGGAAAAGCCTGGCCTGAGTCATCTAGCACTGGGCTGGTGGTCTAGAAGCAAATTGGGATTGCCAGTTTAAGTTTGTGTGTCCTTTTTAATTGATTTTTTTAAAAAAATGCCATTTTATCAAGGAAAGGAAAAAGAGGAGAAGAGGAAATACAATTTTAAAAGACAGAGAGAGAAGAGGGAAAACACACACACACAGTCACACAAACACAAAAACGCATTGCAATTATATCCCACTTCCCCCCTTATTTAATCCCTAAACCAACCATGTGAGGTAGGTCAGGCTGGGACTGGCCCAAGGTTCAAGTGGGGATTTGAACGCAGGTATCCCAGCTCCTAGCAATGACAAACCTAGACAGCATCTTAAAAAGCAGAGACATCACCTTGCCAACAAAGGTCCAAATAGTTAAAGCTATGGTTAAAGCCAGCATCCTGCTCCCACAGTGGCCAACCAGCACTCCAATGGGAAGCCAAGTGCAATGGCACTCTCCCCAACTGTGATTTCCAGAAACTGGAATTCAGAGGCATACTGCATCCAACAGTGGAGTGTGATCATTTGTCTAATCCCCTTTCAAAACCATCTAAGGTGACACCATCAGCACAACTTAATCACTGGGTGATGGCCCACGGTGTTTGGTAAGTGAATGGGGTGTGTGCTCTTGGGATCTGGGTGGGGGGCATTGTGCCTGAGTGCCCCCTCAAAAGTGGTAGTAGTAGAAGAAGAAGAAGAAGAAGAAGAAGAAGAAGAAGAAGAAGAAGAGGAGTTTGGATTTGATATCCCGCCTTTCACTCCCTTTAAGAAGTCTTAAAGCGGCTAACATTCTCCTTTCCCTTCCTCCCCCACAACAAACACTCTGTGAAGTGAGTGGGGCTGAGAGACTTCAGAGAAGTGTGACTAGCCCAAGGTCACCCAGCAGCTGCATGTGGAGCCTGGCAAAGTGATCTAGAGCCTGGCAAAGTGATCTAGAAAGCCTGAACTTCTCTGGCAATTCCAAAGCTTCCAGAGCTGGAAAAAAATATATCTCATCCCAGCATCAAAGCTAAACTCTCCAATCCAACAAAGGCGGGGAGTAAGATAATAGAAACATAGACTTGTAGAGTTGGAAGATACCCCAAGGGGGGGGGGTCTCGTCCAACCCCCTGCAATGCAGGAATCTCAACTAAAGCATCCATGACAGATGGCCATTCAACCTCTGCTTAAAAACCTCCAAGGAAGAAGATTCCACCACCTCCTGGGAGAGTCCATTCCACCATCAAACAGCTCTTACTGTCAGAACATTTTTTTCCGTATGTTCCATTGAAATCTCCTTTCTTGTAACTTGAAGCCATTGATTCAAGTCCTACCCTCCAGAGCAGGAGAAAAGAAGCTTGTTCCCTCTTCCATGTGACATTCCTTTGGATATTTGAAGATGGTTATCATATCTCCTCTCAGCTTCCTCTTTTCCAGGCTAAACATACCCAGCTCCTTCAACCATTCCTCATAAGGCTCGGTTTCGAGACCCTTGATCATTTTAGTTGCCCTCCTCCGCAGACATCCCAACTTGTCAATATGCTTCTTAAATTGAAGGATAGTTGACTATGAAACCTATGGGTGGCTGGGTGGCAATTGCAGCCTTATTAAACCCCCAAGTGGCCAATTAGGTGGCTAGGATTGCCAGATGAGCCCTCTCTGGCTGGTTGGAAGCAGAACACCAGCCTTGATGTGTCTTTGATGTCACTCAGCAGGTCAGCTCCTACAGCCTCCATGCTCTCCAGCCATCTTGACAGCTCCTTGACGGGTGTGTAATACAAAACAAACACAGGGGCCAGTGTGTTCTCTGGCCTATTAGTGCTATTTTGCCTTTCGGTTCTATTGACATTTAAACAGAAATAGGAAATTCTAGGAAGTCTATAGAACTATCTGCAATCATGTTGGATTGCATGAACACAAAGCTCCTCTGCCAACAAAAGAACAATTGAGAGTTTATTTGCTGCTGACAGAGAATTTAAATAATCAGAGCACATCTCAGGGGAAACGTGTGACTTTCCAGTGTGCTGGCTGCTCGGGCTTCCATTCTTTTAGTTCATTTATGCAATGCAAAGCTGAGAAGGGGGAAAAAAACACATGTGGAAGGGCAGAATCTATAGCCTTCCAGATGTTGCAAGACTCCAACCCTTAGCAGTCCCAATCAATAATCAGGGATGATGGGAGTTGTAGTAAAAGAACAGGTTCTGCATCCCTGGATAAGACAGTTTGCCACTCAATGCACCTCCCATTCCTGCTCCCTGTGTCCCAAGTCCCCTACAAAAAGAAATCCCACAGCAAAAGTCTTATCCCTCCTCCCAGCCAAATGATAATTAAACTGACTCATCCATTCCTTCCAGTAGCACCTTAAAGACCAACTAAGTCAGTTCTTGGTATGAGCTTTCGTGTGCATGCACACTTCTTCAGATTCGTATCTGAAGAAGTGTGCATGCACACGAAAGCTCATACCAAGAACTGACTTAGTTGGTCTTTAAGGTGCTACTGGAAGGAATTTTTTTTGTTTTGACTATGGCAGACCAACACGGCTACCTATCTGTAACTGACTCATCCATGCTTGACTTGGCAGATGCATGCCTTACTATGTCGGCCTGGGGATAGGGCAATTGGTTTAGAGACAGGCTCAAAGGGAAAAGTGAGGCTTCTAGTGATGGGAGAAGGTAGAGGTAATTGAAAGGGAAAAGGAAGCCACTTTCTACTGGGCTTGTAGACAACATGACTGGTGTTGGGGGGCGGGCAGGACGACGCAGGGATCGCCAACTGGCACACGGGCTGCAGTCCCACTTGGCCAACCCTTGTTGGGTGGCACCACACCCACACACCATGCAAACACAGAGGTGCTGACCCACAAAGGAGGCAGGCAGGTAGTGTTTGGCTGAGGAGAGATTGGAGTTGGTTGAGGGACTGTGTGGTGATCACACAGGGCCCCCGGACGTTTGACGGTCTATTGACCCTGTGCCACCACTGTGATTGCTTTCTTCACTGCCATCAACCCGTTTCTCCTCATGGGTACACACAGAGTCCAGTCAGTTGTTAACGTTAACAAATAATCAAGTTTATTTTTAGGCATGGACAAGCTTATGGTTTCAGTTAATTTTTCTTGGCAATTTCTTAATCTTAGTTCCTTAACTGTCCTATGTGTTCCTAACAACTTCAAACTGATTATCCCAACTAACTAACTATCTGACTCCACCTAATAATTCCTCTCACTCTCTCACCACACAACTCGACCAACCCACAGACTATTATCCTCCCTCCTCTTTCTTCAACTCCCAACTCTCAACTGACTTTCACCCCACTCTCCCTCTAACCCTTACTTCTCCTATCAGCTTCCACTGGCCAATCACATCACACTCATTTTAACCCTTTCCTTATGACCCACCTAGGAGGCAAATGCCACAGACTGCCTCCCTTTGCCCTAATGGACCAGCCATCTCTGAAGACAAAGCAATGGGAGACAGAAAACTAGCAGAGAATAGAATAGAATAGAACAGAACAGAATAGGGGAGGGGAGAGGAGAGGAGAGGAGAGGAGATAAAAATCCCTACCAAATTCTGTTTCATAATTTGGGGAAAATCAGAGCAGTTCCAAGGAGCTAGGCCAACATTTGTTAAAGCCCATATGGGTGTTCCAGATTCAGCCAAATTTATCATTTTGGGTGGAAATGAGTTGGCCTCGTCAACAAATTCCACAATGCCTAAATCCCATTCTGGTTGCTGCATGATAAATGTTGGAATCGAGACAATTAGAAAGGAATTTATTATGGATCGTTCGATGGGTCAGTAATTAAAAGCAGCTACGATCTATCAAAAAGCAGCTATGCAAAACAAAACTTAAGTGAAGTATGTTTCTCCAACTAGGAATTCTGAGAAATATTTCCCATGCTGACAACATTGCATTTGTTGCGACACCATTCCCCATCCCACCCTGTTGCATTTTCAGAAGCCAGTTTCTGAACTTTTGTCACACACATATAATGCAGCAGAATATGGGAGGGAATAGAAACATTGCGGAGGTAAAGCTGGGAAGCTGGGAAGTCCCCTTGTTCATTTTGCAAGAGAAACATATATTGAAATTGAAGTTAATGTGTTTTAAGTTTTCAAAACTGAATTAAAAATTGTTATGTAGAAAACTGGAGATTTGCATATTGCCCACAGCTAACCTGGCCAATCCAATGCATTTCCTTGAAGTTCAACAGATGTGGAGTCAGGATCTGATCAGCTCACGAATGGCAGAGTGCCCCCACTCCATTCCAGCCACTCTGAACTGTCCAAAGAGCAGCTGGATGCGAGAAATAAATGGATAAAATAAATCATCAGGTAGAACTGTTGAGATCCTAGAATCTTGGCCAAGTGTCTAGACAATAAATTTCTGCACCTTCCATGCGTCCCCTTGGCAACACTTAGCAAAAGTGCTAACACTTAGCAAAAGTAGATGGCCTTCAGGACCCTGCAATTTTATGATTTGAGGGGGGCCTGTGAACAGTATAAGAGTGGAAACATTGTAAATGGCTTACAGAGCTGTAAACTCAGACGGCGCTTACTTTTACTGGATTTTTAAAGGTCTTAAAAGCCATTTAAAGTGCTCAGCGGGGTTTTTAGAGGGAAGCATTCTTTCAGGGCTCTGCTACCTCAGCATGAGCACCTGAACAGCTTTTAAATGGGTACCTTTGGTGGACAGAACTTCTCAGAGTGCTTTGGGGCAAGACCTAATACCTTCAGAGTCCCTTTCTACAAGGGTTCCTTTGGTTTCATGGATGCAAACATGCCCTTCGAAGTAGAATTGTTGAAACAGGTTTGGAGAAGAGAGGTGTCTATCCCTCACACAAATAATATTCGATCTCAATAAGATGAATAAGAAGAGTTTGGATTTGATATCCCGCCTTTCACTCCCCTTCAGGAGTCTCAAAGCGGCTAACATTCTCCTTTCCCTTCCTCCCCCACAACAAACACTCTGTGAGGTGAGTGGGGCTGAGAGACTTCAGAGAAGTGTGGCTGGCCCAAGGTCACCCAGCAGCTGCATGTGGAGGAGCAGGGAAGCGAACCCGGTTCCCCAGATTACAAGACTACCGCTCTTAACCACTACACCACACTGGCTCTCACTTAAATTAAGATGCTTAAATTAAGGTAGGTAGCCGTGTTGGTCTGACTTAAATTAAATTAGGCATGTTTGCTCTTAAAAAGAAAGAAATGGACACTTAAGAAACTTGATAAATTAAACTATTCTTAAGTTCATTCTAAAGTCCTACAGATGTCTAGACAATCTGCTCAAAGGCCCTTCTAGTCTGGAACCTTCTGCCACAAAATCCAGTGCAAAGGTCTACTATTAATAATAATAATAATAATAATAATAATCTTTTATTTATACCCCGCCCTCCCCAGCCAAGGCCGGGCTCAGAGCGGCTTACAAGCAATAATAAAAACAAGATGAATGATTACAACTTAAAAACAAAAATAAAATACAACATTAAAATAATGGAACATTAAAATATTAAAATGTAGCCTCATCGCGGGAGGAGAAGGAAAAGAAAGAAAGAGGAAAAAAAGAGAGAGAGAGAGAGGGAGGGAATCAAATTATGAGGAATGTAGGAAGCCGCCTCATCAGAATATTGGTCCATGTAGCTCAGCACTGTCAACATGGACTCTCCAGGGTTACAGACAAGGTTTCCGTTTCGTAGCCTGACATGACAATGCCAAGGATTGAACCTGCGATCTTCCTCAGGCTAAGCAGAAGCTCTGCCACTGAGCTATGACACTGCCACTGGTCTGAGGAGGAGTGGGGGATAGCCAAGGACAGAACATTGCTTTATGAGAGCAACCATTTCAGTTCTTCCAAAGATAAACTGTGGCATGCTGGATTTGACTGGCTTTGGTATTTAAGGATCAGCGATTACCTAGAGCGTTAAGTCAGCTTTTATCCCGCTCACATTGACCTAATTGCTAAGGCATTCTCAAAGGTCCCCTGCCTGCCATCTCCAATGGTTCCACCTCACCCCGCTCAAACTTTCACGGTAGGGTAAGCCAACTAACAAGACAAGTCCATTTTGTGTCTCTAATCCAGCTATTTTCATAAAATAAAGTTCTTTGATTTCCCCCCCTCAGAACCATAAAACAAAAGCTTCTGGTGAGTGTGTGTGTGTGGCATCATGTCACTTTTGCTGCTATCTGTCGGCGACATTTAGCAACTGCCAATTTGAGAGAGAGGAGAAAGTCACGGGTTGCTGGAAGTTGGCGGGGATATGAAAAGATTGCCCAGCCACACAGAACGGTTTTTGCGAAGTCCTTGGGATAAAATATTACTGTGTGATTTGAGAGCAATAGTTTTCCAGACCTCATATTCCTGCAGACAAGGACTTTCTTTTCTATTTTTTTTTTAAATATTTTTTATTACTTTTTAGAAATACAGAAATACAGAAAAAAGAATAAAGAGTAGTTATAAGAGAATAAGATAGAAAAATAACAAATTTCCATATTCTTTTTCCATCTAATCTATAGGACTTCCCCACATCCTCCGAACCCTGCGTTCTCTGTCTTATAAAGCATCAGCAATTTGTTAACTTATTTCAAAACTTATTGTAACTTCCATTTTATCATGTTCCCTATTTTCACTTTTACTGTAACTCAATTCTTATATGTTTTATATTAAACACAATAAAGTTGTTTCATTATTTTACCTCTGGATTCTTGTGTCTTAATTTTCATTTCATTAACTTACATTTGCTGAAGCTAGAATTTCCTGAAAGGTGCATTTTTTAACATTCATACAGCTTATAGTGTTTTTTCAAATAGTCCTTAAACTTTTCCCAGTCCTCCTCCGTTGTTTCTTCTCCCACGTCTCGGATTCTGCCAGTCATTTCAGCCAGTTCCATATAGTCCATCAACTGCGATTGCCATTCCTCCAGCGTGGGTAAATCTTGTGTCTTCCAATATTTTGCAATCAGGATCCTTGCTGCTGTGGTAGCATACATGAAAAAGGTTCTGTCCTTCTTAAGCACTCTCTGGTCCACCATGCCCAGAAGGAAGGCCTCTGGTTTTTTAGGTAAGGTAAATCTCAGTACCTTTTTTAGTTCATTATGGATCATTTCCCAGAAGGCCTTCACTTTCGGGCAGGTCCACCAGAGATGAAAGAATGTCCCTTCCGCCTCTCCACATTTCCAACATTTGTTGTCAGACAGATGATATATCTTGGCTAATTTGACTGGGGTCATGTACCACCGGTATACCATTTTCATAATATTTTCCTTCAAGGCAGTGCATGCCGTGAATTTCAAACCGGTGTTCCATAACCTTTCCCAGTCTGCAAACATAATGTTATGTCCCACATCCTGAGCCCATTTTATCATAGCGGATTTGACTGTCTCATCCTGTGTATTCCACTTAAGCAACAAGTTATACATTCTCGAAAGTAGCTTACTTTTTGGCTCTAACAATTCAGTCTCTAGTTTCGATTTTTCCACCTGGAATCCAACTTTTTTGTCTATTTTAAATACCTCTTGAATTTGCGCATAGTGCAGCCAATCTCGTACCTTAGTTTTCAATTTCTCCAAGCTTAGCAGCCTCCAATTGTCTCCAGTTTTTTCAATTATTTCCCAATATTTAGGCCAATGGGCCTCCATGTTGGGTCTCTTACGTGCCTTGGCCTCCACCGGTGAGAGCCACCTCAGAGTTTTACTCTCCAATAAGTCTTTGTATTTTATCCAGACCCTCCAGATTGCTCTTCTGACAATATGGTTTTTAAACAATTTGTGCACTTTAGCCTTGTCATACCACAAATATGCATGCCACCCAAACGCATTGTCAAACCCTTCCAGATCCAGGACGTCAGTGTTCTCCAATAAAATCCAATCTTTCAACCAGCAGAAGGCAGCAGATTCATAATATAGCCTCAAGTCTGGCAGGGCAAATCCCCCTCTTTCTTTCGCATCAGTTAATATCTTAAATTTTATTCGGGGCTTTTTGCCCTGCCAAACGAACTTAGAGATATCCTTCTGCCACTTTCCAAAACATTCCACCTTGTCCACGATCTGTAGGGCCTGAAACAAAAATAACATTTTCGGCAATACATTCATCTTTACAGCAGCTATTCGGCCTAACAAGGAAAGTTTCAATCTTGACCATATTTCCAAGTCTCTTTTAATTTCTGACCAACATTTCTCATAGTTATCTTTAAACAAATTCAAATTTTTGGAGGTCAAGTACACCCCTAGGTATTTTACCTTTTTAACCACATTCAGCTCCGTTTCTTTGGAGAACTCATCTGTTTCTGTAACTGTCAAATTTTTTGCTAAAACCTTAGTTTTTTGCTTATTTAACTTAAACCCCGCCACCCGACCAAAATCAGAAATTAATTCTAACACTCTTTTAGTGCTGGAGACTGGTTCCTGAAGTGTTAATACCAAGTCATCTGCAAATGCTTTCAATTTGTATTGTTTCACTCCGACCTCGATTCCCTGAGCCAACCGGTCCTTTCTAATCATATTTAGCAACACCTCCAGAACTGAAATGAACAATAGGGGGGATAGAGGGCACCCCTGTCGTGTCCCTTTTTCAATTTTAAACTCCTCTGTCACCACATTGTTTACTATCAATTTAGCTTTTTGTTCTGTATAGATTGCTTCTATACCATTTTCGAACCCCCGCCCCACTCCCATCCCTTCCAAATTCTTCTTCATAAACATCCAAGAAATATTATCAAAGGCCTTCTCTGCATCAACAAAGATCAAAACCGCTCTCGTGTTCAGATTTGTTTGTAGAAGTTCCAAAATGTCAATGATGTTTCTTGTGTTATCAAACAAATGCCTACCAGGGAGAAAGCCAGCCTGGTCCTTGTGAATCACTTCATTTAGTACTTTTTTAAGTCTATTTGCCAAAATATCAGCAAAAATTTTGTAATCCACATTTAGGAGTGAAATGGGGCGGTAGTTCTTAAGTTGGGTCTTTTCAGTCTCTGATTTAGGTATCAATGTGATGAAAGCTTCTTTCCACGTTTCCGGTGCCCTCCTTCCCTCCATTATCTGGTTACAAACCTCCATCAAAGGTTGTATCAAATCGTCCTTTAAAACTTTATAATATTTGGAGGTTAAGCCATCCGGGCCTGGAGACTTGCCAAGTTGAAGATTTTGAATGGCACTTTCAATTTCTTGCTGTGTAATGTTACAGTTCAGGTTTGTTCTCATTTCCAGGGGTATTTTTTGTAATCCATTAGTTTTAAGAAATTGATCCACCTCTGGGGCTTTTTGCGGCCCTTGTGTATAAAGTTCTTTGAAGTACCTCTGGAAGCACTTTCTGATTTCCTCGGGTTTCTGAACCATTCTCCCTTCGATCTCTAGATTTGTAACCGTATTAAGCTTTTGTCTCTTTTTCAACTGCCAGGCTAGCAGTTTCCCACACTTATTCGCCGATTCGAAGGATCTTTGTTTCATTTGTTTAATTTTCCATTCCACCTCTTGGTTTATCAATTTTGAATATTGCGCCTGGAAAAATTTCACTTCTCTTAACACATCCTTCGACTTAGGCCTAGATCTTAATTTTTTCTCTCCTTCTCTTATTTTCTCCAATATCTTCTCCTTCTTTTCATTCCAGAGCCTTTTCTTAATTGTGTTTTGTTGTATTAGAAACCCTCTCATAACTGCCTTACTTGCGTCCCAGATTGTTCTTTTTTCCACGGTGGTATTCAAATTTATCTCAAAATAGTCCTTTAGAGTTTTTTGGGCCTTCTTCACAATCTCCTGATCTCTTAATAAGGTGTCATTCATTTTCCATCTAAAGGAGCCGGTTGTATTAAGTCTCAATTCCACTTTCAAAGCATTATGGTCGGAGCAGGTTTTTGGGCAGATTTCCACTTTTCTAGTCTTAGGTGCCAGTCCTCTAGTTGTCCATATTTGGTCGATTCGTGTCCATGTCAGATGAGCTTCAGAAAAGAAAGTCCCTTCTTTCCCTAGAGGGTTCTTAACCCTCCAGATGAAGGACTTTCTTTTCTAGATTGTTTTTCTCTTGAAAGCAAAGCTTAGCCTGCGCTGAAAGGATGTGTGGATTTTCTGCAGTGGGTGGTAGTGAAAGCTGTTTCACTTGTGGGCCTCATTTCCTTCTGGGAGAACTCCTAGCAGGATACATGCCAGTGGATGGAAACAAAAGTGAACATATTAGCTCTGTAGAGTAGTAATAATAATATTATTATTATTATTATTATTATTATTATTATTATTATTATACCCCGCTCATCTGGCTGGGTTCCCCCAGCCGCTCTGCATGGCTCTCAACAGAATATTAAAAACACAACAAAACATCAAACATTAAAAAAATTCCCCAAACCGGGTTGCCTTCAGATGTCTTCTAAAAGTCAGATAGTTGTTTATTTCCTTGACATCTGATATGAGGGCGTTCCTCAGGGCGGGTGCAACTATTGAAAAGGCCCTCTGCCTGTTTCCCTGTAACTTGGCTTCTCGCAGTGAGGGAACTGCCAGAAGGCCCTCAGAGCTGGACCTCAGTATCCGGGCTGAACGATGGGGGTGGAGATGCTCCTTCAGGTATTCAGAGTATTTTCTACACACAGCTTCTCTACTCAGGTAAGCAAGAGGCATGATTAAAGCTCAAGGAGACAGTCTAGCCAATAAAAACACTCATGGAAGACATGAAATAGGGAAAGTGAGAGGAGCGGCTTGAGTAGAAGGGTGAGTGGATGACAAAGAGTATGGGCCAAATCAGAGACCTGAGCCTGCTCTGGCTCCAGATGTGGGGATTACCTTGTTGTCTTCAGCTGGGCCATCACTTACAGCTGCTCCACTACCGGTTTGGTCAGGGGAGGCTGAGGCACTCCCTGGGTCTAGTAATCCACTGATGTCTCCCGAGCTGCAGAGACTCAGGTCTGAGAGAAGGAGAGACCTGAGTACTGGCAGGAGAAGTGCTCGCCTTTGGGCGAGACAGGGAGGTGAGTCGCTGGGGGATCAGGACCAGCCGTTACCCCGACAAAGATAAAAGGCTGTCGGACCCCACCCCAGGTTGTGTGAGCAACACTGCTGTATGCTAGATCCTGCCTGAGACCCTGTACCTGTCCTTGCCTGGTTTCCTGCCTCGTGTCCTGCCTTGGCCCTGTCAGACTGTCTCCCAGCAGAACCTTCAGATACTAGACCGGTCGTGGACTGTGTTTCATGGGATACCCCTTGGCCCAGTACCACACCCTGCTGGCTGGATGAGCCTCCTGGGTCACTGCCAGGGAGGAGCAGCTGCAAAGCCGGGCATGGTTTCTTCCACACCACATTATCCTAATGTGGCCCCTCAAGCTACTCTACATGAATCAAATCGCATAGAATGAGTCCAGGACTCAGAGAAGCTTTTAACTCCTACAGAATATCTAGCGTCTCTGTCCAATTTCCTGTGTGGATTTGTGTGGAGAAACTCTATCGCACAGCATTGCCTTGGAGATCACGGCTGAATGACAGCTTTTTTGTTTGCTTAAGGGCTGGCGGATCTTAAATTACGGAGAGAAAGGGCAAGATGGCATTTCTTCCTTAGAGAGAGTCCAATAAATAATAGGAATCCAGCACGAGAGCTGCACTTGAGAGAACATGATGCGCCCCACCCCATATTCAGAGAAGGAAGCTTGGAGGGCCGCGAGAAATAAAAGCAATGCTTACCCATATATGTATTGTGCCTTCAGGTGTTCAAAGTGGTTTGTGTGCACTATCTACCTGCAATCCTTTTGAAGGCTGCATTCCCCACTAGGCAATTTTTTAGAGTGGGTGGTGGGGTCACATGTGGAGGGGGGGAGAAAAACAAGATTGAACAAGAAATGTGACTCTTAAAATAAGCTACATCCCAGCTGTGTGTACATAAGAGCTCTCTATATCTATATACTGTGGTACCTTGGTTCACAAACTGAATCTGTTCCATAAGTCCATTCCAAAATGAAAGCGTTCCAAAACCAAGGTGCGCTTTCCCATAGAAAGTCATGCAAAATGGATTCATCCATTCCAGACTTTTAAAAACAACCCCTAAGACAGCAACTTAACATGAATTTTGCTACCCAACGAGACCATTGATCCATAAAATGAAAGCAATAAACAATGTACTGCAGTCATACAATCAATCAAACAAACAAACAGTAGCTGAACTGGGTTCTACAGAGTCACAAAAGAAAAAGAGCTGCAAAAACAAAAACGCAAAATAAATAGCAAAAACAGACAAACCTCAGCGTAACACTCGAAATGGAAGTGCGGCATTCAAATTGGAAGTGTAACACTCAAACCGGAGCACGTTCAAGCTTCTGGAAAAAGTTTGCAAACCAGAGCACTTAGTTCTGGGTTTGAACTGTTTGGGTTCCAAATTGTTTGAGTACCAAGGCGTTTGAGAACCAAGGTACCACTGTAATCTATATCTATATCTATGTATATCGAGAAAGAATATGGCCTGAGGAAACTCCCAGTGGAGAAACAGAGACTCCCCAGATTTTTGGGTCTCCATCCTTTTCAAAAGGTAAATATGAGTTCTGTTCCTCCATGTTACATATGTAGGACCACAAGGTTGAGGATATCTGAAATATCTCAAGGGCTGTCACATGGAAGATGGAGCAAGCTTGTTTTCTCCTGCTCCGGAGGGTAGGACCCGAATCAATAGCTTCTAGGATTCTAGGATATGGGATGCTTACCTAAGAACACCTCACAATTTCAAGGCAGAGGTGAGATTTGAACTAGCAACCTCCTGATACATCATTCAGGTACCACCTGCACTATGCAGTATCATAATTTATTATCACTTCATTGGTTGAACTAATCAGCCACCTTTTAGAAAAAGAAAAACAACTCAAAGCAAGACAGCAAAAAAATACAAAAATACACATGCATTAAAACCAGCATAAAAGCAGAGAGAAATAAATCTAATTTTTAAAGCAGCCATGTCTTCCCCCAAAGAACCCTGGGAACTGTAGTTTGTTAAGGGGTCAGAGAGTTGTGGGGAGACCCCTATCCCACCTCTCAGAGCTATAATCCCCGGAGTGGTTTAACAGTCAGTCCCTCTTCCCAGGGAACTCTGGGAATTGTAGCTTTGTGAGAGGAAGAGGGGTCTTCCCACAACTCTCTGACCCCTTAACAAACTACAGTTCCCAGGGTTCTTTGGGGGAAGCCAGGACTGTTTAAAGTGGTATGATAAAGAATTAAATGTAAAGGGGTTTCTTAAACACTACACCACCAGCTCCTGATCACAACTAATTTGCAAACATACTCATCTCAGAGCCAATTCCCATGTTGTTTGTTGATGTGAGGGCAACTGGAGTGGATTTTGAGCGGATTTGGCCTTGAGATCAACACATGTACAGCATGTCACACTTTAAACATTATATCATTTGTTCTAGACCTTTAAAGTGGTAAACCGCCTCAGGTACCTTGCCAAAAATTTGGTATATAAATGCAACAAATGGGAAAATAAATAAAAGGTTTTGCCATTGCCAATTTGTTTATATACTACATTTCCCACAAGTAAGCCTGTGCTCAAAGCAGTTTTCTGAAAATCAAAAGCTAAATACAGTATTTAAGCAACTTTCTTATGAAAGTCTCTAGGGCTGGGGGGTAGTGTAACTATGGAGTGCCTCTCTCCACACAATTCTTCCTCTGGAAACAGAATTTCCAATGGAACTAAAAGTATGTATGTATGTTTTGGGACTGGAATTAAATGTTGGGATGTGGGTGGGTGGGCGGACTATATTGCATTCATCATTCAAATCTTGCAGATCTTAAAAATTGCCCTGTTGCATCAGACCAAATATCCATATCCAACCCAGTATTCTGTTTCTGACAGTGGCCAGCCAGAAACTTGTTGCCTCTGATCTAGAGAGGACATAATTTCCCTCTATTCCATTCCTTTATTGTCCTTCTTGTTTGCTCAGCCCTGCATTCCACTCCTTCTGAACTTCAGGCCTCTGAAATTCATTCCAGAAATGGAGCAGGTTCTGTATGCAATAAATCTCATTTTCTCCCATTTATTTGTGGCTCTCCTTCTTTCGTTTGATCCTCCTCTGCACTGCTGCCAGGCAAGTACATATGGATTTTACACTGCCCCCTCTCCAACGCAAACCCCTACAATCTTGATTTGATCATACAAATGATTGCAACGCCAAGATTGATTGGGGGTGGTGCCCACATGAGCTCCTGGAAGCGAGGAAGGGTTGTAGCTCCAGGTTGGAATTCAGGTTGGTTTGAATGCAGAAAGTCCCAAGTTTGATCTTTTGCCTCCCCAGATAAGGCTGGGGAAAACATTCCCATCTGAAAGCCTGGAGAACTTCTGTTGTGCAAGGCAAACCAGCCTTTCCCAACATTGTTGCTGTTTAGTCGTTTAGTTGTGTCTGACTCTTCATGACCCCATGGACCAGAGCACGCCAGGCATTCCTGTCTTCCACTGCCTCCCGCAGTTTGGTCAAACTCATGCTGGTGGCTTCGA
The DNA here is from genome assembly GCF_964106915.1 of Podarcis gaigeae. Classification (NCBI taxonomy): domain Eukaryota; kingdom Metazoa; phylum Chordata; class Lepidosauria; order Squamata; family Lacertidae; genus Podarcis; species Podarcis gaigeae. Next base: position 10,341,277 of record NC_139686.1, on the reverse strand, counting down.
GAACACCAACCAACCATCTCGCCCTCTGTTGTCCCCTTCTCCTTGTGCCCTCCATCTTTCCCAACATCAGGGTCTTTTCCAGGGAGTCTTCTCTTCTCATGAGGTGGCCAAAGTACTGGAGCCTCAGTTTCACGATCTGTCCTTCCAGTGAGCACTCAGGGCTGATTTCCTGCAGAATAGATAGGTTTGATCTTCTTGCAGTCCATGGGACTCTCAAGAGTCTTCTCCTGTTGTGGACTACCCGTCCTGGCCAGCTTGGTCAACAATCAAAGGTGATGTGAACTCTAGTCCAAAACCTCTGAAGAGCATCAGGTTGGGGAAAGCATCCGTCTTTGGGCATCCGTTTGTCTTGAGAGACAATGGAGTACACCTTCAGGGGTGAAGTCAAACCACTGAATTAGCAGCACCAAAGTGAGCTCCCCAGGGCGCAAGCCTGGGCAGTGTGTATGGAAGTCCTGGGCTGCCCAGATGACAAGACACAGTGCGAAGCACCGGAATTAGCTCAGAGTGTAATATGAGCTCTTCCGTTTGTGCCTGTCCATGGAAGTGCAGGAAGTGTTTGCCACTAGACTGCTGGAGTTTGAAGAGAGCAGTCATGTTTTTTGTAATGCTGCAAAGACAGAAATGAAGGCATGTAAATACGTTTCTGTCTATCTCTTTCCCCTGTCTGGGGGGGCAGGAAAGAGGGGGGGTGTTCTTCTCACGTTTGAGAAGAATCGCCTATCTCGACCTAGCCTGAAGCTTGCTGGGGAACGCAGCCAGGGAGGTCAACAGGGAATCATGCCGGGTGCCTGGGAGAGTTGCCAGTTTCTCCTGATAAAGGCTTGATTTCCGACACTACCTTCCCAGGTTGATGAACCCCATTTGCCCCTCATTTCTCTCTGCTGCTCTTGCAGAAATCACCTTATCTGTTGGACCCACTATTGGTCTCATCTGCCCAATCCACCAGAGCTTGTCTATGCATGCAAAGGAAGTCCGTAACTCACTGAGGATTTGAGACCCATTAGCTACCCTCACCTGGTTTGGCTGCCTGGTCAAAGCTGTTCCCGGAGTGTGGCCTCTGTCTCATGCTGACAGCTTCCATGAGCCACAGGTGAGAGCTGAGTGCAGGGTGGTGACCAAAGATGGACAAACTGCCCCAGAAGGAGCACGGTGTGTGTTCAACCCTCCACCCCAGAAAGCTGGTGTAGACAGTACAGATTTAGACAGGCCAATGGTTCAGCTCAGTGCAGGAGGGCTTCCTATGTTCCTTGAAGGACGAAAATTTGCAGGTCCATGTTTCTACACCATGGGGGAGGTATATTGCTTGCTTGGGGAAATCAGGGGGAAACTACAGGGCATGTGAGGACAGTGCCAACTTCCTTCAATGTTCAGGAAGTTCTGTTTTGAGGCATATATTTTTCTTCAATGGCTCATTTGCAATCCCCACCACCACCTTTTTAAAAATGTTTCCTTTTGTACTGTTCAGACCAGAGCTTTCTTATTGTGACAGATGACAGAACTCCTAGCATCCAAACCTATTTAAAAACGAAGATGCTAAGAACAGCTGCAGAAACAGCTTTGTACTCCCACCTACCATTCCCCTCCCCTTCCCAATGATGGCTGGATTCCGCGTTGCTCTCGGAAGGATGTGCAAGACTGCCACCTACCATTGCTTGCTGGGAAAGCAGAGGAAGCTGCCTTAGATCCTGTGTCAAATCACTGGTCCCTCTGGTTCAGTACTGTCAACACTAACTGGCAGCCATTGTCTGGGGTTTCGTGTAGGAGGTCTCTCCCAGTCCTCCTAATGATGCTTGAGATTAAACCCTATGCCTTCTGCATGCAAAGCAGATGTCCTGCCACTGAGTCTGCTTTGTGATGCACATCTCTGAAGCCTTCTCTGAGTAATTTTCGGAGCTAGCCATCAACCACCAATTGAAGGGGGACCCTGCTTCGATCTGATCCAAGCCTTTAGGAGCAGCTGCCTTGGCCAAGTGGCCAGAGCTGAACTGTGGTGGTCGTGTTCTCCCTGAAGGAGCTGGCTGGCTGGCTAGCTAAAGGTCTTTTGCCTTATTCTGCAGCCTTTGACTTCAAAGAAGGAGAGGGTGGGGAAATACTGTAAGGTTTGAGGAAGAGAATTGTGCCAGGGCTGTGCCATTTGGCCTGGAGGGTCCTGTGGAAGATACTGATGCCTTCCTCCTTTGAGGAAGTAGCCTGAATCTCGTCCCCGTTCAAGTCCCCTGCAAGATCCCTGGGTTGCGGGTTTTGACCCCCACAATTGGGACCAAAAACATGAAAGATTTTTAAGCAGAGAAGATTCCATGCATATTCAGATGAACACATTTAGAAGTCCTCTTCAAACTTTCCTTTTCGATATGAGAAGGTTGGGAATGGAGCATTCAAGGAAATTGGAGGTGAGGGCTATGCATATGCCCTCCTGCCCCCTACAGAATTTCTACATTCAGACATTCTTCATATGCCTGAGCTGGCCTCTAGTTGTGCCATAATTTGGGAAGAGTGAAGAGAAGAGCAAAGTGTCAAATGAAGACATAGAGTGGGAGAATCCTTTCATCCCTATCCCAAACAAGATCTGGCAACCTACAACAAAATAACATTTGTAGGGCATAATGCCAAATAGAATGAATAGCCTTGTTCTACCTTCAAAGCAACAGGAGGATAAACACCAAATATCCATGTGATTTCCTGTCCTTGCCTGTTACGTTCTTGGCTATTTTGCGATTGCCTTCTATATTTATTCTGCTGCCCTGTTACCTTCGACACCTCAGCAGTAACGATGTTGTCCTGGACCTGTTCCCAGGCCATCTTGCATGAAATTAAATAAAGCTGTGCTATCAGCAAATTCTCACTTCTGCCTTTCACAAAGGGGAGAAGCTAACAAATCGATACCGAACTGCATTGCTAGCAGTGATAAATTCCCAGAGTGATTCCCTTTGCTGAGCTAAATTTAGCCATTAATTTTCAGCCTTGCTTTATACCTATAGCAAAAGACCCCTTGGATTTTCTGTTCAAGCTTCATGCAGATGAGAGGCGGACAAGCCCGATCAATCCAGTTTGGAAGCAATCTAATATAAAAAAATGAACTCAGTTATTTTGGATGCCTCATACCTCCTGCCAACAACTGCCCCTGCCATCCCTTGAGTCCTGCTGGGTCATGTCAAAAGATCCATCTAGCCAACCACCCTGTTCTCACACTGGCTAACCAGATGTCTGTGGGAAGGCCTAAGCAAGTACTGCACACAACAGCACCCTCTCTACTTGTGACTCCCAGCACCTTGTATTCAAAGTCTTACTGCCTTTAACAGCAGAGGCAGAACATGACCATCATAAATAAATGAGGGGGGCTTCCTCCCCTAGTTGGTCTAATTTGGCATCAGGTATGTTGTTGATTAAAAGGGACACGGGTGGTGCTGTGGGTTAAACCACAGAGCCTAGGACTTGTCAATCAGAAGGTCGGCGGTTCGAATCCCCGCGACGGGGTGAGCTCCCGTTGCTCGGTCCCTGCTACTGCCAACCTAGCAGTTCGAAAGCACATCAAAGTGCAAGTAAATAAATAGGTACCGCTCCGGCAGGAAGGTAAACAGCATTTCTGTGCGCTGCTCTGGTTTGCCAGAAGCGGCTTAGTCATGCTGGCCACATGACCAGGAAGCTGTACCCCGGCTCCCTCGGCCAATAAAGCGAGATGAGCGCTGCAACCCCAGAGTCAGCCACAACTAGACCTAATGGTCAGGGGTCCCTTTACCTTTACCTATGTTGTTGATTTGACCAGGTTTTTTGAGCTGGGCTGTTGTCTCAGGCTCGAGAAGGATGATGGCAAGCTGGAATGTGTGCAGAGGTGGGAATGTAAGAAAGTGAAAAGCTTCTGGGAAATGATATATAAGGAGATGAAAAAGATGTTGAAATATACATTTATTTTTTAAAAAATAAGTATTTTTACTTGGCATTGTAGGGGAGGATATTAACAGACAGGATAGTAAATAAAGATTGAAAAATCTTGAGATGCAGTTGATGGAAGTCCAAAACATTGTATAGGATAAGAAAGTATGTTATATGATTTTTGGAAATTATTCATAAAAACCCATAAAAATACTTATTTATTTTTTTAAAAAAGGAATGTGTGCAGAGGAGGGCAACCAAGATGATCAAGGGTCTGGAAACCAAACCCTGCGAGGAACAGTTGAAGGGTTTGGTTATGTTTAGCCTGAAAAAGAGGAGACTGAGAGGAGAAAGAATTATAACCATCTTCAAATATCTCAAAAGCTGCCACATGGAAGAAGGAATAAACTTGCTTCCTCCTACTCTGGAGGGTAGGACTCGAACCAATGGCTTCAAGTTACAAGAAAGGAGATTCCAATGAAACATATGGGAGGGGGGACTTTCTGACAGTAAGAGCTGTTTGACAGTAGAACGGTCTCCCTCTGGAGGCTGTGGACTCTCCTCCTTTGGACGTTTTTAAGCAGAGGTTGGGTGGCCATCTGTCATGGATGCCTAAGATTCCTGCATTGCAGGGGTTTGGACTAGATGATTTGTGGGGTCCCTCCCAACTCTACAATTCTATGGTTCTATGATTGCTTGGAATTATGTGCAGCTACCCGCGGGTGGCGCTGTGGGTTAAACCACAGAGCCTACGACTTGCTGATCAGAAGGTCGGCTGTTCAAATCCCCGCGACGGGGTGAGCTCCTGTTGCTCGGTCCCTGCTCCTGCCAACCTAGCAGTTCGAAAGCATGTCAAAGTGCAAGTAGATAAATAGATACCACTCTGGCGGGAAGGTAAATGGTGTTTCTGTGCGCTGCTCTGGTTGGCCAGAATCGGCTTAGTCATGCTGGCCACATGACCCGGAAGCTGTATGCTGGCTCCCTCGGCCAATAAAGCGAGATGAGTGCCACAATCCCAGAGTCAGTCACGACTGGACCTAATGGTCAGGGGTCCCTTTACCTTTACCTTTCACCCCATGAGGCAATCCTCTGAACTTTGGGGGACAGCTTCTCAATTAAGCATCCTCCACCAGCCCAAACTGGACTTTGGATCTTCGTGGATAGGAGGGAGTATAGGAGGACAGTTGATACTTGCTTGAACAATGAGATCTTTTTGAGCTCTGGCATATTCCTCGATCCTTGGTTACTCTTTGGTCCCACAGATTCATGGAGGATAAGACTATCAGTAGCTACTAAGCCTGATGGAGACGTTCTTCCCCCACCATCAGAGGCAGTATATATGTTTAATAGCAGTTTCCAGGGACCACAGGAGCGGAGAGTGCTAATGTGCACAGGTCCTGGTCGCAGGCTTCCTATGGGCATTTGATTGGCCACTGTGAGAACAGGCTGCTGGACTAGATGGGTCATCGGTCTGATCCAGCTCTCTGTCAGGAGTCAGGGAATCCAATCCCCCCACAGTAGGCTGACAGGAATAGACAAGACAAGGGACGTTCTTACCAAAGTTTTTTATTCAATTTTCACAGAGAGAGGCTTAGAAATGCAGCCTCTGGGAGTACAGTGGTACTTCAGGTTAAGAACTTAATTCATTCTGGAGGTCTGTTCTTAACCTGAAACTGTTCTTAACCTGAAGCACCACTTTAGCTAATGGGGCCTCCCGCTGCCGCTGCACGATTTCTGTTCTCATCCTGAAGCAAAGTTCTTAACCCAAGGTAATATTTCTGGGTTAGCAGAGTCTATAAGCTGAAGCGTATGTAACCTGAAGTATATGTAACCTGAGGTACCACTGTAATGGTGTTGCTCTGAGTAAATCTCCATACACACCCCTTCTCTCCACTTCCTCAATCACCCACCTTACAGTGGCCACTTAGGGTCATTTGTCTCCGAGCCCTTTGCTCTCCTACTTTCAATGCCTGCCAGGTTCTGGGAGAAGGGGGAGGGTCTGGAATGCTTTCCAGTGATAATGTGTCAGCCGGCTGCTCCAGCTCTGCATCTTCCTCCTCTCCCATTATTTCCCAACTTTGCTCTTCATCTGCCTCTGAGCTATGACCTCCTGCAAACCGCTGTTGTAAATCTATCCTGACTTCCTCTTCTCTGGAAGGTTCAGGCTGGGGATGTGGTCTCCACCACTCCTCCTCTGTTGTGTCCCTGACACTCCCCTTACCTCCCCACATCTCCTGGCTCACCTTAGACAGCTGCTCATGGTTCAGGCCTGGCAGGTGGTTACCTTTTATTGACAGCACATCCTGATCCAGTAGGCTCCACCCCTTTAGCCCACCAAAGCCTGTCAGGAAGACACTCCTCTCTTCATCTTTCGTCCATTATTTTTTTTTGACATTTCCACTCGGCAAGCCCAGATTCCACTCATATCTTTATCTCTGCCATCACCACTGATCCAACTGAGAGTCGTTATGTAACCATAGCATTGAAGTCTTCGGAATCAGGGTTTATAAATCCTCCCTTATCCCTACACATCCTAAGAACAAAGTTAGGATTTGTAATTCAAACATCTGGGATTTATTGGCATAATTTCAGGAGGTGGGGGGACTCCAAACAAGACACACAAACTGTTTGGGGGTTTTGCAAAGCATGTTGCGGCATCAGCGAAGATTACCTCACAAATCTCTTGCAGGATTTGTGAAGTAACAGAAACAGTCTCTTTCCTTCGAAACTGGAGACACGGCAACTGGATGCTACAACTCTGCATTCCTGAGATGGGGTTGTTAACAAGGGAAGCGTCACCACTGGCACCAGTTTGCTTCTTAAGATATTCTTTGTTGAGATGACTTTACAACCCTCTCCTGTTGCTGTCCCTGAACAGCACCTTTTCTGTGTCTCTGTCCTTGCTCTTCTTCCAGGGCTGACACGTGGAAAAACAAACTTAAAAATAGAAAATGCGCACACACATTTTTTGCATGCCACTGTGCAATTACTTTTCACAGAGTACAGCTGCAATGAACGTAATGCCCAAGGAAGTGCATGCGGAAAAAGGGTTAATCACCAACTTAATCAAGTAATTAGTTGGACAATTTATTCTGAGTAGGAGTAACATTTCCACAAGTTCTTTAACATATGGTGATAGCAAGTGTGAAAATGGCTGCCTGAGAGGGTTTTTTGCTGTGCTACCGACTGCCGTTAAGCTTAATGCAAATCTATTCGTAATGAGGAATGTTCGTAGGGCAAATTTATTGCTGCTTGAAGATGTGAAACAGAGCTTCCCTCCTCCCACATCCTTCCTCCTTTGCAGTAATTTACAAGCTAGTTTGAGGACAACAGGTTTATATCTCTGTCAAACCTCCAGCACAGGAGAGCTTCCAAATGAAAGCCAGTACGACATATGGAATGTTTTTGCTAATGATGAGCAGATCTATAGGCATCGTAGCCAGTTCTCAATGTTCTCTTGCTTTGCCATGCACTGGGGATACGATGCTGGCACACCTGCAACAGGCACCGGAAAGAAACAGTGGCAGTGCACTTGAGACATGCTGAGGGTTTGTTTCGGAGCTGCCTTGATGGTGGGTTATGCTGATGGGATAGCCAGAGGATAGATCACCCTAAGGACTGTAAAATCCATTATCAGTGAGACAAGTTCTTCTTCTTTGGCAATCACTAGTAGCCGAGTAAGATTGTCTTCCATAAACATTTAACAGCGGGTCTGTAAGTGACTTCCGAGGCCAATTCTGGATCCACACATCCTTCCACAGTGGGGACATAGGTTTCCGGTTGGGAGTTGATCACGGTTAAGGTTTGCCAAGCGTGCCTTCCTCTTAGCCTGTTTCTCCCTTGCATCCTGAGTTTGAGCATCTTCAAAACCCATGACACCTTTGGTAAAAGCTGTTCTCCAATTGGAGCACTCAGAGGCCAGTGTTTCCCAGTTGTCGGTGTGTATAATACATTGTGGTTTTTTTTAAAGATTTGCCTTGAGAGAGTCTTTAAACCTCTTTTGTTGACCACCAGCATTACACTTTCCATTTTTAGGTTCGGAATAGAGTAGATGCTTTGGAAGATGATAATCAGGCATCTGCACAACATGACCAGTCCAACGAAGTTGGTGTTGAAGAATCGTTGCTTCAACACTGGTGATCTTTGCTTCTCCCGGTACACTGGCATTAGTTCACCCCCCTTCCCAAGTGATGTGTAAAAATATTCAGAGACACCAATGATGGAATCTTTTGAGGAGTTGGGGATGGCATTTATAAGTGGTCCACGTTTCACAAGCATACCGTAAGGATGGTAGTACAATAGCTTTGTAAACAAGCATTTTGGTTTCCCTACAAATGTCCCGGTCCTCAACCACTCTGCACTTCAGTCGGGAGAAAGCTGCACTCGCAGAGCTCAGGTGATGCAAGTATCAGTTTAGAAGGAACTGGACGCTGAGTGTTAGAGTAAAGAAAAGCGCTAGATAAGGAGGGTACTGCATGGACAGCAAACAACTTGGGCTGATTAACTGTTTTCAAGGACTGTGGTTGGGTGAGAGATGGTGAGATGCTGGAGTTGCAAAAGGTGACTGGCTAGAGAATAACCATCTTCTAAGATATTTCCTATGTAAGGTGTGTGCTGATGAAAGAGCTTTCACAGATTCTTTTGGACTCTGTCCGGTAATGCATTACTGACTAAAGTCTAAACAAAAAAAAATCCTTCCAGTAGCACCTTAAAGACCAACTAAGTTAGTTCTTGGTATGAGCTTTCGTGTGCATGCACACTTCTTCAGATAACAGATATCTGAAGATATCTGAAGAAGTGTGCATGCACACGAAAGCTCATACCAAGAACTAACTTAGTTGGTCTTTAAGGTGCTACTGGAAGGAATTTTTTTTTTGTTTTGACTATGGCAGACCAACACGGCTACCTATCTGTAACTGACTAAAGTCTGACCACCTGGGAATTTGGTGAGAGCCTTCTTATTGAACTCCCAAAGCAAATTCTCTCCCACAGTGTCTCCTGTATTTATTTATTGATTGATTGATTGATTGATTGATTGATTGAAAGCATTTAAATCCCATGCGTCATCTCAGCAGTGGGGAACCTTTGGACTGTGGGCCTAATTACACCAAGCAGAGCTCTTCCTTTGGCCAGCAAGACCATTTCCCCCAAGCTCCTGGAAATCTGATGTCTTATAAAACATCAGATGTGGGCAGATGAAGATGCAGCTCTCTTCCAAAAGGAACAGAGGTTTGCAAGCATCACCTGTCAGCTGATTGGTGTTCAGGGGGCTGGCAGAGCCGGCAGACACCTATGCCTCCCCCCCCCACAACCTTTGATTTCAAATCATGTGGTCGAAGACAATGGAAGGAAGGTTAGCTCCTCCACTTGTCTCTGTCCTCTGTCTACTTGACTGTCTGTCTCTGATTTTCTCTCTCTGGTTCTGTTCAGTTTGGAGCACTTCCCCAAGCTGAGCAAATCTAAGGGAAGAGGGCTGGGGAAGGAATGGGGTTGGGGAAGGAACTGAGTTGCTAATTTTTTTGCAATGGGCCAACCTGATCGAATGCACCAAAATGTACTTGTGGATCAGAATGCAACTCCCAGTTGGATTATACACTTTCTCACAATTTTGGTCGACAAAAGGTGTGTATTTTATATCCCTGTCTGGCAACTGCATTCCTCCAGTGCGACACAGAGGAGAGTCCAACATGGCCCATTTATACCCTTAGCATTACAATAAACTGGACTTTTACTGTTGCGGCTCCAGCCCCCTGAAATCAGTTAACAGCTGAAATTAAACATGTGCCTGGTGCCTTGATGTTTACACAACTACTGAAGACGTTTTTATTTCGGAAGGCTTTCCCTGAAGTGTGACCCAGTCATTTTATGGAATATTAATTGTACAATTGAGAGACAGTTTTAGTGTGCTTAATGTATTGAGTCCATTAACTTTTGTATTTTATTATTATCTCTCTCTCTCCCCCCCCCCCCAATCCTATTGTACACGGTTCGGCAAGTTTGTAAATCTGCAAATATACAATAAAAGACGCACACAACATGAGTATTCTACTGGTGAATGCATCGAAGTGTGTGCATTTTTAATGTAAGTGCGTACAAAATGCATACAATGGATTGGAACAACATGCAGCACAGAGATGAGACCTATGGTGGAGTGTCAGAAAGGCCAAAATGGGAATGAATGAGCTCCTCCATCCATTCCTAGCACATGTCCCCCGAGGCTTCTGAGAGATGCAGTGTGTCCCTGAGAATCCTTGAAATAGCTGGGTCATCAGTATGCCTCCCCCTGATCTGTCATAATGACAGCCATGTTGTTATATTAGGCAATGGGTGACTCCTGTCCAGCCTCTTTCTCCTGTCCTGTCCCTCACATCTCCCTCTGCCTTTGGAGATTTTCACTCAGCCCCTTTTCATAGACTTGCAATGCCCCCCACCTTGATGCTCCCAAAATAACACCCACTGCTTAGAAATCCAAAGGATAGTATTCTTGAGCTGTATGCCACAATTCTATCCTGGTCAAAGCAGAACGATGGAAGAGAGGGGAGCAACTCAAATTTTGTTCCACTTCTGCAGTGAAGAAGACCTCTACTGGATCAGACTACAGGTTGATATTGTCCAATGTTATGTATCCTATAGTGGTCAACCAGATGTCTATGGCAAGCCTACAAGCAGGACATTAGTTCAATAGCCCTCTCCCGCTATTACAGTAATACCTCCGCAAACGTCCGCCTTGTCTAGCATCCAATCCGGCGAATGTCCGCAGCAAACCCGGAAGTACCAGAATGGGTTACTTCCACGTTTGCCACTCGCACATGCGCAGAAGTGCTAAATAGTGCTTCACACATGCACAGAAGCGCAAACCGCTCCACTCGTGTGCGCAGATGTGGCACTTTGCCCTGCATCCTTTTCAGCTAGTGGCCGGGGCTCTGGAATGGAACCCAGCTGCAAAATGAGGTACGACTGTACTATTACTATATTACTATTACTATTACTAGCAACCACTATTAAGAGACATGCTGCCTCTTAGAGGCTTTCCTGACTAGCAGCCATTGATAGTTTTGTCCTCCATGGGCACCAACTCTTGGCTGAGCCAATATTTTTCGGAGGGGGCCACCCCCCATTTCCAAAAAAATAAGGGGGGGAGCCAAGTGTGGAGCAGAGCATAGCACAGCTTCAGTGGCCAGCTCCCCCTCCTCCTTACATGGAGGGCAAAAAGGGTTGAAGCAGCCCCACTCTGGTGGTGGAGGCAGCAGGAGGAGGAGTTGCTGGTCATTGAAACCATGCTGCTGCTACATTTGGCTCCACCCCAGTTCCAACGTCCTGACGTTGTGCACCTGCAATATCACTCATGATGCTGTACACACAACGTTGGCTGCCCCAATTGTCCTCTCAAGCTGGAGTCTCTGCCCCCATGAATTTCTTTAATTCACCTTTAAAGCTACCGCAGTTGGTGACTATCACCATTTCTTGTGACGACAAATTCCATAGCTTAATTATATGATATGTGAAGTAGATACCTAGCTTTTTCTCATTGACCAGTTCCAAGCAGTTGGTTTGACCAGTTCCAAGCTAATCTCACTGCAACCACTTCAAAGATGATTTGACAGTAGTGAGTGTTTATGATACCAAAGCTGGAGGACTTGAATTTCCAACATTTTTTTCAAGCAGAGCTAGCAAAGAGAAGGACAGAAAGAACTTCAACTTTGCTTCTTCAAAAGCACTGCTTTTGGAAAGTCCTGGTGAATTCATTCCCTTTGATAAGAAGTTAGGCCTGTCAGTCACAAAAGTCCCACCCCTGTCTCCCCACCCTGCTGTTTTCCTTACATGATAAGTGTCCACACACAGCCTGTGTGATTGCTCTCCAAGGTAACCCAAAGCATTTCAAAGTTCCCCGCTTCAATTCAGAACATTTCAGACAGATCACACAGCATCTCAGAGAAGTTTTGGATCTCTCTGAAATACCCCATTATGGCTCAGGATTTGCCCAAATGTGATACATCCCCCTGCCTCTAATTCAAATCTCATAATCTTGTCACCTTGTTTGATCTTTGTATTGGACTATCAACACTGCAGAATAATGGGAGAAACATTTCAGATTATTAGTCCAGTGTTCCACTCTTGTTTTGTTCCTCCCTTTTCCCATCCTCACCTGGATGGCAGCTTACTATTTATATTCTGCTTGCCACAACTAGTCAAGCAACCTAGCAAGTACAATGACAAGGTGATAAGAAGCACTCAGAGATTTAAATAGCTTGCAAGCATATACATCACACAGTTGTTATTTCTTTTTTTTTTTCCATCACAGGTTTACAAAGGTTACAGATAAGACTTGCATAACAGGGTTGTTGTTGGTTTTTAAAAAAAATTCTCCAGCTGTTAGGTAGTTTGCAGAACACGCCCTCTGAGCCGCATTTAAAAACTAAGAATGGAAACCAGGAAATAAAGCAAAAAAACAACAATAAACATCCTAAGACAAGGCTGTCTGTACCATGCACTGTTTTCAACACGTTCCAAATACAGGAGCAGATTGCATGGTGGGGCACTGATGTTGGTCTGCCCTTCCAACAGCTGAGTCATTGCTGCTTGGGAGTGGGAGGGGAAAACACTGAGGAGGTAGATGTGGTGCAAACACACAATGCAGTGCTTCTGCTGGTCTGTTTGCACCACTCCAACTTATCTGCTGCCTCACTTCTCTCCGTGCTGGTAAGTGGCATTTTGCTGCAAATTTTGTTGAAACACACAATTTTTGGAAAGCATTTCACCCCAAATAATGTTGTTGGTTTTTTGAAGGGACGTAGGTGGCACTGCGGGTTAATCCACAGAGCCTAGGGCTTGCTGATCAGAAGGTCGGCGGTTCAAATCCCCGCAACAGGGTGAGCTCCCGTTGCTCGGTCCCAGCTCCTGCCAACCTAGCAGTTCGAAAGCACAAAGTGCAAGTAGATAAATAGGTACCACTCTGGTAGGAAGGTAAATGGTGCTTCCGTGCGCTGCTCTGGTTTGCCAGAAGCGGTTTAGTCATGCTGACCACATGACCTAGAAGCTGTACTCCAGCTCCCTCGGCCAATAAAGCGAGATGAGCGCTGCAACCCCAGAGTCGTCCACGACTGGACCTAACGGTCAGAGGTCCCTTTGCCTTAATGTATTTTTGCACACCATTTTCAGCATATGCATTTTTGTGCAAACTACTTGACTGAGGAACTGAGCTGCAAAATTCAGAGGATTTGGTTCCCATATTGTTTCAGAAACTACAGCTTAGGTTGCTTTGTATTTAAATGCTGATTGAATAGATTCTCTCCTGCATCCCTACTGAATGAAAGATCGCATTAGAACTTCTCCACCCTCTCTTCAGCCCCACAATGCACCCACCCAAAGTTGCTCTGGGGGTTCCCACAACCCTCTGGTGAAGATTTGAGGGAAGTGCAGGAAGGACAATGAGGGGAAATTCCACTGCATTTGCAGGAGTTGTTCTGCTCACACAGCAATTTAGTTATATTCAACCCCTGGTGAGCTCCCCATCTGCAGTGTGAAGTGGCACAGTCCTGACGCAGGATTAACACCTCAGTGAGGACTGGACCATTGATGGCCAAGGCTTGTTCTGGCATGACTTGGCAGTGGGGTGAACCTGTTTCATTATGCCTTCATTTGCTTTTCAGTGCCATCGGCGGCTTACTCGAAACGTGAAGATTTGTTCCGAGCTGGAACAACAAGCGAAAGGGAAGAAGAAGAGAAAGGCTGCGCAAGGGGGGAATAGTCTCAAAATGTATATTCCAGCATTAATGACATCCAAAGCAAAATTTAGAAGCCTCATGGCAGGAACGCCAGAGAACAGTGTGAAAATTAACAGATGCACATTGCCAGCCCACACATCGCAAAGTGCAGCTCTGTCGAAGCTAATTATGAACTTGTATGATTGTAGGCAGAGAGAGAGAGAGAGAGAGAGAGAGAGAGAGAGAGAGAGAGAGAGGCCTGTGGGAAGCAACACAGAGCATTTGAACAAGATGAACAGAACAAGTTCTCTAAATAAACCTTGCACACGTTCATGTTTGTTTGTGTGTTTTTCAAAGTATGCACATTGTAGAAGAAGAATGTCATTTTTCTCCTAAATTAAAACCTGGCCCCACGTTTGGTGTTCAAAGGGATATCTGAAAGATGAGCCAGATCTTTAGTTGCACAAGCATCCTCAGAGGTAGGCAGAATGCAAAATGGTATCTGCACAGTGGCCAGGGACATGTGGAAAGTCACAGGTTTGACCCCTGCACTCTCCCATTGCACAAATTATGGTGCCTGGGATAGGAGTCTGATTTTCTGAGAATCTCATTGTCAATTGTATCCACATGGATGCTTTTCCTAATTCCAGACTTGTTCCACAATCTTGACCAAAAAGCAAGAAATATTTTCACAGTTCTGCTAAAAATAGGAATATTTTTTGCATATTGTATCCATTCTTGCACATATATATATATCGTATTTTTTCGCTCTATAACACGCACCCAACCATGACACGCACGTAGTTTTTAGAGGAGGAAAATCCGTAGGCATGCCACCCGTAGGCATTCCCTCCATAACACGCACAGACATTTCCCCTTACTTTCTAGGAGGAAAAAAGTGAGTGTTATGGTGCAAAAAATACGGTATATATGCACATATTACAAACAGATATTCGTGTCAGGTTTCCTAAAGTAACCAGCGCATAAAAGATGCTTACAACACTGCATATCTTACTGACATCATGCAGCAGCAATTTGCTTGACCATTGCCAATGTGCTGGATCTTTTTGTCCCATGCAGCCCAGTACTGTCCACTTGACTGGCAGGTAACTTAGGGCCAAGCTAGACATGAGTGATGTTAATTGCATGAATGCAATTGGTTGGTGTGCTATTATTATTATTATTATTATTATTATTATTATTATTATTATTATGCTTACATGGCAAAATGACTTCTAAGTGGTTTACAAGTACAAAATCAATCCCAAAATATCAACACATCATTAAAATACACAATAAAACAATGCTATTCAAACATTAAATGAATCTGGAATTAAAATGAAAATATGCAGTGAAACAAGCTCCTTTAAATGCATAACAATCAAAACATTAGAAAGAGCAATTAAAACAATTAGATTGAGAGGTTCAGGTTTCATGGAACAGGTGTGTTTTCAAGAGCTGGTGAAACCTCAGTACCAATGGGGCATCTCATCATTCAGCAGGGAGGGCATTCCACAACACTCTGCTGCCTCTGTTTTCATTAGGTAAGTGGCAGCCACAGGGGAGCTCATGCAACCTTCGTACCATTGCAGGTGGAGCTTAGCTCTTTCTCTCCTTACCACAGTGCTAACAGCAAACATCTCTCTGAAACTGCTCTTTGCATTTCACAGGCACTCCTCTTGGTGCCAATGGAGAATTGTTTTCAAATGCAAAAAGCACCTTCATATATATATATATATATATATATATATATATATATATATGCAGGTTTTGGTGTCCTCGGGTGTCTTCCCGTGTAAAAGTTGGGGTGTCTAGGCGACGTTTCGACGAGGTCTCACTCGTCATCTTCAGGCTGGTGCTTTCGGCTTCTTGTTACTGGAACAGAGCGGGATCTCAATGTTTGAGTTCCTATAAATACTGTAGAGGGGGTGTGGTGTCTAGCCTCCAATGTTCTGGGCAGAGAGGAAGTTCCCAGGCTAGTGTGCCTTTTCTTCTTTTGTTCCTTAATTACTTAATTAATTGGTATCTCTCAAGTAATTAAGGAACAAAAGAAGAAAAGGCACACTAGCCTGGGAACTTCCTCTCTGCCCAGAACATTGGAGGCTAGACACCACACCCCCTCTACAGTATTTATAGGAACTCAAACATTGAGATCCCGCTCTGTTCCAGTAACAAGAAGCCGAAAGCACCAGCCTGAAGATGACGAGTGAGACCTCGTCGAAACGTCGCCTAGACACCCCAACTTTTACACGGGAAGACACCCGAGGACACCAAAACCTGCATTCCTGTACCCGTGAAAATCTACGAAAGCAAATATATATATATATATATATTAATATTAAATCAGGGAGCCTATCAGGGAAATAAAAATATAAGTGCTTCCCCTCTCCGTGGTTTCAAGGGTGCTCAGGCTTTCCGACAGCACCCAGCCCTACTATGTTAAATATGTATTCTGTAGTTGACCTCCTTTGTAATGTTTTATTTTGAAGATAAATATTTTAAGATAATATTTTAGTTTTCTGTTATGTTGCTTTGAATGTGTACTCTATACAGTAGTAAGATAAAAACACCTCGGGTGACAAACACCTCAGGTTACAAACTTCACTAACCCGGAGGTAGTACCTCAGGCTGAGAACTTTACCTAAGGATGAGAACGGAAATTGCACGGCAGCAGCGGAAGGCCCCATTAGCTAAAGTGGTACCTCAAGTTAAGAACAGTTTCAGGTTAAGAATGGACCTCCAGAACCAATTAAGTTCTTAACCCGAGGC
Source organism: Podarcis gaigeae (assembly GCF_964106915.1). Taxonomy (NCBI): domain Eukaryota; kingdom Metazoa; phylum Chordata; class Lepidosauria; order Squamata; family Lacertidae; genus Podarcis; species Podarcis gaigeae. Next base: position 10,324,931 of record NC_139686.1, on the reverse strand, counting down.
ACCACTGTATTTCACTTTTTTTCCCTATTGTTTTATTTATGTTTTATTGATTTAATATGCTGTAAACCACTTTGAGGTTTTTGTTAAAAATATAAAGCTGTATAGAAATGAAAATAATAATAATAATAATAATAATAATAATAATAATAATAATACATAACCAAAACACACACACAGACACACACACACACACCCATGTTAATTGCATTTGTGCAATTAATGTCATATCTAGGCTGGCCCAGAGAGACTGGTCTTCCCTGGTGAAGTATTTGGTGGATCTGCCCAATCATGGTTTGCATGTATTGGACCACCTCTTATAGGGTTTGTTGTTGTTGTTGTTGTTTAAAAAGGTAAAGGACCCCTGGATGGTTAAGCCCAGTCAAAGGCGATTATGGGGTTGCGGCGCTCATCTCGCTTTCAGGCCAAGGGAGCCAGCATTTGTCCACAGACAGCATTCCGGGTCATATGGCCAGCAGGACTAAACCGCTTCTGGCACAACAGGACACCAGAGGGCACGGAAATGCCGTTTACATTCCCACCATAGCAGTACCTATTTATCAATCAGTAGCTGAACTGGGTTCCCAACAGTCACAAAAACAAAACAAAAAGAGCCGCAAAAACAAAAATGAAAAATAAATAGCATAAACAGCGTAACACTCAAAACAGAAGTGTGGCACTCAAAACAGAGCACATTCGGCTTCCAAAAAAAGTTCTCACTTCCGAGTTTGTAGTGTTTGAGTTCCAAATTGCACGAGTACCACGGCGTTTGAGAACCAAGGTACCACTGTATTTCATCTGATATGATGCCACCCACTTCGGGTGCAATCTTGTGGGGCAAATGGCATACCCAGATGATCAGGTGGATGGTGATAGCTGAATGATCCTTCCAAAAATGGCTACATTTTTTCTCACTCCTTGTTCAATTTAATTCCCCTGCCTTTCAATTGTGCCTTTCATTTTTCTGTGTGCAAACGTGCTGAGTCGAAGTTCTCTCTCTCCCCACCCCCAGCCCACTTTCCTCCCTGCCAAACTCTCTAAAACCTCATCAATGTGGAGACAGAAGAGGAGCTCCACAGTAATGTCCTGGCCAGTTGCCAACAAACCTACTTTACATCTGTAGGAATTCAATTGCAGTTCCTATTTATTGGCAGATTCAAGCTAAAGGGTTCGAGTCCCTGAGAAGCTGGTTGCATTTGTGATAAATTCCTCTAAGCTGAGTTGCTGCTTTCCATTAAATTCTGGTTAATTGAGGGGGGAAAGACGTGGCTTCAGGACTAATAGAGAGTTCTTAACAATGATCCCTGTTCTATTGGAGATGGAAAGAAAGCTTGAAAGACACCAACACCAACTTTATTATTATTTTTTAAAGGAAGGAAGAAAATGGAACTCCAAACTTTCACTTAGAAGTTAGGCAGCAGGAGTCAACAACTTATACTGTAAACTACCTTGTCCTCTTTAGATGAAGGACAGTATAAAATATTAATTAATAATAAAAATAAAATCAACTATAGGAAAGGGGTGAGGTCTGGTCCACTTGCCCCCTCCCTCCACTGGTCCCCACTTTTTTTTATTTACTCACATATTTAAACACAAGTCCCTCTTACTGAATGCAATGTGTTTCTTGGTAATCATTTGTTATGTGTTCATATAATGAGTGAATGATTTCCATTGATTCCTATGGAAACATTTCTAATTCGGGATTTCTCTGATCTACATAGTTAAGCTATTGAACTCTTGATCTCAGTTATATTGAATTTTAATTTATGCCTTATGTGGATATTATTTTGAATCATAATACCAATTGCATTGGCACATTCAGTGTATATTATACTTCCATTATACAGTGGTACCTCAGGTTAAGTACTTAATTCGTTCCGGAGGTCCGTTCTTAACCTGAAACTGTTCTTAGCCTGAAGCACCACTTTAGCTAATGGGGCCTCCTGCTGCTGCCGCGCTGCCGGAGCACGATTTCTGTTCTCATCCTGAAGCAAAGTTCTAAACCTGAAGCACTATTTCTCGGTTAGCAGAGAATGTAACCTGAAGCATATGTAACCTGAAGCATATGTAACCTGAGGTACCACTGTATACAGTACAGTGTTGTGTTTGTTTTGATTATTCTCTGTATTCCTTCATTGTTGGATACTGATCTTTCCTGATCCTAAATTTGACCAGTCTTGTTCCCTCGCTGCCTCCCTACTTGGTTTATGGCCCCCAAACTGCTGCCATTGACCAGCAGAGCACTAGCAAGCAAGGAAGTGGGCAGACTTTGGATGTTTGGATATCTGAATCTGTGTTATGTATAGCGAGGTGTGAGCATCGTTCTCTACATTCAGGTAAGCAAATGTTCATGTAGCAAGTGGGCAGACAGCAGAACCTGTGTGTATTTTATTCCATTTAGGAATTGCTTCCTAGGAAACAATTTTAACAAGAAAACATCTACAATAAGAATGTGTATAGGCTATCTAGCTCCGCATATTCTGTCAGTTTTTGAGCCCATTCATGAATAGAGTGATGAAATCCCCTCTATCCATGAATGGACTCAAAAATTGGCAGAATATGGGGAGCTATATAGCTTATCTGAGAAAATAAAGAATAAACCAAAACACCAGTATGGTGTAGTGGTTAAGAGGGGTAGACTCGTAATCTGATGAACTGGGTTCGCGTCTCCGCTCCTCCACATGCAGCTGCTGGGTGACCTTGGGCCCGTCACACTTCTCTGAAGTCTCTCAGCCCCACTCACCTCACAGAGTGTTTTTTGTGGGGGAGGAAGGGAAAGGAGAATGTTAGCCGCTTTGAGACTCCTTCGGGTAGTGATAAAGCGGGATACCAAATCCAAACTCTTTTTTTTCTTCTTCTTCTTCTTCTCAAAATGGGAAATCTTAAAAATATATTTGAAAAATAATTATAGCAGTTTAAACCCTGCCGTAGCATTTGAATAATTTCAGTGGTAGCTTTAAGAAAGATGTGAGACCTAAGATGAATTAAGAATTAGTTAAATTATGATAAAAGTGTGTATTGGCAACAAGTAATATATAACTGAAGTAAGGAATAGACGGGTGGTTGGGTCTATAGTCAAAAGACCAGTTTTTGCTTTATTGTTTTGTGAATAATATTATGTTCATTATTATTTTCGTTTGTATTTCTGTTTTTCTTTTCTTCCTGAGAGCCAGTGTGGTGTAGTGGTTAAGAGCGGTGGACTCGTAATCTGGTGAACCTGGTTCGCGTCTCCGCTCCTCCACATGCAGCTGCTGGGTGACCTTGGGCCAGTCACACTTCTTTGAAGTCTCTCAGCCCCACTCACCTCACAGAGTGTTTGTTGTGGGGGAGGAAGGGAAAGGAGAATGTTAGCCGCTTTGAGACTTCTTCGGGTAGTGATAAAGCGGGATATCAAATCCAAACTCTTCCTCAAGAGTTTGTATCAATAAAAAATCAAATAAAAAACAATGTCAGATATAAAACAATGAAAACAATGTCTGTCTGTCTGTCTTTCTATATATCTGTCTATCTATCTATATCTACTATCATCTATCTCACACTAAAAACCATATCCCTACATCATTTATAGAATCATAGAACTCTAGAGTTGTACTCCAATCTCCTGCAATGCAGGAATCTCAGCTAAGGAATCCATGATAGATGGCCATCCAAACTCTGCTTAAAAACCTCCAGCAGTGAAGGGGAGTCCAGCACCATCCGAGGTCACCTGTTCCACAGTCGGACAGCTCTTACTGTTTCCTGATCCAACAAGCTCTTCCAGTCAGCTCATGCACCCATACCAGTGACTAGAGGAAGAACGACCACAGGAAGGAGTGCAGACAGAAGAAATGCCATGGTGCATCTGCAGCAGTACAACTGGACACTGCCCCAGATGCAACAAAACATGTCTCTCCCACACTGGTCTCTACGGCCACAGCAGGCGCTGTAACTCTCCAATGGTTTGACTTCATCTCCAACGGCACACTCCTCCATCGTCTCCTGAGACAGACGGATGCCAACCAAGTGACTCGATTTCATTGGCCGTATTCTGAGCATGGATAACGTTGGGTATCACACAAAGGCAGAGCAGTCCTTCCCCATCCCAAATAATAAAACAGTGGGCAGCCACGTTCTGTGTCCTTGGCTTCTTTATGACTCAGAGGCTTTATTTCTGCAAAGAGAGGTTTCAAGGCAGAGGGGAAAGGCTTAATAAAGCTTTCCCTGTTGGGAAAAGCAACCTTGTACTCTTTCCCTGGTTCCTCGCAGAAGCATTAATCTGATTTTGGTCTTCCTACAGCAGTGCTAATTAGTTACCTAATATTAATTATAGTAATTACACACATACCTAGCTGTAGAACTATTAGAGAGCTGATTAGAAGTAGGGAAAGAGATAGACGAGGATGTTCCCAAGGCGGGTCGGTTAATCGGCTCACAGCTGTTTCCTGCTGCAAAGCTGCTGGTTAACACTTGAAATGCACTCCAAAGCGAAATCCCAAGCGACGACCTTTTTTTTTAAGGGTTTGCACTGGATCAAGGTCTCAGGTTGCAGAAATAGTGTGTGATGAACATTAAACCAGCCTTGCTGCTGAAGAACAAGTGAGACTTGAAGCCACACACCTTTGCACACCGCCATCTATTGTTGGATGTGCAACACTGCAGCATGTGCAACACTTTCTCCATTGTCTCGTAACCTTTATTCAGTAGCTGAATAATAATAATAATAATAATAATAATAATAATAATAATAATAGATAGCAACTGGCCTAATAAAAAGCATTATCAGTGATAAAATAAAATATATGGATTTTGGCTAATTAAACAGTCAATGACCTTTTAAACTGAGCATGTGTATGAAGGGGAGGATTAATAATAACAATAACAATAACAATAATAATATTTTTTTATTTATACCCCACCCTTCCTGGTTCAAAAACCGGGCTCAGGGCGGCTTACAACAAATTTAAAACACTTTAAAACACTTAATTATAAAAGCAGCATAAAATGCAGTATAAGAACATGAATAACAATAAACAATACTGTTTTGTTTGCTAATATGTTATGTATTTTTGTGTTTTCATACTCTGGGGTTGCAGCACTCATCTCGCTTTATTGGCTGAGGGAGGCGGCGTACAGCTTCCGGGTCATGTGGCCAGCATGACTAAGCCGCTTCTGGCAAACCAGAGCAGCGCACGGAAACACCGTTTACCTTCCCGCCGGAGCGTTACCTATTTATCTACTTGCACTTTGATGTGCTTTCGAACTGCTAGGTTGGCAGGAGCAGGGACTTAGCAACGGGAGCTCACCCCGTCGAGGGGATTCAAACCGCCAACCTTCTGATCGGCAAGTCCTAGACTCTGTGGTTTAACCCACAGCTCCACCCGCGTCCCTATCCTGCTTCTTCCACACCCACTTTTCCTGGCAGGAACGTTTCCTTCAACCCTGGAGGACAACGAGGGGTCTAACTTTTCCCATGCCAGCCACCCTCTTCCCCCAGTCCAAACCCTCATTTGCTTTGTTTCACACCTTGCTTTTTCTCGTTGTAGCTTTTTGCCTGGCTTGCAAGTCTGCTTGAGCTTGGATGATGCTTCTGGCTTGTCTGAATGGAGGATAGTAGAAACTAGGTTGGCATAGACTGCCAATCAGCTCTGCAATTGTGACTGGGCAGATTTGCCCCATCTCAACCACAGCGGCCAAATACGACACCACACATCCATCCCTGAAGCAATTGGGGGATATGCCAAGATTTGTAAAGGGCTTTTTAAAACGCTATTTGAATACACAGGTTTTTTGGTTAAATGTTTTTGATATTTCGTTGTGAGTCTCACTTGTGAAATCCTATTAGTCACTCTAGCCAAGAGCAGAATGCCATAACCAGGAGCAGCATAACTCTGCTCATCAAATAGTAGGGACAGAAAAAAGGAAAATATACATGATTAGAATCTTTCCAGGCACATTTGCCAACTGCTACTGTAGGACTCAAAAGTCCTTTGGGCTGCTAAAATAATAATAATAAAACCACCATGTTCTCCACATGCAACCAATATCTTTTTGCTGTTGGGGTGTATGTGTATTTCAGTTCTCTAATATTCCTGGTTCTCATTAAGTTTTCACTCCATCTATGGAAGGTGGAAGAAGTTTTGTTTTGAGGTTTCCCAGTTCTTTGGCACCATCTGGTGGAAAGAAATACTCATTGCCTTTCAATTGTAAAAGAACCATCAGAATTATTTTTATTTATTTATTTATTTATTTATTTATTTATTTATTTATTTATTTATATCCCACCCTCCCCAACCAAAGCTGGACTCAGGGCAGCTAACAACAATAAAATAATACAACATTCTAAAATCATTTCATTATAAGATTAATTTAAATCAAGTTGATGGCAACCATTGGGGGCTAGAGTTCTGTGAAGATTGCCAAAGGAGGGAGTCAGGCTGTGCCCTGGCCAAAGGCCAGGCAGAACAGCTGTGTCTTGCAGGCCCTGCGGAAAAGATGTCAAGTCCCGCAGGGCCCTAGTCTCTTGTGGCAAAGCGTTCCACCAGATCAGAGCCACAGCCAAAAAAGCCCTGGCTCTGGTTGAGGCCAGCCTAACCTCTCTGTGGCCTGGGACCTCCAAGATGTTTTTGTTCGAAGACCGTAAGTTCCTCCGTGGGACATACCAGGAGAGGTGATCCCGTAGGTATGAGGGTCCTAGGCTGTTTAGGGCTTTGAAGGTTAAAACCAGCACCTTGGACCTGATCCTGTACTCCACCGGGAGCCAGTGCAGCTGGTATAGCACCGGGTGAATGTGATCTTGCAGCAAGGACCCTGTAAGGATAGCAAAAAGATAGCAAAAAGGCAAAGACCAATCCATTGTGGGGTTCTTCAGTGCAACACCTTCTGAAGTGGGTTGGACATACTCTGCAATAACACATTTGTGAAAAACTATAGCTCAGGGATAGACCATCTGCTTTGTAGGGAGAAGATCCCAGGTTCAGTTCCTGGCATCTCAAGGCAGATCTGGAAACTGTTCCAAGTCGGAAGCTCTAAAGATCTGCTGCTCTTCAGAGGGGGACCTCTAGCCTGAGAGCTAAATTAAGCCAAGCAGGAGTCCTCTGAGGCCATTTTCTCCAAACTATGCCTCCCTGCCCCATACCTGTCATCATATGCGACATCAGGTTTGGAGCATATCAAGGTGTGACTGCTAAAGAACATGCAGACGCTTCAAATATGCTCTGGGTTGTCACTTAGCAAGTGGGGCTTGCAGACAGCACTGAACAGCTGAGAAAGTACCTCTGCCATTGTCACCTGGCATCATAATGATGACAGGTGGTGACCACACCCACTTGTCCATAGGTAAACAATGCAGTCATTTAAAGCCCGTCATTGCTATTACAAAAGTTAAATTTCATGCAAAAGGTTTATTAAAGGGTCGAGACCAACAAAGAATCAAGAGATAATATCGTTACAGGCCATGGATCTTGACACTTAACGAGGGTTATGTTTTCATTGGGAAATCAAGGCACACCAGAGACTAGTGTTTTTAAGAAATATGGTTTATTGGCACTCATTTATACCTGAGATTATGGGGAGAGTTCACAGTATTTACATCTTCAGAGGAGCTTGTGCTTCCCAGCAACGCATTCAGAGGCATCCTAAGTGCCACCCGCATGTCTTTCATTTTTTTTAATCTGTACAATTTTTTTATTCAGTTTTACACTACACATTTAAATTCAAACATTAGACATAACCACCAGAAATTAGGATTCCCATAATCCCTAGACTCCCCTCCACCCTTCCATGGTTTCCATTTTCAATCTTTTGCAACTGCACCACATATTTACTCTATTTTTCTTAAAATAATCCATTTTTACCTTCGTTTTAAGCACATTACAAGTGTTACTCAATTCTTGCCAGAGTTTTTAGTTGTTTACAATGTTCAATTTACAAAGTTTACAAGTTCAATTTAGTTGTTTACAATGTTCAATTTACAAAGTAAATTGTAAATTTTCCCCATTCCTTATTATAGTTCCTCTCTTCCTGGTTTCTGATTTTCCCGGTCATTTTCGCCATTTCAGCATAGACCATTATCTTCATCAGCCATTCATCTTCATCAGCCATTAGGACTTTATCTTCATTAGGACTTTATCATTATCTTCATCAGCCATTAGGACTTTATCTTCTTTTCATTTCTGGGCCAGTAGTATCCATGTTGCTGTCATCGCATACATAAATAATAGTTTCTGCTCTTTTGATATCTCTGCACCTAAAATTCCTAGTAAAAAAAGCCTCTGGTTTTCATCCTCATGTCCTTCTGTAAGAACCTGCTCCAGCCAGCCAGCATAGCTGTTGCCCTTCAGTCCCCGCATGGAGTTCTGTCTACTTCCTGCCAGGGGTGGAGAAGGGGGGATGGTCGCCCCAGGTGTCATCACTGAGGGGGTTGACATTCGGCGTGCCACCTTCCTGTGACTCTCAAGCCTATCCTGAGCCATCAGAGGAAGGGGCGGAGCTACATCATCTTTCCGGTGGTCTTCCCCCTGTCAGGAGTTAAGCCTACACTGGAGTAGTTCCCTGGCAGAGACACATGCCCAACTCACATGTTCCTTCTCTCCTGGTCAATCATTCAAGAGCTTCATAAGCTTTCTTCTGCCTGAACATCCCAGCGACCGATGCCAACCGACACCGGCACACTTAGGGATCCGCAGAGTTTGCGCATCATCGTGTGACAGACCTCAGCAACTCAGCATTTTGGCTAATCTACTTTATTTACATATAAACACACATGGAGCACTGCAACATGGCTCCCTCTCTCTCTAGCATCAGACAGCAAAGAGAAAAAGAACAAAGGACAATTGTCCCACTTCACGGAACACAGTAACACAAACATCCTATCTCCATCACTTCCCACTCTGTGGAGTTAAAACATACACCGCCATGTGATAGACAAAAATCCCATGACTGCAATTACAGAGCAGGAATTCTAAAACCTCCCTTACACCTTCATTTTGACAGCTCAGGGGAGGCTTGGGAGTCGTGGGCGGGCAGCTCGCTGTTGCCTCCCCCACTACCCGGCTGCTTCCTGGGGGGTGGGAGAAAGCCTCCCCCTAGCTGTCAAAAGGAAGAGGGAAGGGGGGAAGGCTGCTGGCAAAGCGGTGCGGCTCCCTCTACCCCCGCTTAGGAAGAAGCCTGCCATGGGTGACTTGCTCCACCCCCCCCCCATGGGCAGCTTGCCCCCTGGGACACTTGCCATGAGCAAAGCCCCCCTGGGATGCTCGCCCCAACCCCGGGTGCACAGCATGTGCGCTGCTCCAGGTGCCAGAGCAGCTAGCTCCTCCTCTGCTTCCTGCTTCTACTTCCCAGCGGCCTTTGCAGAAAACAACTCCTACACTTCTGCTTCCAGCATCCCCCCCTCTTCGGTCAGCCTGGCAACCTCTGTGTGATGGCCTGGGACTTGGACTCAGACTCGGAACCAGAGGAGACTCAGTCTGCAGTGGATCCTTTGCCTCAGGCATCATCTGAACCAAGTCTGGGGCCTGGTCCTGAAGAGTCCCATTCTGCACAGGTTCCCCTGCAACAAACACCAGCTGGGCCGAGTCAGGGGCCTGAGCCTGCCCTGGCTCCATATGCGGGGATGACCTCATTGCCTTCAGCTGGGACATCACTTACAGCTGTTCCACTACTGGTTGGGTCAGGGGAGGCTGAGGCGGCCTCTGGGTCTAGTAACCCACCGACGTCCCGACAAAGATAAAAGGCTGATGCACCCCGCACCAGGTTGCTGGAGCAACATTGCTGTATGCTAGATCCTGCCTGCCCCTTCATGGATCACTGCCTTGCCGTGGTGAAGGGGCTTGAATAACTCAGAGAAGCTATGAGCTATGCCGTGCAGGGCCACCCAAGACGGACAGGTCATAGTGGAGAGTTTTGACCAAATGTGATCCACCTGGAGCAGGAACCGGCAAGCCACTCCAGTATCCCTGCCAAGAAAACTCCATGGACAAAGGCAACAGGCATATAAAAGTTATGACGCTGGAAGATGAGCCCCTCAAGTCGGAAGGCATCCAACATGCTACTGAGGAAGAGCGGAGGACAAGTACAAGTAGGTTCAGAGCTGATGACGCAGCTGGGCTAAAGCCGAAAGGACGCTCCAATGCTGTAAAGAAAAATATTGCATAGGAACCTGGAATGTAAGAACCATGAACCTTGGTAAGTTGGATGTGGTCAAAAATGAGATGGTAAGAATAAATATTGACATCCTGGGCATCAGTGAACTAAAATGGACGGGAATGGGCGAATACAGTTCGGATGACCATCATATCTACTACTGTGGGCAAGAATCCCATAAAAGAAATTGAGTGGCCCTCATAGTCAGCAAAAGAGTGACAAAAGCTGTACTGGGATGCAATCTCAAAAATGATAGAATGATCTCGATACGAATCCAAGGCAGACCTTTTAACATCACAGTAATCCAAGTTTATGCACCAACCACTGGTGCTGAAGAAACTGAAATTGACCAGTTCTATGAAGACTTACAACACCTTATAGAAATGACACCAAAGACGGATGTTCTTCTCATTATAGGGGATTGGAATGCTAAAGTAGGGAGTCCAGAGATAAAAGGAACAACTGGCAAGTTTGGCCTTGGAGTTCAAAACAAAGCAGGGCAAAGGCTAATAGAGTTCTGCCAAGAGAACAAGCTGGTCATCACAAACACTCTTTTCCAACAACACAAGAGACGACTCTACACATGGACATCATCAGATGGGCAGCATCGAAATCAGATTGATTATATTCTCTGCAGCCAAAGATGGAGAAGCTCTATACAGTCAGCAAAAACAAGACCTGGAGCTGACTGTGGCTCAGATCATCAGCTTCTTATAGCAAAATTCAAGCTTAAACTGAAGAAAGTAGGAAAAACCACTGGGCTGGTAAGATACAATCTAAGTCAAATCCCTTATGAATACACAGTGGAAGTGAGGAACAGGTTTAAGGATTTAGATTTGGTGGACAGAGTGCCTGAAGAACTATGGATGGAAGCTCATAACATTATACAGGAGGCAGCAACTAAAACCATCCCAACGAAAAGGAAATGCAAGAAAGCAAAGTGGCTGTCCAATGAGGCCTTACAAATAGCAGGAGAGAGAAGGCAAGCAAAGTGCGAGGGAGATAGTGAAAGATACAGGAAATTGAATGCAGATTTCCCAAAAATAGCAAGGAGAGACAAGAAGGCCTTCTTAAACGAGCAATGCAAAGAAATAGAGGGAAACAATAGAATGGGAAAAACCAGAGATCTGTTCAAGAAAATTGGAGATATGAAAGGAATATTTCGTACAAAGATTACCATAATAAAAGACAAAAGTGGAAAGCACCTAACAGAAGCAGAAGACATCAAGAAGAGGTGGCAAGAATACACAGAGGAATTATACCAGGAAAAAATGGATGTCTCGTACACCCCAGGTAGTGTGGTTGCTGACCTTGAGCCAGACATCCTGGAGAGTGAAGTCAAATGGGCCTTAGAAAGCACTGCTAATAACAAGGCCAGTGGAAGTGATGATATTCCAGCTGAACTATTTAAAATTTTAAACGATGATGCTGTTAAGGTGCTACACTCAATATGCCAGCAAGTTTGGAAAACTCAGCAGTGGCCAGAGGATTGGAGAAGATCAGTCTACATCCCAATCCCAAAGAAGGGAAGTGCCAAAGAATGCTCCAACTACCACACAATTGCACTCATTTCACATGCTAGCAAGGTTATGCTTAAAATTCTACAAGGCAGGCTTAAGCAGTATGTGGACCGAGAACTCCCAGAAGTGCAAGCTGGATTTCGAAGGGGCAGAGGAACCAGAGACCAAATTGCAAACATGCGCTGGATTATGGAGAAAGCTAGAGAGTTCCAGAAAGACATCTACTTCTGATTCATTGACTATGCAAAAGCCTTTGACTGTGTCGACCACAGCAAACTATGGCAAGTTCTTAAAGAAATGCGAGTCCCTGATCACCTCATCTGTCTCCTGAGAAATCTCTATGTGGGACAAGAAGCTACAGTTAGAACTGGATATGGAACAACTGATTGGTTCAAAATTGGGAAAGGAGTATGGCAAGGCTGTATATTGTCTCCCTGCTTATTTAACTTATATGCAGAATTCATCATGCGAAAGGCTGGGCTGGATGAATTCCAAGCTGGAATTAAGATTGCCAGAAGAAATATCAACAACCTCAGATATGCAGATGACATAACATTGATGGCAGAAAGTGAGGAGGAATTAAAGAACCTTTTAATGAGGGTGAAAGAGGAGAGTGCAAAATATGGTTTGAAGCTCAAAATCAAAAAAACAAAGATCATGGCCACTGGTCCCATCACCTCCTGGCAAATAGAAGGGGGAGAAATGGAGGCAGTGAGAGATTTTACTTTCTTGGGCTCCATGATCACGGCAGATGGTGACAGCAGTCACTAAATTAAAAGATGCCTGCTCCTTGGGGGAAAGGCGATAGCAAACTTAGACAGTATCTTAAAAAGCAGAGACATCACCTTGGCAACAAAGGTCCATATAGTTAAAGCCATGGTTTTCCCAGTAGTGATTTATGGAAGTGAGAGCTGGACCATAAAGAAGGCTGATCGCCGAAGAATTGATGCTTTTGAATTATGGTGCTGGAGGAGACTCTTGAGAGTCCCATGGACTGCAAGATCAAACGTATCCATTCTTCAGGAAATCAGCCCTGAGTGCTCACTGGAAGGACAGATCGTGAAACTGAGGCTCCAATACTTTGGCCACCTCATGAGAAGAGAAGACTCCCTGGAAAGACCCTGATGTTGGGAAAGATTGAGGGCACAAGGAGAAGGGGACGACAGAGGACAAGATGGTTGGACGGTGTTCTCAAAGCTACAAACATGAGTCTGACCAAACTGCGGGAGGCAGTGGAAGACAGGAGTGCCTAGCGTGCTCTGGTCCATGGGGTCACGAAGAGTCGGACACGACTAAACGACTAAACAACAACAACAACAACAAGATCCTGCCTGAGATCCTGTAGCTGTCCTTGTCTAGTTTCCTGCCTTGGCCCTGTTGGAGTGACTCCCAGCAGAACCTTTGGATTCTGGACTGATCCTGGACCGCATTTCATGGGTTACCTCTGGGCCCAGCACACTCTGTTCCAAAAGCTTCCCACCAAACACACGTTTTTCTGTGGTGACATTACATCCCCTGAAATAGCCTCCTCTTTCTCGTCTGGCAGAGCCTTCTGCCTGGTTGATGACTTCCCTTAAAGGGCTAAGGGCTAGCCATCAGCGCCATTGCTTCTTCAGCAATAACTCCGATGGTGAATCTCAGGGTCGTGGGTTCAATCCCCACATTGGGCAAAAAGATTCCTCCAGATGATTGGGTTGAACTAGATGATCCTCATGGTCCCTTCCAACTTTACGGTTCTATGATTCTATGACCCACCACCACCAGGCTGGCCTAATGAGGAAGCTAGCTATTTTTAGTCCTAGGCCTTGCTAAATCCATGCATTCATAAGCTTAATTTCTGACCCCTCACTGAGTGTAGAGATTATGGGGGTCTGTGCCCCCAACCTCATTACATCATAATTTGTGGCTTCCTGCCAAACTCCTGAGCTCCACCTTGTCCACCAGGTTTAAAGACTGTCTCAAGGCAAATCTTAAAAAATGTAGTATAAACACCGACAACTGGGAAACACTGGCCTGTGAGCACTCCAATTGGAGAACAGCCTTTACCAAAGGTGTCATGGGCTTTGAAGACACTTGAAGTCAGGACACAAGGGAGAAATGTGCTAAGAGGAAGGCACGCTTGGCAAATCCACACCATGATCAACTCCCACCCAGAAACCAATGTCCCCACTGTGGAAGGATGTGTGGATTCAGAATTGGCCTCCAGTCACTTATGGACTCATTGTTAAATCAATGTTTTTGAAAGACAATCTTACTCGGCTACGAGTGATGCCAAAGAAAAAGAACTGCTATTATTATTATTATGTATCTTTATTTTTAGGTGTTATTGTGATCTTTGCGGATATTGTTTGATTTGACTGTGTTTTTCTTGAAGAGAAGAAGGTTGGGAGCCTGGATAGCTCAGTTGGTTAGAGCCTGGTGCTGATAATGCCAAGGTTGCAGGTTTGATCCCCACATGGGGCAGCTGTAGATTCCTGCATCGCAGGGGGTTGGAGAAGATGATCTTCAGGGTCCCTTCCAACTCTACAATTCTATAAGTCTATAAGTGTTCTATAAGTCTATAAGATCTTCCAGGACTCACAGCCAAGATGGTCTCTGAGGCATTCAATGGGCTATCACTGTTAGGAATCCTGCCAGTGGGACTTTTCCCACCCACACTTTCAGTGGGCAGAACAGGGGAACTACACACTGGCAGGATGATGCTAGCATCCATTGAAGGCTAGAGGATGGTGGAGCCTGTTCTAGACTGAGTAATGGGAGACCTCCGCCTAATTCACACACACACACACACACACACACACACACACACGATGGATCTGAAGTATGGATCTTTCCCCAAGCCTCCTTGAGTTCAGTAAAACCTACTATCAATTAAGTATTCATAGGACCACAGGTATTTTAAGATATGTAATCATGTGCAGCTTCTCAAAGCCATCTTGTTAGCCACAGTGAGAACAGGATGCTGGACTGGTTGGGCTATTGGCCTGATCCAGTACACTCTTCTTCTGTTCATATAATGCCTGGAAATCTTCTCTTTTCCAGTTCTGCACAATCCTTAGGGTGTGGGAAGAAAACAAACAGTTTACAGTATGCAGTGTGTGTGTGCGTGCACATGTGTGCTATTGAAGAAAGAAGGAGCACATTTTGGCACCTGAGGTGGAACCCCAAATGATGTCCCCCCCTCCCTCCCAGGGAAGAAAAGGCAAGGAAAGATCTACATCAGGAACAAGGGGGGAAGAAAGGCTGCTGCCCTGGTGGACCCTGGAGCCTGAGGTGGTCATCTCATCTTGCCTCATGGGTGGGCCGGCCCTGACCTGATTCAAACCAAGATAAAAATGTGTAATACATGTGGTCCTTGAACCTCTAAATCTGGGTTTCAAATCTTCTGTTATTAATATAGGCAGCCAGGTATGAGCCTGCAGAGGTCAGCAGAGGACAAATTGAAAACAGCGATTGTGGCCTTTCAGCTGTGGTGCATAAGAGCCCTTATATGTGTTTAATAGGAAGTATGCCCCTGTGAGTTCAACATAACTTACTTCCATGCAAATGTGAGCCGCATTGCTGCCAGAGGAGAAATGAGAAATTGCTTCAAAAATATGCAGCATGCAAAATGCTACAAACATCAGCATCATAGCAATTTGTGGTTATTTTCCATTTGTCCACACGATGTCACTACTGACTTGCATATGTTTTACCAGAATGCGGGGGGGGGGGGGAGAGTTATTGGGAAAGAACTCCATCTGACACTCACCAGAATGCACAACCCAGCCACAGTGTTATATTCTGTTTGGTCCCGCTGACTTCCATTGGATTAAAAAGGCTTAAATCCAACTATGCTGATTTAAAAATGGGTTAAGGACAGGTGGTGAACTGTCTGCCATTCAGGACAAATCTGATTTAGTTAGCAGGGTCACCATCAGAAGTGTGCAACCTCTCTGAGCGGAATGTGATGCTAAACAATCCATAACACTTGAGACCATCCTATGTGTCATGGACTGGTTGGGCGCAAGGAATGGTGGGAGGAACCAGCTAGGGAACCGCCAAGGGAAGAAGGCTCAGAGTCCAGGGAGTGGTGGTGGGTCAGAGGGAGAAGTCTGGGAGGTGTAAGAAGCTGGAGAGGTAACAGGGCTTAGTGAGATGGAAGAGTCAGTGACAGAGAGAAGTCTAGAATCAGAGGCAGAAGCAGGAGAGGAGGGAGGCCAAGAGGCAGAGATGAGTCAGGCTGAGAACAGTCATGAGTGTCTCTCTCTCCTGCTGCAACAAACTCCACCCCCTTGTCTCACAGAACCAGAAGAGGCATGAACAGGGTGGAGGATGGGTTGTTTGCACGCAGGCACAGCCTCCTATTGCTTTGGAGAAACCCTGGAGATGAGAAGACCTAGTCAGCTGTAAGGAGGTGGGGACTTTCAGTCTCGGCAACTGATCTTCATGGAGTAAGACCACTGGGAAAGAGCTGCTGTGATGATCATTGGTATTTGACTCCCAGTAAGTTAGCAAAAGGGTCGCGGGTGGCGCTGTGGTCTAAACAACAGAGCCTAGGGCCTGCTGATCAGAGGTTCGGCGGTTTGAATCTCCGCGACGGGGTGAGCTCCCATTGCTGGGTCCCTGCTCCTGCCAACCTAGCAGTTCGAAAGCATGTCAAACACAAGTTTATAAATAGGTACCGCTCTGGCGGGAAGATTCTGGTTTGCCAGAAGTAGCTTTGTCATGCTGGCCACATGACCTGGAAGTTGTCTGTGGACAGATACCGGCTCCCTCGGCCAGTAAAGCGAGATGAGCGCCGCAACCCCAGAGTTGTCCGCGACTGGACTTTAGGGTCAGGGTTAAGTTAGCAAAAATGTATAAGATAGGTACAAACAACTGCTGGAAATGTAGAGAAAAAGAGGGCACCTTTTATCATATGTGGTGGTTGCGTAGGGTGATTAAAGCATTCTGGGAAATTAAATTGTTGGACTATGCTGAAATGGCAAAATTCTCTACCCAACCTCCTTAAGCCATCCTAGCACTTCACCATCTCTCATTCAACCACAGCCCATGGAAACACTTACTCAGCTCATTTTCAATGCATGTATCAGCACCCTCCCTGCGCCTTATATGGAGCTGTTTTTCACTTTTACCAGTCAGCCATTATTTCCCGATTATTTCTTGTGTTCAGGTGGCATTCTTGTGTACGTGACATTGGCCTCACTAACAGTGGTCCCACCTTTATGCACATGAGTAAGAGTCATCCTTTGTCCTCTTTTCTCGTGATGCATTTGCTCTCACCTTTTGGTAGAAATACTTTCATTCGCTTTGAACTTAGAACAGGAGTTCGCCAAGTTATTCCATACGCTGAGTGAAGAAAGAAACGCTTTGCAGTTTGAGTCATCAAGCATGTGCACATACACCTGCAAAGGGGTTAACAGTATCTTTGCTTTGGTGTACATACCCCACTCAAAAAAAAAAGCCAGTTTGGGGGCTGCAACCTTTAGGTGGTGGAGCTGTACATCTTCAAAGTAGAGAGAGCTTGAAAGAGGAATATTTGGGGTGAGGAGTTATCATCCACAACGGTACATGCATTTGGAGCCATGTCTCCTCCAGTTTTGTTCTTATTCCTTCAAAAAAAATCTCTAATGAACAAATTTTGAATCAGCTAAGTATAAATGAAAATGTTACATAACAAAGAAATGAAGAAAATAATTTTAAATCCGAAACAAACAAAAGAAATTATGCTCCTCCCCCAAAAAACAACTTTAGTATTAAATACAGTGGTACCTTGGGTTAAGTACTTAATTTGTTCCGGAGGTCCGTTCTTAACCTGAAACTGCTCTTAACCTGAAGCACCACTTTAGCTAATGGGGCCTCCTACTGCTGCCACACTGCCGGAGCATGATTTCTGTTCTCATCCTGAAGCAAATTCTTAACCCAAGGTACTATTACTGGGTTAGCAGAGTCTGTAACCAGAAGCGTCTGTAACCTGAAGTGTCTGTAACCCAAGGTACCACTGTAGTCCCTATAGGATTGCATTGATAAGTCATCTGTTGCAATTTTCAGGCTGGAAGGAAACTTTCAAGGGAACCAAAATATTCCATGAAAAATACCATTGACCTCTCCTCCTTTACCTCCTCCTCCTCCTCCTCTCCCCAATAGTATTTCTTTTTTCATTAGAGCTTCTTTTATTTTCTTGGAGTTATTGGAGGCTGGACCATTAGGCTGAAGAGGAATCCTGTGAGGGTCCCCTCAGTGAACCCCCACTTGCCTTCCTCCTTAGGAGCAGTTCAGAGAGTTGCCTTAGTTATCATCTTCTTCTTCCTCTTCAGTCTCAGTGTTGCTCTTGCAGAACTCTCAGCAGTGTGGAAGATTGAGACAACACTACAATTTGTTGGCTTTGTCTAGCGTTGGCCGTGGCTCCACCTACTGTTGGTCTCCCTACCTTCCACACTGTCACTTTTGATGTGCACCAGGCACCATTGCTTGGAGTGATCCCAGCCAATCAGGGTTCACCTAGTGAATAGGGTGCTCATCAGGACTTCGTAGCCAATCAGATCTGGCAAGGTGGAATCGCATAGGGGGTAGACAAAGCCAATAGAGAGTGAGGGCAATGATTGCTTCCTGGGCAGGTCACATGCATGATCCTAGCCAATCAGACCACTGTTTACCCTCACTCTGTATAGATGAATACACTTCTCTGTTTAGATGAATGCATTTGCTGTTTTTGAATGTGTTTCACTGGGGGAAGGGGAACAATTTACCTCCTCTAACACTGTTATAAAAATGGGGGGGGGAGCTTCTGGCCTAGCAATAGGATTGTATAATAAATATAACAAAGAGTCTTGCGGAACCTTAATGACAAACAAATGTATTATGGCACACGCCTTCCTGGACTGCATTTCTGAGTTACAATTGTCGCAAGTGTTTCATTGTGTGTGAGAGGCGGGTGAATTGTGAGCAGCGAGGGCAGAGCGAAATGAAAAGCACAAAGGTGCCACAAGTTGTTTGTGCTATTATAGGCAAGCATTACTAGCCCTCTAGATTTAATAAACACAGCTACCTATTTTGCTTTTTGGGTGTTTTGCTGGTCTGGAACAAAAAGAGGGTATCACTTAGCAGAAATGCTGACTCTTTCTCCTGAAAAGATCTGTTCTGCATTATGCATTATTATGCATGCATTAGCATTCCTGGGCTCTTTGATGTCCACATCCATTAGTAAGACCACACTGTAATAGAGGCCAGCATATAGCCGTCTTCCACAACTAGAAGTAACAGTCACTAAATGGAAATTGCTAAATAATAAAGTAAGGGGGCCTTGTAGTTGATAGTTGATGTGGCTGGCTATCTTCTGCAATATATTCTTGTGTCCTTTCAGACAGCTCAGACATCATACCTAAGAATGTAAGACTTGTTCTGCTGGACCAGGCCACTGGTCCATCTGTCCAGTATTCTGTTTTCACAACCAGATGCCCATGGGAAACTTCCAAGCAGGACCTCTGTGCAACACAACTGTCCACTCCTGCAGTTTCCAGCAACTGGTATTCAGAAACATTACTGCCTCTGACAGTGAAGACAAAACATGGATAGCCTACTCTTCTGTAGATTGGTCTAATCTTCTCTTAAAGCCATCTAAGCTAGTAGTAGTAGTAATAATAATAATAATAATAATAATAATAATAATAATAATAATAATTTATTTATACCCCGCCCATCTGGCTGAGTTTCCCCAGCCACTCTGGGCAGCTCCCAATCAATTGTTAAAAACAGTACAGCGTTAAATATTAAAAACTTCCCTAAACAGGGCTGCCTTCAGATGTCTTTTAAAAAGAAGATAGCTGCTTATTTCCTTCACATCTGAAGGAGGGCGTTCCACAGGGTGGGCACCACTACCGAGAAGGCCCTCTGTCTGGTTCCCTGTAACCTCACTTCTCGCAGCGAGGGAACCGCCAGAAGGCCCTCAGTGCTGGATCTCAGTGTCTGGGCTGAACGATGGGGTTGGAGATGCTCCTTCAGGTATACAGGACCGAGGCCATTTAGGGCTTGAAAGGTCAGCACCAACACTTTGAATTGTGCTCGGAAATGTACTGGGAGCCAATGTAGGTCTTTCAAGACTGGTGTTATATGGTCTCGGCGGCCGCTCCCAGTCACCAATCTAGCTGCCACATTCTGGATTAGTTGTAGTTTCCAGGTCACCTTCAAAGGTAGCCCCATGGAGAGTGCATTGCAGTAGTCCAAGCGAGAGATAACTAGAGCATGCACCACTCTGGCGAGGCAGTCTGCATGAGGGACCATGAGGGTCATCTAGGCCAATCGCCTGAAATGCAGGAATCCTTTGCCCAATGTGGGACTCGAACCTATGACTTTGAGATTAAGAGTGTCTCTGCCTTGCTGCATTTGAACACCAGGTTGTTTGTTGGGCTTCATCCAGGGCACCTCAGCTGTTCAACTGCATCACTTGTTTCTGAAAACACTATTGTTCTGACAGGCATTCCCAGATAGATAAATGGGTCTGGATCTATACAGATAAAAGAAACACGACAGGAAGAAACGTCATAAGAGCTCTGTAATGAAAATCCCATTGGTAGCAGATTACTGCTCTACAGCGCCATCCAGTGTCCGAGGCCATTTAGGGCTTTAAAGGTCAGCACCAACACTTTGAATTGTGCTCAGAAACGTACTGGGAGCCAATGCAGATCTCTCAGGACCGGACCGGTGTTATATGGTCTCAGCGGCTGCTCCCAGTCACCAATCTAGCTGCCGCATTCTGGATTAATTGCAGTTTCCAGGTCACCTTCAAAGGTAGCCCCACGTAGAGCGCATTGCAGTAGTCCAAGCTTCCCGTGGAAGCCACTTCCAGTTTAATTACACGTTGCATGAAAAGGTGCTTTATTTTATCCATCCTGAATCTTCCAACATACAACTTCATTGACTGTCCTCAAATTCTAGCGTTACAAGAAAGGGAGGGAAACTCTCTCTCTCCACTTTCTCCCCCCATGCATAATTTTATAAACGTCTACCATGTCTCCTCTTCCTTGCCTTTTCCATAAACTAAACAGTCCCAAATGCTGCAATCTTTCCTCATCGGGGAGCTGCTCCACCCCCTTGAGCATTTTGGCTGCCCTTTTCTGAACTTTTCCCAATGGTATCCTTTCTAAAGCAAGGCAACCAGAACTGTACACAGTATTCCAAATGCAGCCACACCATAGAGATATATAACAGCATTATGATCCCAATGGTTTTATTCCCAATTAATTTCTTAATGATCCTGCCCAAGGGCTGCACAAGCAGTTGGTGGGGCTTTGACTTCTCTGTTGCCTCCTGCCATCAGGATTAAGACCAATGGAGACTAGTCCATTAGCGAAAACGAGGCACTTCCTCCCAACCTCAGCCGGCCCCGCCTTCTGGTGTTTTTACAACCAATCCAAGGTGTGGCCCTGCCTGTCAGCTTCCTTCTCCTTAGTCTTGGTGTTATCCTTGCAGAACCCAGTGAGGAGGAGGTGGATGGGGGCAAAACTAGAGTGAGTTGGCTCATTCCTCTTCCTGTTGGTCCCCCTGCCTTCTACCACCCACCATTGATTAAGACTGGTCCTCTATTTCCTCTGTTTCAGGGTTGGGGGATCTTTGGCCCATCAGATGTTCCTGAAATCTAAGTGTCATCATCCCTCACCATCAACCATGCTGTCTGGGGCTGATGGGGACTGTATCCCAATGTCATCCAGGGGGCACAGTTTTCCTGGCTCTGGTATGTAATATTCTCTTGTGGGAGGGATAGGGGGTGGCTGGTTCTCCAGCTATTACTGTACAACAACTGCAATCCCTGACAACTGACCCTTCCAGTTGAGGCTGGTGGGAACTGACGTCCAACAACAACTGGAGGGCCTTAATTTCTCATCCCTGTTCTATGTGGTGGACTGGCAGAGGGTAGAGGATTTCCAGAGATCCTTTATTTGAAAGATGGTCCAGTCCAAGCCCAGTCTAGATATGAGATGAGAGAGCAGGGGCCTTGAAGTTGCCTACCCACCATTAACACCCAGAAAGCAGACACATGTGTGCACAAATGCACGTAATATAAACTCTTTGCAAGTAAATGGCCCAAATTCAGGCGCAGCAAAATGGCCACCTCTGGGAGAACGAAAGCCTTGCCTCTTCCTTTCTCCCTTTCCTGCTTTATAGCATTGAACATTTCTTTTCTGGCAAACACATTATGTCAGCTACGCCAGTTCATTTGTCTAGGGGCAGCTCCACTTTATCTGCCTGGAGTAAAAAGAATTGATGAGCCTGGGTAGATAAAGTAAATGGAAACTCAGGACTTTGTCCAATTTGCTCTGCTTTGATAGATGTTATAGCCCAACAGTGGCCAATGTAACATGATTTGCCATTTGTATTACAAAATATTACACATTAGGGAATCTTCCCTCACCACCACCACAAAAAAGTATTGGGGGAGTCCATGCTTGGCTGTTTGTGACCCAGTCCCCCAAGTTCTTCTGATTTAAAGAAGAACATGTACGATTCTCATGCTCAGCAAAAGATTAATCTTTGAAGGATTGTTCAGACAATGGAGGAAGTCCTGCCCCAGGGTGGGAAGTTAAACACCTTTGTGGATTGGAGTGGGGGATCTCAATTTACCTGTCAATGCCGCTTCATATTATTTATTTACTCAGAATCTTTGCTCATATTTTCCCCTTCCCTCCCATCAAAATGGAGTGGTTTACCCACAATATAAAAGAACCAGCATGAAGTTCAAATACCTGCTACCTCCACTGTCAGAAGTAGCATGTCTCTGAATACCAGATGCTGGGAATCACAAGTGGGGAGAGTGAGGTTCTTCTCATCTCTTGCTTTCTGACTTCCTATAGGCATCTGGTATGTATGTATTTTGTATACCGCCCTTCATTCAAAGATCACACGGCAGTTCACAACATAGCACGGTGGTTGGCCATTGTGAAAGCAGGGGACTAGATTAGATGGATCCTGGGCCTGGAATGGCTCAGGCTGGTGGCCCATCTAGTGGACACAGGTGGCGCTGTGGGTTAAACCACAGAGCCTAGGGCTTGCCGATCAGAAGGTTGGCGGTTTGAATCCCCACGACAGGGTGAGCTCCCGTTGCTCGGTCCCTGCTCCTGCCAACCTAACACTTCGAAAGCACATCAAAGTCCAAGTAGATAAACAGGTACCGCTCCAGCAGGAAGGTAAACGGCGTTTCCGTGCGCTGCTATGGTTCACCAGGCTTAGTCATGCTGGCCACATGACCCGGAAGCTGTATGCCGGCTCCCTCGGCCAATAAAGTGAGATGAGCGCCACAACTCCAGAGTTGTCCACTAGACCTAATGGTCAGGGGTCCCTTTACCTTTACCTTTAGTGACCCATCTAGTCCAGCATCCTGTTCTCACAGTGGTCCACCTGATGCATGTGGGAAGCCATACATTGTGCCCATAAAGTGGTCCTGAAGTTTTCAGAATTCAGCTGCCATTATTTCACCTGGTGGTTCTCATTCAGATCCTTGTCAGCTTCTCAAAGACATTTCCTGGTTGCCATTTCATTTCCAAGTTCAGTTCAGTGTGTCAGTTCTTTAACCTGCCTAAATGGCTTGGGAGCCGAGCACCTGAAAATGCAGCGTCTACTTCAGTACCAAGCTACCTATACTCTATGTTCATCTCCCAAGGCCTCATTCATCAGGTGGATGCCCACCAGAGAGAAGGCTTTTTTCAGACGCTCAAGTGATGGAATGTCCACCTCAAGGACATTGGCATCACAAGAAGAGCTATGCTGGATCAACCAAAGTCCTATCCAGTCCAGCATTCTTTTCTGGTTCCCTATAGAAAGCCCACAAGCAGGGCATGAGGGCAATTATGCCTCTGAATACCAATCACTGGGTATTGCAGGTGGGCAGAGTGCTGTTGTGCTCATGTCCAGCTTGTAGGCTTCCCACAGAAACAGGATGCTGGAATAGATGGACCACTAGCCTGATGCATTACTTGGATGGGGGAGGGGGGAGGTATGGATCTTTTCCATGAGCTAAATTGGTAGCACTTTCTGAAATCTGATGAGTATCCCCATTTTGTGCATTTGGGTGAAGGGGAATCCCAGGTCAGCTCGGGGAGGGGATGCCATGTGTGTATTTGTGTGTGTGTGTAGCTGATCTATCCAGGATGCTGCAGTTGCTTACCCATTCTTAATTTGCTCAGAAGTCTGGAACACTAAGAAGAGGGAAGCTGATGTATCCCCATACTCAAAGGTTTATAGGTTCATCGACCCCAAAATAAACATACGCCATATCATACACTTGCACAATCACAACAAAAATGGTTGCTCAAAGTTATCGTGCTTCCAAAATACTCATAAATGCATGATGACATTGCATAGTCTTCACACACAGAGTTGTATTTATCGATTTGGGGTTGACTTTTTGCCTCAGACATCCCGAAATGGAATACACAAATTAAATGATCTCTGTGCTTAAAATACTGCAGTTTTTTGTGTTTCTGCTAATAATTTTGTACTTGACCAGGAAGCGCTTAAGCAATGATACTGGTGTAGAATAGATGTCCATATTTTCATGTGTTCTGTGGAACAGTGGCCTGGACTGCACCCTACATCTAAAGTATTACCATGGAAAGCGTAATGCTGGTGGTCAACAAAATAGGTTAAAAGACTGTCTCAAGGCAAATCTTTAAAAAAATGTAATATAAACATCAACAACTGGAAAACATTGACCTGCGAGCGTTCCAATTGGAGAACAGCCTTTACCAAAGGTGTCATGGGCTTTGAAGGTGCTCAAACTCAGGACGAACGGGTGAAACGGGCTAAGAGGAAGGCATGCTTGGCAAACCCTCACTGTAATCAACTCCTGCCTGGAAACCTATGTCCCCACTGTGGAAGGACGTTTGGATCCAGAACTGGCCTCCACAGTCACTTACGGACTCACTGTTAAAACCGTGTTTATGGAAGACTATCTTACTCGGCTACGAGTGATCGCCAAAGAAGAAGAAGAAGAAGATACATCTAAAGTACTATCATGCCACTTTAAACAATCTTGACTTCCTGCACAGTATTCTGGGGATTGTAGTCTGCTAAGGGTGCTGAGAATACTACATCCACTGTCTGACGTAGGATCTCTCTGAATACCAGTTGCTGGAAAGCAACTGGGAAAGTGCTATTGTGCTCATATCCTTTTCAGTGCTTACCATAGACATCTGGCTGGTCATTGTGAAAAGATGATGCTGGATTAAATAGGTCTTTGGTCTTACCCTGCAGGGCTCTTTTTATGTTCATGCCACAACAAGGGCTGCTTGTTTTGCCTCCGACCCGACTGCAATGTACGCAACTCTTATGCCTCCAACTCATCACATTGGAATCATTACATTTTATAAGCAATGAAAGTGGAGTGTGCTGCAGCTACATGATTCATGCTTAATGTCCCACAATAATTCTGTTGTACAGCTGGAAAGAGAACTCGGATAACCTGGTCATGCCATCAGCAACGGACCGTGCATCCTTCAAAATGTATATTAAAACCACCCAGTGTTGTGTAATGTTGACCTAGTTATCCAGCACCACTGATCAGGGATGCACAGAGATGCCATTGTGAAGTCCGTGAGCATTTTCTGCATGAATATATAAGCAGGACTGAACATATGCATCAGATTATACACAATGCATCAGCCTCTCTTATGTTTTCCATTATTTCCCCCCATTGCCGCCACCATCCCCGACAACAATAATTAGACAACTGCATGGACCAATTATTATTTGTTTTGAGGAATTTGCTCTTTCAAAACTCTATGAATACCAGAATTGTGCAGGTAGTGCAACAGTCTTATGGGCAGGAATTTGCAGTGTTGGTGAAGCCATATTGGCATCTGCATAAGAGAAAAATGGAAGGGTTGTGTTTGTGGTACGGTGCACTTAAGAGCATACCATTCAGAATGTGAAGACAGGGGAGTAATTGCAGGTCTCATTATTCTCCCAGCAAGAAACCCCCCCACAACACATGTAAAGTTGGATCATGCAGGAGAACAGTTTGAGCTTAGCCTGGCTAGCTCAGTTGATTAGAAAGTGATGCTGATAATACCAAGGTTGCAGGTTCAATCCCCATATGGAACAGCCGCCTATTCCTGCATTGCAGGGGTTTGGACTAGATCAGTGGTTCCCAATTAGCTAATTAATGAGGACCCCCTATTTTTCAAAAACCAAGCCACAGATTCTGACATATCGTGATGTCTGAAATTGGAGAACATGCGTAGAGATGAGCGAAGGAGCACTTACAGAGATTGGGCAGTGTCAGGAGGGAGAGGAAACAACCCCGACGGCAGGTTGCCAAGAAAAGATAAGACAAGGAAAAGTCCTCACTGTCTGCTTGAGAGCCAGTGTGGCGTAGTGGTTAAGAGAGGTAGACTCGTAATCTGGTGAACCGGGTTCGTGTCTCCGCTCCTCCACATGCAGCTGCTGGGTGACCTTGGGCCAGTCACACTTCTCTGAAGTCTCTCAGCCCCACTCACCTCACAGAGTGTTTGTTGTGGGGGAGGAAGGGAAAGGAGAATGTTAGCTGCTTTGAGACTCCTTCGGGGAGTGATAAAGGGGGATATCAAATCCAAACTCTTCTTCTTATTCTTATTCAATATTTACACAGAGAGGCTTGGAACACAGCCTCTTGGAATAATGGCATTGCCCAGAGTGACTCTCCACCCCCTTTTCCTTCCATTTTCTCATTCGTCACTTTCTCCCCTACAGGTGGTGCTAGGCACCCTTTGCTTCTGAGCCGTTCGCTCTACTACTTTCAAGCCTCGCCAGGTTCTGGGAGGGGGAGTCTGGAATGCTTTCTAAAGACACTGTGTCCATCAGCTGTTGCCCTCCTGGTGCTTCCTCTTCCTCCTCCTCCTCTCCCATTATTTCCCAGCTTTCCCCCTCTTTTGCCTTTGAGCTGTGACCTCCCTCAAACCGCTGTTGTAATTCTGAACTGTCTTCTTCTCGGAAGGGTCAGGCTGGGGAGGCGGTCTCCACCATTCTTCCTCTGCCCAGTCCCTGTCAGGAGGGTGAGGTGCAAGTAGATCAGGGAAGGAGCAGTCGTGGAGATTGGGTGGGTGTGGGGAGGAGAGGAAAGTGGAGTCATCACTACCACATGGTTGTTGTTTTTTTTAAAAAAAGATATTTATTAAAGTTTTATAGACAGAAAAAAGTTACAGAATAAAAGAAAAAAGAGAAAAAATAAAAATAAAAAGGTACAAAAATACAAATGAAAAATACAAAATACATGAAAAATAGATAAAAAATAAAAACAATTAAAAACAGATCAATCTTTTCCTGTCTTATATTTCATTTACTTATTTCCCTGACCTCCTCGCACCTCCCTTTTTTGTATTCCAGTTCACATGGTTAATTCAGCAAATCCTTTCCCTCTTTGTTTTTATCTTAATTCTATATCTTAACATATTAAAGCTTCATATTTTCGTCTGATTATCAATCCATTTTTACATATTCTTTTAACCTTGTTGCTAGAGCCATTTCATTTCAATCCAACATCATTTTAGCATTCATTAATTTTACAATGTTTCTGCAAATAGTCTTTAAATTTCTTCCAATCTTCTTCCACCAACTCTTATCCCTGGTCTCGGATTCTGCCAGTCATTTCCACCAGTTCCATATAGTCTATCACTTTCATCTGCCATTCTTCCAGGGTGGGTAGATCTTGTGTCTTCCAATACTTTGCAATGAGTATTCTTGCTGCTGTTGTAGCGTACATAAAGAAAATTCTATCCTTCTTTGGCACCAATTGACCGACCATGCCCAGAAGAAAGGCCTCTGGTTTCTTCAAGAAGGTATATTTAAATACCTTTTTCATTTCATTATAGATCATCTCCCAGAAAGCTTTAATCCTTGGGCACGTCCTCCATAGGTGAAAGAATGTACCTTCATTTTCTTTACATTTCCAACACTTATTCACTACCACATGGTTTGAGTGGGAGGGGATGGGGATGTAGGGGCGTACGAAGTGGGGGGCAGAGGGGGCGGTCAGCCCTGGGTGCCACTCCAGGGGGTGACAAGATGGCCCCTGCCTCTCCCCAGCTGCAGAGCGGCCAGGGGCGCACGCAGTCAGTATGGGCACCACTCGTGCGGCGTCCGTACGGGCTGCTGCTTTCATGCCATCCATACGGGCATTCGTACAGGCTGCCACACATGCACAGTCTGTATGGAATGCCATTCACGAGCAGCCAATATGGTCATCGTGCAAGCTGCAGTCCATACAGATGCCCAGATGGATGGCGCAAGCGAGTGGCAGCCCATATAGACGCTGTGTGAGCGGCATCCCATACGGAGTGTGAATGTGCAGCATCCTGTACAGAGTGCGCGGGCTGTGGCGTGTGCACACTCTGTATGGGATGCCGCACATGCACACTCTGTATGGGATGCCATACGGACGTCCTATGTGCGGTGCCGGACGGTTCGCCCTGCCCCTCGATGTCCTGCCCTGAGTGCCAGAGAGGGTTCCTCCACCACTGTGGGGATGGGGGGGTGTATCAAGCCACTGTCAGGGGGGCAACCAGTGAAAATGCATGTCCACTGTGGCTGCTGCTGCTTTCCTGCTGATTGAGAAAATTTCCTGTGCCTCAGTGCTGGGGTAAGGTAGTGCCATGGTGCTGTTAGGGACTGGGCAGAGGAGGAATGGTGGATACCATCTCCCCATCCTGACCCTTCAAGGGAGAAAGAAGAGGAAGACAGTATAAATTTTCAACAGGGGTTTGAGGGAGGTCACAGCTCAGAGGCAGATGAGGGGGGAAGTTGGGAAATAAGGGGAGAGGAGGAGCAGGCAGGGTCAGAGCAGCAACTGGCTGACACGTTGTCATTAGAAAGCATTCCAGACCCACCATCTCCCAGAACCAGGTGAGCCTTAAAAGTAGGAGGGCAAAGAGCTCAAAGACAGAGGGCACTTAGCGGATGATGATGATGAATGAGGTATTCGGAGAGAAAGGGATGGAGATTCGCACAGGAGATTCACACCATTATCCAAGAAGCTGGGTTCTATAGCCTCTCTCTGTAAAGATTGAATTAGAAAAGGACTATAAGAAACTTTTCCTTGTCTTTATACTTTCCTGGGCAACCAGCCGGGAGTTGCTGACAGCATCCTGACAGGTGCCTTCAAGTGAGTGTAATCAGCTGTCCTGTTCTCCGTCAGCATGAGGGGAAGGCAGCGCTTTGCAGTTGGCTGCCCTGGTCTCCCTCAGTGTGAGGGAAGACAGTTCAGACCAGCAGCACTATTGGCTGAGATCATCGTGCCATATTGGTAGTGCCTTGAATTCAGCTGCCCTTTTCTCCCTCACGCAAGGAGCGATATGTTACAGTGTATTGCCGGGTCAAAATCGTTATCGCGGTGTGATGTCAAAACTGATTTTGGCAGATATATTGAAAAAACACACAGCACTAAAACAGACCATGAAATTTGTGATATTGCCAGGCAAAAGTGACAAAAAAAAAATAGTTGGGGGGAGGAAAAGAATGGGGCCTCGGACCCCCTGGCATTGTTCCACAGACTCCCAGGGGACCTAATTGGGAACCACTGTACTAGATGCTCTCCAACTGCCAAATTCTATGATTCTTTCTCGCACACTAGCTTTACATATGCAATTGAGTTTTCAAGTATGTGTGGTTGTCTCCAAAGTAGTGCTACATGATTGTTTTAGCAGCGCAAAAACATTCTGCTTGTCCTATGGAATGTTCTCCCAATCTCTTCCCCTTGCACACTCCTTAAATTTGTTCTAGGTGTTCTCCCAACCCCCGGGAGCAGATTTGGGGAGAGTGTGGAGGTACACAGGGGGAGGAGAGGGGGAGGAGAGTCCCATTGTGCAAGTGAAATTGTTTCACCGATGAGATGCATTAGTTGAATAAGGTAAAGGTAAAGGGATCCCTGACCATTAGGTCCAGTCGTGACCGACTCTGGGGTTGCGGTGCTCATCTCACTTTATTGGCCAAGGGAGCCAGCGTACAGCTTCCAGGTCATGTGGCCAGCATGACTAAGCCACTTCTGGCGAACCAGAGCAGCGCACAGAAACACCGTTTACCTTCCCGCTGGAGTGGTACCTATTTATCTACTTGCACTTTGAAGTGCAACTGCTAGGTTGGCAGGAGCAGGGACCAAGCAACGGGAGCTCACCCCGTCACGGGGATTCAAACCGCCAACCTTTTAATCAGCAAGTCCTAGGCTCTGTGGTTTAACCCACAGTGTCATAATTTGGGTACAGTATATCCTGAATTGGGGGCAGTTCTGGGTAGACTAAACCCTGTGCTTCTCCATTAATTTTTAAAACAGTTCAGAGTAGGGGTGAGCTTATCAGCCCATTCCACTTTCCATCAGTTTCTCATTTTTTCCAATCTTAACTTCATTTCTCCCCAGTTTCACATTAGTTTGCATTAAAAACAAATCATCATGAAATGTCACCAACATTTTAGTGTGAATTTCCCCACATAGAATCATTTTTTGCAAAGCAACTTTCCATAATATACTGCATTTCTACGCACACTGTATCCCAATATTTGCATTTTTGTACATATAACTTGGCCGGAGAACTACACTGCAAAATTCAGAGAAGTGCAAATTTCAAAGGGTGGCTATGTTCCAGTTTTTGTATGGTTTTGGGAAGTGTAGATTTGGTAAAGGTAAAGGTAAAGGTAAAGGGACCCCTGACCATTAGGTCCAGTAGTGGCTGACTCTGGGGTTGTGGCGCTCATCTTGCTTTGCTGGCTGAGGGAGCCAGCGTACAGCTTCTGGGTCATGTGGCCAGCATGACTAAGCCGCTTCTGGCGAACCAGAGCAGCGCACGGAAACACCATTTACCTTCCCGCCAGAGCGGTACCTATTTATCTACTTGCACTTTGACATGCTTTCGAACTGCTAGGTTGGCAGGAGCAGGGACCAAGCAACGGGAGCTCACCCCATCGTGGGGATTCGAACCGCTGACCTTCTGATCAGCAAGTCCTAGGCTCTGTGGTTTAAATGCAAACTGATTCAAAATTCTCTCTTCAGAAACAATTAGCATTATGTGGCCACGTTCTGTACCCCTATGAACAGAAAGCTGTTCTTTGACCAGGGCAATGCCTATATTCAAACCCCAAATCCCGTAACACCCTGGTCAGCAAATGACTAGTAACAGGGCTCA
Source organism: Podarcis gaigeae (assembly GCF_964106915.1). Classification (NCBI taxonomy): domain Eukaryota; kingdom Metazoa; phylum Chordata; class Lepidosauria; order Squamata; family Lacertidae; genus Podarcis; species Podarcis gaigeae. The sequence continues at coordinate 10,294,174 of NC_139686.1, read as the reverse complement.
TAATTTCAATTTAACAAAAATGAAGAGGCAGCAACATTGACTCTGCCTATTATCTGAAATATTGGCGAAGGGCAACCTGATCTTTGGGATCCATTCATTTTTGCTTAGGCCAGGCATAAGCAAACTCGGCCCTCCAGATGTTTTGGGACGGGACTACAACTCCCATGATCCCTAGCTAACAGGACCAGTGGTCAGGGATGATGGGGATTGTAGTCCCAAAACATCTGGAGGGCCAAGTTTGCCTATGCCTGATTTAAGCTTTCCCAGGAGATACTTTGTCTTCCTAGGAAATGCCCAAGTTTTCCTGGGAAAAGTCTTTGTCTTCTTCAGCTTTTCAGAGAAAGTGTAAAAAAAAGGGTTGGCGCATGCTCTCAACTTCTGCACCTTTTCGAAACTAAGCAAAACAACTTCATTTTGCGAAATGGGAATGAGTAACACAGAAGCGATCCCACCTCTAAGATGGGTTTTCTGATTTTCCCTGCCTTCCAAACTGAATGCAGAGGGAGGAGAAACTCAACATTTTTCATGGTCGTAGCTCCAAGACCCTAGCTCCGTGGTTGGACACAAGCTTGGCAGGTTCAATCCCAGGCTCAATCCCCAGTGTCTTCAGGCAGCTGATGAAAAGGTGCAAGTCTGAAACTCTATGGAGCCTCTGCCAGTCAGTGCCTGCCATACTGAGCTAGATGCACTAGCAGTCTAACTCAGAAGAAGCAGTTTCCCATGTGTCCTAGAAAGAAATGATGGCTCGGAGTCTAGAGAGCTGTTGTTTCCCATGACTCCCAGTTTAATTTGGGGGGCAGAGGAAACTAGAATTGTACTCCGGTGGTCAAGGTACATTGGGATGATTCAGGCATTGGTTGAGTCTCGTTGAGACAGCTACGGATCTCTGTGGGTCAATTTGGATGGTCCAGTGTTATTTGGGACTGTCAGAAGATGAGGTGTCAGACAGGAAGGAGAGGCAGGCACCAGGTGGAAAAACCCAGTGAAAAGGCCAAGACCAACCTTAACTGCTGGCTTTGTCTTCTGGGAGAAAGTAGGAACCGGACACCATCTGACTCTCCTTTTTGCCTGAGGTCCAATCCCTGAAGGCACCAGTCCTGTGGCGTGCAAGATGCTCATTCAAAGGCAGCTTGCAAAGGAGCATCCCATAGAATTGCCCCCCCTACTTTTTGTTGAGGTACGTGTGTGGAACTGAGGTGCAACATGAGAGAGAAAATAAGGAGGAAGAGGATAATAATAATAATAATAATAATAATAATAATAATAATAATTTATACCCCACCCTCTCCGGCCAGAGCCAGGCTCAGGGCGGCTAACACCAGTAAAATCACAATAAAAACATAATAGGGGAGGGGGGAACCAATTGAAAATACGGGTTAAAATGCAATTTAAAATGCAGCCTCATTTTAATAGTAGCCCATAGTTCAAAACCATAAGGGGAGGGAAAACATAAGGGTCAAACTGAGTCCAAACCAAAGGCCAGGCAGAACAGCTCTGTCTTGCAGGCCCTGCGGAAAGATGTCAAGTCCCGCAGGCCCTGGTCTCTTGTGACAGAGTGTTCCACCAGATTGGGGCAAGTCCTGAAAAGGCCCTGGCCCTAGTTGAGACCAATCTAACCACCTTGAGACTTGGGACCTCCAAAGTGTTGTCATTTGTGGACCTTAAGGTCCTCCATGGGGCATACCAGGAGAGGTGGTCCCGTAGGTACGTGGGTCCTAGGCCTAGATACCTCCCTTAAAACAAGATATGAGAGTGAACTCAGAATCCTAAGAAGATGGTGTGTTTGTGTGATTGTGCATGTATTATATTATTCTTACATTTCTCCTCCTTTTTCTCAAGGTGGTGAATGTGGTTCTCCTCATTCATCCCACGCCCCCTTATGACAGCCCTGTGAGGTAGGATGGACTGAGAGACAGCAACTGGCCCCAAATCCCCTGGTGAGTTTCACAGCTGAGTGAGGATTTGAACCCTGGACACAGGTGGCGCTGTGGGTTCAACCACAGAGCCTAGGACTTGCCGATCAGAAGGGGGTGAGCTCCCGTTGTTCGGTCCCTGCTCCTGCCAACCTAGCAGTTCAAAAGCACGTCAAAGTGCAAGTAGATAAATAGGTACCACTCCGGCGGGAAGGTAAACGGCGTTTCCATGTGCTGCTCTGGTTCGCCAGAAGCGGCCTAGTCATGCTGTCCACGTGACCCGGAAGCTGTACGCCGGCTCCTTCGGCCAATAAAGCGAGATGAGTGCTGCAACCCCAGAGTCAGCCACTACTGGACCTAAGGGTCAGGGGTCCCTTTACCTTTACCTCCCAAGTCCTTGTCCAACACTCTAACCACTATACCGCACTGCTTCTCTGTATATACATATACAACTGCTCCCTTTTTTGTTTTTAACTGTGTTCAGCAAAGGTATTCTCTTGGATGCATTTGCCCTGCAGAGAGAAGCTGGCTCCCTCGACTTTTATCATGTTTATTTAAGTTTATGCTTTGTTGCTCCAGTGACCAATTTTAATTTGTATCCCCCCCCCCTTTCTTATTCGTTTCCAGCATTCCTCCTTTCCTTTCACGAGGCTAGGGAGCTGAGCGGCGATTGTTAAGCAGTAGTTAACTTTCCCTTCCCCTACTCCCCCACCCCACCCGCCGCCTTGTTATTATAGAAAATCCCCCCTCCTCCCAAACAAACAAATAAACAAACAAACAAACCGAAATAGGACTGTTCAAGCAGCTAATACAGGAAGATGTATCACTCGCCTGAATAATTGTGACAGGCATAGACCGTATCAGCGCCTGTTTGTTTGCACAATACCCAACTGTATTAAGAAAGCCATCGCAGCTGTCTTGGACTTTGGAGTTGCTCGTTTCATCACTTGACACTGCAGCAGATGTTATGGGTTGATAACGGACTCTACTTCATTCACTCCACATCTAAGATTACCTCTGGAGAGAGAGAAAATCAAATGCATTATAACACTCCCAGTCATTTGTTAAAAGAAGAAGAAGAAGAAAAACGGAGAGGAAGAGCACCAATTTATTCTATACCCCCCCCCCCATATAGGACTGGGACATCCATATGCATAAACGTGCCTGTAAAATGCAGCATGTGGGTGCCCAAACCACGCGGCTGATACCCCAGGGGAAGGGAAGGAAATTGACCACAGGGTTTGGGCCAGAAATCCTTTTCTTTATTTTCCATGACATGACAAGTGTTATTCTGCATTTGTAGGCAGAAAGGACAAGCAAGAAGTGAGCTCTTTTAGAAAATGCTACCCTGATTCAGGTCCCCAAGATATCACACCCTGAAGATGTCACCCAAAAGTAGACACCCCTGAGATGTTCTGTATTAGGGTTGCCAAGTGTCCTCTTTTTCCAGGACACATCCTCTTTTTCAGGTCTCTTGCCATATGTCCTCTTTTTCCTGGAATCATGCTCTTTTTCAGGATTAAAATTTCTGTCCAGGTGAATTTTTCAAATTTGACAAAATGTCTGAGGTTTTTCTTTTCGCTTATTTGTTTCTTGTTTTTTTTTCTAGTGCGTTAGACTGTAAGGCACCTGGCTAAGCTAGTCTGCAGCAGAGAATCACAACAGAGCAGCATCTTAAACTAGCTATACATAATTTTATAAATCCCTTCTCCTGTGGCTGAACTAAAAGGATGCTAGCTCAGCTACAAGATCTTGGGGAAGGAGTCTGAGAGGGCAGAAGTTAACACCCCCCTGCCCTTAAGGAGAGCCCATATGTACATGTTAAACAATTTAATAAACTGTTCTTGCACACTTACGTTCATAAAGATGTGAACATGAGCCCAAATACTTTCATGTGGCAAGTGAAGGAGCAACATTTATTATCATTATGTTGTTAAAACAAAAAAAAATTCCTTCCAGTAGCACCTTAAAGACCAACTAAGTCAGTTCTTGGTATGAGCTTTCGTGTGCATGCACACTTCTTCAGATACCATTATGTTGTTGTTGTTGAAAGTTAGGAACATTGCTACTAGCAATATGTCACAGCTTCTATAACCTACATATAGTAGGCGTATTTAAAATGAGGGTCGTCAAAGCGCTCTGTAATTCAAAGTAGAAGTCGCGGCATACAGGTTGCTTTTGGGGCAAATTACTGCCAGACTATCACTTTCAGGATTCGCACTGGCTGCCAGTCTGCTCCTAGGCCAAGCTCAAGATGTTGGTTGTAATACATAAGCTCAAATACAGCTCGGGACCAAGTTACTTGGGATATGGCACTACCCTTTATATGCCCCGTAGATCACTGTGGTCGATGGGAGAATTTCTCCTGCAATTTCCAAAGATCTCCAAAGCCTCTTCTGCAGTTGCTCAGAGCAGGGCATTGAATGTGGCTGCCTCTTCTTCTGTGGAATTGCCTTCCTCTTTAGATATCAGAAGCATCCACTTTCCCCAAACAATTGAAGACTTTTGTTGTTGTTGTTCTGACAAGTTTCCCCAGCTAGATAAATGGGTCATTGCAACATGTGTCCACTTGTCTTGTTTTACATGTACAGTGGTACCTCGGGTTACAAACACCTCGGGTTATAAACACCTCAGGTTACAGACTCCAGTAACCTGCAAGTAGTACCACGGATTAAGAACTTTGCCCCAGGATGAGAACAGAAATCGTGTGGAGGCAGCACACCGGCAGCAGGAGGCCCCATTAGCTAAAGTGGTACCTCAGGTTAAGAACGGTTTCAGGTCAAGAATGGACCTCCGGAACGAATTAAGTTCATAACCAGAGGTACCACTGTATTCACTGCAGGGGGGTGGATTAGACGGCCCCTTCCAACTCTGCTGTTTTACCATTCTTTGATTTGTTGCTTCTGTGTTTTTAACTGATTTTAATAATTTTATGATTATCGCTTTGTGACATTGGTTTAAAGGTAAAGGTAAAGGGACCCTAACTATTAGGTCCAGTCGTGGCTGACTCTGAGGTTGCGGTACTCATCTCGCTTTATTGGCCGAGGGAGCCGGCGTACAGCTTCCGGGTCATGTGGCCAGCATGACTAAGCCGCTTCTGGTGAACCAGAGCAGCGCACGGAAACGCCGTTTACCTTCCCACCAGAGCAGTACTTATTTATCTACTTGCACTTTGATGTGCTTTCGAACTGCTAGGTGGGCAGGAGCTGGGACCGAGCAACGGGAGCTCACCCCTTCGCGGGGATTCGAACCACCGACCTTCTGATTGGCAAGTCCTAGGCTCTGTGGTTTAACTCACAGTGCCACGACATTGGTTTAGAAGGTGATTAAAAACTCAGTGGTAATCATTGTTATGTATTGAGTGGTCTGTGTTTGCCTGAGCTTGAGTCTGGACTAAGGATTCTGAGCTCCTGTGTTCTGATTTGATACTTGCTGTCCAATCACAGAACATTTCAGGATTTGTGCCTCTGCCATTGGCCCTTGAACTCTGAATCGTGATTCGCAGTTTGGAAGTTTAGACCACCAGTCACGTTGCAAGTGGGAGTGGCCCATGCTTTCAGAAATGTATATAAGTAGTTGCTTTGCCCCTGTTTCCCAGTTATGTAGTTCAATAAAGGGTCTTGCTGTTACCATCACTGTGCGTTGCCTCGTGGGAACGGAACCCACCTATACTATAATAATAATAATTAATAATAGAAATAGATCTTATGGGGCATGCCTAGCTATCACCCCACCATGAGTTCCCATTGAGAAAACATTGCCCGTTCCTTCTGGGCTATTAACCAGTGACCCAACTGATATATGAATGGTTGGGCAGAAATGGTTGGGCATGATGGTGCCAATAAGGAATATCTAGGGCTAGAAGGGAATTCTCACTGGCATGTCCCAATCTCTAGTTCTCTTAGATGATGACTTCGGGTTGTATCAAAAATAGTGATGAGGAATACATCTGCCAGTGCAAGGATCCCACCCTTCTCGCCCCATCTGTTCTATGGGTTCCCCCAACCCTCCAGAGCAGATATGGGGAGGGCAGGAGATGGAAAGTCCCACCGTGCAAGGAGAAACTCTTGCGCTGATCGGACCCGTTTGGCATTTGCTGCCCTTACAGTCTGGAGGGGATTCTGAGCCCCGCCGACGGCAGGCTGAAGGCAGAGAGGAGGCTTCCTTGCCGAACGTATCATGAATCATTAATACAGAGCCTCAATGAGTCCTCTCAACTGAGAAAAAATGCAGAGAATTTTCATTATGCCAACTCAAAGTCTCCAATTCATTTTGTCTACAGTAACAAGACATGCAAGAGTAAGCTACTGTAAGCAATGTTTCAAAAGTTAATATCTACCCTATTATTCTTTGTGTGTGTTTCCTAGAAAGAATGTTAGTTTTTCTTTCTATTAAATACATATTCTGTTAGCTCATTAACTTTCTATTATTATTATTGTATGCCTTCCCCGTGCTGTGCTCGGCTCTCCATCTTGCTGGTATAAATCAGGCAGGAACCCAAAAATCCACACCGGTATTTCACATTAGGCAGAATTAGCTGGTAACTCTGCTCCTTGGGCATTCTTAACATTGCCCACTTCATGGAGCGAGCCCAGCTTGGATTGTGTGGCGAGTTCCTGCCTCCCCCCAGGAGAAATAAAGACACAGGACACCAAGTATTAAGGTTAATGGGCGAAATAGGCCACAACTTTATTGATTACAGGAATGAGCGGTATTGGCTTAGGCATTGGTCCTATCGGCTAGCCAGCTTCAGCCTGATTGCATGAAGACCAGCAAGGGTTAACCACCAGTAGAGGGAGTCCTGCTGAGGCACATCAACTAGGAGCTCCCCCGGGGAGGGAGGCCCACACCTCCATAGGCTTCGGACAGGGCAACGCCCCCCGGAGTCCTTTATCAGACTACCCTTTTGCTGTGGGGGGGGGGAGCGATGGCACTTCCTCCCCTCCCCTCTCTCACACTTAACCCTCCCTTACCAATGCCTAACCGCCAATGCCGAAGAGTTGTGACGAGTTGCTATGAGGTAGGCGAAAAACCAATTGGCTGGAAATTTACCAATTGGAAAAAATTCCTATCAGGCTCCTTGCGGTGACCAACCGAAGTCCATAGCAAAGTCAAGGAGCCTGCCTAAAGGGTGGGAGGGTGGGAAACTAATCAGCTGGCTGGCGCGGTGAAAAGAGGGGGGAGTCTCGGCTGCGCCGGCCCTAAATAGGGCAGACCATGCTCCCCCACCCACCCAGCCGATTGGCTGGAGGGGTGGATGACGCGGCTGAGAACAGCCCCCACGCACCTGGGGTGGGTGTGAAGCCCACAGGGCGTGAAGCCCACAACCCCATCTCCTCCCAAGCTTGGAAGTGGCCTTCCCAGCCAAAGGGCAAATGACATCCATGATGCACCTTGCTTGTGATGTCACCAAATTCCCTAATCCCTTGGCTCAGAATATGACTCATTTTCATAATTATATTGTGTCTGTTGTTTTTAAGATGTACTTTTATATTTTAGTGAATATTTTATTGCTGTTATTTAAAGAGTCTCCAAGCAACTTGCAGCATATGTACAGTCATACCTCGGGTTGAAGTTGCTTCAAGTTGAGCGTTTTCGGGTTGCACTCCACAGCGACCCAGAAGTAACGGAGTGTGTTACTTTCGGGTTTCGCTGCTCGCGCATGAGCAGACGGTCAAAATAATGTCATGTGCATTCACAGAAGCGGCGAATTGTGACCCGTGCATGCGCAGATGTGGATTGCGTTCACTTCAGGATGCGAACGGGGCTCTGGAACGGATCCTGTTCGTATCCAAAGGTACCACTGTATATGTATGTGTATGTGTGTGAAAATACATTATAAACACATTCACACAAACACTTGTGCAATTTATATATTTTTTTAAAAACCACACAGTTTTGAAGAACGCTAATTGTTGTTATGATGGTGGTGATTTATTAAATTCGTATACCATCCTTCTTCTGAAGATCACAGGGTGGTTCACACCATGAAAATACAAAATGAGAATACAAAATACATACATAATGAAACAAAACCAAGCCAATAACTGTGCTCCCACATAGCTACTAGCTTCGATGGCTATGTTCTGCCTCCACAATTGGAGGAAGGCAGCAATGCTTCTGAATACGCTGCCTAGAAACCAAGGAGGGGAAGAGTTTATCTTGTGCTCGAATCTTGCTTGGCCAACAGGCACCTGGTTGGCCACTGTCAGAACAGGATGCTGGACTCGAAGGGCCATGGGCCTCATCCAGCAGGCTCTTCTGGTGTCATGCCTTCCAACATTTCTCCGATAAAAATATGGATCGGTCAGGGAAAAAACAATGCTGTCCAGGGTTGTAAAGACTGTGGAGAGAATAACTGGGTGCACTCTTTCCACCTTTGATGAAACCTATGCTTCCAGGTGCCATAAGAAAGCTGCAGAGATAGCACAAGATAGTGCGCATCCCGGAAATGATCTCTTTCAGCTTCTGCCTTCTGGAAGAAGGTACAGGGTTATAAAGACTAGGACTAGCCGCCTGAGAAATAGTTTCTATCCAAATGTGATTTTGGTATTAAATGCAGTGTAAGGTAGTCTCTATGGGAGTAAATTGTTTTTAAAAATGGGGTATCAGAGTTTTTAGGGGGCTAACCAGGTTGGGATAGCTGGGATAGCAGGCTTTTTGGTTTTTGAATGTCTTATGTATTTTTTTTCAATTTCGTTGTTCTGTATGGAACAGTGACAATAAAGATTATTCTATTGTATCGTATTGTATTGTATCGTATCGGATTTCCTATCCCATAACAATAACAGCAACAACAACAATATTATTATTTATACCCTGCCCATCTGATTGGGTTATCCCAGCCACTCTGGGTGGCTTCCAATATACAACTTTTAGAAGACAACTGAAAGCTGCTCTATATAAATAAGTTTTTAAAAATAATAATAATGTTTTATTATGTTTTTATAAACATTTTTTTAAAAACTTCCCTATACAGGGCTGTCATCAGATGTCTTATAAAGGTTGGATAGTTACTCATCTCCTTGGCTTGGGGGTCACATAACTCCATAGCCTCCAACATTTCTCCAATGAAAATAGGGATGTCCTAAAAAAAGCGGGACATTTTGGGATCCAATCAGAAACTGGGATGGCCTCTGTAAATCTGGGACTGTCCCTGGAAAAATAGGGAAACTTGGAGGGTCTGTGATGTTCTCAACCTCATCATCATGGTCCATCAAAAGCCTGGAGGAAAAGGTCAGGCTTCTACCTGTGGCCAAAAAGATGGCAGCAAAGGTACCAGAGTGTTCTAGAGGCAGGGAGCCCCAACTAGCGAGGCCCTTTGCTTCTTTGCTTTTAACATGATTGATATAAATATACTGTACAGGATGTAAACATGATCCGGCTGGCAACAAATTTGCTTCCACTTCCAGTAGAAGCTCCAGACGAAGAAAACTCCGGGGTGGGAAGAAGCTGTATTAGTGCCATTGCAAATTTGGTCAGGTGACTCCAAGCTCTATAGTTATGAAAGAGGGAAAGAGAAGGGAGAAAAGACCATCTGTAGCCATTGTTCCAATACCATGCATAATTTCAGTACCGTGCATAATTTGGGAAATTTCACTGTTGTTTGAAACTCTTTATGCTTCCCATGAAATTGGTTGGCTGTATTGTCCAAGCTGGGACTTCTAAACCAAGCTCTGCATCTTGCTCTGAGCGAAAGTGACTGGTCACTTGAGCCAGGCCAAAGGGCCAAACCCCTGACATGAAGAAGAGCCCTCAAACAAATGCATTTTGAAAGATGGTCAGAGACATAGGAAGCTATCTTAAAGGTAAAGGGACCCCTGACCATTAGGTCCAGTCGTGGCCGGCTCTGGGGTTGTGACTCTCACCTTGCTTTATTGGCCGAGGGAGCCAGCGTACAGCTTCCGGGTCATGTGGCCAGCATGACTAAGCAGCTTCTGGCGAACCAGAGCAGCACACGGAAACACCGTTTACCTTCTCGCCGGAGCGGTACCTATTTATCTACTTGCACTTTGACGTGCTTCCGAACTGCTAGGTGGGCAGGAGTAGGGACTGAGCAACAGGAGCTCACCCCGTTGTGGGGATTCAAACCGCCAATCTTCTGATCGGCAAGTCCTAGGCTCTGTGGTTTAACCCACAGAGAAGCTTTCTTATGCTGAGTCAAACCACTGGTCCATCTAGCTTCATATTGTCTGTACTGACTGGTAGTGGCAATCCAGGGTTTCAGAAAGAGGTCTCTCCCAGCCCTACCAGGAGATGCTGGGAACTGAATCTGGGACCTTCTGGAGACAATGCAGATGCTCTACCACTGAGCTAAGGCTCTTCCACAACTGCCCTTCTCTCCCAGGGGGAGAAATTGTTCCAAATTATGCATGGAACTAAATGTATGGCAAACAAGCTCAACCTGTGCCAAAACTGACACTGAGTTAGAGCACTTGATGATGAAGATGGGAGTCCATTACTTCTCCCCAAAATCCTTACAGATGCTTTTAACTGAGCACAATGACCCTTTATTGTTTTGCCATGAATTAGCAAGATCCAGCTAGAGTTATTACAATAAAATATGCCAGAAATGCCACGCCCAATATATTACGATTGCGTTTAACTTGTGAGATTTCAGTTCTGAAGGCCAGCCACTTGAAACGGCACATATTAAATACATGCAAGGTTTTCTCAGCTTGGAAACAGATTTTAAGCTCTCTGCCCTGCTTTTCATGTACAAGGCTCTCTTGAAGTGCCAGGTCTGGAAGCCTTGAAGATCACGCAAAAGCACCCCACAGCCAGAGAGTTGAGAGGGCCTTGCCCAGTAAGCAAGGCAGAGTCACAGAAAGAGCTTAATGCTCTCTGCCTTGCTGACTGGGCAAGGCCTACTCAGTGCACTCGCTGCAGAAGGGTATGGACACTCAAACAGGAATGCTTCAAAAAGGGCAGTTCAAGAATATACATTTTTGCATATACGTGGAACCCTTGGGACTGAATTCCTATGTAAGATGCATCTGTACTGAGTTGACCATTAGGATTCTGGGTAGCCCAAGGTGGGCCAAATCAGCATGTTCCCTTTGACTCATTTGGTTAAAGGGTTAAAGAAATACAAAATAAGGTCTATGTCATGGGTAGGCAAACTAAGGTCCATGGGCTGTATCAGACCCAATTGCCTTCTGGATCTGTGCTGCGGATGGTCCGGGAATCTCTGCATGGATCGCCAGCGTGCACGTTCATTCCCTCTCCCTCCCTCTCCCTCACACAGTGGCACTGCCTCCTCCCTCCCTCCTCCTGGCTTCTCCCCGCCCTGCCTAGAGGAGGAAGGGGGATGGTTTTTGTTGGTGCCAGCAGCAGCAGCGCTCGAGCGGCTGCCATTTTAAGCAGCCCCTCTCCAGAGCTGCTGCTCATCATCTCTCCGCCACCACCAGCTCCTGCCGCTTGCAAGACACAGGTAAGCAGCCACTGGGGCTCATGGGGCCCTTGCATTCCCCCCCCAAAAAAAAAATATAGTCTGGCCCCCCACAAGGTCTGAGGGACAGTGCTGAAAAAGTTTGCTGATCTATGATAACTTCACGCCTCCATCTTTTGCTCTCATTATGGCAGAGCAGGACAATAGAAATATGCAGCGTGTGACATTGCCCTAATGGTTTTCCTTAACCTCTATTAGGGGGGGTTAGAGAAGATGCATATCATAGCAGCCCAAAGCTCCTCGGCTGAAAAGTAATACAGTGCATTTGGATGGGTAAATGCTAAATTATCAGCTTAAGAATCTGACATTCTCAATAGACTGGTCAGGCTGCTCAATTAACGGCTCTAGGTATCATATGTGTGTCCTATCTGGAGCCATTGCACATGACAGGGGATCCGCTGACATGAAACCAAATCTCTGACCCTTATTTCTGGGGATGACAGTAGCTGCGAGTCATTCTGTATCCTCAGGAGCTCTGGTGGACCCATGTCTCTGGCCATACAGCAGAATGTTATGGGAGCTCTCTAAAGGCTGCTTCCATTCCTGCCTTTGTGAAGATGCCCACAATTTTCCATATATATATATATATATATATATATATATATATATGCAGGTTTTGGTGTCCTCGGGTGTCTTCCCGTGTAAAAGTTGGGGTGTCTAGGCGACGTTTCGACGAGGTCTCACTCGTCATCTTCAGGCTGGTGCTTTCGGCTTCTTGTTACTGGAACAGGCTCTGTTCCAGTAACAAGAAGCCGAAAGCACCAGCCTGAAGATGACGAGTGAGACCTCGTCGAAACGTCGCCTAGACACCCCAACTTTTACACGGGAAGACACCCGAGGACACCAAAACCTGCATTCCTGTACCCGTGAAAATCTACGAAAGCATATATATATATATATATATATGCCCCATTTCTGGGTAAAACTCTCTCATGGTGGCTTCTGTTAAAGAAACACAAAATCCACAAATATAACATACATTGCCATCATAGGTAAAATACTGGCCACCAGCCCAGGGCCCCCTATAGTTGGCTTAGAAAACTTCCTGTGCAGTTCTGAATATTTTTTTTGTTGCTGCTGTTGACTTCACACTTCAATGTGAGGGGGGGGGGAAGGTGCCTAGTTCACTTAATCATTTGACCCACAAGCAGAACTTATGCATATCCCTGTTACCTCTTGGAGTTGAAAGAGATATAATTCCTCTTTCAAATGCTCCTTAATACATTTCAGAAACATACTAATCATTTCTAAATCTATATAACCATAGAGAGATAAAGCCACACCAGACCCTCCAAGTATCCCTATTTTCCAGGGACAGTCCCGGATTTACAGAAGCTGTCCCAGTTTCTTATTTGATCCCAGAAATGTCCTGCTTTTCCTTAAAGGTAAAGGTACCCCTGCCCGTACGGGCCAGTCGTGTCCGACTCTAGGGTTGTGCGCCCATCTCACTTAAGAGGCCGGGGGCCAGCACTGTCCGCAGACACTTCCGGGTCACATGGCCAGCATGACGAAGCTGCTCTGGCAAGCCAGCACCAGCGCAGCACATGGAAACGCCGTTTACCTTCCCGCTATAAAGCGGTACCTATTTATCTACTTGCACTTAAGGGTGCTTTCGAACTGCTAGGTGGGCAGGAGCTGGGACCGAAAGACAGGAGCTCACCCCGCCGCGGGGATTCGAACTGCCGACCATGCGATCGGCAAGCCCTAGGCACTGAGGTTTTACCCACAGCGCCACCCACGTCCCTGCTTTTCCTTAGAACGTCCCTATTGTCATCAGAGAAATGATGGAGAGTATGGAGTTATGTGACCCCTGAGCCAAGGAGATAAGTAACTATACAACCTTTAGAAGGCATCTTAAGGTAGCCCTGTATAGGGACCTTGCCAACAAAGGTGTGTATAGTTAAAGCTATGGTTTTCCCAGTAGTGATATATGGAAGTGAGAGCTGGACCATAAAGAAGGCCGAAGAATTGATGCTTTTGAATTCTGCTGCTGGAGGAGACTCTTGAGAGTCCCATGGACTGCAAGAAGATCAAACCTATCCATTCTGAAGGAAATCAGCTCTGAGTGCTCACTGGAAGGACAGATCCTCCGCCACACGCCCCCTCGGGAGCGTGCCCACCATGGGCAGCGCTGGCATATCCTCCGCCGCTGTGTGGAATGACACCAGAGGCAGAGCTGGGCGTGCAAAAAGGAAGTTCCACCGCGCTCCCCTAAAATGCTATTCCATCCCACCTTTCAACAACATTTAAAAGGTAAAGGTAAAGGTACCCCTGCCCGTAGGGGCCAGTCTTGCCAGACTCTGAGGTTGTGCGCCCATCTCACTCAAGAGGCCAGGGGCCAGCGCTGTCCGAAGACACTTCCGGGTCACGTGGCCAGCGTGACATCGCTGCTCTGGCGAGCCAGAGCTGCACACGGAAACGCTGTTTACCTTCCCGCTAGTAAGCGGTCCCTATTTATCTACTTGCACCCGAGGGTGCTTTCGAACTGCTAGGTTGGCAGGCGCTGGGACCGAGCAACGGGAGCGCACCCCGCTGCGGGGATTCAAACCGCCGACCTTTCGATCGGCAAGCCCTAGGCGCTGAGGCTTTTACCCACAGCGCCACCCGCGTCCCTTCAACAACATTTACTTCCCTTCTAATCCAGCAAACTTTTAGGACTGTTTGCAAAATGGCAAGGATGCCAAGGCACACTTTTAAACTTGCTTCGTCTGTAATCACACACTGCCCACCCGACCGAGATATCACTAAGTATGCAAACTTGTAGGTATCCAAGTGTTTGAAAGTATACACATTTACATGGGGATTTGGGCTGTTCCTCAGATCTCTTTTCAAACAACCAATATGAAAGGAAGGGAACCTTGAAAAGAGAGAGGGAGCTGGTTCCCCCTCCTTGAAGAAAACTTGGATTGTGATTATGCTTCTAATACATCTCCCTCCCCCCCCCCCCGTTTGACCTTTGCTCCGAATTTATTCAGGAGAAGAGGGGTACTGCGCTCAGGGAAGTGCATGTTTGTTGGTTCTATAAGCTATTTTGGAAAGTGCCCAGTTTCAGAGCCAGCTCTATTGGGGCAAGGAGAGAGAGAGTGCAATATTTTTCACGCAGCGTCAATGAGGCCCCCGGGTAAAGATCACAGAGCTTTGAAACTGTTCCTTTTTGACCGAGCTCCAAAGAGCCGAACGCATTTGGGGAAAACGATGGTTAGTTGTAATGTAAACTGTTTTAACGGGTGCGTGGGAGTCAAATCTCAATTTTCCCAAGCATGGGGGGGTTTGTTTAAACATTTTGGAACATGGTTCGGTGTCGGCAAATGGGGGGAACGTGAATGTTGTGGGTGGGAAACGGCCCGTCTCTCTTTGTTAGGTTTCCAAAGGCGACTGCGGTCAAAATACTCATTTGCCAAGGGAGCTATTGTGATAAGCATCCACAGATATTATGCACTAGTGTGAAAGACGCAAGCAGGCCTAAACATCAGCATTGTGGGTGTCAAAGTACAAGCTTTCCATTCTCATCCCTTTGTAGCTGTTCCAAAGTCCAGTTTCAAATGATTATTTTCTTCCTTTCTTTTCATCAAGGGTGCCCTGGTTATCAGCGTTCTCATACTTTCCAAATTGCCTAAAGCAAAGATTTCATTGTGAGGGGGCTTGCTAAGTTTGAGAGAGATATAGTTCCTCTTGGCTTTTTTTTTCTTTCTATGCCCTTAAACCAAAGGATGAGACAATGTATTACACCTGAGTTAAGAATCTTTTCAGCATTTGCTGAAGTTTATTGCTATGAGGGTTGAAAAAAACCATCCCGGCTGTTTGCAATTTTCTTTTTGAAAATTCTCATGAAAATTCAGCAGCTTTTAGTGGGAATTTCTACTAATAGACAACAGACCTTCGTATGCAATTTTGCCTAAGACACACGTGTTTCCGAAACAATTTCCCCACATGAAATGCATTTTTTTGCATGGTATTTTTACTAATATGTGCAATTTTAATGTACACATTGCCCCAGTTTATGCACTTCTGTACACATTACATGGCTGGAGAACTGCACTGTGAAATATGGAGAAGCACAGATGTTGCATGTTAGTTCCGGTATTGTTTTACAATGTGCAAAATAGGTGGGTTTGCCTATAAAGGTGAGCCAAATCAAATTCTTCCCACATACCTAATTGCCATTAACTCAGAATACAAGACTCTCTTCCCATTTACTCACAGTACATAAGCATACACCTCCTGTTGGCAGCCACTTTGTGCAAGGACTATTTACCGGTATTAATTTCTTGTAAAAGCCACCTTTTCTGATTATAGGTCATGGTGGCTTGAGACACGAATAATTAAAATGCCATTAAAACCCACCAAAAAAACACCAACAACATTTACCCTGTACCCACAACAAGAACAACAAGACTGCAGTTAAAAACAACAGGATTAAAAATATCATCACAATATTGTAGACAGCCAGGTGAACTTCATACTTCATGCCAGTTCGTTCAGAACATAAAATCATAGGATTTTGGAGTTGGAAGGGATACCAAGAGTCCCAGTCCAACCCTCTGCAATGAAAGAATTCCAACTAAAGCAGGAAATCAGCCCTGAGTGCTCACTGGAAGGACAGATCCTGAAGCTGAGGCTCCAAGACTTTGGCCACCTCCTGAGAAGAGAAGACTCCCTGGAAAAGACCCTGATGTTGGGAAAGATGGAGGGCCCAAGGAGAAGGGGATGACAGAGGATGAGATGGTTGGACAGTGTTCTCGAAGCTACGAACATGAGTTTGACCAAACTGCGGGAGGCAGTGGAAGACAGGAGTGCATGGCGTGCTCTGGTCCATGGGGTCACGAAGAGTCGGAAGCGACTAAACGACTAAACAACAACCTCAAAGGGTTGTGGTGAGGATGAAATGGGGAGGAGAAGAACCATGTTCACCAGCTTGAGATCTTTGGAAGATAAAGGTGGTATATAAATGTCAATCACCATCACCATCATCTTCAATTTCCTTCCTGATCAATGACCCTTGTCTTTACGAACTGCTAAAAAACAAGCAAAATGGTACAAATTGCTGTAAGAAAGTATTAGAAAATACAGAAAGTGTAATAATGATAAGCACATTAATCACCAGAAAAGATATATGCATAGGGAAATGATAGGAGGTTTATTCTATGTTAGCAAAAAGATAGGGGAAAAAGAGATTGCATAAATTTAATTTAAATTCAATTTTTGTAAACATATAGAAGATTATTAGTACACGATTGTTTTCATCTTGGTATATTGTGTATGTTACCTATGAATTTCAATAAAGTATTTAAACTTTGGGGGGAGGGGGACAATTTCCTTCCTGATCAATTGAAAATAAGTTGTTGTTTTTCTGGAGGGGATATATTGTACGTCAAGTTTCTGCGAAGGAGGCCCATAGCTCCCATCAGATTCTGCAAGAGGTCCATGACCTCCAAAAAGGTTAAGAACCACTAGGCTAGAAGGTCAGACTAGGACCTGAGTGTCCAGGATTCAAATCCCCACCAAGCTATGAAGCTCAGTGGATCTATCTCTTAACCTGAGTATCTCACAGGGCTGTTGAGAGGATAAAATGGAGAGTGGCAGATCCATGCATACCGCCTTGAGCTCCTTGGATGAAAGATGAGATTTAAGGAATAAAACAAAACCTTGCCCATCCTAGGTTAATTAAAAAAGATTGGAAATGCTTTCAGATCAGGTTCAAGGATCTTAAAGCACAGATTATTATTATTTTATTATTATCATTTTATGCATCCATACATATAAGTTTCAAACATGCACACACAAACACGTACACAGGAGATGAATGAAGTAGTGATCAGTCACTACTGATAAGAGAAGCCAGAGAGCTCCTGGGTGATGTGCATTCAACTGCAGGCTGACTCCCCTTATGCTAATACAGCCAATTTCCCCTTTTATTTCATTTCTGGAGCCTCAATCTGCGATCTCTGATAAGGTTCCCAAGGATACCGTCTTCCCTCACAAATGGCGAGGTAGGGAGGGGGGAGAGAGGCAGGGTGGAGGGGGGAAAGGAAGAGAGAGGGAGAGAGGGAGACTAGGTGATGGAGATGTGTAACTTGCAGAGGCGAATGAATAATTTAAAGCTTGTCCAGAGATTTGAGGCAAAACAGAGAGATAAGAGACACCGCAGGGTCTTCTCCGTGTATTCAGAGCTTCATCTTCCAATGACAGGTGACCCGCAAGGTCAAGGGCATGATGGGAAATGGAACCAATGGTGGCAGAAAGGGTCGCGCATCCCAGAAGGAAGCCATGATTCAGTGGGTGTCAAATGAAAACTTGATCTCTTCCCCCCTCCCTTTTCCTTCTAATTTTTCTCTCCTGCCCCCTCCACTCCCTGCTCATATTGGAAGCTGGGTTCCGTCTCCCGTTCAATGCAGTTGGTGTAATAAGAAGGGATTTTGCAAGAGTCAACGGGTTTATATACACATGAACACAGGAGATAAGAATCAGACCTTTGGGCCAAGAGCTTGGTGTCTGCATACATACATGATGAATTTCCTTTGTTTGCTGTCCGGACACAGATGAATAAGGATTGTGTCTGAGAAATATCACAGGTCATTTCCTAGTTTCCTTTAGGTGCCCATAATTTATCTGAAGTTCAGTGAAACTGCTCTTATTCACACCACTTGAAGAACTGTCATTATATCTAGATATATATTTTAAATGCTGCCCCCCCCCCACTGGTGATTTTTGCCCACCATTTTTAAAGTATCTCATATCAATCTGGCAGCACTTCCTTATGTTCTGTGTCATGTGACTGCGGCTGCATCCACTAAATGGCAAATGGGCCAGAAACCTCCTGGGACACATTGTTGGCTCTCAATGTCTCCAGCTTTGCCTGAAATCTCAGCTTTGACTGGAGTCACACTAGATTTAAGGTTGGCCCCAGTAGATATAGTTTGAAGGAACATAGAATAATAGAATTGTCGAGTTGGAAGGTACCCCATGGTTCATCTAGTCTAGCCCCCTGCAATGCAGGAATCTCTTTTTTATACATAATTTTTTATATATATATATATATATATATATATATATATATATATATATATATTCAAGATAATCTTTATTAGTTTTGCAAAGTTCATACTACACATACATACATATTATATTACATTTTACGTTTATATTTGCTCCTAGGAGCTGACTTTCCTTCTTCCTTCTTCTGACTTCTTTATATTGCCTCAAATTTTTCACATTGTCCATTTTATATATTGCTGGTTACAGATAGGTAGCCGTGTTGGTCTGCCATAGTCAAAACAAAAAAAATTCCTTCCAGTAGCACCTTAAAGACCAACTAAGTTAGTTCTTGGTATGAGCTTTCGTGTGCATGCACACGAAAGCTCATACCAAGAACTAACTTAGTTGGTCTTTAAGGTGCTACTGGAAGGAATTTTTTTTGTTTTTATATATTGCTGTTCTTCTTCCACATTTGTCCATAAAATGTCTGTAGATAAATAAATCCTTCTATATATACAATTCTTATTGTCTGTTTCTATATCATTTGCCACTACTATTAGTTACTTTGATCACATTGTATGTTTTACTTCTTATTGTTGTTTTTTCCAGTAAAGTTGTTTATATTGTACATTATGAGGTTTATTTCAATTCTATTGGTTTCTCTATTCCACACATATCTTTCCTATGTACAACATAAATTTCTTCCATTCTTTTTATAATTTTTCAACAAATAAACAATTCACAATGCAGGAATCTTAGATAAAGCATCCTTGTTAGATGGCCATCCAACCTCTGTTTAAAAACCTCCAAGGAAGGAGAACCCAGAGAAGGAGCATTGGTTTGACTTGGTATACCACAACATCCTACATTCCTATGAAGACATGATGGTGGGGCATTGATATATCTAAAGTTATATTTCGGGATAAATTTGGATGTTCTTATCTTAGTGAAAGATTTGAGGAATTTGAAGGGAAACAATATAATGGCTTGACTAGACTAGTATAATTTTTCTCTATGTGACGATGACATATTCTAGCCTGAATCTAAAATAGTCTCCTCCTACCTGGTCTCTTCCAGATGTTCTGGACTACATGTTCCATGATTCCCTGGCTATTGAAGATGCCTGCAGGAGCTGTATTCCAAAAGAGTTTGGGAGTTGTATTCCAAAAGATCTAGAGGACATCAGGTGGAAGAATGATATATGCCAGGGTTGGGAAACCTGATGCCATTTATGGTACATATATTCATTTTTATGCACACTTTTACCTAATATATGCACTTCTGCAAACATTATTTTGGAGAATCATAAAATTCAGACCAGAGCAAATTCTGAAGGCTTTCGCTTCTCCTATTGTGTAAGAAAGTGTGAATCTTACAGACCTGCGAACTGAATCATATTTCTCTCACATGCCTATAACTTAGACAATGATATTCACTTGTCCAAATTCTTCCCTATAGGTTAGGAGTGACCTTTAATGGTGCTTGAATCATTCCCTCTTGGAAAATTCTGCTCTGACCTGATCGGCACCTCCTAGGCCAATGTGAGACTTGGTACATACTGTAATTTTCCACTGGTTTTTGCACTTCAACAAATATTCTGATTCAGGAATATTTCAAAATGTGTGGTTTCCTTTCTCCTAAATCGGTCACATGCTTAGTCCTGCCCAACCAAGAAATCAGATTTGATTACGTCAGTCGGGGCAATGCTAACAAAGCTCAACATGTTTTCAGCGAGGACTTTTGATGTCAATAGAGAATCTTAATTTTTCAAATTGGGGGGGGGGAGGAGTTTCAAAAAGTAAGCACTTTTGCCTCCATAAGATTTTGTCTTTGTAAGACTTCATTTTCGCCTTGATCAAAACCTTCTGCATGGTCGTTCCTATTCCTATTTCAATGCAACACGGCTATGACCTCTTTGTTCCCAGTCCTGGTTTACATTTCTCTCTCCCTCTTCAACTTCTGTTTCTGCTTTCCTCTGTTTGGACGTAACCCGTGTTTTCATTCCTCAGCAATCACACGCCTTTTATCTTCCGAGGTAAACATGAACACATAGTGAGGTCACTATGCGGTGAGCATCTCAAAACTGCGTTCCTGACCACCACCCAAGCGTACCCATTATAGGGTGTTTGTTCCTGCCATCCACCTCTGCCTTTTGTCTCTCCCCCCCCACAACACCCATCCCTCTCTCCTCCAAGGCTTTGGAGATGCAAGGGCAAGCTGAAAAGAATTTCCTCACGTCACAGCTTGCCACATGAAGGTACCATATGAACTATCCTCATCCAAGCATGGAGGAATGCAGAATAGCTGGTGTCACAGCACGGGTGTTTGGCACAGGCCTCTCCCAGCTCCCCCACAATCAGACAAACTTCAAGTTGATTTCGTTTCCTCTCCCCTCCTCTTGAGTTAATTTCTTGAAAGACCTACATTGGCTCCCAGTATGTTTCCGAGCACAATTCAAAGTGTTGGTGCTGACCTTTAAAGCCCTAAATGGCTTCGGTCCAGTATATCTGAAGGAGCATCTCCACCCCCATCGTTCTACCCGGACACTGAGGTCCAACACCAAGGGCCTTCTGGCAGTTCCCTCACTGCGAGAAGCCAAGTTACAGGGAACCAGGCAGAGGGCCTTCTTGGTAGTGGCGCCCTCCCTGTGGAATGCCCTCCCACCAGATGTCAAAGAGAACAGCAGCTACCAGAATTTTAGAAGACATCTGAAGGCAGCCCTGTTTAGGGAAGCTTTTATTGTTTGGTGTATTACAGTATTTTACTGTTTTTTCGGAAGCCGCCCAGATGGGTGGGGTATAAATAATAAAATGATGATGATGATGATGATGATGATGATGATGATGATGATGAAGAACAAGGCTTTGTTGTAGCATGGCCTCACTAGGCTCCAAACCTGGGCCTGCTGAATGAATTCCCGAGGACAGAAGACAGAATGAGTTGCAGTAGCGATGGCAGAAGATAGATTTGGCCATTTGTAGAGGATTGGCAACAATTTCCTGCTCCCTGAGAGCCAGAGCAAAATGACTCCCCTGAAGTCTACTTGGAGAATGTATACCTGTAGAATGAATTAGGGTGGCCACAGTGACCAGTTTGGGGATTAAGTGGGAAGGTTAAGAACAAAAAATTATAAGAACATAAGAACAAGCTTGTGGGGTCAATTCAAAGTGCATCTTAGATGCCTCCAGGAACCATGCAAGCAGGATTAAGAGGAAACAATCCACAATGTTTAATTTAATTTTTAAAATGTATAGCCTGCTTTTCTTTACAAAATAATTTCAAAGCAGCTCAGAGCTCACCAGAAAACATCTGATGTTCGGAAGGATATTGCTTCACTAGATGAAGATCCTGTTTGACTAGCATGTTGAATAGTTCATCAATATATTCAGTTATTCCTAGTGTTTATCTCACTCATAAAAGAGGCTTAAACAAAATGATGGAGGAGAGGGATGCCAAAGGCTATTAACCATGATGGCTATGCTCTGCCTTTATGGTTGGAGGAAGTAATAATAATATAATAATCTATTATTTATACCCCGCCCATTTGGCTGGGTTTCCCCAGCCACTCTGGGCGGCTTCTAACAAAATATTAATATTAAAATACAATAGTCTTTTGTATACCAACTGCTGAAAAGCATGGAGGGACTGCTTTTGTGCAAGGATCCTGCCTGTGAGTTCCCTACAGGTTTCTACATGGCCACCGTTAGAACAGGATATTGGACAAGTTGGGCCATTAACCTGATACTCCAGCTTATTCTTATGTTCCTGTGTTCCTGAATTCCAGCTCCTGAATTTCAGACAGGGGTCCTTCGCAGCCCAACTCGGAGAAACCAAAGATTGAACGTAGGACTGTTATCATTGAAACAGTGTTGAGTATGTTTTGCCTGGAGAAGAGAAGACTTTGCAGTAGTATGAGAGTCATATTCAACTATCTGAAGGACTGTCATATGAATGATGGAGCAATCTTGTTTTCTGCTACTCCAGAAGGTAGGATCTGAACCAATGGATTCAAACTACGAGAAAGGAGATTCCAGCTAAACATTTTAGGCAGTCCTTTCTGACAGTAAGAGCTGTTTGACAGTGGAAAGGACTCTCTTTGAAGGTGGCTGACTCTCCTTCAGTCAAGGTTTTTTAACAGGTGTTAGATGGCCATCTGTCAGAGATTCTTTAGCTGTGATTACTGCATTGTTGGGGGTTGGACTAGAAGAACCTTGAGTATCCCAACACTACAGTTCTATTCTTCTATATTGTGCCATGCCATGTAGCTACATTCCTTTACATATGTTACTTACATAGGGCACAAGGAAGGATCAATATTGCACTTTCTTTAACCCTTTGCCAACCTATCAGATTCATGGAAATCCTTTCAAGGTGTCTTGGCAATCGTGGAAACTAACACAGAAATAAGTGCACTGATGCCACACACCCCATCCTGATCTTTGTCACGAATTGGAGGGCCGCAGTGTGAAGACCTCGATCTTTCAGGGTTCTACATAACATGGAGAGACTGCATGAGTAGAAACAGGCTGCTGGCTTTATGGGGCTGTCTTCCAGCTCAAAGAGGGTGACCCTAGAGTCATAACAGTGCGGGGTTGGACAGGAGACCAAGGGTCATCTAGTCTATGGGCAGGCAAACTAAGGCCCGGGGGCCAGATCCAGCCCAATCGCCTTCTAAATCCGGCCCGTGGACAGTCCAGGAATCAGCATGTTTTTACATGAGTAGAATGTGTGCTTTTATTTAAAATGTATCTCTGGGTTATTTGTGGGGCCTGCCTGATGTTTTTACATGAGTAGAATGTGTGCTTTTATTTAAAATGCATCTCTGGGTTATTTGTGGGGCACAGGAATTCGTTCATATATTTTTTTCAAAATATAGTCTGGCCCACCACATGGTCTGAGGGATGGTGGACCAGCCCACAGCTGAAAAAGGTTGCTGACCCCTGATTCTAGCCCACCCCTTGCAATTCAGGAAACTGATGCATTTATTCCTGACCCTCTTCTGTATTTATTTTTCTCCGTTTCACTGAGCTCTATTAGTCTGCATCAGAGAATGTGAATTCTTTCCAGACTTGAGGCATTTCTCTTTGTGGGGGGAGAGGGGGGAGATAAGTGCTGGCTTCTTCTTATATGGTGTACTAGGGTCCGGCCCTGCTGTTAGGGAACATTTGGCCCTCCAGTTGTTGCTGAATTACCATCTCCCGTCACCTGTAGTCATTGGCCATGCTTGTTGGGACCGAGGGGAGCCGTCAATCAGCAACATTTGGATGGCCAAAGTTTCCCCATGCTTGCATTTGGCAGAGTGAGGCAGCAACCTCAGGCACCTGAAAGGGCTGAAAATGATTGATTACTCAATTTATGACTGTTGCATTTTTTACTTTGAAGATCTTGTGAGATCTTCTGCCTCAGGTACCAAAATAACTGGATTGGTCCCGAGCCATCTGCACCTCGACGTGGGTGGGGGGTGCCATTCGCTACTCCACCTTAGGCAACACAAGTGTTAATCCAAAATTTATTCGTGTACCTATGTGTTGTGGAGCTACACTTATTTGATAGATTTCCATCTCTTCCTCAAAGGAGCTCAGATGCCCAAATGCTGGCAGCATGCAAACTTAGACTGGGTTGGTTTCGGAAGCACGTTGGGTGTACCGTTCCGTGTACACAATGTTTGTGCACACAGCCAACCCTGTGAAAGGGTTGCATACATGCATACAAGTTGCACAACCTTAGAGGGCAGCTGTGTGTGACAAAGAGCCCACCAACAGTTCCTCTCTTTTGCCAGAATGGAAAGTGCTTCTGTTCATTGGACTTCGTCCAGATTTCAAGCACTGATTTAGCATCATCATCACCACCACCTCATCTGAATCAGATGTAAGGGGAAGATATTGCTGGGTGTCATCACCACATACCATCGCAGGGGAGATGTAGGCACTTGTGCCAAATGGAAGGAAGATAGCATTTGTGTGTCTAAGAACATCATCGGGGAAAATCTCGTGAGCGCAAAGGAGCTGTGTTGGGACACATCCTGTAATCCCGAGAACTACTTAACAGTATTAAAAGCTCATTCTGAGCTCCTATTGGCTTGGCTTGCTTGATTCAATTTCTTCATGCCAGGTGTGGTCCTCTTGATCTGTGTTTTTATCTGCACTAAGAGCATGATGGCTGTTGGATCTGATCATGGGCGATACCTGAGAATTACAACTCCTCACACCATCTTCTCCCCTTTGGGTATTCACCGGTATGATTGACTCTTGCAGAAGCCAGGGACAATTAACCATGCAATTTCCCCCCAGGTTTGAAGTCACAAACTCTCTTCTTTAAAAGAAAAAAGAAAACCAAAAGCTCTTGGATCACATCTTGGTTTTCAACCCAGCTATTTGGATTTCTCTTTACAAGCCAACACAGTGACACTATATCCTTTTGGTTCCCAGGTTTTGTAGAACAAACAGAGCGGTCAAGGGGGAATACAGCGCAAAATGGGGGCAGGGAGGAAGTAATGGAAAAGACCTACAGTTACAGGAAAATGAAAGGAGTCATAAACATTGATGAAATGTGGGTAGAATTAGCAATGGGAATTAAAAGGCAGGGAATGAAGTCAAACAATGCTCTTCGAGAAGTAAATAACTCTGGAGCAACTCACTGGGGGCCATTAATGGACAGACGTGGGAGGGTTTTAGCATGGGAGCTTTTTTTTGTCATGACCCAGAATGAATGTTTGTGTTCCCAGTCTGTGAACGGTCAATATTCTTGAGGCTGTTATGCTCAGGTAGAAGAGAACCATGTGGAATCTGAATGCAGAGAGACATACGTGCTAAAGTACGGGGACATCTCAAGGCAGTGCACAAATCGTGTTCTCACTCATGAAGAGCACGTGTTGCGGTAGGGGCTGACGAGACACCTCACTGTTGCTAGGTTGTCCATCCTTTAAGCAGGGGCGGGCTGTTACTGGGGAAATTTAGATGTTGCCATTTATTGATTGACAGCCCTATTTGTTATATACGACGAACGCCCTTCCCTAATGTTAGGCTGTTTGGTTGACCTTGCTATGCCTGTCATGGGGTCGTCTGCTTTTGGGGCAGAGGCCCGGTAGGAATTTTGACCATTTGGCTGATTGGCTGGTGCCATTTGGTTTTTGCCTACTGCGTAGAAAATCGTCACAACTTGTAAGGTTGCGGTTTAGGCATTGGTCTGAGAATTGGTTGGTGGAGGGGTATGGATTTGGCTCTGTCTGCCCCTCCAAAATGCTGCTGCTGCTGCAAGGGTTTTCCATTAAAGGAACCCAGGGGCTCC